>NC_140593.1:319005366-320205366 GCF_964204655.1 Triturus cristatus | reverse complement strand
ACGAGAGGCAACTACCTCGAAACACGTGTCCAGGGATGGCACACGCCACGCATACTTGCATTCACACTCGAGCATAGGTGTATCCGCCGACGCTGACCTTCAGGGACCATTTTCATTGGGGGAACACGACTGGTAATTGTAGCAGTGTGCGACCAATCTGGTTTAACTTTATATTCAGGCTCCCTTGAGCCGGTGGAGTCGACGGACTCATGGTTACGCACCTGCGCGCTACGAGAGGTACTAGACCTGATAACGATTTTAGCAGCTTACACAGCAACCCCACACATTTTCCTACTCCCTGCTGACGAGAGGCAACTACCTCAAAACACGTGTCCAGGGATGGCACACGCCACGCATACTTGCATTCACACTCGAGCATAGGTGTATCCGCTGACGCTGACCTTCAGGGACCATTTTCATTGGGGGAACACGACTGGTAGGTGTAGCAGTGTGCGACCAATCTGGTTTAACTTTATATTCAGGCTCCCTTGAGCCGGTGGAGTCGACGGACTCATGGTTACGCACCTGCGCGCTACGAGAGGTACTAGACCTGATAACGATTTTAGCAGCTTACACAGCAACCCCACACATTTTCCTACTCCCTGCTGACGAGAGGCAACTACCTCGAAACACGTGTCCAGGGATGGCACACGCCACGCATACTTGCATTCACACTCGAGCATAGGTGTATCCGCCGACGCTGACCTTCAGGGACCATTTTCATTTGGGGAACACGACTGGTAGGTGTAGCAATGTGCGACCAATCTGGTTTAACTTTATATTCAGGCTCCCTTGAGCCGGTGGAGTCGACGGACTCATGGTTACGCACCTGCGCGCTACGAGAGGTACTAGACCTGATAACGATTTTAGCAGCTTACACAGCAACCCCACACATTTTCCTACTCCCTGCTGACGAGAGGCAACTACCTCGAAACACGTGTCCAGGGATGGCACACGCCACGCATACTTGCATTCACACTCGAGCATAGGTGTATCCGCCGACGCTGACCTTCAGGGACCATTTTCATTGGGGGAACACGACTGGTAGGTGTAGCAGTGTGCGACCAATCTGGTTTAACTTTATATTCAGGCTCCCTTGAGCCGGTGGAGTCGACGGACTCATGGTTACGCACCTGCGCGCTACGAGAGGTACTAGACCTGATAACGATTTTAGCAGCTTACACAGCAACCCCACACATTTTCCTACTCCCTGCTGACGAGAGGCAACTACCTCGAAACACATGTCCAGGGATGGCACACGCCACGCATACTTGCATTCACACTCGAGCATAGGTGTATCCGCCGACGCTGACCTTCAGGGACCATTTTCATTGGGGGAACACGACTGGTAGGTGTAGCAGTGTGCGACCAATCTGGTTTAACTTTATATTCAGGCTCCCTTGAGCCGGTGGAGTCGACGGACTCATGGTTACGCACCTGCGCGCTACAAGAGGTACTAGACCTGATAACGATTTTAGCAGCTTACACAGCAACCCCACACATTTTCCTACTCCCTGCTGACGAGAGGCAACTACCTCGAAACACGTGTCCAGGGATGGCACACGCCACGCATACTTGCATTCACACTCGAGCATAGGTGTATCCGCCGACGCTGACCTTCAGGGACCATTTTCATTGGGGGAACACGACTGGTAGGTGTAGCAGTGTGCGACCAATCTGGTTTAACTTTATATTCAGGCTCCCTTGAGCCGGTGGAGTCGACGGACTCATGGTTACGCACCTGCGCGCTACGAGAGGTACTAGACCTGATAACGATTTTAGCAGCTTACACAGCAACCCCACACATTTTCCTACTCCCTGCTGACGAGAGGCAACTACCTCGAAACACGTGTCCAGGGATGGCACACGCCACGCATACTTGCATTCACACTCGAGCATAGGTGTATCCGCCGACGCTGACCTTCAGGGACCATTTTCATTGGGGGAACACGACTGGTAGGTGTAGCAGTGTGCGACCAATCTGGTTTAACTTTATATTCAGGCTCCCTTGAGCCGGTGGAGTCGACGGACTCATGGTTACGCACCTGCGCGCTACGAGAGGTACTAGACCTGATAACGATTTTAGCAGCTTACACAGCAACCCCACACATTTTCCTACTCCCTGCTGACGAGAGGCAACTACCTCGAAACACGTGTCCAGGGATGGCACACGCCACGCATACTTGCATTCACACTCGAGCATAGGTGTATCCGCCGACGCTGACCTTCAGGGACCATTTTCATTGGGGGAACACGACTGGTAGGTGTAGCAGTGTGCGACCAATCTGGTTTAACTTTATATTCAGGCTCCCTTGAGCCGGTGGAGTCGACGGACTCATGGTTACGCACCTGCGCGCTACGAGAGGTACTAGACCTGATAACGATTTTAGCAGCTTACACAGCAACCCCACACATTTTCCTACTCCCTGCTGACGAGAGGCAACTACCTCGAAACACGTGTCCAGGGATGGCACACGCCACGCATACTTGCATTCACACTCGAGCATAGGTGTATCCGCCGACGCTGACCTTCAGGGACCATTTTCATTGGGGGAACACGACTGGTAGGTGTAGCAGTGTGCGACCAATCTGGTTTAACTTTATATTCAGGCTCCCTTGAGCCGGTGGAGTCGACGGACTCATGGTTACGCACCTGCGCGCTACGAGAGGTACTAGACCTGATAACGATTTTAGCAGCTTACACAGCAACCCCACACATTTTCCTACTCCCTGCTGACGAGAGGCAACTACCTCGAAACACGTGTCCAGGGATGGCACATGCCACGCATACTTGAATTCACACTCGAGCATAGGTGTATCCGCCGACGCTGACCTTCAGGGACCATTTTCATTGGGGGAACACGACTGGTAGGTGTAGCAGTGTGCGACCAATCTGGTTTAACTTTATATTCAGGCTCCCTTGAGCCGGTGGAGTCGACGGACTCATGGTTACGCACCTGCGCGCTACGAGAGGTACTAGACCTGATAACGATTTTAGCAGCTTACACAGCAACCCCACACATTTTCCTACTCCCTGCTGACGAGAGGCAACTACCTCGAAACACGTGTCCAGGGATGGCACACGCCACGCATACTTGCATTCACACTCGAGCATAGGTGTATCCGCCGACGCTGACCTTCAGGGACCATTTTCATTGGGGGAACACGACTGGTAGGTGTAGCAGTGTGCGACCAATCTGGTTTAACTTTATATTCAGGCTCCCTTGAGCCGGTGGAGTCGACGGACTCATGGTTACGCACCTGCGCGCTACGAGAGGTACTAGACCTGATAACGATTTTAGCAGCTTACACAGCAACCCCACACATTTTCCTACTCCCTGCTGACGAGAGGCAACTACCTCGAAACACGTGTCCAGGGATGGCACACGCCACGCATACTTGCATTCACACTCGAGCATAGGTGTATCCGCCGACGCTGACCTTCAGGGACCATTTTCATTGGGGGAACACGACTGGTAGGTGTAGCAGTGTGCGACCAATCTGGTTTAACATAAGTGTAAATGCACACACCCAGGCGTGCAATGGCAGGCTTGAGACATGTTTGAAAGGCTAGCCTTGTGGGTTACACAATCAGTACTGCGGCCCACTAGTAGCCAGTACAATACCTGCCTTGGGTATGTGGTAAACCTCTTTAGAGGAAACTCACAGGTACGGCACCTAAACTAAGCAGTTAAGCACTGCATCCTAAAAATGCAGGAAGAGCGCACACGCTTTCACACTGCATTATAGGGGTAAAGTTCCCAGAGTCCCAAGGCCATGAAAAGAGAATCAGCAAAAACCAGGAGGAAAAAAGCAAAAAGGTTTGAGGAAAATCCACTAAGAAGGGCCATGACCAACTCAAGGGGAAGAGTGAAAAATGCTATGGGGCATGGATATAGATGTTTCCCATGAAAAGACAGGTTAAGCCCACCTCTGAAAGACAAAGCACTGCTGAAATTCACTGTCTTACTGGCATGTCCAGTGGTGACTGTCCCCACAGAAACACAGATCAATGCTGGCCAATGCACTCCTCTGCGGAAACTGCGAACTGCGAACTGATGATGGTGGTACCTTGGAAAAACATCACTAAGGAACACTATAAAGTTCATTCAAAGAACAATAGGAAAATGTGCTCAGCTTGTCCTCGTTCTTCAGAGCTTTGGGGATAGAAGATGCACAGGGTAACCTGATGGGACGGGGGGGGGGGAGGGGGTAAGAGTTTTCGACTAAATTGTTGCGTAACTAAATCATGTTAATAAACACACCTGTATACTTTGTATTCAACTTGTTTCAATTGTAGTGATATTAATCCAGCATTTGCGTTTCAGATCCAACATAAAAACCATAGACACTTAATATTATATCTTGCACAATAATATAAGCTTTTAAAAACACTAACACTGGGCAGCAGGGAAAATTACTAACAAGAAAGAAAGTCCTCCTGGAGGAAAAACATAGGGATGAATACCTACTGGACCAGAATTCCCATTCTACATGTATGCCTCTGCCCTAAGTAGGTTCACAGAATCCCAGTACGAATGCCATGAGAAGGTGTGCAAAGCATAGTCCAAAATGTACAATGCGTGCATTTATGTTCTGTAAATCGAGCCCTTAGTTCCTCCCGCATATTCTGGGGTCTTGCATCTTGTTGGCTGCAAGCGTTCACTATTCTCTCGAAGTGGATGTCGGTTGAATGGCATTGTGTGTATGAGCAGCTGCTTAAGATGTCATTGGCTCAGGATCCCCTTTCCTAACAAACTTGTCTGCATTCCATTTTAAGGACAAGTGCCTCCTCAATGGGAAGAAGGCTTAGCAGGCAAAAGCAGCAAAGGCATTTTTGAACATGGCAGCTTGCATAACTTGCAAGGCAGACGATGCATCCCTACACATATTCTCGGTGCTACACTTGCATGCTGGGTAATTGCCTGAAGGTTCCATACAAATTATGCAAGACGTACTACCAAAATATGTATTTTTCAGTTTCTAATCATTAAATTTTCCTTGAAGCATCTGCTACCTCCTCTATAGATATAAAATCTAAGTATGAACCAGAACATCTGTGACTGGCAGGAAAGAGGAGAATGCATCATGACTACAGCTGAAGTCCTTTGCAGCATATTGTATGTGAAATTAGTAAATATTATTCAAACTATGGTATCTATCTACCGTATGGCAAACACTTACTCTTTAATTAATGCACAATGTAAGCCTCCTTTAATTAATGCACGTGAAAACAAAGGATGGCTGTTTTTCAGCAAATGCTTTATCATAAAAATAAAAAAATAGCTATTATACTGAAAATATGAATTTCACTAATGATTCTACAACAAGAAATAGATATAAATAACCCCCATTTTGTTCGAATTTTTTAATGTTAATTTAAAGACTACACCTTAGTTGTGACTGGCTATGGCAGTTCTCTGGAGAGTCAAAGTAAGCTGTAACGGGGGCTTGTGCAGCGGCTACTGGAGGACAGGTTTTGGTAGGCAGGTAATATGTGATACCATCAGATCACGTGTGGGCACATCAGCTTGGCGGTGAGATGGCACCAGTAGCCTGGACGCAAGGTGAATGTTGTTACCCAGGTCTCCCCTTGGCATCATACGCTTTCAGAGATTTGGGGTCCCTCATACACAGCAGGATGTAGCAACCTGGTGACTTTATGTATCCTGTGTCCAGTAGCCACCGATTTTAAGCTGCTTATAACCGAGGAATGATCGAGCCCACTCACTTTTTTCTCTTCCTAGGTCAAACAAATTTCACATGTTCTAGAGGCTAAAAAAACCTCACTTTCTGCTCACTCAGGGCGCCACATATTACTAGTATAAAGACCAGCCTGGTTTCTGTGGGCAGGATCTTAGAATAACAGTGTATAAGAACTGTAGAGCGACGCTTATTTTATTACATGTGTCTGCACTGTCCAATAAACAACAAAATGCCAATACCAATCACTTTTTTGACCTTATTTTTGAAATCGTCACGTTGAAATAAACAAAATGACCACTAAGCCTTTTTATCCTCAGTTTTTGAGTCTATCAAAATTTATTAATCCACCAAATCATTTACACAGATTATTCAAAATCATTCCAATAGTTCTAAATACCACATACATCCCAAACACGATTTAACACCTCTCTCATACTCAGTCATATCGTCAACACACTTTCTATTCTGATTTATACACAGTTTACCAACCTTATCTCATTCAGTCCAGCAGCCAAACATCCATTCTTCCTTTCGCACCCCCATACTATACAAAAACCACATTTGATTATACATAAAAATGTTTTTTAGAGAACCAAAAATACCTAGGGTGCATGAATTTCACAATAACTACAAGAGTCAAGAATAATTCCAATAATTACAAACACTCAATAGGTCACAAAAAACAGGTTGGCGCGTTTCGAACAACCAAGATTCAATTAATGGTGTTCTCCTCAGGACCAACAAGCTTGATGTCCTTGAATAGATCAGCTGATCTATTCATCTGCTGAGAGTCTGATTCATTATTCGTAAACGCACGGTGCGCAATTTAATTCAAGCCGGAAAAGCTGTACTGGAACGACTTGCTCATAGTGAAAAAAAACATCTTATATTCTTGCCAAATTCTTTGGGGAAACTATTCAAAGGAAACGCTCCCCTTCCGGGTGAAGGACCCTTTTGCTTTAGGTGTATGCTAGTTCACTCGGGGAGGTAGGCTCTTCATAGTCCCTATGCTGAAAACCGGCAAGGCACCGCGGACACTGTGTCACAAAAGATTCTTATCTCAAGACTCTTTGAGTTTGGAATTTGGGTTCGAGCTCAGCCTCTTCCATGGATATCCTCATAGTCACAATAACATGGAAGCTGTGGAACTTGCTTCCTAACAATCATCCCTAAATTTGCCATTCAGCTTAACAGTCCTTGAGGTCAAACCTGCCAGATGGATGAAAGTTAATGCTCTTAAATGAAACAAAGAAAAACCTGACATGTTTATATTTGGGAGTAGCATTTCCTAAAGGTACAGAGATTGGTGGTCTAGTAACCTATGTTCTGCTCCAGTTTGAGTTCAGGTGGCACAGAATCTATTTTTCTTTTTCTATCAAACTCTTTCACTCTCTATACAAGTCAACAAATTCACTTGCTCTTGTCATTTCCATACAATGTGTTTCAAGACTGCTGAAACTCTTTCGACGCCAGTATTCCTCCATGCCTGATTGCAGGTTGTGCAGAATGCCAAAAAACAGAATACACCTGGATTAGCATTATAGAGGTCTCGTTCCCCTGCATCTTGGAGGCTCGCACTGGCCCCAGTAGTTAAAGAGCATTTTTAAACCTAAACCGATGTCATTGAATGATCAAGCTGAAATGCCCAATATCCTGCTGCAACATGCCAACTAGACTGTTATGCTGAGTATAAAATTATCAGGTAAACCTTTCCAGGAACAAAAATGGTAGAGCTAGCTGTTCTATCTCGTTTCTTGTGATCAAGCCTGGAACTCTAGACTAGTTTTCACTCTTTGATC
Organism: Triturus cristatus; assembly: GCF_964204655.1. Lineage (NCBI taxonomy): Eukaryota > Metazoa > Chordata > Amphibia > Caudata > Salamandridae > Triturus > Triturus cristatus. The sequence goes on along the minus strand of NC_140593.1, from coordinate 320,197,861 downwards.
CAGCTCAAAGCCATCAGTATTAAGTATTAAGTGCTGGGGTATCTTTGGAGTAACAGTGTAAATATAATTTAAATGTAATTTCAGTCATTCATTTGTTCACCATGAAAGACACCCACTCTTCCTACAGTGTACTAACACAATTATTAGCCCTCTACTTGGAGGCGAAAAGGGTTGCACAGGAAACTTCCTGTTATTGTCAGGAGATGAGGCAACTTACTACAGCCATCATTATTGACATTTGTTTTTATAATGCATAACTATTATCTCTCCAGTGCACTATCTTGTCTGCTGTAAGGTGTGGTCATCATACACTGGTTACTGGATCATTAGGTCGACTTGAAGTAATCCAAGGAGCTTAATGGATCCTAACAGACAAAATATCCAGAGTGGAAGAAACGCGGTGCAATGGGGTCTTTCCCTGCAGCATCCCCTCTTTTCAAACTGATAGCAAATTTCCAATTCAATAAGTGTATAGGAACCCCTTGATTCTGGGGGTGAGCAAGATTTTTCAGCAGATGTTCCTGTTCTACTAGGGATCCGTTTCTTTCTGAGTTTTGATGCTCACTTGAGACTTAAAGTTATTTCTAATTTTGAGTTCTCTGAAAATTCTGTATTTGAGCCTTCATGGTATTATTTTTATATCGCTTGATTTTGAGATTTCTGTAATAAAACCCATTAACTTTTCTTCCACGTCTAGAGCTCAGCTATTGACTGGTCCCAGTTACGTATTCCATTACTCTGCAAAATTTATTTTGGGAAGGTGCCTTTTATGCAAGATCGACCTGGAGCAGGATCAACTGATGTATATTTTGAGCTGCTCTAAATTTTGTTCTTTCATAAAAAATGTTGTTCAGGATCTTGCTAATACACCAGCAAAATGAAATTGATTAATTTTTCTATTCATGGGAATTCTATCATCAAATATATGCGCAAGGAATTTGATCTTACGGCTTGGGGGATTTAATTTTCATACAAACTACATGAAGTTATTGTTATTTTTATTTCTATTCTTTGAAGCTATAAAGTGTCGAAAGTGAGATAGGAACCTGTTCCCTAGAGCTGACATCTTGTAGGCACGTCATGAATCCCAACTCTCCCGACTTTTTTTCATTGGTTCTCAGGGTGATGCACCCAGATAGCCAACTGTAGTAAAATAGGGAAAAAGGGGACTTTGCTGAAGGGTCATTGGTATTGGTGTATTTAAGGTGTGTCTTGTTCTGTGGTTGGATCTCTACACGTAAATGCACAATACTGAGATTAATGTGCTAAACCTACTACTTGAAACTACTAAACCTCCCCCTATTTCTCATCTGAAGGACACATTCTTCACTATGCCCTAACTTGACATCCTCTGCCACTGTATTGGCAACACTTTAAATTAATAACAACCTGGGGTGGTATTGTCAGAATGGATGACAGACCAACATCTCCTATTGTCAGAAGGGTCACTACAAGTCATATACAAAGTGAGCAATACAGTGTGAATAACACAGTGTTTTCCCACAAGGTCCAATACTTCTATTGCATTCTTGCTATTGTCTTTCTTATTACAATCTTGACAGGGTCACTGATGCACCCTTTTGAAGTCTTTTGCTGAATGCCTGATATTTTCTCAGTAAATGATTGATGCTGAGTTCTTAATTTTTTCTCTTCTGCTCTTTTTTCACCTTCCTTTTATATATTATTGCTTTTTTCACTTACTCTTATTTCTCCTCTTTTTCACACCTTTGTTCCCTTTCCGTGCCCTTGCCAGTGCTTGTACCCCACGGACCTGCACCAGTCCAGCACCGTTTTCCTGTTTACTGCCTCCCAGCTGTCCTGCCCCCAAACACTACTTAATGGTGGCCACACAGTGGGTGACCTCAGCAGGCATGCCGCTGGAAGCACATCTGCAACTTGACCGGCCAGAGTGCCACGGACCCTAGTCCTTGGACCATCCACTGCAATGACTCCAGCATACTCCATGACCTCAACTCTGGATGATCCACCGCCTGCCACCTCGCATCACCAAAGAACACCCAAGGCTTTTTCACCTGCTGTAACTGTGCCTTCTTGTGCCTCCGCATACCACATCCACCGACCGCGCAAATTTCAAGAACCAGACCGACCACCTCAGATGCATCCTAATCAAAACCCGCTCCCTCGGAAGACAAGCAGTGGAGATCTTGGACCTGCTTGACTCCATCTCCCCTGACATCGCCGCCTTCACAGAAACCTGGATGAACCCCTCCTCAGCCCCTGACATCCCAACCACCATCCCCAATGGTTACAATATAATCCAAAAGGACTGCATCAACTGAGAAACACCCTCCGCCTCACAACCAGCTCCGATTATGACTCACCCGACATGGAGCACCTCCACTTCCAGATCCAGACCAACCCTAACCCCTCCCTCCCTGGAACCTTCATCTACAGACCTCCCGGACCCCTCCCTCCTTCACCGAAGCCATAGCCAGCTTCATTGCTCACTGTGCTCTTTCCTCAATGGACTACATCCTCCTCGAGGACCTCAATTTCCACCTTGCCAACCTTGACGACCACAACACCTCATCCCTACTGGAGAGCATCATCACCATCAGACTCAAACAACTGGTCACATCTCCAACCCACTCAGCAGGACACACGCTATATCCCATCCTCTCTGCAAGTAACAACATCCCTGTTAGCCAAACTTCTGAGCCACAAAGACCACCACTGCATTCACTTCTTCTACACCGTACGCCACCACACTCATGGCGATCCTTGCAGAAGTTGGAACAAGGTCACCGAAGACCAGCTTACCACCTCCCTCAACAAAACCCTGTCGCCGACATCCATGTACACCAACATCTCATCACGCAACTTCCACCATTGGATCTTCGAGTGTGCCAACACACTGGCTCCCCTCAGGAAACCTTCAGGCAAGTAGCCCTCCAAGAAAGCCAGCTGATTCTCCCCCGCCCTCCAAGAGTCGAGGCACGCCTTCAGACAGCACAAGAAAAGATGGAGGAGCAGCAAGATCATGGCAGACCATGCAGCCTTCAAAACTGCAATTACTGCACACCACCACCTCATCAGAGCAACAAAGAAAGCAGCCATACAGAAACGCATCAATGCCAGCACCAACAACAGCAAAGAGGTTCCACCGCAAGATTAAGGAGATCTATGACCGCTTCACAACCCAAGATCCCCTTATCTCACTAGCAACAACCACATCTAATGGCTCCAAACCCCAGCAGACCTTGCCTAACTGGACCACCCTCACCTTTGATGACACCGTCAGGATCATGAAGAGCATCCACTTAAGAGCCCCATAGAATCTCTGCCCTCACCACATCTTCAACAGAGCCAGCACCTTCATTGCACCTAAACTCTGCCAAACCATCAACTGCTCCATTGAGTCTGCCACCATCCCTGAAGACTGGAAGCATGCAGAGATCAACCGTCTGCTGAAAAAACCCTTTGCTGACCCAATGGGCCTCAAGAACTACTGACCAATCTCTCTGTTCCCCTTCCCAGCAAAAGTCATTGAGAAATCAATCAATGGCCAACTCTCTGAGTTCATCGCAACAAACCACATTCTGGACCTTTCCCAGATGAGCATCAGAAGCAACCACAGCACCAAAACTTCTCTCCTCGCCACCACAGACAATATCCGCACCCGATTTGACTGAGGCGAAACTGCTATCCTCATCCTCCTGGACCTCTCAGCGACTTTCGACACCATTTCCCACCACACCCTCTGTGCAAGACTCCATGACGCCGGCATTCGTGACAAAGCCCTAAAATGGATCCGCTCCTTCCTCACCAGCGGAACACAGAGAGTTAGACTACCACCGTTCAGCTCAGAACCCACAAAGATCAGCTGCAGAGTGCCTCAGGATACCTCCCTTATCACCACCCTCTTCAACATTTACATGGCCCCACTTGCAGGTATCATCAGAAGCCGATGATGACACCCAGCTGAATCGCTCCCACATCAACGAACCCACAGCTGCCAAGAGCAACTTCCACAATGGAATGAAGGCAATCACCATCTGGATGAAGGACAGCTGCCTCGAGCTTAACTCAGACAAGACTGAAGTCCTCATCCTGGGTTCCACCCCCTCCACCTGTGATGACTCCAGGTGGCGCGCAGTGCTCAGAACCCCCCCTACACCCATGGACCATGCATGAAACCTCAACATCATCCTGGACTCCTCGCTCTCAATGAACCGTCAAATCACTGCTGTTTTGTCTTCCTGCTTCACATACTCAACCTGCTTCATAAGTTGGTGAAAGCTGCAGATGAGGTGACTTCCATATACAATCTTTTTAAATTTCCTTTTTTTAGACCCTGCTTTTACTTCTTTTGGGCATTTTCATTGATGCTTTACAGGCAGTTTATTAATATATATTTGCAGGGTCTATTCATCTCTATTTTAATTTACTGGCTGCTTAGCTAGTCACTTGCCTCTACTCCTCTCCGGTCCACCGCAGCACTTGCGTGCTGAATGAGTGGACGGAGGGCTAGTAGGTTTACTTGCGTCCGTTTTTCCATTTTTAGTCACCATCTTGGGAGAGAGACGGTCTAGTTTCTCACTCAGGCTCACTTCCTCCTAGGATAAAACCGGAGGATGGCACCGTCTTGCAGCGGGGGTGCCAAAGGCGCACCAAATGCAACCCCGTCTGTGCCCGTCCACACCTAGACCGCGCCTAGCACCCAGCCCCCTGGTTGGACAACCCCATATTTATCGTGGAATATTAGCTATTACTTAGAAGCCCTACTAGCGCTGAGACCTCATGGTAAGTGCCCCTGCATACTATACCTTTGTTTCTTCCTTGCCATATAGGACCTAATCATACACATTTTAGACGCCTGAGATCCAAACCGTTAATGAATTTAGTACAAACTGATATACCTGTTCACCAGAGTGATAAAAAGGCCAACCTTACCTACACAAATATTACTTGTATGCTTTTAAATACTAGGTCCTTAGTGAAGCACCATTTAGAGTTCTACGATTTAGTCCAGGCGCAGCACACAGATATTGTGTTCCTCACCGTCATCATCATCAAAATGTTATTGTTTAGTTAATTAAAACCATAACAATCATTTATCACAATAAAACACAATAAAAAGAGTTAATTGTCAAGAGACGATTGACAGTGTTGAAACCATGAAGCTGAAATAAGTAAAGCTTTAAACAGAAAATTAATAGTGTCATCTCAGATTAGTTCCTTTTTCGAGAGTCTCTTTGTCAGATCCTTGTGGCGAAGAGGATGATGTGGTTATTTGATTAACCAGTCTAGTTATTCTGTCCCTCCGAGTGTCTAGTTGTTCTGTCCCTCCAAGTAGCTTGTGCAGACAAAAATATGAGGCTCATCTATAAAGCAATGTGATGCGTTTAAATTCTGTGCAAAATCTAAGCAAGTTACTACGTGTGTGAAGCAGGTTGGAACCTACGTCTTTTAATGGTTGACCGTTGACATGTGCAAGCTCATTCGAACAGGCAGGTTTATAAAAGTGTCAACTACAAGTGTTGCAGTTCTACAGGATAGAGTCATGCGAGACAGGGGTTGCTCCACGGTGGATTTTGTGCAATTTATTGGCTCCCAATGGTGATCCATAATCTCGTAGCATTCTGCCCGCTTCCTCAAAGAATTTGCCGACCTGTGCTAAGTATTTTGGAGTGACAGATGTATATATGAATAGTATTGCTTCCTTGCAAGATCTTATCTCGTGTTGCATAAGGATAGGCCTCAGATACCTGTGTCTCTGTTGTAATAAGCTTGTGCAGCATCATACAATGTGAGCGGCTGTTTCGGAGTGGTAATTAAACAGCCTACATTGTTCCTATGTCACTGCACAGTTGTTCCAGTGTGCCCTATATTCCCTAATGCGTATAGTCAGTAGCCTAAATGATAAAACGTTCTTAAATGCCTGCTTACCAATTGCTGCTCTGAGGTATGGTTCGTAAAGCAAGGTTTAGTGAGATGTTACAAGCTCCTCAGCACCTCTAATGCTTCTTGCCTTAATTAAATCCAGATCCCTCGAGGTCTTTTTAGCTTGTGTTTTCACTTTGCTTTTTAGTTGTGCTTTGCTAAATTGGAGAGCCGTCAGTGATATTAGATCCAGATTTAATGTTGAAGCGGCTAGTTCCAAGTACTTCGCCCAGCCACTTGACTTGTCCGTGAAAAATGCCATTAGGGCACCCCGCAAGGAATCAGGGTCTGCCCAGCTCAACTGGAAGTAATAGTTAATTTTGTCTTTTTTGGATGGTACATCCATGCTTGCAAGATTACATTCCAGGCATATTAAAGTGCGCTGTGTGCGCTTTGGCATGTCAAATACCTTTTAGTATGTTAATGTGTGGTTTCGCTCTGGTACCTCTGTCAGCCTTCCAGGGTAGGCGAGGTGGCCATAACTTAGTGTTGGTACAAGTTTGCTCCTGATTACTCTTTGTCTTTCCTCTGCCGAGTGGCTGTTTAGCTTGTGGTTGAGACTAGATAGGGCATACGTGGTCTTTGCTGCTTTGGCTCCTATTGCCTTCGTCTGTAGCATGCGTTTACCTGAGTCCATAAGCCAGACTCTAAGGTCATTGTACTTGGAGTCTGTGTCAACCTTTAATGGTCCGAGTTTCCACTTGAGTTTGCGTTTTAGAAGGCATCGTCCAAAAATCAGGACTTTTGTTTTTCCCGCATTTGCGTGGAGGGCATTGCATTATTATACTTATGTAATTTGTCCAGGGCCCTCCTCATTCCTATTCGTCTCTGATCCATCAAGATCAAGTCATCCGCATACTGGTTTATTGGGAGTCTTTTCCGTCCTAGAGATGGTGGAAATGTTCTAGCGTTTAGTAGCTGTTCCCCTAGATCCGCTGTATATAGGTTAAATAAAGTTGGGGCAAGTACGCACCACTGCTATAAAACCTCTTTTAGTGGAAATCCGGCTGGTGGCGTGTGATTGTGTTAGCTTGATCCTCACCCATGTATCCATGTATAAGGCAGCAAACAGTTGTTTTGGAATGCCCCATCCTGCCAGATTTTGTTCCACAGGATGTTACGGTCAATGCCATCAAAGGCTGTACTGTAGTTGACAAAGCAGGCATATCATGGAGTGTTTCTTTCATGCGCCTTTGAGCCCAGGTGGGACAGAGCAATGATGTTATCGAGAGTTGATGCGTTGGGCCTGAATCTGTCTGATAGGGTGGTATGATTTTGTTATCTGTAATCCATTTCTGTAGTTCTTTTAGGAGAATTTTTGCAAAGAATTTTCCATTTACGTTGGGGAGGGCAATTAACCTGTAGTTTTCCGGCAATGTTGGATCACCCTTTCTATGTATCGGGTAGAGGATCGAGCCCTTCCATGCTTCTGGTATGGCAGATGTGGCAAGGCATTTGTTGAACAGATTGAGCATTACTGGGGCCCAGAACATTCGGTCGTCTTTAAAAATGATCCCCGGCATGCCGTTCTGTCCTGGAGCCCCGTCACTCTGGCAATTGCTTGGTACCTTTAGTACCTCTGCGCTAGTTGATGTTATGGTGCTGTCCTCCCAGTCTTCTAAAAGGTTCTTCAGATGCGCTATATGAAAAGTCTTTGGTTTGTCTGAGTCTATGTATAGGTTCTCCATGTGCTGCTCCCATTTGGTTGCCGGTGTAATGTTCTCTTTGCTATATGTCATAGTGGCTAGTCTGTTTACATATGTCCAAAATTCTTCGGCTTTGCTGGGTGTAAGCAAGGAGAATAAGTGATTTCACTGTTCCTGAGTTTCTTGATGTTTTTGGCTCCAGACAATCTTTTTGTGTTGTTTTCTAGCCTCTTTTAGCTTACTTTCTGTAGCTATAGTTCTTTTTTTTCTGTTTTGTTTAGCAGCTTGTCTGTATGTTGTTTTACTCTCTGTAATCTTTCTTATTCCGGCTGCTTTTTACTCTCTTTGATCTTTCTTATTTCAGCTGTTTGGGGCCACCAAGCTTCTTTCGGATCAATCTGGCATTCCTTTTGACTTTGTGGAGTTAATGACACATGGAGCATGTCTAGCAGCTGGGACCATTGCCCTATCTTTGTTGCCTTCAGGGGCCATTAGCCAGTTGCAATGGAATGTTTCCAAACTTCATAGTTGGTCATTGCGACCAGCCCCCATTTGATCCATCTTACGAGAGGGCCCACATTTGTTTCATACTTGTGGCCGGCTGGATTACAGATTTTATGGACGTTTGTGCTCAGACTAATGTCTATGGAAATCGGGTTGTGGTCGCTTTCATTCCTCCGATATACCGCGAAGGCTGGGCACTTCTTTGGTAGCTCGCTACTTAAAAAGATGTAGTTCAAGGTCGATGTATCTCTGTAAGTGTGGATCGTAGTGCTCCCAATCGGAGCTGCTCGTGTGGCTGGCTCAATATCAAATTCGCAGATGCATGCTTGGAGGATAGTTCTCTCACGGCCTCCTAGGGATATATATCAACTTTGTCTAAGTTGCGAGTATTAAAATCGCCAGCCATTATGTACTGATCTCCTGGATGTTCATATATGTATCTTTTTATAAGCTTGGTTGTGTTCTTCACTATGGCCAATTTTGTGGCTCTTTGTGGATTTATATATAAGTTTATCAAAGATATTGACTTGGGCATTTCATTTAGTGCTAAGCCACTTATGTTGACTGCCTTTAGGTTCCAGTTGTTTTTGACCCTTCTCCGATTTCTACTTGTAGTTCTAGTTTAACGTAAATTGCAAGGCCGCCCATTGGTCTTCGGAACAACTTTTTCTTGTGTAGGTTTATGACTTATTTGAAACCCTGGGATAGGTATGGGGGCAATAGACCCCGTTTCTTGCTTGCATATGATGTCTCCCGTGTTTAAGAAGTCCAATGTTTTTTCATCTGTTGTTAGGGAGTAAAGACCTGCCACATACCAGTTGATAATCCGTAGTGCACTTCTTTTAGAAATTGATGTTTTTAATTGTTTACCATTTCCTTTGCTAAAGAGTTTACCGCCCTTTAGTCGTAAGGGCTCTGGAGAGCCAAGCCCATTCATGTTTTCCCAAATTCGTGCTTGTTAATCCTTCCTGTGTCCTTAGGTTTTTGCTTCTGCTGTTACTCACTTGGATTTTGATCATGCCCCTTCCCTAATGGAATGGCGGATAATTTTTTGGGTTCATCTTAAGATGGTGTTTGGTCCTTCGGGGGGTGGTGTTGTGGGCTGACTCCCTGTCAGCACATGCAGATATTTTTCTATTGCTGGTTTGTTGATTAATATGCCCCAATCCTTAAATTGTTTGCTCTCCCATAAGTCGCTTTGCTATTTGGTTAGTGTAGATTCTCTTCTTCTACTGTTTAGGTTGCATTGGAATTTGACTGAAATTAAATGTACCGAATTAAGGTATGATAGAGATGGTATTTGATACGTTAAATGTAAAATTTTGGATCTATTTAATATATCCCATGCCCCTTTTGTGTTGAATTCAGGAGTGAATATTAAAGTAGAAGGGACAATATCATGCGATGTTCCAGGTTTGCTCTATTCCCTGGTGGGGTATCTGATTGATTGGTTAACCTTTCCTTTGTTTCAGTGTGTACAGGTTCAGGGTAATCATCTTTTAATGTGGATGGACAAGCCCTGTTCCCTTGTGCGTATAGTTTATTGGCCATGACTTGCTTAAGATCTTCTTTTGTATATTGTATGAGTGTTTGGCATTGTCCTGCTGCTGGCAGTTCCCCGCTTGATGAATTGAACCATCTACTTTTTCGCAAGTCTGGCTCGTCCAAGCTGGTCTGTTAATTTCTTCTGTTGTTGTCCTCCTGGTGTGTGTGCCTCTCTCTGACACCACTGAAAAATGTGTGTTAGGATGTTTCTGCATGCGAGAGCTTGTCAATATAGTGACCTCTCTGTTGAGCCTATTAGTAACTGTTCGTGTGTAGGGTATGATCTGCTGGAGGTTTTGTGGTGCTGTCTGGGTAAAGTTTTCCCTTTTTTCTGATACTCCTTGCTGCATTTGCGGGCTAGCTCTTGTCATTGGTGCGGATATTTCTGTTCTTGCCCCCGCACGTCCATGTTTTGTTTCCTCACTGGATGTTCGTGCAGAGTAAGCCCTTGTAAGAAAAATGGGGTATATCTTTGGAGGTTCTATTATAGATGCTGCTGTGTTATCTTCTTGCTTTGCTGATTTGGCTCGGTGCTTCAGTTTGTGGATCTTTTTGAGTGAATCTTTGTGCTTTGGTTGTTCTTTTCTTGGCCTTATATGCTTTACGCAATTTCTTTTTTTGTCTCTGTGACAATTGTCGTCTTCTCGTCTGGTTTTGGCTCATTAGGTTGAGGGCCTATGGCTTGTATTAGTATCTCATTGCACTCCAGGCCTTCATTGGTTGGCTAGAGAGGTTTTGTAATTGTGGGGGCCCCATGCTTGCATTGCCTGCCTTATCGCTGCTTGGTTCTTGCATTTTTTCTTCTGATTGTGCTCACCCTTTATCTGCAGGGCTGTTCTCCTTCCAGCTTATTATTGCTGATTGTGTGGTATATGTTTCGTTCTGCAATTTTCCTTCATAGTTGCATTTGCATTGATTTATTAATGTTGTTAATAGATCAGGGAGTGAAGTTAGTTTCTCAATTATGGCATCATTTGGGTTGTTTGTGGATCCTGCGATGCTCTTGTTTCGCTGACAGTCCATTTTTGAGTTTAGTGCTTCAATCTTTCTATCAATTGAGAGTTCGCTCTGAGCAAGCACGTGTATCAATTCAACTTGTATTTCTAATTTGTGAGATTGCCAGGTGAGTGCTTTAATATCTGCTAATAGAGGGGTATTTATTGTGTTTATAATCTATTCCGGGGCCTTCTCCCTTGTCAAGGTCTGATAGCAGTTCGGATGCATTTGTCCCGACTTTGCCTCCGTTTTTCTCCGATTGAGTTTGCCAGCCATATCAGCTGGGCTCAAGTCTGGTGATTAATCCCAAGGCTCCGGCCCGTTGTTGCTTAGTGGAGTTGAACAGGTCTGTTTTGGTCTTTTCTCTGGCCTGTTTTGTTGTCTATCAAGCTCATAGTTCTCTGGATGGGAAATTAACACTTCCACTATGCGTTGGTGCTTGTTGTGATTCCTTACCAGATTTTGCTCCTCCATTTGCATGGGCTTACTACTATGTTTCTGGAATTGCTCTTCTATATCCTCCATATACTCCATAACTTCCTTTGTGTTGTCTTCTTCAGTGTACATTGTCAATTAGATTTCGATGGCTTCTATCACTACTTCTATATCTATGCCTGATATGTGTTGGGGCTTCGCATTGATGACACATGTTTGCTTCTCTAGAAATTTTTGGGTAATCTCCGCTCTCCCTATATTGTTATGGTCCTTTGCACTATCCCTCGCAGTTTTTGGGGTTCAAATTTCCCCTGCGTAGATGTCTACTAACTCGATCATCTCGGCCAGCTCTGCCATCTCACCCATTTCAGCCATTTCCGCCTTCTCCAACATTTCCGTCTTTGAGAGACTGCCTTTGTCAAATTTGCTGGCTTTGTGCTTTTGATTGTTCGAGGCTAGGGGAGTCCAGGAAGTTGTATCTGGCGCATCTGTCAGCAATGGTTGGAAGCCTCCCCTTCTCCTAGTGAAGTATTTATGTATTAAGTTCTGAGATGTCGCAGGTCCCAGGCTCTGGGTCAGGTAAATTGCCTCAGGTTTTTCCAACATATCTTTCACCTTTCCGTCCAGTGTGCTGTACTTCCGTTTCTTACAGTGATCAGACATTGAGCGACCTCTTGCTTCCATTGCCTTGCGTCCCGTAGCTGCTTGCGTGTTTTTTTTTGGCTGAGTGTGATGCTTGGCTTCTTGCTGTTTTAGTTATCCTCAATGCTCGTCTCCTTTACGCTTCCTGTGCTTCCTTGAGTCAAGTGTGCGCTTGTCCTTGCACTTACACTTGCAGCTCTCAAATACCCTTTGTGAGAGTTTCCAGCTGGCACAAAAGGTGGCTGCATCCCTAAAAAGCTTCAGTTTCAGTTTCTTTGGAGTCTGTGGTTTAAGGTGGGCTCTTTTCTCATTGGTGCGTTGTAGTAGTGATTTGCCTGACGCTAATTGCTTTGTTGGCATTGGTTGTTGTCTATTGCTGTCCCTTATTGATCATTAATCATTGATCTTTTCCTAGCTTCTTTCCAATTATGAGCCGGTTGTTCAGTTGCATTCAGAAGCATTCTGCTTCTGGTGCTGCTCTGTTTTTCCATTTCTGTGTTTTTTGAGTAATTGATGTCCGGTCCCTTTTGTTGTGTTTACGCACTTCTTCTTAGATAGCTTGCCTTTGTTTGGCGGCTATTTGCAGGTATGGGTTTTCATAGGATAGAGTCCAGACAGTGAGATTGGGGTATAGGGCAGTAGAGTGGTAGGGACCTTTGCAGGCAGGTGTGCCCCCCTTCAGGGCTCTCTGGCCTGCTAGGCCCTCCCAAAGGATAGCAGTGGTGGGTGTCGATGGTGGAGTTAGAGGAGCTCTCCCTGTAGAGCGGAGATGAGTGGTGGCTCCATGGAGTTCTGGGCTGTCATGCACTAGGGGAGCGAGGGCTCCCAAGCAGGAACACACCAGGCCCCTGCAAGCCGCACCCAGATCTAGCTTGGCCGCTTCCCCTGGGAGCTGGGCTTGCAATCAGCAACTGGTAGCTACTACTGCCGCAGCTTCGATCCCCCTGCTATCCCTCCTCCTCTCTTCTTCCTAGGCTTGCCTTGCCTTGTTTGCTGTTGGGACCTCAGTCAGAGTCTGTAAGTACCAAGGAGTCTCAGGAGCCAATCACTAGGTAAGAGCACAGTAAGCAGGTATTAGGTGTGAAGTATCAGCGGGGAGACGAACAAGGTAGTGGGTCAGCGTGGGTCAGCTTGGGCTTCGGCATGGTGATGAAGAAGAGAGCAATCCAGCAAGCCAGGCAGACCAGGCAACAAGGTAGGCAGAACAAAGCACCCAAAACTGGGGCAAGGAAGAGGAAGCGCAGAGGAGCAGTCCAGCAGGCGACCAGCAAGCAACAGTCACAAGTCATCAGGTGCCGCCCACCGCAGGTGATGTTCTCCACAAGCTGAGGCGGAGTCTTTACTATTTTGGTGCTACCGGCAGATTGCCAGATCAGGGGTGCCTCAGCGGGGGCTGCCTACTGTGCCTAAAGTGTGGGCAGAGTGTAGCAGGAGCCTAACCTGGGTTTGAGAGAGTTGAGTTAATGCTTTCATTTTGATGTGACTAGTCCTATATTTTGTTTCCATTTTCTTCTAACATGACATTTCTTGCAGGCATTCACATGCATTGTTAGTTTGAGAATAGATGCACTATTGTACTAGAGGGAGAGAAAGAACCTGGGAGGAAGGCCTTGACTAAAGAACATTAATACTGTGCATAGTTGATTTAATTGAAAGACCTATTCAGCAAATGCTTCAACCTGGTTTGTGCGTGAGGAGATGTCGTTCCCATGTCCAGTGTGTGATCTTTGATAACATTACAGTCTACAACGTGAGTAGTGGAGAACAATGAGATGTCTGCTGATGCGTACAAAAGTGTGTTACCCAAGAAGACTTTCTGTGTAATAATTTAGTGCTCACACCATTGCAGATTCAGATTCTTTTTTGATGTCCTTTCAGAGACTTCGCCTGAATGCTTAGCTTACTTTTCTACGGACTTTGAGATGTTTAGACCTTCATGACCTGTAGACAACTCTTTACGGAAATGCTGACACCTTCCCTACTTAATTTTCCCTTGCTTAGTACTAATTTCCATTTTTGACATTCTTTCGTTTAACAGAACCATCCCATTAGCTTGGACCTTGATCTAAGTGACTCGAGATTTACCTATGCATAGACAAAAAAACCTGAGACTTTTCTCTGAGCATGAAATCTTGGTCTTGCTCTTTTGTATTGCTGTAACTGAATTCCTTGCTTGTTTAATTCTGGTATGCACAAACCTCCTCAGGAGGTTGGGTTTCCCAGTTGTTTTTCTGTATCTTTATAGCTTGGTGTTAAATATTGTGTATCTTAATTTGGTTCTTAGCTTGTAATACACCTTCTTAAACTTGGCTACTGATTCCTGGTCCTCATTGTGTAGCCAAATGGCTTACACTGTTAATTGAATTTGAATGATGTAAATGTTAACTCCTATCATCTCATAGTTGGAAAAAAATAGGTGTCAGAGGACAAATGGTAAGCAGGTGGGCCCAGAAAATGCTGAATCAAATCTGATACATGTTGGATGGTTTTCCACTGACATGAGGGATTTAGGGTGTCCTATCAGCCCATTACAAACCCCTAAACCCTATGGTTCGGTCGAAGGATTCATGGAGTTCTATCAGTTTGGAAACAACTTGTGGCAGCAAAGGAGTGTGAATATTAATAGGGTTGCACATTGCAATTGCTTATGCTTAGATTGCAGTATGGTGCAGTGATTGTGTGGTGTTTTAGGAGATCATTTAAGTTGATGTGTGAATGTTGCGCTTAATGCAGAGAAGTTAAAGTGGTTGTCGATTCCATTGTGCACCAAGATCCCAGGATAAGAGACTATAAGTCAAGTTTTAGTGTGGAAGACACTGGGTGTGGCTGTCTTCTCTGTTGTGGTGCTGGTCATGAGACGTTGTCGATAGCATTATTGAGAGAGGGACTTTATCTTTTGTGTGACTGTGAGATGTGGTTGATATAGTTTTTCTCAGTGCACAGTGAATAACTGTATCAATCTGAGTAAGATCCTACTGGTCGAGGTTTCACCTGAAGTGAATGTCAGGATAGGTCGGAAAGTGCTGTTCTGAAGTGTTCCTTGTGTGGTTGGAAATCTGTCATTTCTTTAGAGGAGCAAGGTTAGTTGTTGAAATTGCTTGCATTGTTTTCCATTGTTTCACGTAAAATGCTTTTAGTGAAAGTAGTGGGAAGAATAATGTTAAACAGGCTGCAAGAGTGGGCTGATTCAAGGGGTATTTTGACTGACATACAATACGGGTTTCGCACTGGGGTAGGAACCATTGAAAAGAGCCTTAACCTGAATATGCTAGTTGGGAAATATATCACAATTGAGGGCAGGGATTTGCTCTTGGGGTTTGTCGACCTGTCCTCTGCCTTTGACTGTGTAAACTACTCTGAGCTGTGAGCAATAACGTCAAATATGGGCATGGACACCACTGTTATCTCCTTCTTGAGGGACCTGTACTCTGGCACAAAAGGCAGGGTCAGATATGGGCTGAGGGGAGAATGCACACAGCCATTTAACATAGAAAGAGGGGTGAGACAGGGTTGAGTTCTTGCTCCCTTTTTAGTCTCGCTTTATATTAATAGCATTGGCACTGCATTGACCCTCAAGCAATCAATCAATCAATCAATCAGGGAATTGTAAGCACGCTACTCCCCAGTGAGGGTCTTAAGGTGCTGGGGGATGGTGGGGTCCGCAAGATCTGTTTAGCCAAAGAGCCGGGTCTTGAGGGTCTTCCTGAAGGTGTTCAGGGAGGGGACATATCTGATGTCTTCCGGGAGCTCGTTCCAGGTTTTGGCAGCGATCTAGGAGAAGGATCTTCCACCTGCTCTGGCTTTGTGGATGCACAAGGTTTTGGCCAGTGAGAGGTTGGCTGATCGGAGGTATCTTTTGGGTATGTGGAAGGTGACTCTGTCATTGAGGTATTTGGGTCCTATGTTGTGTAGGTATTTGTAGGCATCGGTGAGGATTTTGAAAGTGACTGTTTTCTCCATGGGGAGCCAGTGGAGCTTTCGTAGGTGTTGGCTGATGTACTCGTGCCGAGGGATGCAGAGGACGAGTCTGGCGGCGGTGTTCTGAATCATCTGAAGTTTGCGGAGTAGTGACTTGTTTATGCCACCGTAGAGTGCGTTTCCATAGTCCAGTCTGCTGGTGATGAGTGCGAGGGTGACTGTCTTCCTTGACTTGGGGGGGATGCATTTGAAAGTCTTTCAGAGGATGCAGAGGGTGTTGAAACAGCTGGAGGCTACGGCGTTGACCTGCCGGTTCATGGTGAGGGATGAGTCAAGTACGATGACGAGGTTTCTGGCATGGTCCGAGGGGGTCGGTGGGCTGCCTAGGGCTGTGAGCCATCAGGTGTTGTCCCATGCTGATGGGGTGATGGACTAGGACTTCTTTCTTCTCGGCGTTGAGCTTTAGGCAGCTTTTGGTCATCCAGACTGCAACGTCCTGCATTCATATCTGGAAGTTGAGTCTGTTGGCAGTAGGGTCTTTGGTGAGGGAGAGGATGAGCTGGGTGTCGTCAGCATAGGATACGATGTTGAGGCTGTGTTGTCGGACGATGGCGGCGAGGGGGGCCATGTAGATGTTGAAGAGGGTCAGGTTTAGTGATAATCCCTGTGGGACTCGGCAAGTGGTTTCCGTGGGATCGGAGAGGAAGGGTGGCAGTCCAATCCTTTTTTTCTTCTTCCGGTGTGGAATGATCGGATCCAGTCTAGGCCGGTTCCTTGTATGCCGGCATCATGTAGCCTGGTGATGAGTGTGCAGTGGGAGACGGTGTTGAAGGCTACTGATTGGTCGAGTAGGATCAGGGCTGCGGATTGGCCTTGGTCCAGGAGGGTGTGGATGTCTTCCGAGGCGCGAGTAGGTCAGTCTCGGTGCTGGGGATGCTTCAGAATCCAGATTGGGACGGGTCGAGGATGGCGTCATCTTCAATGAATCTTGTTAGTTCCCCGTTGACTGTTTCCTCCGCCACTTTGGCCATGAAGGGGAGAAGTGAGATAAACCGGTAATTCCTGAGGTCCGTGGGGTCAGCTGAGGGTTTCTTGAGCAGGCGCCTGACCTCTGCGCATTTCCAGTCGTCTGGGACGGTGCCTGTTTTGAAGGTGGTGTGGATGGTGCGTTGTAGTTTGGGGGTGATGGCGGCTCTGTGGTAGATATGTGGAGGGCAGGGGTCGGGGGCCCCCAGAATGGATGCCTTTCATGGTTGAGGCAGTGTCTTTGGCCGTGATCGGCCTCCAGGTGGAGATGGTGGGCTGGCTGGTGTGCCTGGGGTGTGGGCGGTTGAGGCATCCTGTGGATGGTTGACAAAGTTGTCGTAGAGGTTTTTGATCTTGACGTGGAAGTAGGTTCCAAGCTTATCACAGAGGTCTTGAGACTAGGTGATGTCTGTGGCTTCGCTGCAGAGGTCGGTGAATTCCTGAATGACACTGACGAGTTCCTTGGAATTGCTGGAGTTTGAGAGGATTTTGTTGTGGATGAAAGTTCTTTTGGTGGTTCTGAATTGGTTGTGGTGGTCCGCCATGGCTTCCTTGTAGGTGGTTTAGTTTTAGGGTGTCTTGTTGTTTCTCCAGATTTTCTCCAGGCGTCTGCAGGTGCGTCTGGCATCTTGGAGCTCGGTGGTGAACCAGGCAGCTTTCCTGGGGTGCGGTTTGCATAGCGCTGCAAGCTTGTCAGCGGCATTGGAGATCCACGTGTGGAATTCCCAGGCTGCTAGTTTGGCGTTGGATCCCGAGGTGTGGTTGTCTGAGCAACCTACGGATCTTGCTCAAATCGGACATCGTCCAGTGCCCACCCTCCTGTATGCAGACAATGCCGTTTTGATGGAACGCACCCCAAATTCCATGCAGGCGGTGCTTAATGACTTTGTTAAATATATGCAGGACCTTGATTTCCAGGTGAATCCCACACAAACTTTTATAATGAAGTGCGGCAAAAAAAACGGTAATTGCCACCCCATCAGAATCATGGACACTACTCTTGAATTTACAAATAATGTTTCCTACCTGGGTATCCTTTTTAATAAAGATGGCACGTGGAATCATGGCATCAAGACCAGGGCACTGTTATGCAGAAGTGCATGTATGGCCTTATGTAAATATGCCAACAGATTTGGCACAAATCCCCCTACAAGGCAAATAGGGGTATGCAAAGGTTCAGTGACTAAATATCGAGGGACATAATATAGAATGCCCAAAATATCGACGCCAAAATATAGAAGGACAGAATATCGACTCCCTATCTACAAACAGGTAAGTACTAAAATATTGATTCCAAAATATAGAATGATAAAATATAGTTAGCTAAAATATCGAATTTTTTAAATGTATTAAAAATAATATAAAAGTAATGAAATATTAAAAACAATTAAATAAAACATACATAATATAATATAAAAAGCTTAAAATGTAAACATAATAAAAGTAATGTAAAAAAAGTAGAGATTTTGTTGGATAGTGAGAGCGTAAAAATTACTATTCCCACTCCAGTGAGTGCAACAGTAGGGAAAGCATTGGATAGCGTAGGGGTAAAAATTACTATTCCCACTCCAAAGAGTGCAACAGTAGGGAAAGCATTGGATAGTGGGAGAGTAAAAATTACTATTCCCACTCCAGAGAGTGCAACAGTAGGGAAATCGTAGGATAGCGGGAAGGGAAAAATTATTATTCCCACTCCAGTGACTCCAACAGTAGGGAAAGCATTGGATAGCGTAGGGGTAAAAATTACTATTCCCACTCCAGAGAGCGCAACAGTACAGAAAGCATTGGATAGCAGGAAGAGAAAAATGACTATTCCCACTCCAATGAGTGCAACAGTAGGGAAAGCATTGGATAGCGTAGGGGTAAAAATTACTATTCCCACTCCAGAGAGCGCAACAGTACAGAAAGCATTGGATAGCAGGAAGAGAAAAATGACTATTCCCACTCCAATGAGTGCAACAGTAGGGAAAGCGTTGGACAGCGTAGGGGTAAAAATTACTATTCCCACTCCAGTGGGTGCAACAGTAGGGAAAACATTGGATAGCGTAGGGGTAAAAATTACTATTCCCACTCCAAAGAGTACAACAGTAAGGAAAGCGTTGGATAGCGGGAGGATAAAATTTACTATTCCCACTCCTGAGAGTGCAACAGTAGGGAAAGCGTTGGATAGCGGGAAGGGAAAAATTACTATTCCTACTCCAGTGAGTGCAACAGTAGGGAAAGCGCTGGATAGCGTAGGGGTAATAAAATTACTATTCCCACTTCAGTGAATGCAACAGTAGGGAAAACGCTGGCTAGTGTAGGGGTAAAAATTACTATTCCCACTCCAAAGAGTGTAACAGTACGGAAAGCGTTGGATAGCAGGAGGGTAAAAATGACTATTCCCACTCCAGTGAGTGCAGCAGTAGGGAAAGAGTTGGATAGCGGGAGGGTGAAAAATATTATTCCCTCTCTTGAGAGTGCAAAAGTAGGGAAAGTAATGATTTAATTTTAAAATAAGATTACATTAATTATCAATACCAATAAAAAGTTCATTAAAAATAATTACCAATTAATACAAATTAATTACCTTTGAAAAAATTAATTACCAATTAATAAAAATTAATTACCAATTAATAATTAATTATCAATTAAATAGCAATACATATAAATAAAAATTATTATTTACTTTATTACAATTAATTTACTTCTCACCCAATTCCCCTATAAACCCACAACCCACTCCAAATAATAAAAAATACAATTAACATTATTATCAATTAATCAATTAATAAAAATTATTTAGCAATTAATAAAAATGAATAACCAATTCATGCAAATTAATTACCAATTAATACAGAATTAAATTATGCAAAAATTAAATTACATAACATTCATTAGTTTAAAAAAATTAAACATACATTACAAGAATAATACATAATTTTAACACATATATTACCATACATAACACTAAAAAAAAATCGATATTATAGATATCTATATTTTTAAATTCGATATTATGGTAATCTATATTTTAAAATTCGATATTATGGAATTCTATATTTTTAAATTCGATATTATGGAAATCGATATTTCATACCCCAATTTCGATATTCTAACCTATCTATATTTTGATAATTCGATATTCTGTCCTATCTATATTTTAGAATCAATATTCTGTCCTGTCTTCACCGTATGCAAACTCTACGGCCCTACAAATAGTTGAAAATGAATTTTTGCGATGCGTGATCGGCCTCCAGGTGGAGATGGTGGGCTGGCTGGTGTGCCTGGGGGGTGGACGGTTGAGGCATCCTGTGGATCGTTGACAAAGTTGTCGTAGAGGTTTTTGATCTTGAGGTGGAAGTAGGTTCCAAGCTTATCACAGAGGTCTTGAGACGAGGTGATGTCTGTGGCTTCGCTGCAGAGGTCGGTGAATTCCTGAATGACACTGACGAGTTCCTTGGAATTGCTGGAGTTTGAGAGGATTTTGTTGTGGATGAAAGTTCTTTTGGTGGTTCTGAATTGGTTGTGGTGGTCCGCCATGGCTTCCTTGTAGGTGGTTTAGTTTTAGGGTGTCTTGTTGTTTCTCCAGATTTTCTCCAGGCGTCTGCAGGTGCGTCTGGCATCTTGGAGCTCGGTGGTGAACCAGGCAGCTTTCATGGGGTGCTGTTTGTCAGGTTTGCATAGCGCTGCAAGCTTGTCAGCGGCATTGGAGATCCACGTGTGGAATTCCCAGGCTGCTAGTTTGGCGTTGGATGCCGAGGTGTGGTTGTCTGAGCAACCTACGGATCTTGCTCAAATCGGACATCGTCCAGTGCCCACCCTCCTGTATGCGGACAATGCCGTTTTGATGGAACGCACCCCAAATTCCATGCAGGCGGTGCTTAATGACTTTGTTAAATATATGCAGGACCTTGATTTCCAGGTGAATCCCACACAAACTTTTATAATGAAGTGCGGCAAAAAAAACGGTAATTGCCACCCCATCAGAATCATGGACACTACTCTTGAATTTACAAATAATGTTTCCTACCTGGGTGTCCTTTTTAATAAAGATGGCACGTGGAATCATGGCATCAAGACCAGGGCACTGTTATTCAGAAGTGCATGTATGGCCTTATGTAAATATGCCAACAGATTTGGCACAAATCCCCCTACAAGGCAAATAGGGGTATGCAAAGGTTCAGTGACTAAATATCGAGGGACATAATATAAAATGCCCAAAATATCGACGCCAAAATATAGAAGGACAGAATATCGACTCCCTATCTACAAACAGGTAAGTACTAAAATATTGATTCCAAAATATAGAATGATAAAATATAGTTAGCTAAAATATCGAATTTTTTAAATGTATTAAAAATAATATAAAAGTAATGAAATATTAAAAACAATTAAATAAAACATACATAATATAATATAAAAAGCTTAAAATGTAAACATAATAAAAGTAATGTAAAAAAAGTAGAGATTTTGTTGGATAGTGAGAGCGTAAAAATTACTATTCCCACTCCAGTGAGTGCAACAGTAGGGAAAATGTTGGATAGCGTAGGGGTAAAAATTACTATTACCACTCCAAAGAGTGCAACAGTAGGGAAAGCGTTGGATAGCGGGAAGGTAAAAATTACTATTCCCACTCCAGAGACTGTAACAGTAGGGAAAGCATTGGATAGCGGGAAGGGAAAAATTACTATTCCCACTCCAGTGAGTGCAACAGTAGGGAAAGCGTTGGATAGCGTAAGGGTAAAAATTACTATTCCCACTCCAGTGAGTGCACCAGTAGGGAAAACGTTGGATAGCGTAGGGGTAAACATTACTATTCCCACTCCAGAGAGTGCAACAGTAGGGAAATCGTAGGATAGCGGGAAGGGAAAAATTATTATTCCCACTCCAGTGACTCCAACAGTAGGGAAAGCATTGGATAGCGTAGGGGTAAAAATTACAATTCCCACTCCAGAGAGTGCAACAGTACAGAAAGCATTGGATAGCAGGAAGAGAAAAATGACTATTCCCACTCCAATGAGTGCAACAGTAGGGAAAGCGTTGGACAGCGTAGGGGTAAAAATTACTATTCCCACTCCAGTGGGTGCAACAGTAGGGAAAACGTTGGATAGCGTAGGGGTAAAAATTACTATTCCCACTCCAAAGAGTACAACAGTAAGGAAAGCGTTGGATAGCGGGAGGATAAAATTTACTATTCCCACTCCTGAGAGTGCAACAGTAGGGAAAGCGTTGGATAGCGGGAAGGGAAAAATTACTATTCCTACTCCAGTGAGTGCAACAGTAGGGAAAGCGCTGGATAGCGTAGGGGTAATAAAATTACTATTCCCACTTCAGTGAATGCAACAGTAGGGAAAACGCTGGATAGTGTAGGGGTAAAAATTACTATTCCCACTCCAAAGAGTGTAACAGTACGGAAAGCGTTGGATAGCAGGAGGGTAAAAATGACTATTCCCAATCCAGTGAGTGCAGCAGTAGGGAAAGAGTTGGATAGCGGGAGGGTGAAAAATACTATTCCCTCTCCTGAGAGTGCAAAAGTAGGGAAAGTAATGATTTAATTTTAAAATAAGATTACATTAATTATCAATACCAATAAAAAGTTCATTAAAAATAATTACCAATTAATACAAATTAATTACCTTTGAAAAAATTAATTACCAATTAATACAAATTAATTACCAATTAATAATTAATTATCAATTAAATAGCAATACATATAAATAAAAATTATTATTTACTTTATTACAATTAATTTACTTCTCACCCAATTCCCCTATAAACCCACAACCCACTCCCAATAATAAAAAATACAATTAACATTATTATCAATTAATCAATTAATAAAAATTATTTAGCAATTAATAAAAATGAATTACCAATTCATGCAAATTAATTACCAATTAACACAGAATTAAATTATGCAAAAATTAAATTACATAACATTCATTAGTTTAAAAAAATTAAACATACATTACAAGAATAATACATAATTTTAACACATATATTACCATACATAACACTAAAAAAAATCGATATTATAGATATCTATATTTTTAAATTCGATATTATGGTAATCTATATTTTAAAATTCGATATTATGGAATTCTATATTTTTAAATTCTATATTATGGAAATCGATATTTCATACCCCAATTTCGATATTCAACCTCATATACTAGAATTCCATGGTTGAGATACATAGAAACGTTTTGCCAGTATTTGGAGCTACCCTGACTATTTCAATAGACCGGAATCTCTAGCTGTAGGCAGCAGGAAAGATTTAAAAGCTGACTGTATAAAACACTTAGAGGACATGAGGATGTCCACTGAATTGTTAAAGCCAACTGTTCTAAGAACCCAGCTCATTCAAGCTAGTTATAATTTGCAATTATAGTTGACAGCAGTACCGATTCAGAAATATAGATTTGTTTTAACACATTTTAGAATGGACGTTTTTCATCGTATGGTCACTTTCCCGGAACTAAGTGACTGGTCCTCAAATCTATCTAAATGCCCCTGTGACGGCTCCTCAATACAGGGCACAATGCATTTTGTCTTGTTTTGTGGATTCTATAAGAGGTGGAGGGTATATTATTTAATAAATCTTTTAAAACAGCAAGCATTTGCTCAGTATCGACCAGCATATTTCTTTCTACAGTCACTACCGACCATTGACATATGTGTAAGAATGTGATGCTTTTTATGGAGCGTTTTTTATGCGAGAAAAATATTTTGTGGGAGGGTATGAATACTCCAGATGGATAAGGAAAGAGTGACCCAAGATCCATGTAGGCAAACTGAATCGTTCTGCTCTTTCAAAACATCCACTCAGTATTTTATTAGTAACATGACTTATTATAAGCACATGGAAATAGGATGATATGGCGGACCTTTTAGTGAGGTTCTTATCCCCCTGTATTCCTTCACTATTATTGATTATTTGTATGTAGTTTAATGACCGTGAACCAATAATAAGGTATAGTTGAAGATCGGTACATGTTGTAAAGCATTTTAAGGGGATTATTATTAAGAATGTTTTAAGACTTGCTAATGCATAATGTTTTTAATAATGCTTATTTACTAACCAATATAAGGTATAGATGAATTTTAGATCGGTACACACTGTAAAGATTTTTAAGGGGATTATTACTAAGGATGTATTTAGACTTGATAATGCTTGATATTTTTAACAATGCTTATTTATCTGTTTGATAAAGAAATTAGATTTGACAACGTATTTTACTATGTATTTATATATGTGCATTTTATATTTGTTGTTCTATATGGTCATATATATTTGACCAAATAAAGATGATTGACTTGACTTGGCTTTGCGAACGCTCTAGTGAAAATTGTGAAGGAGGGTGAGCTGCTGCAAGGAGTGAGAGTAACATCAGAGTGTGCTGCGCTGGTATAGGTCGGTTGGTATAAAGCCGATGTGCTATTGGTTGAATACGTCATAGAGGGCCGCACTGGTATTGGTCTGATCGACGAACAGAGAATTGTAAGTAAAAATAATTTCATGGTTTCAATGAAAAGTCATTTGTGAATATTGCATATTTTGATCGAAAATGAAATTCTTTAAAGAGTTACAAAGCCTAGTGAAGGGAGATGTGTCTGTACCTGTTAGAAATGGAGAAGAGGCACCACCTGAAGGTATGTTAGGCCATACTATGGCGATAGAGGTGGGTATTCACAGGTTTGTGGTTCACACAATTGCATAAACTCACTGAGAAAGATGGTGCATTAACATTTCCTAATTATGGGACATTCAATTTGATAATTATTGAGCATTTAAGGAGAATGCTGTGTGAAATGAAACCACCTGCTAGACCTACCCAATACGAAGCACTTAATGCTTGGGAACATATCTTAGACAAATGAGAGATTTCAAGGGAGGTTCAAGAAAGCGATATGCATTTGTGCGGATGCAAAATAGAAATCTTGGAGAAATGACATGATTGAGGGAGCTAGATTATATCCTGCATTAACAAGTGAGGAAGAAGAGGAAGGTTTAAACAAGGACAGAAAAAAGAATAAAGAGACAGAAGACACAGAGAACATAGCTGAGGAAAGGGACAGTGACTTGAAAGAGGATTTTATAACTGAGTTATTGTTAAAGCATCCACCTCCATACAATGTCACCCAGGTTGGTGGAGTGAATAATGTACCTATGAGTGAGACTTCTGATGTACCTACTGCACCAGTAAATATGAACCTTGATCATATGGGAGAGAATTCAGGAATGACAGCTCCTTTGACATCCCATACTCTAAATCTGCTAGATGCATTGACTGATCCTGTCATAATTGGTCCTGTAGTTCCTTTGCGTAAACCTGGAGTAGTAGGAAATATAACACATACTTTGGCTGTTACTACTGGAATGAATGCTGTAGCTAGTTATTCAGTGGGCTCGACAATGAGACCCACTCCAGAGACTCCTATGGTTCAGGCACAAGGGCAGCGAGTGCAGACCCTACATTAAATCAGACAAGATTTGAACCCACGAGGAGATCACCACCTATTTTATGCCCAACACTAATGTACCTCTGGACGTGAATTACATTACCCTTAGGACAAATGTGCCTATGGGAATGCCAACTTCGGATAAGTCTCTTTTGAACTCACCACCTAGTGCAAGTACTCGTATAGTGGAGAAATAATCCTTCTTACCCCAGCTGAACAACCATGTCTTGCTGCCCAAGAACGGGATGACTGGTTCAGAGGTATCGACACCCGAAAGGGAGTGGAAATCCTCGAACGAGTGGAACGAATGCTCAGGTATCAAGGAGATAAAGCGCAATGGATGTGGCTAAATTGAAAGAAGAAATCGAGGAAATTATAATTAGGACTTTTGATTTGTCACAAATAAGGGGCCGATTCCGATCTCGGTTGGAAGTGCAACGAATCGGGTTCTGCTGGAAAAACTACGAGCCGGACGCGTGTTTTCCGGCCGACTCGTACACCTGTACGAGCGAGCAAGTATGATGCGAGCTACATGAAATTCACCGACCGAGTCGTTTCCTGGTCCGAACCACTCCGTACGTCCCGGTCGGAAGCTAACCGTAGCGTGCAATGGATGCGATTTACAACCGAGCCAGTACGATGCACGCGTTGGACAGCCTGTGCGAGCCGGAGTGTCCGGCTCGCAAAAGCTCCCGGAGTCGGACTTTGGGGGTCCGCGTCGGACCCCCTGACACCCGCAGCCCTACAACTCGGACACAGGGGGAGACCTATGGGTCTCCCCAACACAGGCATGTACGGTGCGGGTGGCACTGACGTGTACCCACTGTAGGGGGCGCACTTGTTCGAGACGTACCCATTCAGTCAATGGGAGCCCATGTACGCGTCGTACGACCGGCTCCCATTGACTTCTATGGGAGTCCGACCGAACCGAGTCCGACAGCATACGTGCGCATCGTACTGGCTCGGACGGACTGTAGGGGTCTGGCTCGTTCGGAAAACACTACGGATCCGACTCGGTCGGAGTGCTTTCCGACCCGGATCCGAATCGGCCCCTAAATGCCTATCAGGAGGATGAACTATTGTTCTTGTTTAAAGACATTACCCAACGGGTAGGACAAGCTCATGTGAGATTATCTGAATTAGCTCACAATCATGGGATTGATTTCCAAAAAAACAAAGCCTCACAAAGAAGTTACAGGTTAAGCTTTAGTTATGGAGATCTTGCAAACATGCGACTGACAGGAGTGAAATTTCAGAACAAGGAATTAATTGCTGACTGTATAAAACACTTGGAGAACATGAGGATGTCCACTGATTTGTTAAAGCCAACTGTTCTAAGAACCCAGCTCATTTAAACTAGTTATAATTTGCAATTATAGTTGAGAGCAGTACTGATTCTGAAATATAGATTTATTTTAACACATTTTAGAATGGACGTTTTTCATCGTATGGTCACTTTCCCGGAACTAAGTGACTGGTCCTCAAATCTATCTAATGCCCCTGTGACGGCTCCTCAATACAGAGCACAATGCATTTTGTCTTGTTTTGTGGATTCTATAAGAAGTGGAGGGCATATTATTTAATAAATCTTTCAAAACAGCAAGAATTTGCTCAGTGTTGACCAGCATATTTCTTTCTACAGTCACTACCGACCATTGACATATGTGTAAGAATGTCATGCTTTTTATGGAGCGTTTTTTATGCGAGAAAAATATTTTGTGGGAGGGTATGAATACTCCAGATGGATAAGGAAAGAGTGACCCAAGATCCATGTAGGTAAACTGAATCGTTCTGCTCTTTCAAAACATCCACTCAGTATTTTATTAGTAACATGACTTATTATAAGCACATGGAAATAGGATGATATGGCGGACCTTTTAGTGAGGTTCTTATCCCCCTTTATTCCTTCACTATTATTGATTATTTGTATATATTGTAATGACCTTGAACCAATAATAAGGTATAGTTGAAGATCGGTACATGCTGTAAAGAATTTTAAGGGGATTATTATTAAGAATGTTTTAAGACTTACTAATGCATAATGTTTTTAATAATGCTTATTTACTAACCAATATAAGGTATAGATGAATTTTAGATCGGTACACACTGTAAAGATTTTTAAGGGGATTATTACTAAGGATGTATTTAGACTTGATAATGCTTGATATTTTTAACAATGCTTATTTATCTGTTTGATAAAGAAATGAGATTAGACAACGTATTTTACTATGTATTTATATATGTGCATTTTGTATTTGTTGTGCTATATGGTCATATATATTTGGCCAAATAAAGATGATTGACTTGACTTGGCTTTGAGAACGCTCTAGTGAAAATTGTGAAGGAGGGTGAGCTGCTGCAAGGAGTGAGAGTAACATCAGAGTGTGCTGCGCTGGTATAGGTCGGTTGGTATAAAGCCGATGTGCTATTGGTTGAATACGTCATAGAGGGCCGCACTGGTATTGGTTCTGATCGACGAACAGAGAATTGTGAGTAAAAATAATTTCATGGTTTCAATGAAAAGTCATTTGTGAATATTGCATATTTTGATCGAAAATGAAATTCTTTAAAGAGTTACAAAGCCTAGTGAAGGGAGATGTCTGTGCCTGTTAGAAATGGAGAAGAGGCACCACCTGAAGGTATGTTAGGCCATACTATAGCGATAGAGGTGGGTATTCACACGTTTGTGGCTCACACAATTGCATAAGCTCACTGAGAAAGATGGTGCATTAACATTATCTAATTATGGGACATTCAATTTGAGAATAATTGAGCATTTAAGGAGAATGCTGTTTGAAATGAAACCACCTGCTAGACCTACCCAATAAGAAGCACTTAATGCTTGGGAACATATCTTAGACAAATGAGAGATTTCAAGGGAGGTTCAAGAAAGCGATATGCATTTTTGCGGATGCAGAATAGAAATCTTGGAGAAATGACATGATTGAGGGAGCTAGATTATATCCTGCATTAACAAGTGAGGAAGAAAAGAAAGGTTTAAACAAGGACAGAAAAAAGAATAAAGAGACAGAAGACACAGAGAACATAGCTGAGGAAAGGGACAGTGACTTGAAAGAGGATTTTATAACTGAGTTATTGTTAAAGCATCCACCTCCATACAATGTCACCCAGGTTGGTGGAGTGAATAATGTACCTATGAGTGAGACTTCTGAGGTACCTACTGCACCAGTAAATATGAACCTTGATCCTATGGGAGAGAATTCAGGAATGACAGCTTCTTTGACATCCCATACTCTAAATATGCTAGATGCATTGACTGATCCTGTCATAATTGCTCCTGTAGCTCCTTCGTGTAAACCTGGAGTAGTAGGAAATATAAAACATACTTTGGCTGTTACTACTGAAATGAATGCTGTAGCTAGTTATTCAGTGGGCTCGACAATGAGACCCACTCCAGAGACTCCTTTGGTTCAGGCACAAGGGCAGCGAGTGCAGACCATACATAAAATCAGACAAGATTTTAACCCACTAGGAGATCACCACCTATTTTATGCCCAACACAAATGTACCTCTGGACGTGAATTACAGTACCCCTAGGACAAATGTGCCTATGGGAACGCCAACTTCGGATAAGTCTCTTTTGAACTCACCACCTAGTGCAAGTACTTGTACCTATAGTGGAAAAATAATCCTTCTTACCCCAGCTGAACAACCATGTCTTGCTGCCCAAGAACGGGATGACTGGTTTAGAGGTATCGACACCCGACAGGGAGTGGAAATCCTCGAACAAGTGGAACGAATGCTCAGGTATCAAGGAGATAAAGCACAATGGATGTGGCTAAATTGAAAGAAGAAATCGAGGAAATTATAATTAGGACTTTTGATTTGTCACAATTAAATGCCTATCAGGAGGATGAACTATTGTTCTCGTGTAAAGACATTACCCAACGGGTAGGACAGGCTCATGTGAGATTATCTGAATTAGCTCACAGACATGGGATTGATTTCCAAAAAACAAAGCCTCACAAATAAGTTACAGGTTAAGCTTTAGTTATGGAGATCTTGCAAACATGCGACTGACAGGAGTGAAATTACAGAGCAAGGAATTAATTGCATATGTTCGAAAGTGGAGTGAATTAGATAAATGGGAAGTTAGATGGTCAAATAAAAAGGAACCAAAGAAAGTTAGGTTACAAATGCCTCTGCTTGGAACAGAGAAGGAAGATATACACATGTTTCCCATGAGAGAAGTGCCTGGTGGAGGGTATGTTCACATACTATGGAGCAAGACTGATCTTGCACCATTCACAAATGATTTTCTGAAGTTGAGATTGAATGGTACAGACTGGTTGATCATATTGTGAAAGTATCAAAAGTTTTATGGAAAGATTTGGACACTCTATTTGAAATTGTGTTTGCAGGTGCTTTGCTGGTTGAATGCAAAGTTTCTGTGGATTGGCCTGAGGTGGAGCCAATGAAACATCCTCAATCATATGCTCCGTCACAACTGGTAATGAAAAAGTATAATCAGGTGATTACATTTTTGAAGTAGAAAATCTCTCCTAAAGAGATTGATTGGGTTAAGATTGACAGAACGACCCAAGAATCCAAAGAGGCAATACATGCTTCATATGAGAGACTGTTGCAGGCTTTTAAACAGTTTACTGGGACAGACTATTGAGGCAAAGGATATTGGACATTTAGTTCACAGATTTGTGTATGGATTGAAGATTGAAGTTAGCTCCATGATTCAGCAGCATTTGATTTGTTGGTAGAGTAAACCCATTGACAAGATACTGAGATGCGCTAAGAACTACTGCAACAAATTGGAGATGAAACAAATGAAAGTGAAGGAAGAATTAATGATAGCACATGTGAAAGCTGCACAGTAAGTTCAGAATCAACAGTTTGTTGGGAATGCTGGTCCCATGCAGGGTGTGTATCAGCTGGGAGCTCCAAGGGTTTCTACTACAAATTAGAGGATGTTGTGTCCCCATTGATCCTAGTACAGGTGTTGATGTGCCGACTTTGAAGAAGGCTAATCCCTGCCACATCTGCAGGAGGCTAGGGCATAGAAGCGTGAATGGCAGTTTAATACTAGTAACATGTTTAATGGGAATCAGGTTCAGAATGATGGATTTGTATAACCAGAAGGAAATAACATGGTTCAGACACAGCTAGTACAAAGATAGAGAATGTACAATACCAATGTACCCCAAGCTCAGGTGATGCATGTTCCACAAGGTAGACCAGAGTGGTCCATTTGTGGATGATGAGGTAAAAGGGAATTCTGTTTCATTCCTCAATGACACTGGTGCTACCCGCTCTACTGTGAGAACAGCAGAGGTTCTCAACCTACCCCTCTTGAGTCAAAAAAATCCAAGTTGTAGGAGTTGCAAATATTCAAATGACTAATCCAGGATCAGAAGCGGTACCTGTCACGAAAGGGTACTTTGAGGAGAATCAGTGCTTTGTGGTATGTAATTCGAGTCCTCTAAATCTGCTTGGTCGAGATCTCTTGTGCAAAGGTGAATTGTTATGTTTACTGTACCCCAAATGGAATTGAGTTTCAAACTCATGAGGAAGATATTGCTTTTAAACTTGTCAAACAGGGATCAGAAATCGGAATGTACTATATGTTGACAAAAGATGATCTGCCCTCCGAGTTGAGATACATAGTGTTTCCTGGAGTCTGGGGCATTTCAGGTAAAGATATTGGACTTATCAAAGATGTTGAACCAGTCCATATTAAATTGAAGCCAAATGCAGAGCACCCGAGAATCCCAAAATATAATCTGACTCCTGAACCATTGCTGGATTACACATGTGATTGACTCAATGATTGAGCACGGCATTCTGAAGGAGATTTTTAAAAGTCCATATAACTCACTCAGTATGGGTTTGCAGAAACGCATAGGCAAGTACCGCAATGTGAAGGATGTGAGATGGGTGAATGCTGTTGTTGTTCCATGTTGTCCTGTGGTATAAAATCCAGCTGTGATTTTGTTTCAGATTCCATGTGAGGCCGAGTGGTTCTCTGTCATTGATTTGTGTCAATCCTTCTTTTCCATACCATAGCACAAGGATAGTCAGTTTCTTGGCATAGTGCCACGTGCCACATAGGTATACGGAGAGCTCCTCCATCTTTATTCAGATAGTCAAAAAGGATTTGGAGTCCTTGGTAATACTCTAACACTCAGTTCCAGTGCAATACATTGACAACCTGTTGGTGGTGTCAAATACGCAGGAGGCTTGTAAGAGAGACACAATCGCCTTGTTGAACCATTTAGCTGAAAATGGACATAAAGTGTCCCCGACCAAGTAGCTGTACTGTAAGAAAGAAGTTCTTGTACCTAGGACATCACATTGAGAAAGGAGCAAGGAAGGTGTCACAAGAGAGTGTGTCAGCGATTCTGAAAATGAATCCTCCAAAAACCCAGGAAGAAGTCAGAATGTTCTTGAGAATGGTGGGCTACTATAAACAGTTGACTGCCAACTTTTTCCTGATGGCCAAGCCTTTGCAGAGACTGACACACAAAGATGTGTCAGATCCGGCACCATGGGATGACAGCTGCATGCGTTCGTTCTCAGAGCTGAAAGAATGTCTCTGCCATGCCCGGCATAGGGAATTCCTGATTATAATAAATGTTTTGCTTTGTTTTGCAGTGATAGAGAGAGAGCTGAACTCTCTCAGTGCTAACCCAGATGCACAGGAATGCTCATAGACCTGTGGCATATTTTCCTGCCACACTTGACCCCGTAACTGCTGCTTTACCTGGATGTCTTAAAGCTATTGCTTCCACAGGTGTTAGCATTGAGCAACGTGAGAGCATTGTTTTGGTTCAACACCTGACAGTCTTCATCCCATTCCGTGGAGGTATTGCTAACATGTACCAGAACAAGTAGTCGACTTACTAGGTATGAGCAATCATCCTTGGAGCCAAGAATGTTACATTGAGGAGACGCACTGTACTAAATCCTACTACCTTATTGCCGAACCCTTGGAATGAATTTGTTGAAGGTGAAGTTGAGCATGACTTTCTTGATGTTACTTAACTATGCACTAAACCGAGACCTGACATACAAGATTTGCCAATATCCGAATCAGGTTATGTGCTCTCTGTTGATAGCTCCTGCTTACGAGACCATGAGGGAAACCTGAGAGCCTCCTACACAGGCTGTATGGTCTCTGGAGTGGTCAAAGCCTCCCGCTTTCAAGGAGCATTTTCAGCATAGGTGGCAGAATTAATTGCTCTTATTATAGGATGTTGTATTTCAGACCAGCGGAAAGTAACAATTTTCAATGATAGTCAGTACGGCATTGGTGTCGTTTACGGCTTTGGACAGTTATGGTCGAAATGTGGGTTCATGACCTCTTCAGGTTCACCCATCAGTGACAGTGTGCAAAATCTTTTGCAGGCTTTACAGTTACCTACCCAAGTTTTAGTAGTGAAGTGTGCTGCACATCAAATTTATTATGTGACAGTGGACAATAGGTACGCTGATGAAACAGCAAGATACTACACTCTTAATTCTTGTACCTTTAATGGGGAATATGTCAATGAAAATTCAGTTGCCACAAATTGCAATCTGTTGCTAACTACAGTTGATACTTGGGAGCAAGTTAAGATATTACAGGAGGAAGTGCCAGAAGCAGAACAGCAAGGTTGGTTTACAGCAGGTTGTGTCAAAAGAAATCAGGCTGACATTTAGGTTTCATGAGATGGCGGACCTGTATTGCCAGATGACTTGTTGACACCCATGGCGAGATATTATCATGGACCTGCACACGTAGGGAGAGAAGCCCTAATGCGCTTATTTATATAAACATGGTATATACCCCAGATTCAGATTCATGGCTGAAAGCTTGTGCACAGATGTGCTGTGTGCCAACAGAAGAATGTAGGCAAGAGAACAGCAGTCACACTGAGTCACATAGGGAGATCAGGAGGTCCCTTTAACAGGATGCAACTGGACGTTATTGAGACGCGTGTGTGTAGTGGGTTGAGATATGTCCTAGTGATTGTGTGCATCTTTTCATGGTGGGTTGAAGCTTACTCGACTAGGAGAAATGATAGTCTCTCATTCCCGTAGCTGTTGTTGAGGGATACATTTACGTGTTTAGGTTTTCCAACTTTTTGGGGGTCAGTCTGGGGAACTAAAATTACTAATGAGGTCCTGAAGATGTTATGTGCAGCGTTACAAGTCGAACAGAGGCTCCACTGCAGTTACTGACCAGAGGCTTTGTGGAGCTAATCAATGGTACTTTGAAATACAGATTGAATAAAGTTTGTGCTTTGACATCTCTGAAATGGCCTGATACTTTGCCCCTTGTAATGATGAGTCTATGCAGGACTCCAGATGGGAGGAAAGAATGTCGCCTCATGAAATCATCATGGAAGGGGCCATCAGACTGCAACTGTGCCTGCAAATGCGCTAGTGAACATTACAGATGACATGATTCTTGATTACTGCAAAGCTCTGGCTAATGTGGTACATTCTGTTTCTCACCAGATTGGAGAGGCTACAGCCCCGCTTCAACAAGAGCAGTGCCATGACCTCAGTCCCGGCTACTGGGTTTTGGTGAAGAATCATTTGAGCTTGCAACCCATGTGGGGTGGCCCGTACCAAGTGTTTCTGGTTACCACAACTGCTGTGCAGTGTGGTGGTCTCCCTAACTGGGTAAATGCTGCTCATACTCGCAGAGCCCCTTGATGATATAACAGCACCTGTTTCTGATGTTCCGGTAGTTACAGTGAGACAGAGGAAGCAGCTAACTCAAGCTGTTGGGGACCCGCAAGAAGATGGGACAGCACTTGTTCAGCCTGAGCGAGGTCTGAGAGGGTCAACAGTTGAAGTCGGTACAGAAGGTTCTCATCCTCTGGCGTTGACAACACCAGAGTCAGACCCTGGAGAAGGGCCTAGTAATAACACAAGTTGTACCTAGAGATTGTCGGCCAAGAAGACAGGGGAGAGGAAGACCCTGTCTGTCTGAAGTGCCTGTACCACACACTATTCCAGAAGATACTGAAGGATATGGCCTTAGTGACAGTGATGAAGAAGAGCCAACAGTAAGGAGGTCAAAGAGAGTTAGAGTACACTGTCTTAGGTACTCTTCACTCGAATAGACTGGGAGAGAGACTATTTTTCACCTTTTTTTTAATAACAATTCACATCCAATTGATGCTCCTTGATTTGAACTTTGTGGCTGAACTGAGTTTTGAAATTCCATTGCCACTTACTAGACTGAGTCAATTTATCGTAGAAGTAATTATTAGTGAGTTTGAACTGCACATTCATTAGCAACAGAAACTAATAGATTTCCCCAAACTACAAAAAAGAGTACCAAGGCCCGACTTGGTGAAGGAGAGAAGGTTGTCCCTTAGAAGAACACGGAGTAGGCCTAAGGAAGTCTCACTAAGATCACTGTACAAACTTTACTGGAAAATACATTTGAACTTTGCTTTGCTATTTGCGCAAGTGGAAACTAACTGATAGAATCACTGCAATCTTCAAGCTAAATGTTCTGTTACCAAATAACTCATGGAGCATAAAGTAACCACAAATTGACGTAGACTAATATGTGTAAGAGTATTTCTTGTTGTGATTTTAGTACTAATTGCTTTGCTAGTCATTTTGAGTTTACCCCATGCTTCACAAGTAGAAGTGCTTAGACCTACACGTGCCCCCCAAACACAACTTCCTACTGACAATAGTTTACCTGCAATTGACGAGAAAGACTTACATGTAGATGCATCTAGAAAAGATTACTAATTGAATGTTTACTCTAAATTGCTTTATGAATATGTTAACACCATGGATGCTTAGGATTGCTACGTCTGTATGCAATTACCTGCATCAGTTGCTGAGTGGATAACATATCGTCACCGCCCCTTGACATATGGAGCTACCTGTAGCTTATTGCTGAGTCTATTCTATGGGAAAGGTCATTTTCAGTATTATTACTCAAATCATGACGTTCCTGTGCTGAAGCACTTGAATCAACAGCCTGATGCTAAAAACTCTGAGATAGTGGGGCATTTCTTTAGACCCACCATGACACTAGGTTCTGCTTATGCACATAGACATAACTTATTCCTTCACTGATATAGATAAGAAATTCAGAGATTCAGTAGAAGGCAGAATTAGAGAC
Organism: Triturus cristatus; assembly: GCF_964204655.1. Taxonomy (NCBI): domain Eukaryota; kingdom Metazoa; phylum Chordata; class Amphibia; order Caudata; family Salamandridae; genus Triturus; species Triturus cristatus. The sequence continues at coordinate 320,162,686 of NC_140593.1, read as the reverse complement.
ATTTTAGCTAAAGTAACGAATCACTCAAAAGTGCCACAATGGGCTAAAGATCAAAGTGAGAATAGATTACTGGGAAATAAGGCAGCATTAGCATTAGATTGGCAACATAAAGGGCGATTGTGCATATTTCTTAGAAAATCCAAAACGGATACAAAGTTTGTAGGTTATAGTGAATGTGATCATACTTTTGAAGTTCAAGGGAATTGGGGATTAGACTTAGATGGAGCTGATCCTCTTTTTCCTGGAGTTTATTACATTAGTGGGAAGAATGCATTTTACAGGTAACCAAAAAGATGGTATAAAACTTGTTATATGGGGATAGTTTTTCCAAAGATTTATCATGTGGGACAAATTGATGATTCAAAAAAATGAACAACATGCAAGGACAAAAAGAGGTGCCAGTGAAAATACAAGTGACATTTTAGGGTGCTCTGATACCATCTGTAGGAGTGATACTCAACTCCCACATAATTAGAATGCTTTCTACCGTAGTTGATACTTTATTTGCTAGTACAGCTGGAGGATTTTTAGTTATATATACAGAATTGGTTGCAATCCGATCTATGGTTTCTGCAGAATCAACTTGCGTTGAACGTCCTTCTTGCAAGAGAGCGTAGAGTCTGCTGGATCTTAAAAGTTCAACAATGTTCTACTTACATTCAAAATGAAAGTAAGGACTTAAAAAAATACATTAGCAACATTACCAATTTAAAGAAAGATTTGAAAGTGTTAACAGCAACAGGTGCCTGGGAAGCATTAGGGAACTTAGGTAGTGGAATTGTTTAAAGCATACTAAAACCTTTAGTGATAATTGTTCTTTGTGGTTTATTTCTGTTTGTAATCTATAAGTGATACAAACTTGTGCAAATGAAAAAGGGAATTAAGAGAAAGAGAGCAGACATGGAACTGGAGTATCGACAGAGCCAATACTACGATGACATGAAATTTCTGGAGGATTTTGATGTGATGGTTTGATTCACCATCAGACAGGGTATTCATGTAGAGCAAAATTGGCCGCTTTTTACTTGTCACAACTACATCACCAATGCTTAATAAATACATGGCATGAACGGGCACTTAGCAAAGTTTCTTGTGTGGTTTAATGACTAATGTAAGTGTTGCACTTTATATCATTATTAACGACTGCATTCGCTGTAGGATTAGAGGGTACTCACATTGCATGATTTACCATAAATTATTTTATTTGAAGTCTTGCTGAAAGTTATAAACCATCCTTACTTACCAGATAATGTACTTACTATTTAGATAAAATTCAACTTTCATAATAGGTGCTTTAATACCTTAAATGACATTTATTGATTAGTAAACTACATGGAAACCATCCCACGATTTACAGGATGTGATTTCACTAAAAACAATATAGAATTTATGTAAGGTGTGCACTAATGTTATTCGCATATTTTGTTTAAATGTAGTTCCTAGCAATACTTACACATGATTATTTTAAAGAACTACTGTGTGTTACATGTAATGTGAATCTAATGCATTAGAAATGTATATTCATTTGTGTTTAAATGTACACACGCATATTAAATGTGCACCGTTGAGTTAATGCTTTAATTTGTCCTGACTAGGCATTTACTTTAATTTTTATTTTCTGCTAGCATGACATTTCTTTCAGGTATTCACATGCATTGTTAATTTGAGAATAGATACATTAATGTATGAGAGATAGAGAGCCTGAGAAGAAGACCTTGGTGAAAGAACATGGTGGAGTAACGCGTTAACTGAAAGGCCTATAAAAGCCTATTCAGCAAATGTTACAGTCTACAATGTCAGAGGTGGAGAAGAACAATGAGACCCTTGATGATGCATACAAAGGGGGGTTGCCCAAGAAGACTTTCTGTGTTATAAGTTAGTTTTCACACCATTACAGATTCTTTTTGACATCCCTTCAGAGCCTTTCCCCCGAATGCTTAGAGCACTTTCCTATGGACTATGAGATGATTAGACCTCCATGCTTTCCTTGACTCTTTACTGAATGTGGCTAAGGCTAACACTATTTCTCTAACCCATTGAATACTCTTGGCTGAGCTTCTGAAATGCTGACACCTTTCCTACTTAATTTTCCCTTGCATATTGCTAATTTTGTTTATGGAATTTCCTGATTGTTTAGAATATTTATTTTAACAGAGCCATCCTATTAGCTTGGAGCGTGATCTGAGTGACTCCAGATTTACCTATACATACACTACAAAACCTGAAATTTTTCTCTAAGCATCAAATATTGGTCTTGCTCCATTGTATTACTGTTAGTAAATTCCTTGTTCGTTTAATACTGGTATTCCTAAACTTCTTCAGGAGGTTGGGTTTTCCCAGTTGTTATTCTGTATCTTTATAGCATGGTGTTAAATGTTGTGTATCTTAATTGGATTCTTAATTTGTAATAAACCCTTTTTTACCTTGGCTACCGACTCCTGGTCCTCATTGTGTAGCCAAATGGGTTATGGTGTTAATGGAATTTGATTTATGTAAATGGTAACGCCCATCTCCTCTCAGACAGAAAAAAAAGTTTAGTCGGAGGACGAATGATAAGCAAGTGGGCCCTGAAAAAGCTGGATCAGCACCCTCATTGCACTCAAAGTATGGCGCTGCAGTGCGTAGCTTATGGTGATCATTGTTTTTAAACAAAATGTCTGATATTTCCAAGGCTGTTTTATTATGTCTCTAGAAAAGTTTAAATCATGTCTATAACTGTGGAGTCTATCTTTGAAGTAATAGCGTGACTATGATGTCACTAATCTAGACTTTCACTCTCATGCAGAAAAGATGAAGTGATGCTGCAGGAGAAAGACAAATTGATGTTTAATCACCAAAGTCAAAGTCGCAGGACAGTGATCTTGGAGGTAGTGCTATTGCACCAATGAATCAAGGCTGTAGACTTCGGACACAAGTTAAATATTCCAACGAGACCTGGTTTTCAGAAGGATCACATTCTGAATGGGATGTTGTATGTACTAACTCCTGCCAGAGCGTAGACTGGAAAAATAATTACAGGTAAGGTCAATGAAGACTACACAAGACGAGGATACCAAGAACATAGGGTTGGAATGCAGGGGTGGATCTGTTCATGGGGCTGTGATTGGTTTGGACAGGAGGACTGTGGGTCACTGCCAGGTTGAACTGTCATTTGAGCTCACTGCAGGAGTGGAATCCAGACAGGACCTTATCATGAGAAATTCTATTTTATCCTTAATAAAGACATGTTCATTCAGAATCAGAATCAGACATTTTCATGAATTCCCCCCACTCTTCTGTTCTAATATCCTCTGCTACTTTGGTATTATCATTCCCTTGGTCTATAGGTACTTTATACACCACGTGAGCGCCACTGTCATAGTTAAGGAGTGTAGCCATAGAGGTCAATGACTGGTCATGTAAAGGATAACATAAATATTTTTGGGGGGAGAAGAACTCAGTAATAGGATGCTGGTTATCGTTGAATAGTTTGGGTGTGGTGCTCTTTTTCTAAGGATGGTTTCTTTATAAGGCCCTGTTGAACTCCATTTGCAACTCCCCTGACCGTAATGAGCTACTTTTTATTTTATTTTTTTATTTTGAATATCTTTTATTAGTACATTTTCCTGCATAATTTCCTGTTACAGCATGGTTATTATCTAGCACCGTAATGAGCTACTTACCTGTTGAATAATAGCAGGCTTTATGCATTTACACATTTGTAACAAATGTAAATGAACAGTGGTACCCTGAGCCTCTTTATGATGCTAACAACTTCCCAACAGTACCTTGTCAAGTATCCATGTGAGTACTGATACAAATTGAACACACTGCACTTATGGCAGATAGGAGTGGTCTATCCAGGGAGCAACATCCACCTGTATATTTGGGCTCTTCCCCAGGACTGAGTAGTAGGGTATAAGCTGAGTCAGCTTGGTCTCTAGTCAGTCTTGGATCAGGAAAAAGGATTCTGTGTTGCATCTCTCTTAGGCGCAGATTACAAGATGCTACAGTTTAGGGCTTGGCCATGTAGTGAATATACATTAACTTACACCATGTTCAGTTTTTTCATTCTGTATACTTCTTCATGTTCGCTATTTACAATTTATCAGTGATTTTCATTACCATTCTGCTGCATGTATTCTTCACTAATAACCTACTGAGACAATGGCTGGACTGATTATCTCTTCTAAAGGGGTCCTCCTTCAGGTAAGGAATGAGGCAGCAGTCACCTGTCCAATTCTTTCTCTCGGAAATAGTTAGTTGGCATGCTTTTACAGTAATTTATTTTGATCAGGTAAATTATCTGAAAATCATCAGTGGTCATTTTTGTTTGTTTCTCTGCATCTCACTGTTCTGGATGCTGTCATTGCAACTTATGCCTCGCTGAGTACTGCACTGGCAACTTGATGTCAAAATCCAGTTCAAAATGTTACCCTAATGTCTAGTACGAAGGAAGGATCTTTGAGCAAAATGATGATAAAATCTCTCATAGATATTTTTCATGAGCTAGGGGAAACTGGAGGGAGTATTCTCTAATAACTCTGCCTCGTAACTAATTCTTTGCTCCTCAATTCAGTAGAACTGCTCTTAAGCTTTCGCAGCATGCATTGAAAAGTGCCAAAATTGTTATAAATAGATATATGCAATTACATAAATAGTGGCCACCCACTCCTCCGAGATGGCAGGTCCTTTTCATCTCAGGAACACCATAAGAGACACAGCAAGCAAGCCTTTGCCAGCCTGTATGCTAAATGACAAAAGTTATGTTTTTCAGTTAGGGTATGCAGGTTAGAGGCCATCGTTTGATGCCATGAGTTATTGAAATAGCATCACAATGTTGCAATTCTTTTCAATATTTTGTTTATTAATTGATTTTATTGCCACTGTTGTGTTTCATCCATTCACATAATCAGCACTATGACAATAATGTTAATCAAGTCTTTAAAATATGTAGTTCGGATTTTTTTGTGTATATTCATGCATGGTGAAAAGAGTGTAAGAACTCAAAAATAGGACAAATAATTGTGTCATCTTGCAGGGCTGATCATTGCACAGAATGCACCTTCCTCATGTAGTGCATAAGTTGTTCCTTGGTTACAGTTCACAAAATACCCTGGCTCCAGTCTGTAAATTGGCTTAACCTGCACTTTGCCAGAGTGCTTAGGATTTTCAAATATGTGGCCATAGATTGCTAAGGTTGCAAAAACCTCACATGCCAGATTTACTAGTTCTCCTTCTTCCTTCAGGTCATCTGTGTCAGTCAGTGATTTGAAAATGTTTATTTCCGACACAAATAATGCATAGGACTTTAAAACAATTACAAGTAAAATACATCACTGAACCGAACATGTCATAATTCATCATTGGGTGTGCATTGTGATACTATAAGGCAATACAGTCACCGAACAGCACTACTATGAGGATCAAAAGTTAAATTCAATATCAACTTTAAATAATAAAAAAAAATCAAAATGATTATACAACAACCATGCCCAATAATTTAATTTCAAATGTATCTGGTAACCATGTCATTAGATCTAGATGCCTAGCAAAGATGTTCCCAACTGATAATGGGTACTATGAGATAGTAAAAATGTTATGGGTTGACTTATCAGTTTTAAAAATTCTAAAAATAATGTTTCCTCTCAAGAAGAGCAGCAAACACATATGATGCTGACGTTGACATTTAGGAAAAAAGAGTTAAGAATGCACGTTGATCAAAATGGACCACAGACAACAGTAGCAATGAAGATCAGAATTCCCGAATGACAGGTCCCAAAATTAAACAAGCAATGGAAATGCAATCGGTCTCAAATTTGTTTTTGAAATTCAAAGCGCTTTTTTTCTGACCCTTAAAATGGGAATAGTACATTGGAAAAAGCATTTTTATGACCACAAAAGCTAAATCAGTGTGTTTGCAACTGTAAAAATCCTTAGTATATCAGGTTCTAATTTCCAGCTCCATATTAACAAGGGAAGCAATGAGGTGTTGGTTGACATATAAGGTGTGTAGTACAAACTCCGCATGAAACTGCTGCTGAAACACAATCAAAAATGTGTGCAGACCAAAACATACAGCAGACAGAATTGCTTTCCAATTTCAATGCAGCGCAACAGTGTGAGCTCCCTCTAATAAATTCCTTGTGAGTGATGAGGAGTCAGTCCTGGGCGCTTCCTCCAACACTGCACTGTACATTTGTCCAGAAAGCAGCAGAAGAGCGGCTTTAAGATGTAAAATGTCCAAACACCCTCACTCACAGTCTCTCAGCCTCCTTCAACGTTTGCCATTAGTCTGGAAAGGCTCTGAAAAACCTGAGCTGAATTTCCAGACTGAATCAGGGTGGGAGACAGAAATATTGCATCCCGCCAGCACACCTTCACCAATTTCAGTTTGCAATGCTCATCTACTAATCTATGACGTTTACAACACCATACAATCTCATGTTGATACATTTTACAAGGATGCCCAGACTCGCTTGCAGAAAATGGGCATCCCTGGCTCAAACACTCAAGACAATGGCAGCAGATTTTAAGAGATACACCCATAAAGGTCCTGGTGTTATTAAAGAAATCTGGCATTTGCTAAACACACAAATATATGTCCATACATGCTTGGACATGTATGGTTATGTATGCTGGGCTCCTTTTGCATGCGCTCACACACATACAACCACAAATGCATGTATTAACTTATAGATGCAAACACAAAAAAAAACCTTATAATTTGTACATTTATTTCCCATCTTCCTAGACTAAGCCAAATATGGCTTCTTTGGTAGCTGTGTGCCACTGAAAAAGGCTGCAGCACATGGACCACTAGAGTGGATTCTAATGAACTGAGTTAAAAAATGGAAGCTTGAGGGAGGTGGGGTGACCTGTTTAGGACACCCCCGCGCCGCACGGCCAGCAGCTGTTGTGTGTGTGTCTTGCCGCACTGCTGCCCGCAGCCTCGCTGAGCCAGCCTCGCCGACCCCGCCCCCCGCCCCCCGCCGTATTTGCGAGTACTGTCAATTACATTTGGTTTGCCTTTGTTTCCCAGCATTTTGTTATCCGTTTTTGTCTCCCATTTACAGTTGTTGATATTCTTGTCATTGCCTGTGCTGTCTCTCTGCCCCCCTGTGCCTGCCCGCCCTGCTCCCCGCTTCCCGCCGCCGTGCTAGCAGCCACGCCCCCTTTTCCTTCTGTGCCCTCCCCGCTCCCGCCTCCCAGCTGCTCCTCTCTCCCTCCCACTTGGCCATAAATGGCCACCGCACGGCGCAGGTGAGTGTGACCTGTTCAGGACACCCCTGCGCCGCACGGCCACCAGCTGTTGTGTGTGTGTCTTGCCGCGCTGATGCCCGCAGCCTCGCTGAGCCAGCCTCGCCGATCCCGCCCCCCGCCGTATTTGCGAGTACTGTCAATTACATTTGGTTTGCCTTTGTTTCCCAGCATTTTGTTATCCGTTTTTGTCTCACATTTACAGTTGTTGATATTCTTGTCATTGCCTGTGCTGTCTCTCTGCCCCCCTGTGCCTGCCCGCCCCGCTCCCCGCTGCCGTGCTAGCAGCCACGCCCCCTTTTCCTTCTGTGCCCTCCCCGCTCCTGCCTCCCAGCTGCTCCTCCCTCCCTCCCACTTGGCCATAAATGGCGACCACGCGGTGCAGGTGAGTGTGACCTGTTCAGGACACCCCCGCGCCGCTCGGCCACCAGCTGTTGTGTGTGTGTCTTGCCGCGCTGCTGCCCGCAGCCTCGCTGAGCCAGCCTCGCCGATCCCGCCCCCCGCCGTATTTGCGAGTACTGTCAATTACATTTGGTTTGCCTTTGTTTCCCAGCATTTTGTTATCCGTTTTTGTCTCCCATTTACAGTTGTTGATATTCTTGTCATTGCCTGTGCTGTCTCTCTGCCCCCCTGTGCCTGCCCGCCCCGCTCCCTGCTTCCCGCCGCCGTGCTAGCGGCCACGCCCCTTTTCCTTCTGTGCCCTCCCCGCTCCTGCCTCCCAGCTGCTCCTCCCTCCCTCCCACTTCGCCATAAATGGCGACCGCGCGGACGCGCAGCAGTCACGCGCAGCGGGCGCGCCGATTGTGCGCCGAAGGCGCGCCAAAGGGAAGCCCGTCTGCGCCCATCCGCGCCTGGAACGCGCCCAGTGCCAGGACCCCTGGTCCCCACCGACGCAAGACGACCCGACACACCTACAACGCCGCCGCACTCAACGCACTCAATGCCGGCCAGAACCCTGCCTGCTGCCGGGCCGCCCCGAAACGCTTCCACGGACCCTTCACCTGCACAACCTGCAAGTTCACCTGCCTCCGAACATGCATCGCACCCGCCAAGCCGAGCACTAGCAGCAACCACCTGAAGTGCATCCTGCTCAACACCCGCTCCGTCCACAGACACGCCGCCGAACTCTGGGACCTGCTCGACACAACATCACCAGACGTCGCCTTCCTCACTGAAACCTGGATGAACGCCTCCTCAGCCCCCGACATCGCCATCGCCATCCCGGATGGATACAAGATCATCAGGAGGGACCGCGTCAACCGGACTGGGGGAGGCATCGCCATCGTCCACAAGAACACCATCCACATTACGACCATCACCGACGACCCCTACACCGCTGCCGAACACCTCCACTTCCAGATTCACACCGTCCCAAAGACAACCCTCAGAGGCACCCTCATCTACAGACCCCCGGGACCACGCACACAATTCAGCGAAGACATCACGGACTTCATCAGCCCACACGTCCTCCCCTCTGCCGACTACATCCTCCTAGGTTACCTCAACTTCCACCTGGAGAACAACAAGGACCGCAACACCGTCACCCTGCTGGACAACCTCGCCAACATCGGACTCAAGCAACTGGTCAAAACCCCCACCCACTACGCCGGCCACACGCTTGACCCCGTCTTCTCATCCAGCAAGCACATCGCCTTCAGCCACTCCACCGGACTTCACTGGACCAACCACAGCTGCGTCCACTTCAGCGTCAGAAAAACCACCACCCACCACCACCCGCAACAGGATCCCCACAGAAGCTGGAGCAAGATCACCACCGACCAGCTCACCACCTCCCTCAGCCAGAACCCACCTGCCAGCACACCGGACCCCAACGAAGCAGCCCGCAACTTCACGCAGTGGCTAACCGCCTGCGCCGACGACCTCGCACCACTGAAGAACCCTCCCAGCAAACCCAGAAGCAAGAAGGGCCCCTGGTTCACCGACGAACTCAAGGACTCCAAGAAGACCTGCCGCACCCTCGAGAAAGCCTGGCTCCTCGACCGGACCACTGACAACATGACCGCCCTCAAACACGCGACCCGCAAGCACCACCAGCTCATCCGCACCACCAAGAAGAAATCACTGAAGGATCGACTGGACAACAACGCCCACGACAGCAAGGAACTCTTCAGCATCGTCAAGGAGTTCTCCAACCCCAGCACCAGCAACAACGACATCACCCCTTCACAAGACCTCTGCGACTCCCTCGCCTCGTTCTTCCACCGCAAAATTGCAGACATCCACAACAGCTTCGGCGCACCATCCTCGCACCCAACCGCTGAACCAACACACCCCACCGCCACCCTCCGCTCCTGGACCGCAGTGACCACCGAAGACACAGCCCGCACGATGAACACCATCCACTCCGGATCTCCGACTGACCCCTGCCCCCACCACGTCTTCAACAAGGCCGACTCCACCATCGCACCCCAACTCCGAGACGTCATCAACACCTCCTTCGACACCGCCACCTTCCCGGAGAGCTGGAAGCATGCAGAGCTCAGCGCCCTACTGAAGAAACCAACAGCGGACCCCACCGACCTCAAAAACTTCCGCCCCATCTCGCTCCTCCCTTTTCCTGCCAAAGTCATCGAGAAGATCGCCAACAGACAGCTCGCCGCCTTCCTCGAGACGAATGGATCCCTTGACACCTCGCAGTCCGGTTTCAGAGCCAACCACAGCACCGAGACCGCCCTCATCGCAGCCACCGACGACATCCGAGCCCTCCTCGACAACGGGGAAACAGCGGCACTCATCCTCCTGGACCTCTCCGCCGCGTTCGACACTGTCTGCCACCGCACCCTAGTCCAACGCCTCAGCAACACCGGCATGCAAGAGAAGGCATTGAAGTGGATCATCTCGTTCCTCGCTGGAAGAACACAGAGAGTCCGCCTCCCCCCGTTTCGCTCCAAGGCCACCAAAGTCATCGCACGCCAACACAACCTCAACATCATCTCCTACGCCGACGACACCCAGCTGATCCTCTCCCTCACCAGAGACCCCGACACCGCCAGAACTAGCCTCCACGAAGGGATGAAAGACGTCGCCGAGTGGATGAAGAACAGCCGCTTGAAACTGAACTCAGACAAGACGGAGGTCCTCATCCTTGGACCATCACCCTCCGCCTGGGACGACTCCTGGTGGCCCCCAGCCCTGGGCACCGCCCCAAAGCCGACAGACCATGCACGCAACCTGGGCTTCATCCTGGACTCCTCCCTCTCGATGACCAGACAAGTCAACGCCGTCTCCTCTTCATGCTTTCACACCCTCCGCATGCTCCGCAAAATCTTCCGATGGATCCCGATCGAAACCAGGAAGACGGTCACCCAGGCCCTAGTCACCAGCCGGCTGGACTACGGAAACACCCTCTATGCCGGAACCACAGCCAAGCTACAGAAAAGACTACAACGCATCCAGAACGCCTCCGCACGACACATCCTAGACATCCCTCGTCGCAGCCACCTCTCCGAACACCTGAGAAACCTGCACTGGCTCCCCATCAACAAGAGGATCACGTTCAGGCTCCTCACCCACGCACACAAGTCTCTCCACGACCTGGGCCCCAAGTACCTCAACGACCGCCTGACCATCCACATGCCCACCCGCCAGCTACGGTCCACCAGCCTCGCCCTCGCCGCCGTACCACGCATCCGAAGAGCCACTGCAGGAGGCAGATCCTTCTCCTACCTGGCTGCCAAGACATGGAACTCCCTCCCCATCCACCTTCGGCTGACCCAGGACCACCTCGCCTTCAGGAGACAACTCAAGACCTGGCTGTTCGAGCAGTAGCGGCCCCCTTCCCCCAAGCGCCTTGAGACCCTTCCGGGTGAGTAGCGCGCTATACAAGTGTTATGATTGATTGATTGGGAGGAAACGCATGACTCGTGTCTGCCCACCAACCCGAGGCGGGCACACCCATACTGTAGTGCATTTTTCATTGTGCTGTAGATGGTACCTACAAAATGAGAATATGAGTGTTGGAGGGTGTGATAGTTCTACTGTTCATGACCTATCACTCCCAGTCCATAGTCTTTCCTATTCCCAACACCCTCATGCCCACCCCTGTGTAATTTGTCGGAATCATTACACACACGATGGGACGGGCCTGATCATCCTCAGAAAGATGAATGCAAGTGGTGGCCCACTGAAGTTTGAATGTTTCTGTAACTGACACTAAGGTCTTTGTGGTGGGACCATTAACACCATCCATTGTATACATCAGAGATGGAAACTGCTAGGATGCATTGCTCGCACACAATACGGTTGCACAAACCTAAATCACAGCCAGTGCTCAACGCTTACCTGTAAAAAATGCCACAGACAGTTTCATAGAAACTACAGCTTCACTTACTTTCACAAAGCACAGAAAGCATCTTGCAGGATCTGTACCTGGCAGCAGACAACCTCCAATTGTCTCAGTCTAACAACCTCTGCAAGCACAGACAATCTAGCTCTTAGAGGCGATCCACATTAAAGTGTTTTGCCATCCTGCCACTTTGTGCATCTGCGTCCCTGCATACAGTACCACTAGCTGCTAAATAACCCTGTGGGAAGAGAATCACAGGACGGGAATAACCCGAGGCTTGGGTCAGTGGGGGGAGTCAGAAGTGTGGCTAGAAAGATTCAATTATTTATATTTGTTTACATCTCACTGACCACTTACATCTTTTTACGTAAGTTAGTTCAACCAATGGATACACAATGTTTATTGAAGGCCTAATATGAGTTATTCACATTAAAATACACGCACAATGAGGGATATGTTTCCAATCACAGAATGTCCCAAATACGCCTAAAAGTGGAATCACAAACCAGTTGTCATCAGCACTTCTCCTCCCTTTTTCCACAAGAGCAGTTCAAACATGAATGACAAAATATCCTACTTTGCATATGTTTTCCACATAATTATGGCTCTGTCCTATTTGCCAGATAATACATCATCTATTGCATAATCTGACAAATTTAACTAAAAAATTGTTTGTAAATCAAAGAGATCAAAAGTTACACAGGAATTCGACCTGTTTTGTAGCTAAGTGGAGTGCCCTTTGCAAAGATTGACTGGTCACTTTTCTCACTGCTGCATTAGTATATCATACTGGTACTGAGGCAAAATCTTTACAGAGACTGTTAGTATGTATAAAAATTTCAAAATAATAAAGTATCAGAAAATGTACAGCATTACGCGGCAGCCTTTTTTTGCTGCATAATTTAGTCAAGACTGCAACATAATTTTGTCCTCCATTGATGCATGATTCCACTGGCCCCAAGCAGACAGCACATGTTGAAAGTGCTTCCGCATGAAGCAGAGGGACTGTAAAGCTTGCAAACTTAGCTTGGGGTGCGTGCAAATTCTGATCCCTGGTGAGTTGCACTACCACTACTGAAACGAGGCTGATGGGAGTACCAATGGGTGAGGCAGATTGGCCTCAAGGGTCCTGTGACCTCAGTGTCAGAGTCACTGTTGCTCTAGGGTGTGCTGCTTCATAGGCCTGCCTGCAAGACTGGAGGTGAACTCCAGTATGGTTATGGTATGGATTGTGGTGGACATGCCTTTAAGGTTAACCCACACTTGACACCGCTGGGGTCCACCTGCTGTTGCTAAGACACCAGGGCTTCTAAGGTCTAGTGGTGCCTTCTAAGGTCTAGCATGGAAATGTGCTCCCTCACGAGAGTGGTCTGGTGGCTTGGTCATGAAGGCTGAACCTGGTTACCCAGTTCCAGATTCAGCAGCCCTGGCTGTAGTGGCACATCCTCTCCCCCAGTGAACACCATACTGTTCCACTGAAAGGAACTTTCACTGCCTTTAGCTAAAACCCAATTGTGCACCGCTATAAGCACCTGGAAGTAACTCAATTCAAATTATGCTCTAAACAAGAGTAATATCCTGCCTGAGAAAATAGTAACAACCTCCTGGAAAAAGCAAACATTCACATGGATTGCAAGAGTAAGTACAGTGTGTGAAATGTAAGCAGGAACAACATGGTTAACTTAATGGTTGTGCACTCATTATTCGGAAATCAATGAGTGTTTTTGTCTGAAAAGCTTAGTACATGACTGTATGGGCCCATAAGCAACCTGTTTAAACACTCATTGCTTGTATCCTTACAAAACATAAGCAGTATGGTTTGAAAAGACCACATCCCTGAACACAATTAAACGTTTCCCTATCCACATAACAACCTGGTATTGTAGTACTATCAGGAGTGGTGCACTTCCCCACCTGTAGAAAAAATGCTGCTCAAAGAAAGACAACAAAACGAAAGAAGCGCTTCAATGGCAAATTCTGTAAACTGGCGCTAATGTGTGTGGGTGTGAAAAAAACCAATCTGGCCACTCTGTGACTGCTCTGTCTTCCTTTATTTAGTTATTTATAATTTTTTGTATTTTGAATAACCCCGGGCGGAGCACTCCGCTTCGCCCACGGAGTGTACGTAGCGCTGCCTGCTTCGCAGTTTTCGAATTAGGCGTAGCAGGCAGCGCTACGCACACGCCAGGGCAAAGCAGAGCTGCCTGCCGCCCGCCACACGCCTCCCGCCCGCCCTCCTTTTAAAATAATATAAAGTATGATAAAAAAATTAAATAGAATGACTTACCTGCCACGCGGCGTCTCCGGGGCTCCCTCTTCCTCGTTCACAACTTCTTTTCACAAATGCGCATGTGCGGACGCCCGCGCATGCGCATTTCTTGCGTTCCTCTCCCCCAGAAAGGTGTTCCATGGGTGGAGCGTGGGTATTCCCATGCATCCACTCATGGATTTTTGCACATTCTCAGATTTGCCATTAGTGGTAAACCTGGGAATGTGTCAAAAGCTACACCTCCACAGGTGAGTCGCAAAAAGGAAAAAATATCTTTATTTCTACAAGTTTTTTCTTCTTTCTACATGTGCTGCATTCTGCAGCACACATAGAAGGAGGAAAATGCCTCACAGGATTCTTTTTGTGCAGGAAGATGTCCCTTCCTGCACACAAACAATCCTTCCTACAACAAAGGCACCAGTCGGGTGGTAACCCCTTTACCGCGGCGGAAATTCCGCCACTGTTCGGCGGTTTTACAGAGTGTGCTGGGCCGCGCTGGCCAACCGACGTGCGCAGCACTAGCCAGGTAGTGCTCGCGACAGCCGTTGGGCGCCAGACACAGCAAACGGGTTAAGAGCGGTGGGGCGGTGGGGCCTGGTGGGAGGGGATTTTGAGAGACAACCATAAAGGAAAATTAATTATTTATTAAATTTTCCCTCATGATCATCTCACAAAATCCCCCCCCACTCGGCCCCACTTCTCTTACCTGCAGCGGCTGACAGGCACCCTTGCACCATGAACCATGACGCAAGTGTGCCTGCCTTGGAGCTAAGCAGCCAAAAGTGTGCCAGTTCTGGGAAAGGACAGGAATGCGCCCATATAATATTATGTAAATTAAATACAGCACATTTCTGCTCTTTACCTCACATGCAGTGCAGCAAGGTGTCTTGCTTTGTTGCGCTGCATGACATTTTGATAAATGTGGTCTTTGGGGTCTGAGTCCGTCCTTACACTAAATATTCAAACTCTGATACCATTTACAAATATGACCCATCTAAAAGTAGATTATTCTTAAGGATTTTATGCAGGTTTAGTGCAATTAAATTGGTGTTTGAAGTATTAACATTTAAACCATTATTTTAGAGGATACAGAACTTTTTGGAGGCACAAGAGAGTACATGACACAGTTAGTGCATCATCCGCAAATAAGGATACAGATGTCCTGCATTATTAATACAGTACTCTGGATAGGTTACGATTGAGTTAATATATTATGCAAATAAAGATGGAGCCAGGACATAATTCTTGCAAACAACTTGGCTAATGGGGAAAATTCTAGTTGTCTCACCACCAGGGCCCAATCTAATTCTAGCACAATTATGTAATTTAATTAACATTTTGAGTAAGTCTAGCATAACCCCCATTTTGTAGTGTATCCCAAAGAAGATTCTGAGGGACATTGTTGAAACCAGATTTTTCATCTCCAAAACACCACATATAAGGACTCCCTCCCAATTGTTACATATTTCATCCCTGGCATGTAGAATTGGAAACCACATTTTCTTCTAAAAGCCTGTGTGACAACAGCACAATATGTTATATTTGGAAGCCTGGTTTTCAAGTCTCGCCAGGATAGGTTTTCCAAATATTTTTTGTACACGATCAATAAGACGTTAAGGACAATAGTTTGCTGCTTCGTTCCTGCTGCCTCCTTTGTGTATTGTTTTAGTCTTAACCCTCAAACAAGATTGAGGGACAGGGTCAATCAAATGTCCAAATCTGATTTCTACAGATCAATAGGTATACTCTTCAGATCTTGTGCCAGATGTACAAAGTATTTTTTCCGGTCAAACGGCCTGATTTCCAAAATTAGGAAGTTTGCAAAAAAGGTTGTTTCAAAAGTACAAAATTCAAAATGCAATGTGGTAACTTGCTATCGAATTGCCATTTGGGGTGTGTTTTGGGCAGCCCTTCCAAATACTGAATCGGTATGGTATGGAATTCCGGTCACAAACCAGTAATACTTTACCACCATTTTAAAAGTGGTGGTAACCCATTCATAAATGGGAAGGGGCTTCCCTTGGGACCCCTTCCCTTTTGAAAATGTTTTAAAAACCGACCACTGCTTACTCTTAAAACTTCAAAGTTTTATTTATTTTACTTTTTAAACGCATCCCATTTTCCCTTAAAGAAAATGGTCTGCATTTCAGTTTTTTTTTTTTTAAAGATTGCTTTATTAAAAAGCAATTACAGACATGGCGGTGTGCTGGCCTCAGCAGGCCACCATACCTGTGATGGCTGCAATTCCTTATGGGTTGCAAATTGCGATCTACATCATTAAAATTCATGAGGTAGGTCAATTATGTGACCTGCTAGGAATTGCAAATTAAGATATACAATTTTCATACATTTATAATACGTAATGCCAAACAGTGATTTAGAAAAAAATCGCTGTTTGAAAAGAATTGTTCTAAAGGTACATACTTACGGCCCCTAGTGTCCAGCAGCTCTTTTGCCTCTGGATAGTGCTGGAGCAGAGTTTTCATTTAGAAAATTCAGGGGTTTTTGAAGCTCTAGTATGTCTATGCGTTTTATTAAATATTAATAAATAACAATTAATTATTTGTCTTGTGCAAGTATGTTTTTATTAATCAATCCGTTTGTCTTAACATAAGAAAAGTTACACGAGGGTTAGCATGCGTGTGCTGTTTCTGTTTTCTAAAAAATAACGTGCAAGTTTTCATGTTTAAACGTTGCTGTGTGCTGTTTATTTTGAGCACAAAACGCTGTCTGAATTAATGCTTTTTATGTCGCGAGAGCTAGATAAATGCATACACATAAGGGTATTAGTGGGGTTAACACTGTTTAATTATTATGCTGTAGTAACGTTGTTTTTATTTCTTTTAATTGAGATGGTCTATTGTGGCCTATGGAGGCCTAGTCCATGATGGCTGATTTTGTGAGCCTGGCCTCGAGTGAATATGTGAAAGGCGTGACGAGGGAGACCCCTGCTGGAAATGGTCTTGAAGTTGGCTGACCATGGTCCTTGAATGAAAATTTCCATGAGGACGCAGCAGTTTTGGAGGATCTCCAAAAGAAATGGAACATCATGGGTAGCCTTGGGAGACAAAGAAGTTTTAGAAATGAACAATGAACTGTGGCTCGGCTGCCGAGGGAAGTTGAACAAATCGGATACTTTAATAGTATCTTGGTTCCTGTTCCGTAGTTTCCGTCTTGTGACTTTTCTTGAGCGGAGATTTTCAGATGTAGCAATGTTACATTTCTTCCTTCTCGCTTTGCTCAGTGATTCAGTGTATTTTGCAAACTTTATGTGTGTTTCCATTGTAATTTTTACTATAAAAATGTTAGCTTAGAGAGGGTTCTTGCCACCCTTTTGCCACTTGCCATTTTGCCTTTGCCGCGTGAATCTGCGTTGCTGAGGATCGATGCTGAGGACTTCGTCTTGAGAGACTTTACCGAGAGACTTGTCCTGACCCGTTCTGACACTTAGTTAGAATAGGTAACTATGAGAAATGATTTATTCTGATTGATTTACTTTGACTAATTTAGATAAAGCAATATAATTTTAAACATGGTGTTGAATTTTCTTTCTTGTCAATTATTGGGTTTATATTTCTGATCATTATTGGATATGTTGTGTAGATTATGTTATTGATTAGGACAGTCACAAAACCAGATCTGATCGACCTGATATCGATGCAGGGTGTTTAGGTGTTTTCTTTCCACAGGTTTATTGCTGGTAGAGTATTTGAGCGTGTGTTAGTGAAATGGGCCCTAGCGTATGATGAATGTATGTGCGTGTAACTGTGTGATTACTCTATCCGTGGTAGTGGGCATATTTTAGATACCCTGATCCCTATCAATTTCCTGGTAGCAGAGATTGATGGTTTTGATGGTTGTCTTGATCTGATAAGATTGCTTGTACATTAGCTTATTGATTATTGATTTTATTTTGTCGATATTGGTATATGTACTAATACTATATGTTGAAGTCGTCATGTTGAGTTATATGTAGTGCTTCTGGAATTTGGAAGCTGTGGTAGCAGTTCCGTAGTAGGGCAGAGGAAGGTATATGCTGCTCTCGGGAAAGACGGGATTGTAAGGAATAACGTGTGACAATTGAAGTTGCGCGTTCACATTGTCTGGGTTCGGAATTAGTGACATCGTCGTATGTTACTATTAGATATTTCTGGTATATAAGGAGTGTGTATCGTAGTGAAGGTTATCTTTGAAACTCTGGTCTTAAGTCCCAGGGATCCGTAAAGGATTTACGTTAAAGCTTATTGCGGGAGGAGTAATAGGTATTCTTTGAGCTTGTTTGAGGAACTGAGCGAAGTTGCTTAGTTAATGTATGTTATAATTCTGTAGTGGGACAGATTGTGCGCTGTTCTCGGGAAGCAGGATTCTGTGTGCATGTACTATATTTTTCTTGCATGAATGTGCGTGAATGTATATACATTTATTGATTGTAAGACTCTTTGGATAAGTCCTAGAGGAAACAGTTATGAGATGTATGAAAGTTTGTTGATTCTTGAAAAATAGACTCTCTTTTACTATTCTGTGGTTAGCGAAGCAGACAATGGAGATGTTTTTATGTTGTAACTAATAGATTTTGTAAAAAATCTTGACACGAAGTCTACTGAGAGATTTTGTAAATGAGGGGTAGACGAGTGACAGAAGACAGAGCAGAAGCTGCAGTCAGCGACTGTTGACGTCAGAAAGTCCGCGCTCTGATTGGATAGTGGATCAGAATAGGGTTCGCGCTAGGATTGGTGCGTTAGTGTGAGTCGCGCAAGGATTGGAAGAGCTGTTTAGTGACGTAGACGCTCCAGGATTGGTGCGTTAGTGTGAGTCGCGCTGCTATTGGTTGAGAAGCTCGTATTGTATATTTATAATACAGAGAGAGTAGAGAGTTTTGGTAAGCGCTAAAATGTATTACCAAGAGGAAAAAAAGAAAAAAACATTCTTTCGGAAAGTTAAAAAGTGGTTTAGCAAGGATAAAGAGGTTAAAACGAGAGAGGGTGAGTTGCTACCTCCAGCGAAAACACCTGCATCCTACATGGTTGCGAAATATGGATTACATACCTGTATATGGTTGCAGAATTGGGTTAGGTATACTAAAGAAGATGGTGTTCTAGCATTTCCAGAACATGGTTCATTTAATTTGGCCGTGTTGAGAAATTTATGGGAAAAGATGGTATGTCTGGACCCAAAGCCAAGACCTACACAGTTCGAGGCTTTAGTGGAATGGGAAGAAGAAGTTCATGAGCGAGAAAAGCAAAGATCTGGAGGGTATTACAGGAATATGTTTGGGAGGAGACATGATCGTGAAACACATCATGATCGGATGAAAAGATGGCGAGATGTTAATATGTCAGAGGGATTATATCCTATGAGAACAATTGAAGAAGGAGCAGTTGGAGTTAATCAGTATGATGATGAGGTCTTAAATGACATGATTTACAAGAGACCACCTCCATATAGACCAGAACCAGATGAGAGTACACCAGTTGTTTCTCCGATAAGAGATACAGTCTGTATTATTGAGAAAGAAAAAGTGACACCTGAATCAAGAAGTAGTAGTTCTTTCAGGGAGAGAGAGAATCGAAGTAGTGAGGAAAATGCCAGAAAATTAGCAAAAACGACAACAGAACTGACTGAGAAAATTAGGGAGTTAACGAAAAATCTGGAAGCTGTTACGGTGCCTGTAACTATAGGTCCGGTTATTCCTGTGTTTGACAAACAGAGAGCAGGTGAGAGTGGACTGGTGATTCCATATGTTGGGAATAATCTGACAAATTCAGTTGGTCCTTCAGGAGATTCGGATAAAAGAGCAGAAAGAAGTGACCTGAGACAAACAAGACATGACACATGTAGTGAAATATTGGATGCTAGTGAAGCTAGTTGTTCAGGGATGCCGATTTTAGAACCGCAGAAAAGAGTGGTTCCAGTGAGAAAAACTGCTGAAATAACAGTTGATGATTTGAATGATTGGATGAAGGTTCTTCAGAAAAAGGATAAGGATTCACAAGTTATTGATGTGGCTAGGTTACGTATAGAATTAGAAGAGCTTGTGACAGGAACAGTTCCAACAGAAATCCTGAAGAGTCATCATGATGGTGAGCTGTTGTTTATGTGTAAAAGTATTACCTGGAGAGCAAGGAATACTCATGACAGACTAAGAACAATAGCAAATGAGCAGGGAGTTGACATTGATAAAGTGAAAGCTTTACAAAAATCTTACAGGATGGATTTTACAGAGAAGGATATTGAAAATTTGAATGCTACTGGTAGAACAGGACAGATTAAAGAAATGGTGGCATTATTGCGAAGATGGGGTGATGTTGAAAAGTGGAAGGATAGGTGGTATAAGAAAAGAGAGGAATCTGAAGATAGAACAACTTATTCAGCATTTCCAGTAAGAGAAAATGAGAAACCAGTGGATAATTATCCTATGAGAGAAATACCTGGAGGAGGATATGTACATGTTCCATGGACCAGACAGGATATTTTATCATTTACGAATGATTTCCCTCGATTGAGAGAAAAGCCCGTCGAGTGGTATAGGCAGGTAGATAGGTTTGTGAAATTGTCAAAAGTGCTGTGGGTTGACCTGAATAGTCTGTTTGATATAATTGTTCCAGCAGACTTGTGGACTGAGTGTAAAATAGTTGTGAGTTGGCCTACTGAGGAGTATCCAAGAGATCCAAGAACAGGGGCACCAGATCCAGAGGTAATGAGGAAATATGATCAGGTGATGGTATACCTGAAGAGTAAAGTTCCTCCAAAAGAGACAGACTGGGTTAAGATAGATCGAACACAACAGGAAGCAAAAGAATCAGTTCATGCTTTTTACGAGAGGCTGATACTGGCTTTTAAACAATTCAGTGGAGATGAACACCTGGGTGACAAAGATTTGAGTCACTTTGTATACAGATTTGTATATGGTCTAAGACCTGAAATTGGTGAGAGAATTCGTGAGCACACAGTGGATTGGCAGAGTAAGAAAGTAGATGAGATCCTGAGACATGCAAAATACTTCAGTGATGAAATTGAAGCAAAACAAAGAAAGCTGAAAGAGAAAGCAATGTGGGCACAAGTGAAAGTTGCAGAAAGACAGGAAGCACAGTTAGTGGAACAGGCGAATAATCCAGGAAATAATGCAGGAAATAGACCCAGATATGCAGGGAAAGGAAAAGGAAGTCTTGAGGAAGCGAAGAAAAAGTTCCCTTGTCACAACTGTGGCCAACTGGGACATTGGAGATCTGAATGTCCTAATCCACCATTAGTGAGTAATGAGAGTAAACCTTTAAATCAACAGGTGCAGAACCAGAACGAAGGGAATAATCAACAACAGCAACAACAGAAAGTTGTGAGACAGCAGAGTCAAGAGCCAAAACCGCCCTTGCCGCAGAATAGAGGGTTACAAAAGTATAATCAGGATTCAGGATTCTACAATGATGAGCAGGTAAACAAACCAAGACGTTCTAACAAAGTACAGCAGTACTTGTTAAAGAGTGAAGGGAGTGAGTCTGAGGGTGATTATTGACGGTGCCGAAGAGAGGAGGAAGAGTGCATACTTGGTGCAACTCTAGAAATAGACCAGGCAGGACCATTTGTGGATGGGAAAATAAATGAAGAGAGTGTTACTTTTTTGGTAGACACAGGTGCGACAAGATCAACTGTCAGGTCAACAGATGTTAGAAATCTTCCTCTCTCGGATGAAGCAATCCAAGTAGTTGGTGTAGCTAATACACAAATCAGAACACGTCTTACTGAACCAGTAAGAGTACAGATAGGGAAATTTTCAGACATGCACAGATTTATTGTCTGTGACACGAGTCCAGTGAATCTGTTAGGTAGGGACCTATTGTGTAAGATGAACTGCACAATTTTTTGTACACCAGATGGAATAGCTTTTGAGACACCAGATGATGATGTTTTCTACCGAATGACTCTAGAAAATAGAGAAAGTGAGTTAATTGGTGCATTTGCTGTGTTTAATCCGGGGGATTTGCCTCAAGAGCTGAGAGACACAGTGAAAAGAGCAGTTTGGGATTTTACTGGAGAGGATGTGGGATTGATGAATAATGTAGATCCAGTGAAAATTGCAGTGAAAGAGGGAATTACATATCCTAACATTCCTCAGTACAAAATGACACCAGAAATAATTGAAGGGATAACTCCTATAATTGAGAAAATGATTCAGCAAGGAGTTCTGAGAGAATTGCTGAGTAGTCCGTGTAATTCACTGATAATGGGACTGAAAAAGCCCAATGGGAAATTTAGGATCGTGCAAGATCTGAGAAAAGTTAATCAAATTGTGGTGGCATGTTGTCCTATTGTGCCAAATCCATCAGTGATCCTGTATCAAATTCCACATGATGCTGAGTGGTATACAGTGATTGATTTGTGTCATGCGTTCTTTTCAATTCCATTGCATCATGACAGCCAGCCGATTTTTGCATTTAGGTTTGGCCAGCGTATTTTAGCATGGTGTCGTATCCCACAGGGGTATACGGAGAGTCCTTCGATATTCAATCAGTTATTGAAAAGATCGTTGGAAAGTCTGATCATGCCTGAGAGTTCAGTGCTAGTACAATATATTGATGACCTATTGGTGGCATCAAAGACACGTGAAGCTTGTGAAGTGGATACCATAGCTTTACTGAATCATCTGGCAGATGGAAGGTTAAAGGTATCTCCTGCCAAATTGCAATTTTGCAAGAAAGAGGTGCATTATCTTGGACACAATATTGAAAAAGGTCTGAGAAAAGTGACTACTGACAGGATCAGAATAATCAGAGAAATGAAAGCTCCAAAAACCCAGAGAGAAGTGAGAATGTTCCTAGGTATGGTGGGTTATTGTCGTCAGTGGATAATTAATTTTTCCCTGATAGCAAAGCCACTGATTAAGCTGACAAAAAGTGAAATGACAGATCCATTAGATCTGGATGCAGAACAATTGGCAGCATTTGAAGAGCTTAAAAGTAAAATGTGTGAGGCTCCAGCTTTGGGTATGCCTGACTATGAAAAAGAATTTGAGCTGTACTGCAGTGAGAGAAATGGATGTGCACTTTCAGTGTTAATCCAGAAACATGGACAATTGAGAAAGCCTATTGCGTATTTCTCATCGACACTTGACCCTGTAGCTGTGGGTTTACCAGGTTGTCTGAAATCTGTGGCTGCAACATGCAGAAGTCTGGAACAGAGTGAGGGAATCATAATGGGATATCCTGTAAGGGTATTCGTACCTCACAATGTGGCAATTCTTTTGACAAGAAGCAGAACTCAGTACATGTCACATAGTCGGTTGACTAAGTACGAAAAAGTGATTCTGGGAGCATCAAATGTGACTCTTGAGAGATGTGTGAATGTGAATCCAGCGACACTTTTGCCGGATATTGAAAATGTGGGTATAAAGATGGAAGATGATCATGATTGTTTGGATGTGCTTGAGTACTGTACGAAACCGAGACCAGACATAAGGGATATTCCCTTACCTGAGAATGATCATGTGTTGTTTGTGGATGGATCATGCTTGAGGAATGATGATGGTGTGCTATGTGCAGCATATGCAGTGTGCAAAGTTTCAGAGGTCATGGAAGCATCACCATTGAAAGGAGTAAAATCTGCGCAAGTTGCTGAATTAATAGCATTGACAAAAGCTTGTGAGATTGGGAAAGATTTGAGGACGACTGTGTTGACTGATAGTCAGTATGGATTTGGAGTTGTGCATGATTTTGGCCAACTTTGGCTACAAAGAGGTTTCTTGACATCGAGTGGGACTCCAATAAAGAATGCTGAAATGATTGGAAAATTGCTTGAGGCGATACAGCTGCCTAAGGAGTTAGCAGTTGTAAAGTGTGCTGCCCATGGTCAGGGGGAGGATTTCATAACGATTGGAAACAGGTACGCCAACGATGTTGCGCAATACTGTGCCAAGACAAATCAGTCCATTAATAGGGACAGAGAAGGGGAAATGTCTTTTCTTTCTGTGATGTTTACTAATGTCCTAGAGACCTGGGATGAAGTGAAGCAGTTACAAGATGAGGCAGGAGAGGAAGAGAAACAAGATTGGATTAAGGCAGGATGTGCTCCAAGAGAAACAGACCATGTTTGGGTCTACAGAGATGGCAGACCAGTGATGCCTAACTCAATCTTGTCGTCAATGGCAAGGATGTATCATGGCCAGGGACATTTGGGGAGAGACGCGATGGTTAGGTCGTTTAAACAAACCTGGTACAATGCAAAGTTCAGGACAATTGCAGAAAGCATCTGTCAGAGGTGTTTAGTTTGTCAGCAATTTAACACTGGGAAAAAGACAGTGGTGAGTCTGGGAACAATAGGCAGAGAAGGAGGTCCTTTTACAAGAATGCAGATTGATTTCATTGAGATGCCCCAAGTGAACAGACTGAGGTATGTTCTAGTGGTAGTCTGTTTGTTTTCAAGGTGGGTGGAAGCTTACCCGACTAGAAGAAATGATGGATTAACAGTGGCAAAATTACTGTTGAGGGAGTTGATTCCTAGGTACGGGTTTCCAGTAACAGTTGAGTCTGATAGAGGTAGACATTTTCAAAATGAGCTCATGGGTTTGATTTGTGAAGCATTGAAAATACAGCAGAAGCTACATTGTGCATACCGACCAGAGGCTTCTGGTGTGGTTGAGCAGATTAATGGCACGATCAAGAATAGGATTGGGAAGATGTGCTTAGCCACTGGCATGAAATGGCCAGATGTTTTGCCTCTAGTTCTGATGACAATGAGATCTACTCCAGATAGAACTACTGGTTTGAGCCCGCATGAGATAATCATGGGACGTGCTATGCGCCATGCATTCATGCCTGTCAATAAGTTGGTGACAATAACTGATGACATGATTTTGGATTACTGTAAAGGCCTGGCTGACGCAGTTCATTCTGTGTTTCACCAGGTTGGAGAAGAAGCTACCACACTTGAGAAGAAGCAAGCCCATGATCTGAGTCCAGGAGACTGGGTGAGGATTAAGGTGCACAGAAGAAGAAATTGCTTGATCCCAAGGTGGGGAAGGCCGAGACAAGTTATTCTGACTACGACGACTGCAGTAAAGTGTGCTGGAGTGAAGCACTGGGTACATGCAAGTCATACTCTGAGAGTTCCAAATCCAAAAGAAGGGACTGGTAAAGAGTATTTTGAAGAGTCAGATTCCAGTGATGGTGAAGATACTGAAGATACGGAATCAGTGAGAAAAGAAGCAGAGAGAGCTTCAAGAGAATCACTGCGAGTATCAGAGAAAAGATCAGATTCTGTAAGAGAGCCTGAAGTTTCAAACAGCAGTGAAGGGAAAAGAAAAGAAAAGAGAAATCACACAGAGACTACTCCTGAATCAGAAGAGGAGGAGATTGAAGAACCACTTGAGATTATACTTGAAGAAGTAGGGTCAGAAAAAGATAGAGAGGGACAGATTGCGGAAGACCCCCGAGGAGGTGTAGGGAACATTCATGAGGAGCCAGGTGAAGGGACAAGTAGACAGCAAGAAGATTGCGTGTCGGAGACCCGAGGAGGGACAGGAGTAGGGAAGTCTCAAACAGTGGTGAAAAAATCTGTGGAGAAGGAGAAAGCTGCTGGAAAACGGAAACAAGAGGCACTTGAAACAGATGATGAAGATGAACAAACAGAAGGTCGAGTTCTGAGAAAGAGAACTTGGATTGGAGAAAGGAGTAATAAAGAAACAAAGCCGAAAAAGGTGTTAAGAGGAGACCGTTGGCCTAACAACAGAGTTAAGAGGCTGAGATACAGAGTAATAAGAGCAAATTCATCAAAAGCTGAACAAGTGAATGAAGTTTCGAGTCAAAGTTCAAAAGCTGAAGGAGAAGAATCAAAGGAGTCAAACGAACCAGTGGAAATAAAAAGAGTAAGAAGACCCAACCAAAAGTACAGATCACCGGAATGGTCTTATGTGGCACTGTCTGAAGAAGGAAAAGAAGAAACAGTGACTCGAGATAATCCGGAAGTGGTCTTGAGAGAAGTGGTTGAGGAAGATACTGGTGAAATTCTGAAAGTACTCTTGACTGACATTGGAGAAGAGTCGAGTACTGAGGATCTTGACGTTGGAGATCTGATACAATTTGATGTTGAAGAAATTGAAGTGAAGAATGACAAGTATCCAAACTGAGTGAAAGAAGGATTCACTTGGATCGAGTGAACGAAGAGATCATTTGGATAAACTGAAAGCTGAAGAATTGCTGAAGAATTGAAGAAGTTCAAATAGTAGTGGAGTAGTAGAGGCTAAACTAAAATGGCTAACATAGAGGATAATAGAAATAGATGTGCCTTCTTTAAGAGGTGGTGTAGGATGTGCTGCTGTTGTATTGGATTATTAATGCTTCTATGGGGTGTTTTAGTTTTATTAGTTACTTTTAAGGTAGAGTTTGGAATGCATATAGAAAATGTGACAAATGTAGAGAAGAATTCACAAAAAGTAGTTCCAATTAGAATTAGTAATGCTTACACACACAAAGATAGGTCAATTAATAATTTTTCTAGTAACGTTTTTTCTAAACTGTTATATGAATATGTGAAGACAATGGAAGTAAGGGATTGCTACGTCTGTATGCAATTACCTGCATCCGTCTCAGAGGGTGTTACTTATCATCATTTACCAGCTACATATGGTATTTCTTGTAGTATTTTAAGTAGTGTTTTTTATTTGTTAGGGAAAATAGATTATAAGATGTCTAACAGAGATAGTATTTTTGGGCACTTGCCAATGAACAAAGAGCTGAATCCAGCTAAAGAAGCTAACACTTTTGGTGAGATTTTTATTGAAGAAAAAGGATTAACATTAGATTACATTTTTAAGAATAATTTAACTTGCAGTTTGAAAGAAGAGGAGAAAGCTTTCCTGGATATGGTAGAGGAAAGGAGAGTGAGAAAGTGCATGAGAAAGGGGAAAAATATAAAGTGAGTGAGACAATTTGGGACATTGAGATGGGAAAAGAGTTGAAGAATGGGGCTAGTCCAACATTAGCTCTAGATGCACCACAGAAGGGTAAACTTTGCATTACCAGAAGGAAATCCCAATATGATACATATTTTGTGGGAACTAGTGAGTGCCATGATACATACTTCATTGCGACAGGTTGGGGTTTTAGAGGTGGAGAAGATACAATTTTTTCAGGAGTGTACTATGTTTGTGGGAACAAGGCTTATTACAAGTTGCCGGACCATTGCTATGGCACATGTTATGTGGGCCTGGTTTTTCCTAAGATTTTTCATACAGATAAAATAAGAGATGTAGAAGATATTAACTTATTAACACGTTATAAGAGAGAAACTTGGTCTGAAATTGTGGGTGATATTTTTGGGTTTTGATTCCAGCAGTGGGAATTTCTTTAAATGCTTATGGAATTCGGAAACTGTCCACAGTGGTTGATCGCTTATCGACAAATACCGCAGGAGGGTTTCTTTTGGTGAATACGGAATTAAGAGCCGTACGTGCCATGTCTATGCAAAATCGACTTGCCCTTGATATTCTATTGGCCAAGGAGGGTGGAGTTTGTGGAATATTGAAAGTTCAACATTGTTGCACTTACATTCCTGACGAAAGTAAAGACCTAAAGGTCTATATCAGAAATATTACTGATTTGCATGAAGAATTAGTACCACTTGAAGCTGGGAGTTTATGGACTAAAATAGCTAATACAATGATAGCTGTTAAGGATTTTATTGCAAAGATAGGTAGTACTATTATAGGTAGAATATTGTTTCCCTTGTCTTGTATAATTGTGGCTTTATTAATAATAAGATTGGTGTGTGTGTGTTGTAAAAACAGGGGAGGGAGAAAGAAATTGAATAAGGAAAAGAAAAACAAGAGGTTGAAGAGAGAACCTCAAGAAATTGAACTAGAAGAATTGAGGGAGAGTGTTTATTTAGAGACAAAAAGGGATGATGAAAGAGTGACTGGTGTTTAATGTTGTGTAAGGGGAAAAGACATTTCTGATTTCTCCTAAAATGGGACTAAATTTTCACTAATTTTTTTTTTGGGTTTATTTGGTGATAAAATCACCAAAGGGGGGATTGCTGGAGCAGAGTTTTCATTTAGAAAATTCAGGGGTTTTTGAAGCTCTAGTATGTCTATGCGTTTTATTAAATATTAATAAATAACAATTAATTATTTGTCTTGTGCAAGTATGTTTTTATTAATCAATCCGTTTGTCTTAACATAAGAAAAGTTACACGAGGGTTAGCATGCGTGTGCTGTTTCTGTTTTCTAAAAAATAACGTGCAAGTTTTCATGTTTAAACGTTGCTGTGTGCTGTTTATTTTGAGCACAAAACGCTGTCTGAATTAATGCTTTTTATGTTTTATGTCGCGAGAGCTAGATAAATGCATACACATAAGGGTATTAGTGGGGTTAACACTGTTTAATTATTATGCTGTAGTAACGTTGTTTTTATTTCTTTTAATTGAGATGGTCTATTGTGGCCTATGGAGGCCTAGTCCATGATGGCTGATTTTGTGAGCCTGGCCTCGAGTGAATAAGTGAAAGACGTGACGAGGGAGACCCCTGCTGGAAATGGTCTTGAAGTTGGCTGACCATGGTCCTTGAATGAAAATTTCCATGAGGACGCAGCAGTTTTGGAGGATCTCCAAAAGAAATGGAACATCATGGGTAGCCTTGGGAGACAAAGAAGTTTTAGAAATGAACAATGAACTGTGGCTCGGCTGCCGAGGGAGGTTGAACAAATCGGATACTTTAATAGTATCTTGGTTCCTGTTCCGTAGTTTCCGTCTTGTGACTTTTCCTGAGCGGAGATTTTCAGATGTAGCAATGTTACATTTCTTCCTTCTCGCTTTGCTCAGTGATTCAGTGTATTTTGCAAACTTTATGTGTGTTTCCATTGTAATTTTTACTATAAAAATGTTAGCTTAGAGAGGGTTCTTGCCACCCTTTTGCCACTTGCCATTTTGCCTTTGCCGCGTGAATCTGCGTTGCTGAGGATCGATGCTGAGGACTTCGTCTTGAGAGACTTTACCGAGAGACTTGTCCTGACCCGTTCTGACACTTAGTTAGAATAGGTAACTATGAGAAATTATTTATTCTGATTGATTTACTTTGACTAATTTAGATAAAGCAATATAATTTTAAACATGGTGTTGAATTTTCTTTCTTGTCAATTATTGGGTTTATATTTCTGATCATTATTGGATATGTTGTGTAGATTATGTTATTGATTAGGACAGTCACAAAACCAGATCTGATCGACCTGATATCGATGCAGGGTGTTTAGGTGTTTTCTTTCCACAGGTTTATTGCTGGTAGAGTATTTGAACGTGTGTTAGTGAAATGGGCCCTAGCGTATGATGAATGTATGTGCGTGTAACTGTGTGATTACTCTATCCGTGGTAGTGGGCATATTTTAGATACCCTGATCCCTATCAATAGCATAGCAGAGAACATCATCAAGAGGGGAAATGAAAACTATGGTCATCTATATCATTTGACAATGTCTGACTTTTTTGATTAACAAACATATTTTTACTAATTATCCTCTGTTCTGTGAAGTTCTGGTTTGGCAACATTTTCCATAGTGGAAGAGATGCAGAAATCAAATTGTCTCACAATTGTATTATTCTGTTCATTAGTAATAAAGATATTGAGGCAGTTGTACCTATATCCACTTTGAATTACTGTTGTTTCACCCGATTTCTTTGTGAAGTGGAAATATCTGTGCCAGTCATGGGCCCCATTTCTGAAGAGGTGATCTACATTCTTCTATAATATAAGCTGCTAATGGTTCAGTGACCTCTATTCCTTGTGGAGCTGTTGTGGAGAGTTGGCTACATGGGTGAGAGGCAATGCCCTGTGGTTTGATGTCTGCATGCCTGGGCTAAGCTGGTATGGCTATAGATGGGTTTAAATGGACTTTTGTGATTGTGGCACTCACACAGTCTCCTCACCACTGTACATTCCCTAAGGTTACCTTAATTTAGCATGCACCTTGTGTCTCAGATCTGTATGTATAGAGACAAGGCCACTCAAGACAGAGGCCCTCTTTATGCAAATAAGTTCTGATCCAGCTCACCATGCGAACAGTTCATCTTGATCTGCCAGTTGAAGCCCGCTCCCCACCCCCAGAAGGAACCACAAACAATCCCAGACCGGTTTCAACCTTGCTAGGCCTCATCAGTGAGGTATAGCTTAAATTATGTGGCACAGCTAGCAGGGTACTAATATCTGGGCATTCCCTTGACCTCTTATACAATACATTAAATACATAAAAGATAATTGGAAAACAGTGTGCAAACAGGCTAAACCACTGCAATCTCTTTAGGTAACATTCTGACCCATCTCTCTTTGCTGCTGTGCCATTCTTACCAGACGCCTGCCATATGCAAATCAGTTCGGGCTGGACTGTTCCCATGAGGCACAGGGTCAAGACGGATTTGCATATGGCCATGTCTAAACTGGGGTGGTGTAGTGGGCAAAAGAACGATGGATTTAACCCAGATCTCTTGACTGGGGGAGAATGTCTGCATTGTCAGCATTCCGTCCATCAATTGTTTGTTGTAACGCTTTTCGCCCTAAGTGGGATGGGTATTCCCAGACGTGGGACCCGTGCTCACTACGCCACTGGAGTCAAGCTATCCTGGCTGATGACGGCTGATAGCCAGAAACCGGTCCTAGGATGCTTGATTCCGGTCCAGGGAAGACATGGCTTGGCAGTTCGGGCTGGACTGTTCCCATGAGGCACAGGGTCAAGACTGATTTGCATATGGCCATGTCTAAACTGGGGTGGTGTAGTGGGCAAAAGAACGATGGATTTAACCCAGATCTCTTGACTGGGGGAGAATGTCTGCATTGTCAGCATTCCGTCCATCAATTGTTTGTTGTAACGCTTTTCGCCCTAAGTGGGATGGGTATTCCCAGACGTGGGACCCGTGCTCACTACGCCACTGGAGTCAAGCTATCCTGGCTGATGACGGCTGATAGCCAGAAACCGGTCCTAGGATGCTTGATTCCGGTCCAGGGAAGACATGGCTTGGCAGTTCGGGCTGGACTGTTCCCATGAGGCACAGGGTCAAGACTGATTTGCATATGGCCATGTCTAAACTGGGGTGGTGTAGTGGGCAAAAGAACGATGGATTTAACCCAGATCTCTTGACTGGGGGAGAATGTCTGCATTGTCAGCATTCCGTCCATCAATTGTTTGTTGTAACGCTTTTCGCCCTAAGTGGGATGGGTATTCCCAGACGTGGGACCCGTGCTCACTACGCCACTGGAGTCAAGCTATCCTGGCTGATGACGGCTGATAGCCAGAAACCGGTCCTAGGATGCTTGATTCCGGTCCAGGGAAGACATGGCTTGGCAGTTCGGGCTGGACTGTTCCCATGAGGCACAGGGTCAAGACTGACTTGCATATGGCCATGTCTAAACTGGGGTGGTGTAGTGGGCAAAAGAACGATGGATTTAACCCAGATCTCTTGACTGGGGGAGAATGTCTGCATTGTCAGCATTCCGTCCATCAATTGTTTGTTGTAACGCTTTTCGCCCTAAGTGGGATGGGTATTCCCAGACGTGGGACCCGTGCTCACTACGCCACTGGAGTCAAGCTATCCTGGCTGATGACGGCTGATAGCCAGAAACCGGTCCTAGGATGCTTGATTCCGGTCCAGGGAAGACATGGCTTGGCAGTTCGGGCTGGACTGTTCCCATGAGGCACAGGGTCAAGACTGATTTGCATATGGCCATGTCTAAACTGGGGTGGTGTAGTGGGCAAAAGAACGATGGATTTAACCCAGATCTCTTGACTGGGGGAGAATGTCTGCATTGTCAGCATTCCGTCCATCAATTGTTTGTTGTAACGCTTTTCGCCCTAAGTGGGATGGGTATTCCCAGACGTGGGACCCGTGCTCACTACGCCACTGGAGTCAAGCTATCCTGGCTGATGACGGCTGATAGCCAGAAACCGGTCCTAGGATGCTTGATTCCGGTCCAGGGAAGACATGGCTTGGCAGTTCGGGCTGGACTGTTCCCATGAGGCACAGGGTCAAGACTGATTTGCATATGGCCATGTCTAAACTGGGGTGGTGTAGTGGGCAAAAGAACGATGGATTTAACCCAGATCTCTTGACTGGGGGAGAATGTCTGCATTGTCAGCATTCCGTCCATCAATTGTTTGTTGTAACGCTTTTCGCCCTAAGTGGGATGGGTATTCCCAGACGTGGGACCCGTGCTCACTACGCCACTGGAGTCAAGCTATCCTGGCTGATGACGGCTGATAGCCAGAAACCGGTCCTAGGATGCTTGATTCCGGTCCAGGGAAGACATGGCTTGGCAGTTCGGGCTGGACTGTTCCCATGAGGCACAGGGTCAAGACTGATTTGCATATGGCCATGTCTAAACTGGGGTGGTGTAGTGGGCAAAAGAACGATGGATTTAACCCAGATCTCTTGACTGGGGGAGAATGTCTGCATTGTCAGCATTCCGTCCATCAATTGTTTGTTGTAACGCTTTTCGCCCTAAGTGGGATGGGTATTCCCAGACGTGGGACCCGTGCTCACTACGCCACTGGAGTCAAGCTATCCTGGCTGATGACGGCTGATAGCCAGAAACCGGTCCTAGGATGCTTGATTCCGGTCCAGGGAAGACATGGCTTGGCAGTTCGGGCTGGACTGTTCCCATGAGGCACAGGGTCAAGACTGATTTGCATATGGCCATGTCTAAACTGGGGTGGTGTAGTGGGCAAAAGAACGATGGATTTAACCCAGATCTCTTGACTGGGGGAGAATGTCTGCATTGTCAGCATTCCGTCCATCAATTGTTTGTTGTAACGCTTTTCGCCCTAAGTGGGATGGGTATTCCCAGACGTGGGACCCGTGCTCACTACGCCACTGGAGTCAAGCTATCCTGGCTGATGACGGCTGATAGCCAGAAACCGGTCCTAGGATGCTTGATTCCGGTCCAGGGAAGACATGGCTTGGCAGTTCGGGCTGGACTGTTCCCATGAGGCACAGGGTGAAGACTGATTTGCATATGGCCATGTCTAAACTGGGGTGGTGTAGTGGGCAAAAGAACGATGGATTTAACCCAGATCTCTTGACTGGGGGAGAATGTCTGCATTGTCAGCATTCCGTCCATCAATTGTTTGTTGTAACGCTTTTCGCCCTAAGTGGGATGGGTATTCCCAGACGTGGGACCCATGCTCACTACGCCACTGGAGTCAAGCTATCCTGGCTGATGACGGCTGATAGCCAGAAACCGGTCCTAGGATGCTTGATTCCGGTCCAGGGAAGACATGGCTTGGCAGTTCGGGCTGGACTGTTCCCATGAGGCACAGGGTCAAGACTGATTTGCATATGGCCATGTCTAAACTGGGGTGGTGTAGTGGGCAAAAGAACGATGGATTTAACCCAGATCTCTTGACTGGGGGAGAATGTCTGCATTGTCAGCATTCCGTCCATCAATTGTTTGTTGTAACGCTTTTCGCCCTAAGTGGGATGGGTATTCCCAGACGTGGGACCCGTGCTCACTACGCCACTGGAGTCAAGCTATCCTGGCTGATGACGGCTGATAGCCAGAAACCGGTCCTAGGATGCTTGATTCCGGTCCAGGGAAGACATGGCTTGGCAGTTCGGGCTGGACTGTTCCCATGAGGCACAGGGTGAAGACTGATTTGCATATGGCCATGTCTAAACTGGGGTGGTGTAGTGGGCAAAAGAACGATGGATTTAACCCAGATCTCTTGACTGGGGGAGAATGTCTGCATTGTCAGCATTCCGTCCATCAATTGTTTGTTGTAACGCTTTTCGCCCTAAGTGGGATGGGTATTCCCAGACGTGGGACCCGTGCTCACTACGCCACTGGAGTCAAGCTATCCTGGCTGATGACGGCTGATAGCCAGAAACCGGTCCTAGGATGCTTGATTCCGGTCCAGGGAAGACATGGCTTGGCAGTTCGGGCTGGACTGTTCCCATGAGGCACAGGGTCAAGACTGATTTGCATATGGCCATGTCTAAACTGGGGTGGTGTAGTGGGCAAAAGAACGATGGATTTAACCCAGATCTCTTGACTGGGGGAGAATGTCTGCATTGTCAGCATTCCGTCCATCAATTGTTTGTTGTAACGCTTTTCGCCCTAAGTGGGATGGGTATTCCCAGACGTGGGACCCGTGCTCACTACGCCGCTGGAGTCAAGCTATCCTGGCTGATGACGGCTGATAGCCAGAAACCGGTCCTAGGATGCTTGATTCCGGTCCAGGGAAGACATGGCTTGGCAGTTCGGGCTGGACTGTTCCCATGAGGCACAGGGTCAAGACTGATTTGCATATGGCCATGTCTAAACTGGGGTGGTGTAGTGGGCAAAAGAACGATGGATTTAACCCAGATCTCTTGACTGGGGGAGAATGTCTGCATTGTCAGCATTCCGTCCATCAATTGTTTGTTGTAACGCTTTTCGCCCTAAGTGGGATGGGTATTCCCAGACGTGGGACCCGTGCTCACTACGCCACTGGAGTCAAGCTATCCTGGCTGATGACGGCTGATAGCCAGAAACCGGTCCTAGGATGCTTGATTCCGGTCCAGGGAAGACATGGCTTGGCAGTTCGGGCTGGACTGTTCCCATGAGGCACAGGGTCAAGACTGATTTGCATATGGCCATGTCTAAACTGGGGTGGTGTAGTGGGCAAAAGAACGATGGATTTAACCCAGATCTCTTGACTGGGGGAGAATGTCTGCATTGTCAGCATTCCGTCCATCAATTGTTTGTTGTAACGCTTTTCGCCCTAAGTGGGATGGGTATTCCCAGACGTGGGACCCGTGCTCACTACGCCACTGGAGTCAAGCTATCCTGGCTGATGACGGCTGATAGCCAGAAACCAGTCCTAGGATGCTTGATTCCGGTCCAGGGAAGACATGGCTTGGCAGTTCGGGCTGGACTGTTCCCATGAGGCACAGGGTGAAGACTGATTTGCATATGGCCATGTCTAAACTGGGGTGGTGTAGTGGGCAAAAGAACGATGGATTTAACCCAGATCTCTTGACTGGGGGAGAATGTCTGCATTGTCAGCATTCCGTCCATCAATTGTTTGTTGTAACGCTTTTCGCCCTAAGTGGGATGGGTATTCCCAGACGTGGGACCCGTGCTCACTACGCCACTGGAGTCAAGCTATCCTGGCTGATGACGGCTGATAGCCAGAAACCGGTCCTAGGAAGCTTGATTCCGGTCCAGGGAAGACATGGCTTGGCAGTTCGGGCTGGACTGTTCCCATGAGGCACAGGGTCAAGACTGATTTGCATATGGCCATGTCTAAACTGGGGTGGTGTAGTGGGCAAAAGAACGATGGATTTAACCCAGATCTCTTGACTGGGGGAGAATGTCTGCATTGTCAGCATTCCGTCCATCAATTGTTTGTTGTAACGCTTTTCGCCCTAAGTGGGATGGGTATTCCCAGACGTGGGACCCGTGCTCACTACGCCACTGGAGTCAAGCTATCCTGGCTGATGACGGCTGATAGCCAGAAACCGGTCCTAGGATGCTTGATTCCGGTCCAGGGAAGACATGGCTTGGCAGTTCGGGCTGGACTGTTCCCATGAGGCACAGGGTCAAGACTGATTTGCATATGGCCATGTCTAAACTGGGGTGGTGTAGTGGGCAAAAGAACGATGGATTTAACCCAGATCTCTTGACTGGGGGAGAATGTCTGCATTGTCAGCATTCCGTCCATCAATTGTTTGTTGTAACGCTTTTCGCCCTAAGTGGGATGGGTATTCCCAGACGTGGGACCCGTGCTCACTACGCCACTGGAGTCAAGCTATCCTGGCTGATGACGGCTGATAGCCAGAAACCGGTCCTAGGATGCTTGATTCCGGTCCAGGGAAGACATGGCTTGGCAGTTCGGGCTGGACTGTTCCCATGAGGCACAGGGTGAAGACTGATTTGCATATGGCCATGTCTAAACTGGGGTGGTGTAGTGGGCAAAAGAACAATGGATTTAACCCAGATCTCTTGACTGGGGGAGAATGTCTGCATTGTCAGCATTCCGTCCATCAATTGTTTGTTGTAACGCTTTTCGCCCTAAGTGGGATGGGTATTCCCAGACGTGGGACCCGTGCTCACTACGCCACTGGAGTCAAGCTATCCTGGCTGATGACGGCTGATAGCCAGAAACCGGTCCTAGGATGCTTGATTCCGGTCCAGGGAAGACATGGCTTGGCAGTTCGGGCTGGACTGTTCCCATGAGGCACAGGGTGAAGACTGATTTGCATATGGCCATGTCTAAACTGGGGTGGTGTAGTGGGCAAAAGAACGATGGATTTAACCCAGATCTCTTGACTGGGGGAGAATGTCTGCATTGTCAGCATTCCGTCCATCAATTGTTTGTTGTAACGCTTTTCGCCCTAAGTGGGATGGGTATTCCCAGACGTGGGACCCGTGCTCACTACGCCACTGGAGTCAAGCTATCCTGGCTGATGACGGCTGATAGCCAGAAACCGGTCCTAGGATGCTTGATTCCGGTCCAGGGAAGACATGGCTTGGCAGTTCGGGCTGGACTGTTCCCATGAGGCACAGGGTCAAGACTGATTTGCATATGGCCATGTCTAAACTGGGGTGGTGTAGTGGGCAAAAGAACGATGGATTTAACCCAGATCTCTTGACTGGGGGAGAATGTCTGCATTGTCAGCATTCCGTCCATCAATTGTTTGTTGTAACGCTTTTCGCCCTAAGTGGGATGGGTATTCCCAGACGTGGGACCCGTGCTCACTACGCCACTGGAGTCAAGCTATCCTGGCTGATGACGGCTGATAGCCAGAAACCGGTCCTAGGATGCTTGATTCCGGTCCAGGGAAGACATGGCTTGGCAGTTCGGGCTGGACTGTTCCCATGAGGCACAGGGTGAAGACTGATTTGCATATGGCCATGTCTAAACTGGGGTGGTGTAGTGGGCAAAAGAACGATGGATTTAACCCAGATCTCTTGACTGGGGGAGAATGTCTGCATTGTCAGCATTCCGTCCATCAATTGTTTGTTGTAACGCTTTTCGCCCTAAGTGGGATGGGTATTCCCAGACGTGGGACCCGTGCTCACTACGCCACTGGAGTCACGCTATCCTGGCTGATGACGGCTGATAGCCAGAAACCGGTCCTAGGATGCTTGATTCCGGTCCAGGGAAGACATGGCTTGGCAGTTCGGGCTGGACTGTTCCCATGAGGCACAGGGTCAAGACTGATTTGCATATGGCCATGTCTAAACTGGGGTGGTGTAGTGGGCAAAAGAACGATGGATTTAACCCAGATCTCTTGACTGGGGGAGAATGTCTGCATTGTCAGCATTCCGTCCATCAATTGTTTGTTGTAACGCTTTTCGCCCTAAGTGGGATGGGTATTCCCAGACGTGGGACCCGTGCTCACTACGCCACTGGAGTCAAGCTATCCTGGCTGATGACTGCTGATAGCCAGAAACCGGTCCTAGGATGCTTGATTCCGGTCCAGGGAAGACATGGCTTGGCAGTTCGGGCTGGACTGTTCCCATGAGG
This sequence comes from Triturus cristatus, assembly GCF_964204655.1. Lineage (NCBI taxonomy): Eukaryota > Metazoa > Chordata > Amphibia > Caudata > Salamandridae > Triturus > Triturus cristatus. Next base: position 320,125,395 of record NC_140593.1, on the reverse strand, counting down.
CACAGGGTCAAGACTGATTTGCATATGGCCATGTCTAAACTGGGGTGGTGTAGTGGGCAAAAGAACGATGGATTTAACCCAGATCTCTTGACTGGGGGAGAATGTCTGCATTGTCAGCATTCCGTCCATCAATTGTTTGTTGTAACGCTTTTCGCCCTAAGAGGGATGGGTATTCCCAGACGTGGGACCCGTGCTCACTACGCCACTGGAGTCAAGCTATCCTGGCTGATGACGGCTGATAGCCAGAAACCGGTCCTTGGATGCTTGATTCCGGTCCAGGGAAGACATGGCTTGGCAGTTCGGGCTGGACTGTTCCCATGAGGCACAGGGTGAAGACTGATTTGCATATGGCCATGTCTAAACTGGGGTGGTGTAGTGGGCAAAAGAACGATGGATTTAACCCAGATCTCTTGACTGGGGGAGAATGTCTGCATTGTCAGCATTCCGTCCATCAATTGTTTGTTGTAACGCTTTTCGCCCTAAGTGGGATGGGTATTCCCAGACGTGGGACCCGTGCTCACTACGCCACTGGAGTCAAGCTATCCTGGCTGATGACGGCTGATAGCCAGAAACCGGTCCTAGGATGCTTGATTCCGGTCCAGGGAAGACATGGCTTGGCAGTTCGGGCTGGACTGTTCCCATGAGGCACAGGGTGAAGACTGATTTGCATATGGCCATGTCTAAACTGGGGTGGTGTAGTGGGCAAAAGAACGATGGATTTAACCCAGATCTCTTGACTGGGGGAGAATGTCTGCATTGTCAGCATTCCGTCCATCAATTGTTTGTTGTAACGCTTTTCGCCCTAAGTGGGATGGGTATTCCCAGACGTGGGACCCGTGCTCACTACGCCACTGGAGTCAAGCTATCCTGGCTGATGACGGCTGATAGCCAGAAACCGGTCCTAGGATGCTTGATTCCGGTCCAGGGAAGACATGGCTTGGCAGTTCGGGCTGGACTGTTCCCATGAGGCACAGGGTCAAGACTGATTTGCATATGGCCATGTCTAAACTGGGGTGGTGTAGTGGGCAAAAGAACGATGGATTTAACCCAGATCTCTTGACTGGGGGAGAATGTCTGCATTGTCAGCATTCCGTCCATCAATTGTTTGTTGTAACGCTTTTCGCCCTAAGTGGGATGGGTATTCCCAGACGTGGGACCCGTGCTCACTACGCCACTGGAGTCAAGCTATCCTGGCTGATGACGGCTGATAGCCAGAAACCGGTCCTAGGATGCTTGATTCCGGTCCAGGGAAGACATGGCTTGGCAGTTCGGGCTGGACTGTTCCCATGAGGCACAGGGTCAAGACTGATTTGCATATGGCCATGTCTAAACTGGGGTGGTGTAGTGGGCAAAAGAACGATGGATTTAACCCAGATCTCTTGACTGGGGGAGAATGTCTGCATTGTCAGCATTCCGTCCATCAATTGTTTGTTGTAACGCTTTTCGCCCTAAGTGGGATGGGTATTCCCAGACGTGGGACCCGTGCTCACTACGCCGCTGGAGTCAAGCTATCCTGGCTGATGACGGCTGATAGCCAGAAACCGGTCCTAGGATGCTTGATTCCGGTCCAGGGAAGACATGGCTTGGCAGTTCGGGCTGGATTGTTCCCATGAGGCACAGGGTCAAGACTGATTTGCATATGGCCATGTCTAAACTGGGGTGGTGTAGTGTGCAAAAGAACGATGGATTTAACCCAGATCTCTTGACTGGGGGAGAATGTCTGCACTGTCAGCATTCCGTCCATCAATTGTTTGTTGTAACGCTTTTCGCCCTAAGTGGGATGGGTATTCCCAGACGTGGGACCCGTGCTCACTACGCCACTGGAGTCAAGCTATCCTGGCTGATGACGGCTGATAGCCAGAAACCGGTCCTAGGATGCTTGATTCCGGTCCAGGGAAGACATGGCTTGGCAGTTCGGGCTGGACTGTTCCCATGAGGCACAGGGTGAAGACTGATTTGCATATGGCCATGTCTAAACTGGGGTGGTGTAGTGGGCAAAAGAACGATGGATTTAACCCAGATCTCTTGACTGGGGGAGAATGTCTGCATTGTCAGCATTCCGTCCATCAATTGTTTGTTGTAACGCTTTTCGCCCTAAGTGGGATGGGTATTCCCAGACGTGGGACCCGTGCTCACTACGCCACTGGAGTCAAGCTATCCTGGCTGATGACGGCTGATAGCCAGAAACCGGTCCTAGGATGCTTGATTCCGGTCCAGGGAAGACATGGCTTGGCAGTTCGGGCTGGACTGTTCCCATGAGGCACAGGGTCAAGACTGATTTGCATATGGCCATGTCTAAACTGGGGTGGTGTAGTGGGCAAAAGAACGATGGATTTAACCCAGATCTCTTGACTGGGGGAGAATGTCTGCATTGTCAGCATTCCGTCCATCAATTGTTTGTTGTAACGCTTTTCGCCCTAAGTGGGATGGGTATTCCCAGACGTGGGACCCGTGCTCACTACGCCACTGGAGTCAAGCTATCCTGGCTGATGACGGCTGATAGCCAGAAACCGGTCCTAGGATGCTTGATTCCGGTCCAGGGAAGACATGGCTTGGCAGTTCGGGCTGGACTGTTCCCATGAGGCACAGGGTCAAGACTGATTTGCATATGGCCATGTCTAAACTGGGGTGGTGTAGTGGGCAAAAGAACGATGGATTTAACCCAGATCTCTTGACTGGGGGAGAATGTCTGCATTGTCAGCATTCCGTCCATCAATTGTTTGTTGTAACGCTTTTCGCCCTAAGTGGGATGGGTATTCCCAGACGTGGGACCCGTGCTCACTACGCCACTGGAGTCAAGCTATCCTGGCTGATGACGGCTGATAGCCAGAAACCGGTCCTAGGATGCTTGATTCCGGTCCAGGGAAGACATGGCTTGGCAGTTCGGGTTGGACTGTTCCCATGAGGCACAGGGTCAAGACTGATTTGCATATGGCCATGTCTAAACTGGGGTGGTGTAGTGGGCAAAAGAACGATGGATTTAACCCAGATCTCTTGACTGGGGGAGAATGTCTGCATTGTCAGCATTCCGTCCTTCAATTGTTTGTTGTAACGCTTTTCGCCCTAAGTGGGATGGGTATTCCCAGACGTGGGACCCGTGCTCACTACGCCACTGGAGTCAAGCTATCCTGGCTGATGACGGCTGATAGCCAGAAACCGGTCCTAGGATGCTTGATTCCGGTCCAGGGAAGACATGGCTTGGCAGTTCGGGCTGGACTGTTCCCATGAGGCACAGGGTCAAGACTGATTTGCATATGGCCATGTCTAAACTGGGGTGGTGTAGTGGGCAAAAGAACGATGGATTTAACCCAGATCTCTTGACTGGGGGAGAATGTCTGCATTGTCAGCATTCCGTCCATCAATTGTTTGTTGTAACGCTTTTCGCCCTAAGTGGGATGGGTATTCCCAGACGTGGGACCCGTGCTCACTACGCCACTGGAGTCAAGCTATCCTGGCTGATGACGGCTGATAGCCAGAAACCGGTCCTAGGATGCTTGATTCCGGTCCAGGGAAGACATGGCTTGGCAGTTCGGGCTGGACTGTTCCCATGAGGCACAGGGTGAAGACTGATTTGCATATGGCCATGTCTAAACTGGGGTGGTGTAGTGGGCAAAAGAACGATGGATTTAACCCAGATCTCTTGACTGGGGGAGAATGTCTGCATTGTCAGCATTCCGTCCATCAATTGTTTGTTGTAACGCTTTTCGCCCTAAGTGGGATGGGTATTCCCAGACGTGGGACCCGTGCTCACTACGCCACTGGAGTCAAGCTATCCTGGCTGATGACGGCTGATAGCCAGAAACTGGTCCTAGGATGCTTGATTCCGGTCCAGGGAAGACATGGCTTGGCAGTTCGGGCTGGACTGTTCCCATGAGGCACAGGGTCAAGACTGATTTGCATATGGCCATGTCTAAACTGGGGTGGTGTAGTGGGCAAAAGAACGATGGATTTAACCCAGATCTCTTGACTGGGGGAGAATGTCTGCATTGTCAGCATTCCGTCCATCAATTGTTTGTTGTAACGCTTTTCGCCCTAAGTGGGATGGGTATTCCCAGACGTGGGACCCGTGCTCACTACGCCGCTGGAGTCAAGCTATCCTGGCTGATGACGGCTGATAGCCAGAAACCGGTCCTAGGATGCTTGATTCCGGTCCAGGGAAGACATGGCTTGGCAGTTCGGGCTGGACTGTTCCCATGAGGCACAGGGTCAAGACTGATTTGCATATGGCCATGTCTAAACTGGGGTGGTGTAGTGTGCAAAAGAACGATGGATTTAACCCAGATCTCTTGACTGGGGGAGAATGTCTGCACTGTCAGCATTCCGTCCATCAATTGTTTGTTGTAACGCTTTTCGCCCTAAGTGGGATGGGTATTCCCAGACGTGGGACCCGTGCTCACTACGCCACTGGAGTCAAGCTATCCTGGCTGATGACGGCTGATAGCCAGAAACCGGTCCTAGGATGCTTGATTCCGGTCCAGGGAAGACATGGCTTGGCAGTTCGGGCTGGACTGTTCCCATGAGGCACAGGGTGAAGACTGATTTGCATATGGCCATGTCTAAACTGGGGTGGTGTAGTGGGCAAAAGAACGATGGATTTAACCCAGATCTCTTGACTGGGGGAGAATGTCTGCATTGTCAGCATTCCGTCCATCAATTGTTTGTTGTAACGCTTTTCGCCCTAAGTGGGATGGGTATTCCCAGACGTGGGACCCGTGCTCACTACGCCACTGGAGTCAAGCTATCCTGGCTGATGACGGCTGATAGCCAGAAACCGGTCCTAGGATGCTTGATTCCGGTCCAGGGAAGACATGGCTTGGCAGTTCGGGCTGGACTGTTCCCATGAGGCACAGGGTCAAGACTGATTTGCATATGGCCATGTCTAAACTGGGGTGGTGTAGTGGGCAAAAGAACGATGGATTTAACCCAGATCTCTTGACTGGGGGAGAATGTCTGCATTGTCAGCATTCCGTCCATCAATTGTTTGTTGTAACGCTTTTCGCCCTAAGTGGGATGGGTATTCCCAGACGTGGGACCCGTGCTCACTACGCCACTGGAGTCAAGCTATCCTGGCTGATGACGGCTGATAGCCAGAAACCGGTCCTAGGATGCTTGATTCCGGTCCAGGGAAGACATGGCTTGGCAGTTTGGGCTGGACTGTTCCCATGAGGCACAGGGTCAAGACTGATTTGCATATGGCCATGTCTAAACTGGGGTGGTGTAGTGGGCAAAAGAACGATGGATTTAACCCAGATCTCTTGACTGGGGGAGAATGTCTGCATTGTCAGCATTCCGTCCATCAATTGTTTGTTGTAACGCTTTTCGCCCTAAGTGGGATGGGTATTCCCAGACGTGGGACCCGTGCTCACTACGCCACTGGAGTCAAGCTATCCTGGCTGATGACGGCTGATAGCCAGAAACCGGTCCTAGGATGCTTGATTCCGGTCCAGGGAAGACATGGCTTGGCAGTTCGGGCTGGACTGTTCCCATGAGGCACAGGGTCAAGACTGATTTGCATATGGCCATGTCTAAACTGGGGTGGTGTAGTGGGCAAAAGAACGATGGATTTAACCCAGATCTCTTGACTGGGGGAGAATGTCTGCATTGTCAGCATTCCGTCCATCAATTGTTTGTTGTAACGCTTTTCGCCCTAAGTGGGATGGGTATTCCCAGACGTGGGACCCGTGCTCACTACGCCACTGGAGTCAAGCTATCCTGGCTGATGACGGCTGATAGCCAGAAACCGGTCCTAGGATGCTTGATTCCGGTCCAGGGAAGACATGGCTTGGCAGTTCGGGCTGGACTGTTCCCATGAGGCACAGGGTCAAGACTGATTTGCATATGGCCATGTCTAAACTGGGGTGGTGTAGTGGGCAAAAGAACGATGGATTTAACCCAGATCTCTTGACTGGGGGAGAATGTCTGCATTGTCAGCATTCCGTCCATCAATTGTTTGTTGTAACGCTTTTCGCCCTAAGTGGGATGGGTATTCCCAGACGTGGGACCCGTGCTCACTACGCCACTGGAGTCAAGCTATCCTGGCTGATGACGGCTGATAGCCAGAAACCGGTCCTAGGATGCTTGATTCCGGTCCAGGGAAGACATGGCTTGGCAGTTCGGGCTGGACTGTTCCCATGAGGCACAGGGTCAAGACTGATTTGCATATGGCCATGTCTAAACTGGGGTGGTGTAGTGGGCAAAAGAACGATGGATTTAACCCAGATCTCTTGACTGGGGGAGAATGTCTGCATTGTCAGCATTCCGTCCATCAATTGTTTGTTGTAACGCTTTTCGCCCTAAGTGGGATGGGTATTCCCAGACGTGGGACCCGTGCTCACTACGCCACTGGAGTCAAGCTATCCTGGCTGATGACGGCTGATAGCCAGAAACCGGTCCTAGGATGCTTGATTCCGGTCCAGGGAAGACATGGCTTGGCAGTTCGGGTTGGACTGTTCCCATGAGGCACAGGGTCAAGACTGATTTGCATATGGCCATGTCTAAACTGGGGTGGTGTAGTGGGCAAAAGAACGATGGATTTAACCCAGATCTCTTGACTGGGGGAGAATGTCTGCATTGTCAGCATTCCGTCCTTCAATTGTTTGTTGTAACGCTTTTCGCCCTAAGTGGGATGGGTATTCCCAGACGTGGGACCCGTGCTCACTACGCCACTGGAGTCAAGCTATCCTGGCTGATGACGGCTGATAGCCAGAAACCGGTCCTAGGATGCTTGATTCCGGTCCAGGGAAGACATGGCTTGGCAGTTCGGGCTGGACTGTTCCCATGAGGCACAGGGTCAAGACTGATTTGCATATGGCCATGTCTAAACTGGGGTGGTGTAGTGGGCAAAAGAACGATGGATTTAACCCAGATCTCTTGACTGGGGGAGAATGTCTGCATTGTCAGCATTCCGTCCATCAATTGTTTGTTGTAACGCTTTTCGCCCTAAGTGGGATGGGTATTCCCAGACGTGGGACCCGTGCTCACTACGCCACTGGAGTCAAGCTATCCTGGCTGATGACGGCTGATAGCCAGAAACCGGTCCTAGGATGCTTGATTCCGGTCCAGGGAAGACATGGCTTGGCAGTTCGGGCTGGACTGTTCCCATGAGGCACAGGGTGAAGACTGATTTGCATATGGCCATGTCTAAACTGGGGTGGTGTAGTGGGCAAAAGAACGATGGATTTAACCCAGATCTCTTGACTGGGGGAGAATGTCTGCATTGTCAGCATTCCGTCCATCAATTGTTTGTTGTAACGCTTTTCGCCCTAAGTGGGATGGGTATTCCCAGACGTGGGACCCGTGCTCACTACGCCACTGGAGTCAAGCTATCCTGGCTGATGACGGCTGATAGCCAGAAACTGGTCCTAGGATGCTTGATTCCGGTCCAGGGAAGACATGGCTTGGCAGTTCGGGCTGGACTGTTCCCATGAGGCACAGGGTCAAGACTGATTTGCATATGGCCATGTCTAAACTGGGGTGGTGTAGTGGGCAAAAGAACGATGGATTTAACCCAGATCTCTTGACTGGGGGAGAATGTCTGCATTGTCAGCATTCCGTCCATCAATTGTTTGTTGTAACGCTTTTCGCCCTAAGTGGGATGGGTATTCCCAGACGTGGGACCCGTGCTCACTACGCCGCTGGAGTCAAGCTATCCTGGCTGATGACGGCTGATAGCCAGAAACCGGTCCTAGGATGCTTGATTCCGGTCCAGGGAAGACATGGCTTGGCAGTTCGGGCTGGACTGTTCCCATGAGGCACAGGGTCAAGACTGATTTGCATATGGCCATGTCTAAACTGGGGTGGTGTAGTGTGCAAAAGAACGATGGATTTAACCCAGATCTCTTGACTGGGGGAGAATGTCTGCACTGTCAGCATTCCGTCCATCAATTGTTTGTTGTAACGCTTTTCGCCCTAAGTGGGATGGGTATTCCCAGACGTGGGACCCGTGCTCACTACGCCACTGGAGTCAAGCTATCCTGGCTGATGACGGCTGATAGCCAGAAACCGGTCCTAGGATGCTTGATTCCGGTCCAGGGAAGACATGGCTTGGCAGTTCGGGCTGGACTGTTCCCATGAGGCACAGGGTGAAGACTGATTTGCATATGGCCATGTCTAAACTGGGGTGGTGTAGTGGGCAAAAGAACGATGGATTTAACCCAGATCTCTTGACTGGGGGAGAATGTCTGCATTGTCAGCATTCCGTCCATCAATTGTTTGTTGTAACGCTTTTCGCCCTAAGTGGGATGGGTATTCCCAGACGTGGGACCCGTGCTCACTACGCCACTGGAGTCAAGCTATCCTGGCTGATGACGGCTGATAGCCAGAAACCGGTCCTAGGATGCTTGATTCCGGTCCAGGGAAGACATGGCTTGGCAGTTCGGGCTGGACTGTTCCCATGAGGCACAGGGTCAAGACTGATTTGCATATGGCCATGTCTAAACTGGGGTGGTGTAGTGGGCAAAAGAACGATGGATTTAACCCAGATCTCTTGACTGGGGGAGAATGTCTGCATTGTCAGCATTCCGTCCATCAATTGTTTGTTGTAACGCTTTTCGCCCTAAGTGGGATGGGTATTCCCAGACGTGGGACCCGTGCTCACTACGCCACTGGAGTCAAGCTATCCTGGCTGATGACGGCTGATAGCCAGAAACCGGTCCTAGGATGCTTGATTCCGGTCCAGGGAAGACATGGCTTGGCAGTTTGGGCTGGACTGTTCCCATGAGGCACAGGGTCAAGACTGATTTGCATATGGCCATGTCTAAACTGGGGTGGTGTAGTGGGCAAAAGAACGATGGATTTAACCCAGATCTCTTGACTGGGGGAGAATGTCTGCATTGTCAGCATTCCGTCCATCAATTGTTTGTTGTAACGCTTTTCGCCCTAAGTGGGATGGGTATTCCCAGACGTGGGACCCGTGCTCACTACGCCACTGGAGTCAAGCTATCCTGGCTGATGACGGCTGATAGCCAGAAACCGGTCCTAGGATGCTTGATTCCGGTCCAGGGAAGACATGGCTTGGCAGTTCGGGCTGGACTGTTCCCATGAGGCACAGGGTCAAGACTGATTTGCATATGGCCATGTCTAAACTGGGGTGGTGTAGTGGGCAAAAGAACGATGGATTTAACCCAGATCTCTTGACTGGGGGAGAATGTCTGCATTGTCAGCATTCCGTCCATCAATTGTTTGTTGTAACGCTTTTCGCCCTAAGTGGGATGGGTATTCCCAGACGTGGGACCCGTGCTCACTACGCCACTGGAGTCAAGCTATCCTGGCTGATGACGGCTGATAGCCAGAAACCGGTCCTAGGATGCTTGATTCCGGTCCAGGGAAGACATGGCTTGGCAGTTCGGGCTGGACTGTTCCCATGAGGCACAGGGTCAAGACTGATTTGCATATGGCCATGTCTAAACTGGGGTGGTGTAGTGGGCAAAAGAACGATGGATTTAACCCAGATCTCTTGACTGGGGGAGAATGTCTGCATTGTCAGCATTCCGTCCATCAATTGTTTGTTGTAACGCTTTTCGCCCTAAGTGGGATGGGTATTCCCAGGCGTGGGACCCGTGCTCACTACGCCACTGGAGTCAAGCTATCCTGGCTGATGACGGCTGATAGCCAGAAACCGGTCCTAGGATGCTTGATTCCGGTCCAGGGAAGACATGGCTTGGCAGTTCGGGCTGGACTGTTCCCATGAGGCACAGGGTGAAGACTGATTTGCATATGGCCATGTCTAAACTGGGGTGGTGTAGTGGGCAAAAGAACGATGGATTTAACCCAGATCTCTTGACTGGGGGAGAATGTCTGCATTGTCAGCATTCCGTCCATCAATTGTTTGTTGTAACGCTTTTCGCCCTAAGTGGGATGGGTATTCCCAGACGTGGGACCCGTGCTCACTACGCCACTGGAGTCAAGCTATCCTGGCTGATGACGGCTGATAGCCAGAAACCGGTCCTAGGATGCTTGATTCCGGTCCAGGGAAGACATGGCTTGGCAGTTCGGGCTGGACTGTTCCCATGAGGCACAGGGTCAAGACTGATTTGCATATGGCCATGTCTAAACTGGGGTGGTGTAGTGGGCAAAAGAACGATGGATTTAACCCAGATCTCTTGACTGGGGGAGAATGTCTGCATTGTCAGCATTCCGTCCATCAATTGTTTGTTGTAACGCTTTTCGCCCTAAGTGGGATGGGTATTCCCAGACGTGGGACCCGTGCTCACTACGCCACTGGAGTCAAGCTATCCTGGCTGATGACGGCTGATAGCCAGAAACCGGTCCTAGGATGCTTGATTCCGGTCCAGGGAAGACATGGCTTGGCAGTTCGGGCTGGACTGTTCCCATGAGGCACAGGGTCAAGACTGATTTGCATATGGCCATGTCTAAACTGGGGTGGTGTAGTGGGCAAAAGAACGATGGATTTAACCCAGATCTCTTGACTGGGGGAGAATGTCTGCATTGTCAGCATTCCGTCCATCAATTGTTTGTTGTAACGCTTTTCGCCCTAAGTGGGATGGGTATTCCCAGACGTGGGACCCGTGCTCACTACGCCACTGGAGTCAAGCTATCCTGGCTGATGACGGCTGATAGCCAGAAACCGGTCCTAGGATGCTTGATTCCGGTCCAGGGAAGACATGGCTTGGCAGTTCGGGCTGGACTGTTCCCATGAGGCACAGGGTCAAGACTGATTTGCATATGGCCATGTCTAAACTGGGGTGGTGTAGTGGGCAAAAGAACGATGGATTTAACCCAGATCTCTTGACTGGGGGAGAATGTCTGCATTGTCAGCATTCCGTCCATCAATTGTTTGTTGTAACGCTTTTCGCCCTAAGTGGGATGGGTATTCCCAGACGTGGGACCCGTGCTCACTACGCCACTGGAGTCAAGCTATCCTGGCTGATGATGGCTGATAGCCAGAAACCGGTCCTAGGATGCTTGATTCCGGTCCAGGGAAGACATGGCTTGGCAGTTCGGGCTGGACTGTTCCCATGAGGCACAGGGTCAAGACTGATTTGCATATGGCCATGTCTAAACTGGGGTGGTGTAGTGGGCAAAAGAACGATGGATTTAACCCAGATCTCTTGACTGGGGGAGAATGTCTGCATTGTCAGCATTCCGTCCATCAATTGTTTGTTGTAACGCTTTTCGCCCTAAGTGGGATGGGTATTCCCAGACGTGGGACCCGTGCTCACTACGCCACTGGAGTCAAGCTATCCTGGCTGATGACGGCTGATAGCCAGAAACCGGTCCTAGGATGCTTGATTCCGGTCCAGGGAAGACATGGCTTGGCAGTTCGGGCTGGACTGTTCCCATGAGGCACAGGGTGAAGACTGATTTGCATATGGCCATGTCTAAACTGGGGTGGTGTAGTGGGCAAAAGAACGATGGATTTAACCCAGATCTCTTGACTGGGGGAGAATGTCTGCATTGTCAGCATTCCGTCCATCAATTGTTTGTTGTAACGCTTTTCGCCCTAAGTGGGATGGGTATTCCCAGACGTGGGACCCGTGCTCACTACGCCACTGGAGTCAAGCTATCCTGGCTGATGACGGCTGATAGCCAGAAACCGGTCCTAGGATGCTTGATTCCGGTCCAGGGAAGACATGGCTTGGCAGTTCGGGCTGGACTGTTCCCATGAGGCACAGGGTCAAGACTGATTTGCATATGGCCATGTCTAAACTGGGGTGGTGTAGTGGGCAAAAGAACGATGGATTTAACCCAGATCTCTTGACTGGGGGAGAATGTCTGCATTGTCAGCATTCCGTCCATCAATTGTTTGTTGTAACGCTTTTCGCCCTAAGTGGGATGGGTATTCCCAGACGTGGGACCCGTGCTCACTACGCCACTGGAGTCAAGCTATCCTGGCTGATGACGGCTGATAGCCAGAAACCGGTCCTAGGATGCTTGATTCCGGTCCAGGGAAGACATGGCTTGGCAGTTCGGGCTGGACTGTTCCCATGAGGCACAGGGTCAAGACTGATTTGCATATGGCCATGTCTAAACTGGGGTGGTGTAGTGGGCAAAAGAACGATGGATTTAACCCAGATCTCTTGACTGGGGGAGAATGTCTGCATTGTCAGCATTCCGTCCATCAATTGTTTGTTGTAACGCTTTTCGCCCTAAGTGGGATGGGTATTCCCAGACGTGGGACCCGTGCTCACTACGCCACTGGAGTCAAGCTATCCTGGCTGATGACGGCTGATAGCCAGAAACCGGTCCTAGGATGCTTGATTCCGGTCCAGGGAAGACATGGCTTGGCAGTTCGGGCTGGACTGTTCCCATGAGGCACAGGGTCAAGACTGATTTGCATATGGCCATGTCTAAACTGGGGTGGTGTAGTGGGCAAAAGAACGATGGATTTAACCCAGATCTCTTGACTGGGGGAGAATGTCTGCATTGTCAGCATTCCGTCCTTCAATTGTTTGTTGTAACGCTTTTCGCCCTAAGTGGGATGGGTATTCCCAGACGTGGGACCCGTGCTCACTACGCCACTGGAGTCAAGCTATCCTGGCTGATGACGGCTGATAGCCAGAAACCGGTCCTAGGATGCTTGATTCCGGTCCAGGGAAGACATGGCTTGGCAGTTCGGGCTGGACTGTTCCCATGAGGCACAGGGTCAAGACTGATTTGCATATGGCCATGTCTAAACTGGGGTGGTGTAGTGGGCAAAAGAACGATGGATTTAACCCAGATCTCTTGACTGGGGGAGAATGTCTGCATTGTCAGCATTCCGTCCATCAATTGTTTGTTGTAACGCTTTTCGCCCTAAGTGGGATGGGTATTCCCAGACGTGGGACCCGTGCTCACTACGCCACTGGAGTCAAGCTATCCTGGCTGATGACGGCTGATAGCCAGAAACCGGTCCTAGGATGCTTGATTCCGGTCCAGGGAAGACATGGCTTGGCAGTTCGGGCTGGACTGTTCCCATGAGGCACAGGGTGAAGACTGATTTGCATATGGCCATGTCTAAACTGGGGTGGTGTAGTGGGCAAAAGAACGATGGATTTAACCCAGATCTCTTGACTGGGGGAGAATGTCTGCATTGTCAGCATTCCGTCCATCAATTGTTTGTTGTAACGCTTTTCGCCCTAAGTGGGATGGGTATTCCCAGACGTGGGACCCGTGCTCACTACTCCTCTGGAGTCAAGCTATCCTGGCTGATGACGGCTGATAGCCAGAAACCGGTCCTAGGATGCTTGATTCCGGTCCAGGGAAGACATGGCTTGGCAGTTCGGGCTGGACTGTTCCCATGAGGCACAGGGTCAAGACTGATTTGCATATGGTCATGTCTAAACTGGGGTGGTGTAGTGGGCAAAAGAACGATGGATTTAACCCAGATCTCTTGACTGGGGGAGAATGTCTGCATTGTCAGCATTCCGTCCATCAATTGTTTGTTGTAACGCTTTTCGCCCTAAGTGGGATGGGTATTCCCAGACGTGGGACCCGTGCTCACTACGCCACTGGAGTCAAGCTATCCTGGCTGATGACAGCTGATAGCCAGAAACCGGTCCTAGGATGCTTGATTCCAGTCCAGGGAAGACATGGCTTGGCAGTTCGGGCTGGACTGTTCCCATGAGGCACAGGGTCAAGACTGATTTGCATATGGCCATGTCTAAACTGGGGTGGTGTAGTGGGCAAAAGAACGATGGATTTAACCCAGATCTCTTGACTGGGGGAGAATGTCTGCATTGTCAGCATTCCGTCCATCAATTGTTTGTTGTAACGCTTTTCGCCCTAAGTGGGATGGGTATTCCCAGACGTGGGACCCGTGCTCACTACGCCACTGGAGTCAAGCTATCCTGGCTGATGACGGCTGATAGCCAGAAACCGGTCCTAGGATGCTTGATTCCGGTCCAGGGAAGACATGGCTTGGCAGTTCGGGCTGGACTGTTCCCATGAGGCACAGGGTCAAGACTGATTTGCATATGGCCATGTCTAAACTGGGGTGGTGTAGTGGGCAAAAGAACGATGGATTTAACCCAGATCTCTTGACTGGGGGAGAATGTCTGCATTGTCAGCATTCCGTCCATCAATTGTTTGTTGTAACGCTTTTCGCCCTAAGTGGGATGGGTATTCCCAGACGTGGGACCCGTGCTCACTACGCCACTGGAGTCAAGCTATCCTGGCTGATGACGGCTGATAGCCAGAAACCGGTCCTAGGATGCTTGATTCCGGTCCAGGGAAGACATGGCTTGGCAGTTCGGGCTGGACTGTTCCCATGAGGCACAGGGTCAAGACTGATTTGCATATGGCCATGTCTAAACTGGGGTGGTGTAGTGGGCAAAAGAACGATGGATTTAACCCAGATCTCTTGACTGGGGGAGAATGTCTGCATTGTCAGCATTCCGTCCATCAATTGTTTGTTGTAACGGTTTTCGCCCTAAGTGGGATGGGTATTCCCAGACGTGGGATCCGTGCTCACTACGCCACTGGAGTCAAGCTATCCTGGCTGATGACGGCTGATAGCCAGAAACCGGTCCTAGGATGCTTGATTCCGGACCAGGGAAGACATGGCTTGGCAGTTCGGGCTGGACTGTTCCCATGAGGCACAGGGTCAAGACTGATTTGCATATGGCCATGTCTAAACTGGGGTGGTGTAGTGGGCAAAAGAACGATGGATTTAACCCAGATCTCTTGACTGGGGGAGAATGTCTGCATTGTCAGCATTCCGTCCATCAATTGTTTGTTGTAACGCTTTTCGCCCTAAGTGGGATGGGTATTCCCAGACGTGGGACCCGTGCTCACTACGCCACTGGAGTCAAGCTATCCTGGCTGATGACGGCTGATAGCCAGAAACCGGTCCTAGGATGCTTGATTCCGGTCCAGGGAAGACATGGCTTGGCAGTTCGGGCTGGACTGTTCCCATGAGGCACAGGGTCAAGACTGATTTGCATATGGCCATGTCTAAACTGGGGTGGTGTATTGGGCAAAAGAACGATGGATTTAACCCAGATCTCTTGACTGGGGGAGAATGTCTGCATTGTCAGCATTCCGTCCATCAATTGTTTGTTGTAACAATATGCAAATCATGGCAACAGTCCATCCTAAACTGCCAAGCAAAGCACCCTTCAGGAAGGGAACACTGGAACTACCAAAAGTGATTGCCAGTGGCTTACACTAGTTTCAGACCTTCCTCCCATCACTTTTCGTGTGGTGTACCAAGGGAGGTGCCCCTCCATTCCTGTCTCTATGGCTGTCCTGAGGCTTCTGAATTATATACTTTTTATTTGCCCTGCTTTGACTGTGGTTCTTGCAGGTTTCAGATACTTCTTCATTGACATCTTCTATGTGTTTGTTGACTGATGCTCACAGAGGTGATACTGCATGCATGCTGTGTCTGGCAGGGTTTGGTGGCTACTCCCATCAGCCACGCAAACGCCCTGAGAGCAGCACTAACGATCTGAACAAGAGCTCACCACTCTCACTCCACAAGGAATCTAGAGTCCTGCACTCTAGTTAATGCTAATGCTTATGGTAGGCCTCTTTGTTGACCAGCCATATTGTTCCATCGCACATGTGACCATCCGATTCACTTGTTCACCAAGGCTCTTCTACACAAAGTGCTGAAAAAAGTAGTTATAAGCCATGGTGCATGTCGTTTTTGATGAAATACACTTCCAGTGTTTGCAGGTCATCAACAAACATACTACAGGCCCCAGCTGTGGTGGTGCATTCCCTGTTCTCTTCAACCTACCTAAATTAGTGACCAGGCAACTAAGTGGTAAGAGTCCCCACTACGGACCTATAGAGGTATAGACTCCTCATTTCACAATGCTAGATCTCAGCTGTGTCCCCACAAAGGCTAAAAGGGCACAGACTAATTCCCGTTTCCCAGAAGTGGCATTGCAGAGTGGTAATCTGTATTATGAAACAGGAGAGGGCTTTCTACCCTGAGAGCGAGGTTTTCATGGTAGAGGGTGCCCTCATGTACAGCCACCCAACCATTACCACGGTGTCTCTACCTGATTTTGTGGTAGTCTAGGAGCTGCATAAACAACTTTTCCCTCTCAAATGAGCATAAGAAATGGTTCTCAGTGTACAAAACTCCTTTATTTGGAGGAACAATTTGTGGGTGTAGATTGCAATACTTTTAGAGCCGGCACCCAGGCCTTCTGTGCCAGGACTGTGATCACTCCATTTTCTGCTCTACTTTCACACTTAGTCGGGAAGTTGCACATCACGACACTACATGATCTTCACATGCCAGGGAGAGTCAGAATAGTGTTAGTGGGGTACTTGGATCAGAATTTGATCCAAGCAGGTTGCCAGGCTAAATTGTGTGCCATGAATCTTTGATTGCGCACTGCGGTTTGTCAATTCAAATCTGATATCTCTTGTTTACAAGAAGTTGCAAATATTCCTTTGATCCCTCCCTACAGTGGCAAGGTGAACAGAATAAAAACGTTCCCTAAAAATATTATTCTTCAGACTGCAGCTTGTAGCGCACTAGAAGTCTAATTTAGAGGTCATTTCAACACTCCAAACTGTTGCAGAGGTGTTCAACACCTGTTTTAAGGACTGTACCCATTTAGAGTTAAGTGCTGAAAGTGCTTGGTCCCATTTTGTTCTGGTGGCAACAACAGATAGAGGTGGTATTAATGCACAGCACAAAGTGGATAGCCGTGTAGGAATAATGCATTAAATGGGTGCAAAAACCCTAAGCAATTATTATGCCTCATTTTCTTCTTAAATAAATGTAATCGGTGTGTTTATCCAATTTCACTGCCCTGCTCTAAACCATGTAATAGTGGTCGATTTGGCACATTATCTTGTAAAATATTCCTGCTGCTACAGTCTTGGGGAATAAGGGTAAGCATTAACACGTTTTACATCACCGCATGGGTAGAGCATCCTACAGGTTGTGTATTAGTTTTCAAGGAAACTGATGTTTATTGGCGTCTCCTTGTGTCTCATAAACCTTGTAATCTCTGTTCCAGGGCTGTTTAAGCGGCAGTAGTTTCTTCCTTTCTTTCAGATTTATACCTCAATGTCAGCAACAACCAGATCATGTCATATTACAATACAAAAGTGAGCATGTTTTCTTTTAGCACCCTGCCCACTAACGAGGCACTGGACATTCCTCTGATTGAAGTATTATCTCTAAGCACCCAGTTTTCTGTTTTTGGTGATTTTGACAACTAACTAAATACAGAAAGCAATCTGCTTGACTGTCTACATTTACTTACCTAGTAAATAACAACTGCAGAAATGTGTAGATAGAAGTATGTTAGCAAATCACAGAAGAAAAGCAATAACAGAAGTAATGAACATTGAAAACAAAGGATTGAAAATAAGAAAATATTTTTGGGAAAGTCTTCGAGTTTGCGTCCATATTTGAACGTTTTTAGGAGTTGAAAAAGACTCATGGCCGTTGGACAACGCCCTGTTGCGGATTGATAGATGCTTGTAGTTAGAAAAAGAAACGTGACAATGTTTTTCATCACCGCTGAAAGTCCCAGAAGCACGTAAAATGGAAAAAAACACAGAAATATGTGTTTTTTTAAATTTAAATAATGTTGCCGAATGCAAATATAATAACCCAGCCTTGAAGTCTGACATAAGCGATTTCCACACTCATTAAAGCTGCAGCATCGACAATTCAGGAACAGTCTAGAATAAAGTACAGTTATTTTATTGACGTTTACATGTTTGAAATGATTTTAGATGTAGTGTGGATTGTTATCAGGCAATCAAATTGCGAAAACCAAAATGTATTTTAAACGTTCAGTTCAGTATGAAAAATCACACAGAATGGTCATTTTTCACATTTTTTTATTTTTTATTTCCAATTTAGTTCCTCAGTCTTATATTGATTTGACGAAAAAAGCATAGAGAAAGATTGATAACGGATGTAAAACACAGTTTGAAATACATTTCTGAACAAAATGAAGATTGGATTCCAATAAGAATATGAACATTTTTATATTCATATATCTATAGGCACTGTATGAAATATATTGTTCATTAACGTTCAAGAGTCAGTCCAGTGGATACTCTCTTCTTGTGTTCCTTCCTCCTCCTTAACCTTTTTTCTATTTCAGATCCCTCGCAGGCTTTCTCTCGGCTGGTAGGGATTACTCGCCATCTCCAAGATCCACTCTGGTTTCACAGGGACCGGTTGATTGGGTTTTTGCTGACCGTTTCCTATCTTGGTACATAATTGTATAGCAATTGAATATATTAAGCGCATTATACCCTATTATGGAGCGACAAAGTATATCACTATGTAAGTAGCATACAACACCGTGGGGGCTATGATTGGTTGTAGAGTGTTGTACTTGCTGGGAGCCAATGTGGGGAGCATTTTTGTGTCCTGTGTGAGTGACTAAAGTGGTGCTCTTATTGTGTCTTGGGTGGCAGCGCTTAGCAGTGTAATGGGGGTAGCATAGGACATACAGCACACACTCAGCATATGTTAGCTGGCTGCTGTATTTACTCTGCAGACCCTTTTTCTCATTTGTACACATTCAGCCTGGGTTAGCATACTCCATTTTGTCTGCATGACACCCCAAAGTTTAACATCCAACCAGTAGAAAGCAGGCTGGTTGATTTCTTAGTTTCCCTTAGAAATGTAAGTGGTCAATCTGTTTCTCTCTTCCATCTTTCTGAGACGCAGATTGCCACCTCAATGCTCACTGCGATTGATTTCAGTAAAATTTGACATTAATGCTATCTATCAGCCAAACTTTTTCAGTATTATGAAGTAAAAGAAGTACAAAAAAAGACAGTAAACCTGGTTAGGTAAGAGGGTGTTAGGGTGGATAGTCAGAGAAAATAAGGAGATGTGTTATAAAAACAAAAACATTCAAGCTTATTTAATACATGCTCAAGAAGCCTTTTATGGCAGCCCCCCAGTGCATATACAGGTGCAGGTGCAAGACGTCTATGGAAATGTGGACCAAAAGTTTTAGTTTTGGGACAATGTTATCTTACATTAGCTTCTTGCGATTGCTGGTGAATTTAAACTGCTTGGTGCTGATTGGACCAGACTTGCACTGCCCATAGATCCATTGTAGTGTTCTTTTAGGCCCTCATTACGAGCACCCCATTAATTCCAATGGGCCTGATAACTTCAGTATATTCTATTGCTTTTAACTGATGAAGTATGGACTATGGCATGGTGTCATGAAGTTAAATGGTGAGCACTGCAAACAGAAAATACTTTTTTCCTTACTACTTTACTATGGATCCTTGCCAAGGGCATCAAGGAGCATTGACAGATGCGAGCAGCGTTTGCTACAAGGAATTCACAACAAAAAAGAAAGGTCAAACACTTGAAATGTTTACAAAGCAAAAACCTTCACTTATTTGTAATGTTTCTAGAGCAATTTCTGCCGCTTTTCCGAGGATGAAGCTCTCATCTTGAGCAGCCCCCAGGCAAGGTACACCTCCAGCAAGTCGATTTGTAGCCAAAAGGTGGAAAAGTCACCCTTTCTTTTGAAATGTTATCCATTACAAAAATGTTTTGTTTTACACCTTTATACAACTATCACCATTAAATTCTGGTTTGTAATCTGATCTCTGAACTGAACCCTACAGGCATACTTGTTCTATGCTGAACCTTGTCTTCGAAATGCTCCAGACACCTAGAGTTAACACTAGGGGTTGGCGGAATTTGCTAAATTCACTTTCGCAAATTATCGCGAAAATGTTAAAAATCTCCGCAAACACGCAGAAATATCGCAAAGATGCGAAAGTTTTTTTCCCGCCCGTTCGCAGTATTTTCTGCGTGGTCGCGGCTCGCCAACTTACCCATGCGGTTGCTCATGGGCGCGACCATCTTGTTTTCACTTGTCTCGCGGTGCATGATCGTGCGACGAATGATGTTACTGCGGGTGCGAACTGTCGCGAGACAGCGCAAATGGCTACCAACAATCCAACATCTCGTGGAGAACGCGACCGGATCGTGAAAACTTGTCGGCGAACGCGGGGATTCAGGTAAGGCGATCGCTCGCATGCAAGAATGTATTATTTTACAGCGCGAGCAAGCAAAAAATTTCCGGGAAAATGCGGATTGCGGAAATTTTTACATTTTTTGCGCTCTCCGCGGAACGCGAAAATGTCAAATTATCGCAATTTCCGTGAGCGGAACGGAATTTTAGCCCAGGCCTAGTTGACACCCAATCAAGGTCTGAATGGACTAACTATATCAGTTTTACAGAATCAAGACCACCCGATTTTAACACTATAGACTTTTTTTTCTCTCATTTCTCCTGAGACTGCAGACACGTTTACACCATAAACAGTTCCAAGATCAGTGAAAAGGAAGAAAATAAGGTCCCCCTGCCTATTTTTATTCATACAAGTACTTGATGGTGTTGTTTCTTGTAACACGTTTAGTCAGAGTTGCATCCATAGGTTATTTGTCAGAAGTTGTAAGCATGCACAACTGGACACTGTCACACCTTGCCTTCAGACTCAGAAGGGCATCTGTGTAAACAAAGAATCATTTCAAAAGTTTGCTAAAAGATGAACTTAGATACAAACAAATTATATATTTGTAAAGATATTTTTTTAAACAAATAATTTACTCAGAAAAAGAACGAACAAATGTGTGGTGATAAGAAAAGAAACGAAGGATAAGGCAGCATAAATTGGCTTTAAGTCATATTGTGTCTATGACTTCAAAAAAGATTAGTAAAATAATGTGATAAACATTATATATAAGTTGTCATTCGTAAGTAGGACCAGGAGTATAACTACAACAATATTTATATACAGCACACAGTATAAATTTAATTTGTGGCAATTAATGATGTGTTAATAAAGCATTCAGATAAATGACTTCCTTTTATCGACCTTGAAATACAAAAGCTTTGAGCTAGCCTACATATGTTCAATCTTGGGCCATGGTGGTTGCACACTGATCTTTGAGCTGAACTATCAAGTATACTTTGACACTCAAGCAGGATTTGACGCTTTGAAGTCAAAAAGGATGCTGACAGTACCCACCCTGCATATTATGGACGGCTCAGAGGAGTCATCGCTGCTTATGAAATTGAGCCTATTGCTTTTGAGAGGCATTTTACTCCCTTTTCACACCTATTATGTATTACTGAATTATTTATCAAGATCCAATCAGATCTTATGGCCATTAGAGCATAACTATGATGACTATGATGTCCATGTCCCTGCATTCATAAGCAGCATGAGGCACCACCCAACGCTAATGTGATTCAGATGACATATTTCAGTGCATATCCAAAAGCTGCACACAAAACCCATCAAGCATCTGAAAGCATGCCTGCACAAAGGGACCACCTCAGAGAAATGAGCGAGGGCCAACCCTGGCACAGTCTGAGAGTCTGGACATTTTTTGAGGCAAGAACAGTCTAGGAGCAAGGAATCAAAATGGGATTATAGCAGGAAAAGGAAACTGCTTTACAGGCTGTGAAATTAAAATCCATATTGGTGATTAGAACAAACATTAAAGCAAATACCAAAATTGCACCATGAACCATGCTGCTCTGTAGGAAGATCCACATAAGTGTCTTTTATCAATGAAAATCATACTTTCACGCCTACTTCCTCTGAAATGTGCGAGTTAAACCCTTGTAGTAGACAGATTGTGTGAATCACAGGTGTAACACACACTCATTAGGGTGTAAAATAACCAATCTATCACTTACATATGACTTCGTACATCAAGACAATGATGTGCACATTTTTTTTACAAGGATTTATATTTCAAACTAGAACCATAAATATTTAAATCTGTAAAATATAATTCAGTCGGCACTCACTTTCATGTTTGTGGCACACATATCACAGTAAAGATTTGAAAAGGTTACATCTGGATTAAAAGGCTCCTCGTAGCCTCTCACTGGACTCTTCGGATGCCAGCAATTTAGAAACGTTTGTTGCTTGTTTTATCCAAATCCTTGTCCTTAATAAAGTATACTTTAAGACCTTGACGGCTATCGTACTCAGTATGATTAATCAATCTGCTTATTTTCCATTACAACTAATTCCAAGTGGCAGACACCCCCCAATGTCCATTCTGTTCCATCCATCTTTTGCTTCTGGAAGTCCCCAAGGTTGGATCCACCACTTTAAGAGGAAAGACAATTTTGGTTTCAGCTTCCAAGGCATGGAATGCACTTAATATGTCTCTTATAGGAGTCGTGTCTGGTGAAGTTTCAAAAGGTTCCATGTATATAACATCTTTTCCAAAACATTTGTGCAAAAATCGCTCTTGAAAAACATCTTCACATAACAAAATTTTCAATGCAGCCTTTTTTTAACTAACACATATTTGATAAATTTCGACCTTCTGTTTTTGTTTCGGTTGTTGATAGGTAAGCAAACCACTCATGTCCCTTTTTATATTTTTTATGTGTCTATGTTTTTAATATGCTTCCATGTTATTTTTATTTTGGGATAAATCCCTCCAAACAATCCTCAATTTATACATATGATGTTGCCCTTATTTAGTTTATATTATTTTGTTTATTTGTTTTTTGGGAGGGATATAACCTCAAGTCCCTTTTTAAATGTGCATTTCCCTTACTTTCCCTTCACTTGGAAATTACCCAGAGTTCTCTGATTTCTTTTTTGCATAATTTATGCGTTACTCTAAGCCTTGTGTTTCTGTTATACTGGATGCTCCCTTGTGTCAAGAAAAAGCTATACCTCTCTGATGAAGTCTAATTAGAACGAAACACCCGTGTCAGGGGATGTTTTTATTCATTCCAGTTTGGCTTGGTTGGCATTTTACCAATCCAAAGCTTTAATACTGTGATGGATGGCACTTTGCTATTCCTGTGCTTAAAGACTGTGCTGTAGAGACTTCCAAAGACTTTGGGGTCTATTACGATGGTGGGCGGACAAAGTCCGCTCGCCACCGTAACGGTATGCGGGACCATCCGCCAGTGTTGCCGCGGTCCTGCTGTGGCCATTAGGATGCCACCATGGCAGTGGCATGCCCCATCCACGCGGTGCCTGCCACTTTGTCCATGCCAATATGGTACCCCCATGCCCCCAACACGCTGGGTGCCCGCAACGGGCCCCCAATACCAGAAATCGCATGCCTTTCCATGGCGGCAACATCACCATGGAAAGGCAAGTCTCCGCAGGCATCACAATATGGATGGCGGTGCCTTGCAGACACCGCCACCATTTTGTGGCAGTTTTCCGCCCGGTCGGTGAGTCGACTGCCGGAAAAGCGGCGGACGGTCTTCTCGTCCGCCGTGGATCCCCCAGCCATCCTAATGTGGCGGGAGGTCAATCATGGCAGGATGGTGGGTAAATCGCCCCCGCCGGGCCAGCGGTGGCTAATAGTCCCCTTTGTCTTTTTCTAGCTTGGCGTGGGAAGCACTTTGCTAATCCTATGCCTAAACACTCTACTACAAAAACAGATATTTGAAGTGAGCAGATTCAGAGTGCCCCTGGTGTTGTGGGTGCTCTCTATAGGAGTTGCTCTCCACCTAAACTTGGGAACTACCCAGAGGTCTCTGCTTCTTTTTTGCATAATTTAAGTGGCAGTCTAAGCCTCTAAGCCTGTATACACACACTTACCCCTTTAATTTTGTATTTTAATTCTTAAGTGTCTATTTACCATTCTCAAGTATTCCTAAAATATTTTAAATTACTCACAAAATGTTTTTCTTTTTTAAAATGTGTTGACAACTCATAAATGCATATTTTTAAGCTAAATCTTGTTTATTTGGGCTATAAGATACAATATTTAATTGGGTGTAGGATGTTACATGAAAATGTTACTATAAGATATGTTTTTGAAAAGTAGTTTTTGTAATCTTCAGAGGAATCTATAAAGATGGTAATTGTGCCAGTAAACATTGTCTGTCTTTGCTTTTCCTTTCCCCAGTTTCTCCTTTAAGCTGTTGTGTTATTATATCACTACAAGAAGCATCTTTGAATGTGTGCTTTACTAATGAAATAACAAAACTGAACTTCTCTCCCTGGGGCATCCATGATATAATCTGTAGTTTTGTTGATTTGATAGCACTCTGAAGGACTTAACAGTTCTCTGCCGTTTCATCCACACACACTTCAACAATCAATGCATTCCATGCATATAAGCAGGCCACTGGATTTATGCAACAGGGGAGGGCCAATTTATGCAGCAGGTTCGACTATGGTTGATTAGGGTTGGCAAGGAGAGACAAATTATGAGGTGGAATTTGGCGAATTTTCTACCGGCAAATCCAGTACCCTTAATTTTATTTACCAACACTCATTATAAAGAGCCCTCACTCTTGGATTATAGTCAGGCATTTTTCATGTTGCACACCACTATTTAGATCTAAATATGACACCAAGTGGATTGTCCAAACAATAAAATGGTGGTGAAATAGCTCAGACAGGGAAAATCAGTAGAGCTGGAAACTCAATAATAAAGCTCTGATTTCGGGTACATAAATTATAAATTGTAATGTGTCATTACCTAAAGAAAATCAAGGTCTTCTCTATCATTTCCAACATTGTTAGTACCTGGAATACCCCAGGAAGTATTCTCAAAGGTATCTTTCTTTTTAAATAGGATAAGATCAATTTGCGCATCCTAATAATCGATTTATCATCACACTCCTTTGTCTTGACCTTTCGGAAGCAAGCTGTTTATGCTTCTTTAACAGTTTCTAATAATCAGCAGTTGCAGCAACCAACACATTATATCAAGGAGAGGATGGGAAAACACTTAAAGTGACATCCTTGCATACAGAACAAAAGGTGAAACCATAATAGCATTATGAGCTGGATTATTTTAAAAGAATTCCTCAATTTTCAAATAGGAGACCTAATTATATTCGGTAGATTTACAGTAGCATTGCAAATATTGCTTCAGATTTGATTTGTTGACTTAGACAGAGATGTACATGATGGAAAAACAGTGGAAAGAAAAAATGCCCATCTAGCTTGATGACTGTTCTTAATTTCAAAATTTCATCTAAACCCTGTAAATTCTGATGTTATGTTTGAAGTTTAAATGGCTCTTTATTGACAAACTATGTATGTCTCCACCCAGTACAAGCTATCTTGATAGTTAAACATTCTGCCCCAAATACCAAATATTCCATTCAAATTCCTACAAAATGTGGCCTATCATCTGTTTGCTTTTGTAACAGAAATGCCCTATCAGCTCTTTCAAAGGCATCTAGTCTCACAATTAATTGCTGTGAAGTGTCAGTATGAAATACGCTTAGTTCATAGGTAAACATATATTTCAGGGTATTAAAAGCTTTTTCAGCTTAATATTCCCAACAAAAGCCTCTTTTCATATTTTACCTTTTATCAAGACACCTGTACTATCACTGGTTACATCCGCAAAAGACTTGTGGTCCACCATCTAGTTGAATGATGTGGTGTACAAAGATCTGTACTGATTCTCTTGAAGTGGGATATTCTGGTAAAGAGATAACAATACCTTTATAGCTAAATGATGGACAACCGCCAAATTTATAGTATAGTTCCGACCTTTTCGTTCCTCTTCTACAAATTCCATTGACACCCAATACAGAGGGTCTCAAATGGCCGACAGGTTTAATATGGCAACTCAGGCCAGTCATGGAACACAACTTAACTTATTGCTTCACATCACCAAAAAAATCTTGACCAACTAAACTATCTACTAACTCCTGGTATTATCTTAGCTATTTCAGGATGCCTTATATTTTAGAATATTAAATCCAATAGATATGACAACGTTCTTAGCTGGTCTGATGGCAAGTACATAGCTGACACACAATGCAGTAATCCATACTTTTCATTTCGATCTTCAAATTCTTTGTTCCAAGCTTCTTTATCTTTAAACTGTTCTCTGTAAAGACTTGTGTCTGTACATACTTTTGTTAAGAATGATTTCACATTACTTAAAGTTATAGAATGATTGTTCAAAGTTTTGAATGACAAAATGAATAGTGGATCGTTTAATAGGTTATTTTCATTTTCATGTCGATTCTGGTGAGACTAAGCATCTGTTTTACCATTATTAGGGCCTGGTGGCATTTAATTACATAATCATGATGAGAAAAGAACTAGGTCCATCTAGCTTGTCAGGGATTTAATGCTTTAGCCAATTTCAACAACTGCAGATTTCTGTGATCTTTATATTCCTCTAAAGTGTGTTTTCCTAACAACAAATAATAACAATGTCCCCACTCCTTAACATTCCTCCTAATAGCCATAAGCTTTTTGTAAGTGCTGACATACTTTATTGCTTCTCTAGAACACATTTGAGAAAAATGATCTATTGGATGTGCTGCAGATCAGAGCATACAAATTCTCCCTACTTCCACGGACAGAGTAATTCCACAGTCACACGCACACACACTCATCATACGCTAGGGCCCATCACACTAATATTAGTTCTATTACTCTATTCTCACTGAATATACGAGAGAACTCCTAAACCAATCTGCATCTAAACTGAGGTAAATGCGACCTATTTGTTATGTCTTGAGTCATGATTTAAACAATAAGAACATATTTGAAAATTCAATAAATGACAAAGAAATAACCACCCGACACTGTGATTCAAACAAAAGGTTATTTTATCTAAATTAGTTCAAATGAAAGTCAATCAATAGCAAAACCATTATTCTCATAGTTACCTATTCTAGCTAAATGTCGTATTTGGGTCAGGACAGGTCTCTCAGTAAAGTCTCCCGAGTCGCCGTCCTCTCAATCAGCGTCGATCCTCTCGAGCATAGGTTCGGGAAGAAGTGGCCTTAGACCCTCTCTAGTCTAACAATATTTATAGTAAAACTAACACGTTTAAAGTTACAAACAAACTCTAGATGTCCATTGAGCCGTTGAGCAGAGCGAGCAGGAAAGGATGTTGACTCGCAACATTTAGAAAAAACCTCCGCTCTCGAAAATCTCAAAAATAAAAACACGGAAGAAGGAAGCTCAAACTAAAAAAATGTAACATCCATGAATGCTCTTCCTCGGAATCATAGTGAAGCCACCGCAAGTTTATCAAAGTTCATTGTGGCTTTTTACTCTCCCAAGGATAACTGGTAACAACTGGCAACAAGCCCGGAGCTGCTGTCCTCACGGAAACTTTTAATACAGACAGAGGCCGAAGTCAGGATTTCATCCATAATCAGCGAGGCCTCTCTTCATATTTCAGCTACTCAAATGCAGGCTGTAAATGTCGGCCATCTTTGACTAGGCCAGAATGGACAATCTTAATTAAAAGAAACACAAAACAACGTTACTACATCGTAATGATTATACAGTGTTAATTCCCACTAATACCCTTATGTGTATGTAATTATCTAGCCATCTGCAACATAGAGAAGCATTGAAGCACGTTATTTAAAAGCGCAATCACATAACACATAGTGATTTAGCAACACTTATTTTATTAATTTGCTCACCAACTTAGTTCACGTATTAATAAAGCAACACAAATGCATCCCCACGTATAATTCTTTCATTAGTAAGGTTGATTAGTCAGAAACTTCAACAAAATTAATATCTAGTAATTATTTATTAGTAATTTTAATTATGACATATGCTGATGTTCGGGTTTTGACAGAAAACCCTGCTCCAGCAATCCCCCCTTTGGTGATATATTATCACCACAAAAACCAACCCAAAAAAAAAAAAAAAATGTGGTCCCCATTTCTTAGGAGAAATTGAAATGTCTTTTATAAACAACATTACACACCAGACTCTCTTTCATCATCTCTCTTCGATTCCAGATACACACTCTCCCTAAATTCTTCTAATTCTATTTCTTGTGGGTCTCTCTTTGACCTCTTTTGTTTCTTTTCAATATTTTCTCTCATAATTTTCTTTTTCCCTCCCCTGTTTTTACAACACAAACACCCTAATCTAAGTATCAATAAAGCAATAAAGCAACAATCACACACGTCAAAGGAAACAATATCTTACCAAATATGGTACTACCAATTTTAGCTATAAAGTTCTTAACAGCAATCATCTTATTAGCCATTTAAGTCCAGATACTTTCAGCTTCCAGTGGTACTAGTTCTTCATGCAAATCAGTAATATTTTTGATATAGATCTTTAGATCTTTGCTTTCGTCAGGAATGTAAGTGCAACAATGTTGAACCTTCAGCATTCCACAGACTTCACCCTCTTTGGCCAATAGAATATCAAGGGCAAGTCGATTTTGCATAGACATGGCGCGTAAGGCAACCATCTCCGTATTCACCAATAGAAACCCTCCAGCGGTGCTTGTCGATAAGCGATCCACCACTGTTGACAGCTTCCGAATTCCATACGCATTTAATGAAATTCCCACTGCTGGAATCAAAGCTCCAAAAATATCTCCTACAATTTCTGACCAAGTTTCTCTCTTAAAGCGTGTTAGTAAATTAATTTGTTCTACATCCTCTATCTTATCTATATGAAAAATCTTTGGAAAGACCAGGCCAACATAACATGTGCCATACCAATGGTCAGGCAACCTGTAATAAGCCTTATTCCCACAAATATAATACACTCCCGGGAAAACTGGATCCTCTCCTTCCTTGAATCCCCATCCTGTTGCAATAAAGTATGTATCATGACATTCACTAGTCCCAACAAAATAATTATCATATTGGGATTTCCTTCTAGTAATACATAGTTTACCCTTCTGTGGCGCATCTAAAGCCAAAGTCGGACTGGCCCCATTCTTCAACTCCTTTCCCATCTCAATGTCCCACACTGTCTTACTCATCTTATATTCTCCTGCCTTTTCATGCATGCTCACTCTCCTTTTCTCTACCATATCCAGGAAAGCTTTTTCTTCTTCCTTCTAACTACAAGTTAAATTGTTTCTAAAAATATAATCTAATGTTAATTCTTCTGTCTCAATAAAAATCTCACCAAAAATGTTAGCTTCTTTTGCAGGATTCAGTTTCTTATTCATAGGCAATTGCCCAAAAATGTTATCTTTATTAGACATCTCATACTCTATTTTC
This sequence comes from Triturus cristatus, assembly GCF_964204655.1. NCBI lineage: Eukaryota > Metazoa > Chordata > Amphibia > Caudata > Salamandridae > Triturus > Triturus cristatus. The sequence continues at coordinate 320,096,509 of NC_140593.1, read as the reverse complement.
CCTAACAAATAAAAAACACTACTTAGCACACTACATGAAATCCCATACATAGCTGGAAGATGATGATAAGTAACTCCCTCTGAAACGGATGCAGGCAATTGCATACAAACGTAGCAATCCCTTACTTCCATTGTCTTTACGTATTCGTACAACAACTTCGAAAAACATTGCTAGAAAAATCATTAATCGATCTATCTTTATGTATGTAAATGTTACTAATTCTAGTTGGCACTATTTTCTGCGAACTGTTCCCTATGTTAGTCATATTCTCAGTATGTATTCCAAAAGTGTCTATTGTAACCCTAAAAGTAACTAATAAAGCAAGTACACTCCATAGTAGCATTAATAATCCTGTACAGCAGCAGCACATTCTACACAATCTTTTCAAGAAGGTACATCTACTTTGATTTTTTTCTGTGTTAGCCATCTTATTACTCTGGTAGTGTCTTTTGACTTAGCCTCTACTACTCCATTACTAAATCACTAGAACACTAGATTATTTCAATCTGCTAATTTTTAGATTTCTCCTTCTTCACTTTTCTCCAAGTGACTCTTTTAGTTCACTCAATTTGGATTTTCATCACTTTTCACTTCTTCTTCAGCAACGTCAAATTGTATCAGATCTTCAATATCCTGAGCATCTGACTCTTCTCCAATGTCAGTCAAGATAACCTTCAGGATTCCAACAGTTTTCTCCTCCTCAACCACTTCTCGTAAGGTCCCCTCTGGATTTCCTTGACTCTCTGCCTCTTCTTCTTCAGACAGTGCCACATCCATCCATTCCGGTGACCTATACTTCTGGTTAGGCTTTCTGATTCTCTTGATCTCCTCTGGTTCTCTTGATTCCTTTTGTTTTTCACCCTTTGCTTGATTCTGATTCGACACCTCGTTCACCTGTTCAGCTTTTGATGTACTTGCTCGTGTCAGTCGGTACCTCAGCCTCTTTATCTTGTTAGGCCAAAGATCTCCTTTTACACTCCTTTTCGGTCTCACTTCTTTATTATTCCTTTCTCCGATCCAAGTTCTCTTTCTCAGAACTCGACCCTCTGATTTTCCATTCTCACTCTCATCCGATTCTGTCTCATTTGCCTCTTGCTCATCAACAATTTTCTTTTGCTCCACAGACTTCTTCTCCATCAATTGAGATTTCCCTAGTACTGTCCCTCCTCGGGTCTCCGACACGCAATCTTCTTGCTGTCTACTTGTCCCTTCACCTTGCTTATCAGGAATGTTCCCTACACCTCCTCGGGGGTCTTCCGCAATCTGTCCCTCTCTATCTTCTTCAGAAGTAATCTCAGGTGGATCCTCAATCTCTTCATCTGATTCAGGTGTAGTCTCTGTGGAATTGCTCTTTTCTTTCCTTTTCCCTCCTTTATTTTCTCCACTACTTGTTGGAACTTCAGGCACTCTTAAAGAATCCGAACTCTCCTCTGAAGCTCTCAATGTTTCTCTTGAAGCTTCTCTTGGTAAGAAAAAAGAATCACCTGACTCTCTTTCCAACTCTTCCCCCCTTTCAGGATTCTTTTTTCTTCTCACTGTTTCAGTGTCTGGATCATCACTGGAATCTGACTCTTCAAAATACTCTTTCCCAGTCCCATCCTTTGGATTTGGAACTCTCAGAGTATGACTTGCATAAACCCAGTTTTTCACACCAGCACACTTCACAGCAGTTGTCGTAGTCAGAATGACTTGTCTTGGCCTTCCCCACCTCGGAACCAAGCAATTTCTTCTTCTGTGCACCTTTATCCTCACCCAGTCCCCTGTACTCAGATCATGGGCTTGCTTCTTTTCAAGTGTGGTGGCGTCTCCTCCAACCTGGTGAAACACAGAATGAACTGCGTCAGCCAGGCCTTTACAGTAATCCAAAATCATGTCATCAGTTATTGTCATCAATTTGTTGACAGGCACGAATGCATGTCTCATTGCTCGTCCCATCAATATTTCATGTGGACTCAACCCTGTAGATCTATCTGGAGTAGACCTAATAGTCATTAGCACTAGAGGCAAGACATCTGGCCATTTCATTCCAGTGGCTAAACACATCTTACCAATTCTGTTTTTGATTGTGCCATTCATCTGTTCAACAACACCAGAAGCCTCTGGCCTGTATGCACAATGTAGCTTCTGCTGTATGCTCAATGCTTCACAAATCAAACCCATGAGCTCATTGTAGAAGTGTCCCCCTCTGTCTGACTCAATTGTCACTGGGAACCCGTACCTAGGAATCAACTCTCTTAGCAGCAACTTTGCCACTGTTATTCCATCATTTGTCCTAGTCGGATAGGCTTCTACCCATCTTGAGAACAAACAGACTACCACTAGAACATACCTCAATCTATTGACCTGAGGCATTTCAATGAAATCTATTTGCATTCTGGTAAAAGGACCTCCTTCTCTGCCTATTGTTCCTAGGCTCACCACTGTCTTCTTTCCAGTATTGAACTGCTGACAAATCAAACATCTCTGACAGATGCTCTCTGCAATCAGGCTGAACTTTGCATTGTACCAGGTTTGTTTAAAGAACCTAATCATAGCGTCCCTCCCCAGATGTCCCTGGCCATGATACATTCTTGCCATTGTTGACAACATTGAGTTAGGCATAACTGGTCTTCCATCTCTGCCTTGATCCAATCCCTCATTTCCTCATCTCCTGCTTCATCCTGCAACTGTTTCACCTCATCCCATGTTTCCAGGACATTAGTAAACATCACAGAACAAAAAGACATTTCCCTTTCTCGTCCCTTGTTAATCGAATGATTGTTCTTTGCACAATACTGTGCTATGTCATTTGCAAAGCGATTACCAAGAGTAACAAAATCATCTCCTTGTCCATGAGCAGCACATTTCACAACTGCTAGTTCTTTAGGCAGCTGTATCGCTTCAAGCAACTTTCCAATCACCTCAGCATTCTTTATAGGAGTCCCACTCGACGTCAAGAAACCTCTCTGTAGCCAAAGTTGGCCAAAATCATGAACCACTACAAATCCATACTGACTATCAGTCATCACAGTCACTCTCAAATTCTTCCCAATCTTGCAAGCTTTTGTCAATGCCACCAATTCAGCCACTTGAGCAGACCTTACTCCTTTCAAAGACGAAGCTTCCATAACCTCTGAAACTTTGCACACCGCATATGCTGCACTCAGCACACCATCATCAGTTCTCAGACATGATCCGTCCACAAACAACACATGATCACTCTCAGGTAGTGGCAGATCTCTGATGTCTGGTCTCGGTTTTGTACAGTAATCAAGCACATCCAAGCAATCATGATCAACATCATCTCTCACACTCACATTTTCAGCATCTGGCAAGAGTGTCGCTGGACTCACATTCACACATCTCTCAAGAGTCACATTTGATGCTCCCAGAATGATTTTCTCATATTTAGTCAGCCGACTATGTGACATATATTGAGTCCTGCTTCTGGTTAAAAGAATTGCCACATCATGAGGTACGAACACCCTTACAGGATATCCCATTATTATACCCTCACTCTGTTCCAAGCTTCTGCATGTAGCAGCTACTGCTTTCAGGCAACCTGGCAAACCCACAGCTACTGGGTCAAGTGTTGATGAGAAGTACGCAATTGGCCTTCTCAGTCGTCCATGTTTCTGGATTAACACCGAGAGCGCACATCCATTTCTCTCACTACAGTACAATTCAAACTCCTTCTCATAGTCTGGCATTCCCAAAGCAGGAGCTTCACACATTCTGCTCTTCAATTCTTCAAATGCTGCCATTTGTTCTGCATTCAGTTCCAATGGGTATTTCACTTCACTTTTGGTCAATTTAATCAGTGGCTTTGCTATCAGGGAGAAATTACTTATCCACTGACAACAATAACCCACCATTCCCAGAAACATCCTCACTTCTCTCTGGGTCATTGGGGCTCTCATTCCTCTGATAATCTTGATCCTGTCATTGGTCACTTTTCTCAGACCTTTTTCAATATTGTGTCCAAGATAATGTACTTCTTTCTTGCAAAATTGCAATTTGGCTGGAGATACCTTTAACCCTCCATCTGCCAGATGATTCAGTAAAGCTATGGTATCTACTTCACAAGCTTCACGTGTCTTCGATGCCACAAGTAGGTCATCGATATACTGTACTAGTACCGAACTCTCAGGCATGATCAGACTTTCCAAAGACTTCTTTAACAACTGATTGAATATTGATGGACTCTCTGTATACCCCTGTGGGATACGGCACCATGCCAAAATACACTGTCCAAACCGAAATGCAAAAATCGGCTGGCTATCATGATGCAATGGAATTGAAAAGAAAGCATGACACAAATCAATCACTGTGTACCATTCAGCATCATGAGGAATCTGATACAAAATCACTGACGGATTTGGCACAATGGGACAGCATGCTACCACAATTTTGTTAATCTTTCTCAAATCTTGTACAATCCTGGACTTCCCATTAGGTTTCTTCAGCCCCATTATCGGTGAATTACATGGGCTACTTAGTAACTCTCTCAAAACACCCTGTTGAATCATCTTGTCAATTATAGGGGTTATTCCCTCAATTATCTCTGGTGTCAATCTGTACTGTGGGATATTAGGATAAGTGATTCCCTCTTTCACTGAAATCTTCACTGGATCTACATTATTCATCAATCCCACATCTTCTCCAGTAAAATCCCAAGCCGCTGCTTTTACTGTATTCCTCAACTCTTGAGGCAAGTCATCTGGATTAAATACATCATATGTCCCAACAATCTCACTTTCTCTATTATCTAGAGTCATCCTGTACAAGACATTCTCATCTGGTGTCTCAAAAGCTATTCCATCCGGAGTACAAAAAATTGTGCAATTCATTTTACACAATAAGTCCCTACCTAACAAGTTCACTGGACTAGTGTCACAGACCACAAATCTGTGCATATCTGAAAATTTCCCTATTCTTACCCTTACTGGTTCAGTAAGACGAGTCTTAATCTGTGTATTAGCTACACCAACCACTTGGATTGCTTCATCCGAGAGAGGAAGATTTCTTATATCTGCTGACCTGACAGTTGATCTCGTCGCTCCTGTGTCTACCAAAAAAGTAACACTTTCCCCATTTATTTTCCCATCCACAAATGGTCCTGCCTGGTCTATTTCTAGAGTTGCACCAAGTATGCACTCTTCCTCCTCTCTTCGGCACCGTCAGTAGTCCCCTTCAGACTCACTCCCCTCATTCTTTAACCAGTACTGCTGTACCGGGTTAGTACGTCTCGGTTTGTTTACCTGCTCATCATTGTAGAATCCTGAGTCCTGGTTATATTTCTGGGACCCTCTATTCTGCGGCAAGGGCGGTTTTGGCTCTTGACTCTGCTGTCTGACAACCTTCTGCTGTTGCTGCTGATGATTACACCCCTCGTTCTGCACCTGTTGATTCAATGATTTATTCTCATTACTCACTAATGGTGGATTGGTACACTCGGATCTCCAATGCTCCAATTGTCCACAGTTGTGACATGGGAACTTCTTTTTGGCCTCTTCTAAATTCCCCTTTCCTTTTCCTGCACCATATCTGGGCCTATTTCCTGGATTATTTGCTTGTTCCACTATCTGTGCTTCTTGTCTTTCAGCAACTTTCACCTGTGCCCACATTGCTTTCTCTTTCAGCTTTCTTTGTTTTGCCTCAATCTCATCACTGAAGTACTTCGCATGTCTCAAGATTTCATCAATCTTTTTACTCTGCCAATCAACTGTGTGCTCTCGAATCCTTTCACTGATTTCAGGTCTCAAGCCATATACAAATCTGTATACAAAATGACTCAAATCCTTATCACCCAGGTGTTCAACCCACTAAACTGTTTAAAAGCCAGTATCAGCCTTTCATAAAAAGCATGAACTGATTCTTTTGCTTCCTGATGTGTCCGATCTATCTTAACCCAGTCTGTTTCCTTAGGGGGTACCTTATTCTTCAGAAACACAATAACCTGCTCGTACTTCTTCATGACCTCCGGGTCTGGTGCTCCTGTTTTCTGATCTCTTGGATACTCCTTAGCAGGCCAATCTACAACTATGTTGCACTCTGCCCACAAGTCTGCTGGAACAATTATATCAAACAGACTATTCAGGTCAATCCACAGCACTTTTGACAATTTCACAAACCTATCTACCTGCCTATACCACTCGACGGGCTTTTCTCTCAATCGAGGGAAATCATTCGTAAATGACAAAATATCCTGTCTAGTCCATGGGACATGTACATATCCTCCTCCAGGAATCTCTCTCATAGGATAAGCATGCACTGTTTTTTCCTTTTCTTTCATGGGAAATGCTGAGTAAGTCCCGTCCACTGAATCTTCCCTTTTCTTGTACCACCTATCCTTCCATTTTTCCACATCACCCCATTTTCGCAATAAGGAAATCATCTCCTTAATCTGCCCTGTTCTGCCAATATCATTTAGATTCTCAATGTCCTTGTCGGAGAAATCCACCCTGTAAGGCTTCTGCAAAGCTTTCACTTTATCCAGATCAACTCCTATTTCACTCGCTATTCCTCTCAACCTGTCATGTGTACTTTTAGCCCACCATGTAATACTTTTGCACATGAATAACAACTCTCCATCATGATGATTTTTCAACATCTCTGTAGGAATTGTTCCTGCTATAAGTTCCTCCAGTTCTATGCGTAACCTTGCTACATCCACTGCCGGTGAATCTTTATCCTTCTTTTGAAGAACTTTCAACCAATCATTCAAATCCTCAGCTGTTATTTCTGTAGATCTTTTCACTGTACTCACTCGTTCTGCCATCCTCTGTGGTTCTAAAATTGATCTTTCTAAACAACCAGTATTCAATCCTGAATTAGGCTGTACATCTGACCCTCCACCACATGTGTCATGTCTCAGCTGTCTCAAATTATTTTCTTCCATCCTTATTCCTGACTCTCCCGAAGAACCAACCAAACCATTTCCTACATATGGAACTGTCAAACCATTTTCACCCATTCTTTGTTTATCAAAAATAGGCATAACCGGACCTATGGTTACAGGCACTGTAACAGCCTCTAGATTCTTTGTTAATTCTCTGATCTTCTCTGTCAACTCAGATGTTGTTCTTGCTAACTCTCTCGTTTTCTCATCCTCGATTGCACTCTCTCTCTCTCGCTCTCTCTCTCTCTCTCTTTCCGTGAAAGAGCTACCACTTTTCAAATCAGGTGTCGCAACTTCTGTTTTAATGATCTGCAAAGTATCTCTTATTGGAGTAGCAACTGGTGTTCTCACTTCTGGTTCTGGTCTATATGGAGGTGGTCTCTTGTAAATCATGTCATCCAACACTTCATCCTCATAATCATTAGCCCCATACCTCCTCAATTCTGTATTAGGTACCTTTTCCGCACCTTTCCTCCCTTCTGCTTCCTCAACAGTTCTCATAGGATATAATCCCTCTGACATACTAGCATCTCGCCATCTCCTCATTCGATCATGATGAGTTTCACGATCATATTTCCTCCCAAAAATATACCTATAATTGCCTCCACTCCTCTGCTTTTCTCGCTCATGCACCTCATCTTCCCATTCCACCAATGCCTCAAACTGTGTCGGCCTTGGTCTAGGCTCTAGACACATCATCTTTTCCCGTAAATTTCTCAACACGGCCAGATTCAATGAACCATGTTCCGGGAACGCTAAAACACCATCCTCTTTAGTGTACTTAGCCCAATTGTCTAACCAAATACAGGTATGATACCCATATTTTGCAACCATAAAGGATGCAGGAGTTCTTGTCGGAGGTAGCAATTCGCCTTCTCTAGTTATTATGTCCTTATCCTTGTCGAACCACCTTTTAATTTTACCGAACAAGGATTTCTTTTTCTTTTCCTCCGTTTGGTAATACATTTTCGCGTTTACTACAACCCTCTAGTCCTTTTCAGCAACTCTACGATCTTTTGTCCAATAACAGCGCGACTCACACTAACGCACCAATCCTGAAGCGTCTACATCACCCTGTACTCCTTCCAATCCCTGCGCGGCTCACACCAACACACCAACCACAGCGCGAGCACTGTTCTAATCCACTGCCCAATCACAGCGCGGTCTGTCTGACGTCAGTAGTCGCTGCAGTCGCTTCTACTCTGTCTTCTGTCACTCGTCTACCCCTCCTTTACAAAGCCCTCTCAGTAGACTTCGTTTCAGATTCTACAAAATCTATTAGCTACAACATATAAACATCTCCATTGTCTGCTTCGCTAACCATAGAATAGTAAAGAAAAAGTCTTTCTCACAAGAATCCCGCTTCTCTCTAGAACAGCGCTTACCTCTGCTCCACTACGAAATTATTACTCTCGTTGACACAGTAGCACATCCCTCTACTCTGCCCTTCTAACATGCATCCAATAACTGTTTCCTCTAGGAATGCTCCAATGAGTCTCACAATTAACTAAATGCTCAAACATTCACGCACTTTCACACCAGAAAATGTAGTACATCCTCACAGAATCCTGCCTTTCCCGAGAACAGCAAACAGTCTGTCCTACTACAGAATTATAACACACGTTAACCAAGCAGTGCTTACCTCTGCCCAGTCCTTCAAACAAGTTCAGAGAATACCTATTACTTCTCCAGCGATAAGCTTTAACGGCGAACCTTACGGATCCCTGGGACTTAAGACCAGAGTTTCACAGATAACCTTCGCTACCATACACACTCCTCTTATACAGAAAATATGTCTCTAATAGTAACACACGGCGGTGTCACTGATTCCGAACCCAAACAATGCGACGCGCAACTTCAATTGTCACACGCTCTTCCCTGCATACGTACAGGGCCAACAATCCCGTCTTTCCCGAGAGCAGCACTCACTTCCCTCTGCCCTACTACGGAACCGTCACCAGCTCCCCACGTTCCAGAAGCCGTACACACTACATAGAACTCAATACGACGACTTCAACATATAATGTTAGTACATGTATCAACATCAATCAATAAATCAATAAATCCAAAGCCTATGTACAAGCAATCTATCAGATCAAGACAATAATCAAAACCATCTTACTGCTACCAGGAAACTGCTGCAGATCAGAGCATACAAATTCTCCCTACTTCCACGGACAGAGTAATTCCACAGTCACACGCACACACACTCATCATACGCTAGGGCCCATCACACTAATATTCGTTCTATTACTCTATCCTCACTGAATATACGAGAGAACTCCTAAACCAATCTGCATCTAAACTGAGGTCAATGCGACCTAATTGTTATGTCTTGAGTCATGATTTAAACAATAAGAACATATTTGAAAATTCAATAAATGACAAAGAAATAACCACCCAACACTGTGATTGAAACAAAAGGTTATTTTATCTAAATTAGTTCAAATGAAAGTCAATCAATAGCAAAACCATTATTCTCATAGTTACCTATTCTAGCTAAATGTCGTATTTGGGTCAGGACAGGTCTCTCAGTAAAGTCTCCCGAGTCGCCGTCCTCTCAATCGGCGTCGATCCTCTCGAGCATAGGTTCGGGAAGAAGTGGCCTTAGACCCTCTCTAGTCTAACAATATTTATAGTAAAACTAACACATTTAAAGTTACAAACAAACTCTAGACGTCCGTTGAGCCGTTGAGCAGAGCGAGCAGGAAAGGATGTTGACTCGCAACATTTAGAAAAAACCTCCGCTCTCGAAAATCTCAAAAATAAAAACACGGAAGAAGGAAGCTCAAACTAAAAAAATGTAACATCCATGAATGCTCTTCCTCGGAATCATAGTGAAGCCACCGCAAGTTTATCAAAGTTCATTGTGGCTTTTTACTCTCCCAAGGATAACTGGTAACAACTGGCAACAAGCCTGGAGCTGCTGTCCTCATGGAAACTTTTAATACAGACAGAGGCCGAAGTCAGGATTTCATCCATATTCAGCGAGGCCTCTCTTCATATTTCAGCTACTCAAATTCAGGCTGTAAATGACGGCCATCTTTGACTAGGCCAGAATGGACAATCTTAATTAAAAGAAACACAAAACAACGTTACTACATCGTAATGATTATACAGTGTTAATTCCCACTAATACCCTTATGTGTATGTAATTATCTAGCCATCTGCAACATAGAGAAGCATTGAAGCACGTTATTTAAAAGCGCAATCACATAACAAATAGTAATTTAGCAACACTTATTTTATTAATTTGCTCACCAACTTAGTTCACGTATTAATAAAGCAACAGAAATGCATCCCCACGTATAATTCTTTCATTAGTAAGGTTGATTAGTCAGAAACTTCAACAAAATTAATATCTAGTAATTATTTATTAGTAATTTTAATTATGACATATGCTGATGTTCGGGTTTTGACAGAAAACCCTGCTCCAGCAGATGAACCTGCTCTGTGTCTAGACTTTTCCGAGTTGAAACACCTCCAAAGCATGAAAAGAGAAATCTGTTTCAGTAAGAAATGGAAGCTCTGGTTTTGGATGTTCTAAAGAGGAGAATTTTTGGAAGCGGTTGCCCTTGCCCGCATTGCAGCAACAGTTAACGGAGGCACTGGCTGGGGTGGGGATGTATCTTCCAGCATCCCTACACTCAAGGAGGGGCCCAGCAGCAGACAATGTGCTGTAAAGCGCTGGACTCTGCCCGTAGCTCGGCACACGACTGGGTCGAAGACTGGGCCAAGAGCGGGCCCGTTCGTGCCCGTCAATGGCCGGTCAAGGCTGGGATGGGCTCACTCCTTTTCAAGGTATTTCCCTCTGCCTTTTCATCTTGACTCCCTTGGGTGAGAGCTTTATTCTCTATGTACTATGGGCAAATGCAAAGCTACTGGATGTGCCATAGAACCCCGCAGAATGACAGTTATAGATACCATGCTCGAGAGTGCTCTGTGGGTCATCACAAATGAGATCGCATTAACAGAACATAGATTATCTGTGGAGCAGGAGCAAGGGCGAGGGCATGTCGAGATATCCAGGGGCATAACACAGGCCCCCGCAGTCCCTGTGTTACGGGGGGCCTGCGCTCCAGGGGCCCCCTCAGCGGAGCCAGCAAGGACTACCTATCCGTGACCGTCTGGAATAGGTCGGGATAGTGTGACAAAAGGTGGTTTGTGCTAGAGGAAAATGTCTCCTGGGCACCCTCGGATTAAACTCCAGCTGAGGAAAAGATGCTGGCACTCATTGTTGGTCAGACACATACCCTGCATTATGCCCTCGACGTCCTGAGAGTGCAGCCCTACTTGGCAGAGCCCCGGCTTCTTCCAGAGCAGCAGCTCCTTTTACTTCTGCCCCATGCACTTTATTCCACTTATCCTCTGCCGGAGCTTTCCAAACCATGCACGGGCCATTTATTTGTCTAAATGTACAGTGGGGAAACAATGCTTCTGCGAGAGTTTATCTATGGATGCGATTCTCTGTTTTCAAGAGTTAAAGGCTTAAGTCTGTGACAATGCATCCAGCTTTAAGCTTAGGTCACTCCATGAGAGTTGCCTACAATTACGTGTAAAATTCCCTTGGAGGTCAAGCGATGTGAACTGGTACAATGCGCGAGAGTTGGAGTGGCATAAGTACAAAAAGTTTGCTTCTCAGTAATCAGGTGCAAATTCGTTACTGGCCGCAAAAACAAAATTTGGCTATGTAAGAAAAGCATTCGGAGCTGTACATGTTGCAATGTGAATTAATAACGAAGCAATATTTTACCGACTCCAAATAGCGAATCGCTATTAAAAAATCATTAATAGCAAATTGCTATTTTTATATTTAGCGCATTTGCAAACAGTGACTAGTTGCAAATACACCATTTTGCATATGCAATTTACCACCAACTCAAACAAGGTAGTAACTGTGTGCAAACTATAAAATCTGGCTCAGAATGCATCTGCAGGTTTCCAAAATGGCTGCTCTGTATGTGATGGCAAGGAGGATGCTTATTCTGGCTGTTTAACAGAAAAGGGGAAGAAGACAGAAGAGTATCTTTAAACTGAGAATCACACTACCTTCGGAAGAGATATATCTAAAGTACAGGCTAAGCAGCACTGTCACCCAGGGGCGTAACACAGGCCCCCACAGCCCCGTGTTGCAGGGGGGCCCGCGCTCCAGGGGCCCCCTCAGCGGAGCCAGCAAGCACTACCCATCCGTGACCGTCTGGGATAGGTAATTTATTAAAAGGTAGGTTATGTAACAATCTTACGCTCGCTCTAGACTTGTCTTCTGCGCGGTCTTACTCTTCACCCTTAGGGTGGGGCTGGTGACCAATTGTCATGCGCATTGCCGCTCACACAATGAAAAGTGCCCGCCAGACTGGTGAAGCGAGGAGGCATCCCAGAGGCCAGAGTGGGAGATGATTGAGAGGCACCGTGTGACGGCCGGACATAATTTAAATCATATCTAGCCCCTGGCTAGCCTTGTTTGCCCTGTCTTCTGTGTACCGCACAGGTGAGTCTGTCTGTTCCCCCAGTCTATGCAGCCCCCCCCCCCGTACAAGTGCACCCCACCCAAAATTCAGTGTGACAATGACTTGTGTGCATAAGGTCTCCAGTTTAGAGTGAAGGCATTTAGTTAAAGGAGCCTTTGGTACATGAAGATTGTTTGGAAATGGGGGCGGGAGGGGGCTCGTGTTAAACATAAAAGATTAAAAGTGCGTGTCATCAGTTTCACCTGCAATTTATTTTGATTTGCGGATTTTAGAGAAAACACAAAAATCGTCATTGAAGTTTAGGGGCGCGAGAAAATGTACCCTTCACCTATGAATTTACCCTTTGTCTGTGACTTTGGGGGAAGTTTCCCGATTTCGCCCGACTTTGTCAAGGCAAAGTGGTACCCACTTCCCCCCCCCCCCCAAACTGACACGATTTCTTGTCGGTGATTTCTAGTTGCCGAGTAATGTCAGTTCAGTTCTGAAGGGGCGGTTCTAGCTGAACTGGACATCAGGGTGTGAGTGGGTGGAGTGGGGGAGGATTGAGGCAGAAAGGGTGAGGATTGGGGCTGTGGTGGCATGGGATCTACATAAGCTGCAGCTTGCAGAAAAATGGTTTCTAGTTGAAACAGATAAAAAGTTACTAGAATACAGCAACATGCATTGCTGCACAGTTGAATGCCCTTTGCTAAAATTGACAGGCCACCTTTCAGTTACTCTTTGCTGTGTTGGGTTGTTAAATTGATACTAATTAGGTGAAACGTTTGCCAGAACAGTCTTAAAAGGTGCAAAAATTACAAAAAATTAAGTAATAGTATCACAAAATGTGTGGCATTAGACTGCTTAATTTGCCTTTACTTGCTGCATAATTGAGTACCTGCCGCATAATTCTCGTGGCACTGCATACCATGTACCTCTGTTTACTGCTGTCGCAAAGAGCCACCAAACCTACCCCATTGATATGAAAGGAAATAAATAACATTTACAGCCTTTTGTCCATTAGGAAGCATGTTCTACGAGAGGTTGCATGTGACTTCTGCGGAAACAGGCACCAGCACGTGTAACTCTCTTCTCTTTCTGGATTTTTTTTTTAACCAGCAGCACAACCTACCTCACTTGCTACCTTTGAACTATGGGGCACTCTGTGCACTTTTCTGCCCTGAAGCCATCGTACTCCGCTCAGTTGCAGTAAAAGGATCAATGTTTCCGGTCTATAAATGGCTCCAAATCCCTGACTGGGTGTGACAAGATCGGATCACTCAGCATCCTGCCCCAGAAACCTGCCAGCCCCACAGACCTCTCAAATCAGAGAAACCTGCCAGCCTGACAGACCTCCCCAGGCAGCGAAACCTGCCAGTCACACAGAACTCCTCAGGCAGAGAAACCTGCCAGCCCCACAGACCTCCCCAGGTACAGAAATCTGCCAGTCACACAGACCTCCCCAGACAGAGAAACCTGCCAGTCCCACAGACCTCCCTGGGAAGAGAATCCTGCCAGTCCCACAGACCTCCCCAGGCAGAGAAACCTGCCAGTCCCACAGACCTCCCCAGGCACAGAAAACTACTAGCCCCACAGACCTCCCCGGGCAGAGAATCCTGCCAGTCTCACAGACCTTCCCAGGCCGAGAAACCTGCCAGTCCCACAGACCTCCCTGGGCAGAGAATCCTGCCAGTCCCACAGACCTCCCCAGGCAGAGAAACCTGCCAGTCCCACAGACCTCCCCAGGCACAGAAAACTACTAGCCCCACAGACCTTCCCGGGCAGAGAATCCTGCCAGTCTCACAGACCTTCCCAGGCCGAGAAACCTGCCAGTCCCACAGACCTCCCTGGGCAGAGAATCCTGCCAGTCCACCAGACCTCTCCAGGCACAAACACCTGCCAGCCCCACAGCCCTCAACAGGCACAGACACCTGCAAATCCCACAGATCTCCTCAGGCACAGAAACCTGCCAGTCCCACAGACCTCCTCAGGCACAGAAACCTGCTAGCCCCACAGACCTCCTCAGGCACAGAAACCTGCCAGCCCCACAGACCCCTGCAGGTAGAGAAACCTGCCAGCCCCACCGACCTCCCCAGGTACAGAAACCTGCCAGTCACACAGACCTCCCCCTGGCAGAGACACCTGCAAGCCCCACAGACCTCACTAGGTACACAAACCTGCCAGTCCCACAGACCTCTCCAGGCAGAAAATCCTGCCAGTCCCACAGGACTCCCCGGGCACAGAAACCTGCCAGTCCCACAGACCTCCTCAGACAGGGAAACCAGCAGTCCCACAGACCTCCCCGAGCACAAAATCCCCAGCCTCACAGACCTCCCCAGGCAGAGAAGCCTGCCAGTCCCACAGACCTCCCCAGGCACAGACACATGCCAGTTCCACAGACCTCCGCGGGCACAGACACATGCCAGTCCCACAAACCTCTCCGGACACAGAAACATGCCAGTCCCACAGACCCTCTCAGGCAGAGAAACCAGCCAGTCCCACATACCTCCCCATGCACAGAAACCTGCCAACCCCACAAACCACCCCAGCCACAGAAATCTGCTAACCCCACAGACCTCCCCGGGCACAGAAACCTGCCAACCCGACAGACCTCCCCGGACAGAAAATCCTGCCAGTCCCACAGACCTCCCCACCAGGGCACATGAGAACGTCTTTGTATTTTTGTGCTGTGGCCAAAATAGAATAAGTTTACTATGGACTAATTATTGTTGCTATGTCAGTGCAAAATGAATTTGTTCTGTTTTTTACCTGGTGTAAATACTCGTAATACTGATTCTTGCTGTTGTGAGTGTCACATGAGTGGTGGGGCAAATCCATCCTTGACAGTAGTAAAGAGCATCATTTTTGCCACACCTGCCATCACAATTGGCGCAAACGCCAGCTCTGATGGTCATCCTTTCACTGAACCAGTTTAGGGGCCCCTCCAATTGCGAACAATAATGACCCTCCACCGGAACTAACAGAAGCGCATGACCTAGGGATACTACCAAATAGAGGGAATAAAGTCACTGACTCTGTACCCAATACAGAGACTTTAAACATACATTCCTGCAACATGCTCTTATGCACTGAATATGGCTGGAGTATCCCCTCTAAAGTGCAATCAAACTGAGACATGGAAACATCTAAACAATTGGGTTATCTACTGACTCATCATCCACAAAAACTATAATATTGGGGAGTGTAATGAGATCTTAATGATGCGTAGGGTTAGTTTGGTGGGGCCTTCACCCCCAAAAAATAGAGGGATATTGTATTTTTGTGAACTTCAGACGTCCATCTTGAGTAAGGAAATGACTAAGGCCAAATACGAAAGTTTTGTTCGTGAATACAAATATTGTTTCACTAACATTAGGGTTCTTTTACAAGCCCCCTATGCAGGTAATGTTTCCTCCATTGTTGGGCCACCATTTCCTGCCAAATAGAGCAGTGGAATGTGTTAACAGGTACGCAGTCTTGTCAGGCCTCACTGAGATTTATTGATTGCGCTTTACATGAACACCAGTTTTGTTACATATGTACACATTCATTTTTTGTTAGGCAGGGAAGATTACGTGATTTGCCCAGAATCACAGGATGTTGAGAGTCGTGGCCGAGACTCGAACACGGTTCCCCAGCTTCGAGGTCGACCACTGTAGCCATAAGGCTACATCCTCTCCCACTTGTAATGTCCCAATTAAAACGAGACGTAGATGCACTTCCGCGTTGATGCCGTGTACCACACGCTGAAAGGTGAGGTTAGAGGGACTCTATTTTATGAGTGAAACAACGCATTACGTGAGCTTAGAGCCACATTTTTGAGTAGTTTCAAGACCCAATAAGAGAAAATATATAGCCGCTATGGTCTTTTTATTTTTGGTATCAGGTGGCGTGACAAGTGGGGAGGATTACTACGGACCTCCATTTCCCTTTGAAAATTGAAAATCGAGTGAATCACGCTTTAACCAAGGGGGTCGTATTAACATAACCATAAGGTAGGCATTTATGAGTCCACTTTATTGAGAGCATAGTGATAGTTATTACTGAGGTGAGTTGGCAACATCATGTCGCTCTCGTTTACAGATTGAACGAACGTATTGAAATTTTGAATACTGTCCAAATCATAAGCATTAAGGAGATTTGAGACGACCTTAATAAAAACTGAGCGAGGTTGGGATAGTAGATATCAAGGTAAGAATAATATAAATAGTAATGAAACTCGGACAGATTATGATAGTGATAACAGAGAAGATTATACAAATCGCTGTTTACAGGAATGCTGATATGATCGGGAGTAATCTTAATCATGTGCATATATAAAAAATACAATACAATTTATGAATGTATGAACATAATTGCCAAAGTGGATATGATGGGAGTGAGATTTACAATGATAAGGATGAACCCCAACATAAGACAAAGTGGGTCACACCATAAAGTAAAAATAAATATTGGTGTAATATGACAAGGGATAGGGGTATAACCATGACATCTGAAGGAATAATGTGTACAGCTCTACATGTAGTAGGATGTCGTAGCAGATGACAATATTGAATGGTTAGAGATAAGGCAATGGTATATTATAACAAATGTACTAAACCATAGAACCATAAATTAACTGATGACAATGCTTCCCAAATTTTAAATGCAAGTGGTGTTGAATACATACATTTATTTTGAATAGGATTAAACGAAACGGACATTACAATTGAGAAAACGTCCATTATTTGTCTTTAGAAAGATGGTAATATAAAGAAAACCCATCGAAACGCATTGACGCATTTGAGAGCACAATCAAAGGGACCGTCACAGATTTGGAGATAGAAGTGTGTTAGATATATCACAATCTGTGATTTCAGATGCAGGGTCTAATTTGATGTGTAACTCATGACAAAGTGTATTGTCTTTTATGTCGTTTTCTCTGTCATGCTGGCCATAACGGCGTGTTATTATTATTTGTGTAATAATTTACTTTTTCTGTGATTTTGTGGATTCATTTTTAAGAGCCCAATTGAGGGATTTCAATGTGATATGTTTTTAATGTAATATCATGTTTGCGTTTTAAGTAATAAATGCAGAAAGATTGTAATGTGTAAACGTGTGATTAAATATTGTGGTATATGATCGTTTAAGTGTTGGTTTAGTCAAGGGACTGTTATTTTATACTTGTGAAGAGTACTCCATTCCCTTGAATTTTTCAAGGGGTCTCTCTCAGCTTTATATAAATGAAGGATACAGTGTTCCAAAAATATTGTGCACCTTATCTTTGTTTCCTTGAAACTTGTTCTACATTTTTCAAAAACAATGTCCCTGAACTGGGATACTAACACTGAGAACAGTGTAGCTGTGGCTGACCCAGTCGTAACAGCTTTTAATTTTACAGGTTTAAATGAAACAGATGAGGGTGTTATAAACATCCCTCCAAACTGAAGGAGAGCCATCATTCTAAAACGTATAAAACACGGCCTAACACCT
This sequence comes from Triturus cristatus, assembly GCF_964204655.1. Taxonomy (NCBI): domain Eukaryota; kingdom Metazoa; phylum Chordata; class Amphibia; order Caudata; family Salamandridae; genus Triturus; species Triturus cristatus. The sequence goes on along the minus strand of NC_140593.1, from coordinate 320,078,707 downwards.
AGTGGTGGTAGAGCAGTTTTCATGATAGAGGCACACAAATCCTTTCAGACAGAGGTATTCTATTCATGGATTGTATTCCCAGAATCAAATCCAGTAACAAAAGTATTTCACTTCTTTAAAGAAGATGAACCACCTGAGGAATATATTCCCTTCGAGGATATTGAAATTCCACTCACATACTAGGAGCATAATCTCTGGTTGAAAGGCGCCCTAAAACGTCACAAAAAGATTACCAGGCTCGGTCCACTAGGTAGACCAGGAGCAACATGGTCGATTTTGGCAGGCTACACACCTCATCCTGATATCAAAGAAATGTCAGACAAAGAAATACTTACTCAACTACAAGAGTTAATAAAAATATACAGACAATTGGTTCAATATGTCATGCGGACTTTCACAGTCCAACCACCAATAACCATTCCAAATCAAATCCCTCAACAAGTGTATACACTAAAAATTACTCCACAGACTTTATATGCAGTCATGGGTAAAATGCCCACAAAATGTGAACAAATTCCATTCTGGATAGCTCAAACAATTACTCAAATGGAAGCAGTATTTGCAAATACTAGCCCTTTTGAGAAACACAGAATCCTAACAATCTGTTTGCCAATGGGGATAACACCACAACTGGAAGACTGCACCACTTGGGGCACAGTCTTTGCTTCCATCTATACTAAAACACATGTTGTTCTGTCAATTGCATTAATAACAGATGTCCTGAAACAAATTCAAAATGAATACGGGGCAGAGCCTGCTCTGAATTTAGGTATGAAATTACTGAAATACTTCGACCAGGTCTCAGCAATAATATTATCTAATATTAAAGGGGAGGCAGCATCAGTGGCGATCTGCCAATGCTTAAGGGAATTTGATGTAACAGAACATCAACATGAACTACCCAGAATAATAGAAAAATCTTATGCAGAATAAGGAAGAGACAGTTTGGGTGGAAAACCTTTGAAGCCAAAACTATCTGAAGGTCCTGAGAACGACTCTAATATTAAAAATCCTACATCTTCTAAAAAGAAGTGGGAAACTAATAAACAAAATCAAAAAGAGACACATTCTCAATCCCGAGGTAGGTCTCCTCAAAAGGAGCCCTCTGAAAGGATGTATAACCTCAGGAATAGGGATAGTTTAAGAAAACCCGACAGGTATCAAGATACTGATACACGTTCCTCTCGTACCTTTCAGATATCGTCACAGACATCAGAAAGAAGAGGGCGGTCAGATCACAAGGAAGAACGAGTGAAGTCCAAAGACGATCAGCACGTTCAGAAAAATAAAGCAATACCTCAATTCACAAAAAAGAAGGTAGCAGGTCTGAAGATCAGACATACTGAGAACACAGCTCAAGAACGGAGAATGGGCTCAGACAATGTTGGACAGCGCAGCAGAAGTAACAATAGCTCACCAGAACCTGAAGGAACTTCTGAAGATAGTGGACTTGAATGAGTACATCACAGTAGAGACTGTAGACACCAGGGTTAGTACTCCACAAAAGTTATATGAAATAACACTCCGGATGGAGGGAGACAAACCAAGAAAAGTGAAAGCACTCTTTTGGGAGAAACTTTCAAGGGGTTATGATATACTTCTAGCAGAACAGGACTGACCACCAAAATTTGTTAGGGAGAGGACATCATTATGCCAGCCTTCTCCAAACATATTCCAATTCACCTATTTCACATTTATTGAGGGTAAAAAAGTACCACCAGCATATAAATCACATTTGTATACACAAGCAGAAATGAGCTTCACTTCAACAGAAAAGATACTGACAGCAGTTCAAACCGCTGTAGCAAAAGAAAGAGCACTAGCTCAGGGGAAACACATTATTGTCATGACTCCAGTACCAGCCTTAGAGGCGGTTACAAAAGCGAGCATTCCAAATGCAAAAACTTTACGTCCTAGATGGATACAATGGGTTAATTCTCTTGCTGCAACAGATGTTGAATATGTTTTTGATCCTGATTTAAAAACACAAGCGTTCCTGCAATATGAACAGGAATGCCCTCTGCCCACTGAAATTCTGCCTCTCGATCAGTACGAATTTATAATTTATACTGATGGATCAGCACAACCTGCTACGGGGAGTAAGCAAGCTTACAGTGCAGCGTGCGCGATCGTTAAAGGTCGCATGCGCGATGTAACTTCCGACCAATGGTCACTAATACTCAATCTCTAGCAGATTGTACAGGTCAGCAAGCTGAACTACAAGCATTCAAACTGGCCCTTGAAAGTACAGATCGCGAATTCCCCACACTTATAGTGTGCGATTCCTTTTACCGTGTTAAGTCAGATAATGAATATTTACAGAATTGGCTTCAAAACGGATTCAAAGATGCAAAAGGTGGCACAATAAAGCATAAAATGCTTTGGGAACAAGTAGTTCAGTTGAGAAACTAACTACCAGAATCTCACGTGATACACACTCTGATTCATCAACGTGATGGCGTTCACGATGCAGGGAATTCATTGGCTGATGAAGCTGCAAAGGGGCTGTTCAGACAGCTTCCGTAGCGGTGATCACGTGTTCAAAAACGAGAATAGACAGTGAGATATTGTTGGCTGTCAATGCTTCAAGAAAAGGCAATGGTGCAGCGTTACCAAAGAAATTCCCACTCAAGTACTCATATGTAATTGATGCAAACAATGTTCCTTTTGCTCGAATCCCTGGAGTGGGGGATAGGGTGATTCCAAACATGGAACGTAGAGCAGCTTTGATTTATGAAGCACATCTTGGGGAGGGTATGTCAAATGAGAGGATCTCTAAAACTATATTAACATTAAAAGAGATGTACTGGTGGCATGGAATGAATACACTGATTGACATCTTCATCGATGACTGGAGGGATTGCAATAGACAGTGTAGTGCAGAACGCCATCAGACACCAAACTACGAAGTAGCCTGCCCAGTACAGACACCATTGTTAGACAGCATTAGACTATCTATGCGCAGGCGTCCTTTATGACAAATGCATTCCCACAAACACTAACTCAAGGTTCCTATGGATGTGGCCTCAGCGCTCGGCTGATGCTCGAACTGTTATAAAAGATTTGCGAGTCTTTATCGGCACATACGCAATTGGCACACAACATTCTGACCTGGGCCCTGCCTTTAGCTCTCGGGTTTACAAAGAAGCCATGGCCAGTTTGGGCGTAGCATTGCGGTACTCTTCTCCGTTTCATCCTGAGGCAAATTATGTAGTGGAAAGGAAAAACTGGGACATAAAGCAGTCTATAACAGCTAGTGTATTAGGTTAAGGTGATGGGTGGGTCAAACATCTTTATGGGGTCCAAGGCTCATTAAATAATATGCCAAGAAGTTCTCTGGGTGGGGTCACTCCGTATGAGGTCCTATTTGGGACAAGAATGTGGGTTCCTGATCTCGAATGTAAAGGCACAATGGTGGCAAATAAACCCTTTGATATCAAAGATCGTTTGGCTGTTTTACAGGATTTAAATGAACTACGATCGAAACAAAGCAACGTGTTCCTGAAGCCAACCACCACTGGGGAAAAACTGGCAGTCCCAGCAAGGCCAGTCTGGATCCCAAAAGTTGGGGATCTGGTCAGAGAGAAGATTGCGGACAAGAAGGAATGTGGACCGTCTTACAGACAACCAGTACCTGTCCTAGCCGTCCACGGAACAAGAACAGTAAGTCTGCCGCCACTTGCTGGAAAAAAGGAGAAAAGATTTGTGTCAATCGACCCCATCAAACCACACAATTTGGCCGATACTAAATAGTAGGCCTCGTGGACTCCGACCTAGTAGCAGACGCCCTCCTCTCGCTACTATCCAAGAGGTTCAGACTGAAAGACTCATAACCATCGAGAATTCAGCAGTAAGAGATGAAGGACTAAGTAACAATGCTATGGAACTCATCCCTCTTGAAACTCAAGTAACAGTTCGTTCAGATACACCTGTCTACACCAACTTAACACGTGATCAACTGGTTCCAGCGATTTCGACGAATCCTGATGCAATTGCAACAATTGACTGAACTGCTTTTGGCTACAACATTAACTTTGATACGTTTTCTGAGGATCCAAGTGAGCCTGAAACGACGCCAGCCCGAAAAACTTTCAAACAACAAGTACAAGAATTTTTTTGTTTTCTGAAAGACACTTATCTGGTTTCACCATGGATTGAGCTATGGACTATTTCTGGAATATTTTTCTTTCTGCTTTGGCTAGCTTTGATAATGACTCTTAGCGTGCTAATGAATGGCAGATACATTCATATGGACACTGAAAGTAAAAATGTGAATTAACTTTTAAAACCACGCCAATCTTCCCATCGTGAAGCAAGAGAATTGTCAGCAGTGAACATCACAGCCATTCCTATACAGGATGGTATAGTTTGGGACAAAACCGATTTCGACATATTCAGCCAGGCGGAACTTTTGAAGATTTCACATTTATTTAAAAGGTCATTAAGTGACTTTATTACCTCCAGTACCTATTCTGATGATTAGGACTTTGAGACTGTTAATAACATGATGTCTGATCTAGATAGGTCTGCTGCGTTCTCTAACAATGAAAACTTAGAGGGTTCATCAGACTACAAACAGCTTTATTGTTACAACCACTATGGTCATCATTTCTTGCATAAATCTGCAACACCTAGAAATGTGTTTATGTTTCACCAATGGGAACATTGTCCTACACCACCAAAGGGTAGTTCAAAAACGTTTGCAAATAAGTTTCCATATTTTTCAGGGTACAATGCATCTGATCCAGAAACATTCTTCTATAGAAATGTAAACAAAACAGGACAGAAAAATATGTTAAGAAATACAAAACAGATTTATTCTACAGCCTTTACTGCCCAACTGTCTAGATAAGGGTTTGAGTTTTGGAAAGACACAATCGACACAAAATCTGTCTGGGGTTCTAAAAATTGGCAAGTGCAGGGAATCGAAGCTTTGTTTAGAGCCTGTATCATCCCGCAGCAAATAATGTTTTTGAATGACACTGTGCAACAAACGTCTTGCCTTGGATTAGCCAAGATCAAAGACATGAACACACCTTCTGTACCAACACCTGCAAGTAATAGCACTACACAGGGAGCGGTCACAGTAGACACAATACTACAAACCAACAGATCAGTTCCTGATTGGGAAAAATGGTTGCTCTGGCCCACAGACACAAACATCTGTCAAGAAAGATTCCTGAATAGAATACAGGTATTTACTATCCATAGGCCAGACCCACGTTATGTTCAATGACAGCATCCGGGGGTAGTAACAACATACAGTGAAGGAAAATTGTGCCTCGACTGGCTGCAAAAATCTGCAGTCGAGGATGTGAAACAACACTTATCTTTACTTAAAGAAGACGCAGACCTTATGGATTTCTTGCTAGGACTGAGAAAATCGCGTCAAAAACGTTTCATATATGCCGGCATTTATGCTGCTTATAATGAAATATGGAAGGTTCCACAGGCAGAGGCCGCAGAAAGAATACGTGAGTTTGATCGTATTAACTTAGAGAAATATCTCACTGTGGTCGACAATGGGTTAACAACTTTGTCATCCAGAATATATTCACTGGACAACATTGTATCCTCTGCTATTGACATACTGGAACAAGATTTAGCCATGTTACAACAAGGCCAATCTCAGTCACGTTCTATTATGTTATTAGGCTGGACGCTGCAATCCTTGCGTGCAGGCTATGTGCCTTGGCGTTTTATCAACACGTCGTCTCTGTTTTCAGAATACAATCTCACGGATAAACAGGTCGAACTGGCACAAAGGGGAGCAAAGTATACAGTGCTGAGCATTGAAAAACTGGAAAAATTTGCATTTACGGTAGCAGAAAAAACAGCTACAGAATGGCTTATCCATGGCAAAATAACTCTACCTGTCACTACTTTTCATTTTCAGTGTTGCCTCAAACAAATGGAAGCAGGCAAATATGAAAGGTTGGGTAAAAATTAAATTAAGACATCCTGGGTTTTACCTTAGGAATACAGATGTTGGAGTGGGGGTAATGAAGTGTTTCTAAGTGGTACACACTGTGAAAATGCTCTAAGCAGATCTCTGATATGTCAGGACATTTCTTTACACGGGGCTTGCAATGGTTCTGTGGCAAACTTGACCTGCCACCTTGAGGGTACACCAGCTGCTGTGATTAATCCAGCATTTAGCCAACGTTCTAACGGGAGTTACCTCATGTTGAATGATCAAAGTTGCTGTGGCATGTTGCCAGGAATCCCATATCTGGTAACGGTTAGCTCCAGGGTTACTTGTTGTATGCAAGTAGTGTTCCCCCAAATAGACACAGTCAGGGAGTCACCTCTATGGCCTTCACTGAATGTTTCTTTTATACGTTTTGAGACATTAAGCAGAATGAAAGACATGCTTTTGCAACAAACTGTGCCTTTGACCTCGGCCAAAGAAACCTATGATCTACAAATTGCAAGGACTCCGGCTGAGATACAGGCTCTAATTCGTACAGACTGCCCTATACATTTCGCAGAAATGATGGGACGTATCTTAAACATGTCAGATACGAGCGGGGTTGTACATGTATTTAAGACCATATGTTCAGGACTGTTAATACCTTTTCAGGCGGTCCTCGGAATCATTCCAAACTTCGTGCATTCGGTGTTTGGTGGTCTGTCATTAGTTCTAGCACTCCTTTCAGAAATACTGTTTCTATTCCTGCTGCTACGCTATGGCAAGCCTATCCACCGTCGTCACTCCCAGCAACTTGGAGAAAGCTCTCCTAGAACGGAAGTGCCGTGAGTGCATAGTGCAAGTTTTGGGCATACCTCGTCTACAGGAACTTAATACAACATGGTTTCTGTCATTTAGACCAATCCGGCAAGATTGCATCTTACCTGTTCTACACTGCCTGCTTTGCGGTGAAGAATGCATGCTAGACATATGTCTAACACTCCCATCAGTCATGCCAATGGATATCGATACTCTGCTGGACCCGATAATGGCTCATGCTCTGTGTTGTCCCCAGAGGCTACCAATCCTGATGACGGCATTCGTTGAGATCTCACAGACGCTTCCTGTTGCTTCTGAGGTACGGACGTGAACATTGCTGTGGCATCCCATGCTGAATGCGATGCTTCACATCTCTGTGCAGTTAACCTTCGAAACGATGTGTTCCAACTGTCACCAACATCGATAGGCGATCTTTTGTCTACAAGAGTTGATGATTTCATGTTTTCTCCAGGCCAATACACTGACTTTGATTCAGCTCACAGTGTACCAGGAAAGCAATGAATTTGGCCTCCATATTTTCATAACAGAAGAGATCTTGGAACTCTTCCTAAAATTGACTGTTTTCTAAATTTGAAAATACATGGCAAATCAATCTGCTTACAGTAGAACTATTCATATAGAACGGACTGCTTTGAATACTTCCTCGGACATATTGTCACCTTATTTACCACAATTTCATTTAGTACCATGTTATGAAATGGCTTTGATTTTTTGAAAACTTGTCGACCATTTCGTCATATGTATATATTTCTATTCATTCCTATTGCATTTATTTCCGATATATGCTTAGAAGGAGAAACTGCTTTAAAATGTACAGTGCCTTTGCATTACATGTTTAGCAACAGTTTTTTTTTAAACTTCTTTTAGTGTGCTTTTACAAATGTTTTTAGCAACATGTGGTACTGAGTTTAATGTTTAGCATTTTATGTTTAGCATTTAGTATTATTGTTCCTTCGAAAGTGGAGTGGGTGTTGTATTCCGCTTTAGGTGTCCATATATAGGTTTTCCTGATACATGTCCTTATATAGGCACAATTCGCATTGCCCTTATATAGGCATATGATCCCAGTCCTTATTTAGGCATTAGCCATGCTATCCAAATACAGGCATGGTCACCTACATCCATCCACCCCAATGTCACAACGTGTTCTTAGAAACCAGACCCCTAAGCTCTTGGGAGTTCCCCGAGCACAGGATTGTTGATTTCTCCAAGAACTCATTTATTATGCATGAACCGCTATTCCTTAAGGGTTCATTCCCGACGTCTTCCTCTGCCTGACTTTATGTCAATGCTAACATTCCAAGGCACCTACCGGGTATAAATATACCTTTCCTTGCCCAAGCAAGTAGGAGGAGACCTCGACTTTAGAGGAGCCTGTGTCCCGGGCTGACGTACTGACAAGAGACACTGTCATCCCTGCTTGCAGAGAATCCAGCTTCCAGTGTTCTGACTCACTTCGCGGGGTGTTAGAGTTCGAGACCCAGAAAGAGATTCCCACCTCTCTCATTCTCAAGGTATGGAGTTGACTAGAACCTAGAGGGACTCTTGGCATATCAGACTTAGCATACCATACTATGGTATACCAGACTATAGCACACAGCACCTACTTCTTACCTTGTACTACATTTAAGTTAGGTACACTGGGGTAGAACTAGTTAGAGAAGCATCTCATGAGTACTTGCATTTTTAGCTTATGTTATGTATGTCTATGAATATATGTCTCAGAGCTAAAAGATAATGTTAGCGCAGTATTATTTCTTTCTACTGCTTACGCTGTACATAATATATCTTGCTTACTGACTTGTGATTGTAACAGCTCATATCTCTTACACTAGAAACAAGACTGTTCAGTAAATCATTTTATTGAAACGCCCGTCTATTCTTTCTGTGTAACTCTGAAGAAACTAAGCATGCACGATTAGCTGAGTGAAACTGTTATCTGTTGTTTCCACGATTCTGAGAGTGTTCCAATTCTAAAGGGAAATAAAGTTGTCATGTTTATGTGGTTGCCAGAAACTAATCCCTTCTTGTTTACAAGGAGTTTCTAGTGACCTCTAAGTTAGCTGGTACAAATTAATTATGTTTAATATACTCGACAGGGGCATACTGACCTCAGTCCTATGCCAAATCTATAGGGTATATTATTCCAATGCGCAGAGCCTATTAGGGAAATAGGAACTACACAACACTGTAGGAGTGTTGCAGAATCTGAGAAACATGACTTAATATTGAAATACTCCAAACTTTGTGTGAAAAGACAGTTTTCCACTTATCGCCTTCTCAGACTTTGACTTTAAGGTCTATATTAATAAAAATGCTCATGTTTCTGGTCTGATCTACCAAAATAGATAGCAGGGCAGTGGGTACTGGTTTTAACTTTGATTCTATTGAGTGCTCTGTAGTCTGTACATGTTCTTAACTCACCCACACTGCTATAGTAAAATCTCTTTGGTTTGATTTAACTACGTGACATTTTGTGAAATATCTTACATGGTAGTATTTGTAAATACATCAAAGTAGTAAATCTGTACCCATCCATAGAAATACTTCTATGGGTGCAGATCTACCACTTTTGTTCATGAATTGGGTTTAAAATATTTTAGGAAAAATGTCAATACACATAGGGGACACTGTGATGAAATTATAAGCTATAAATACATTTTATGTGGTAGGGTCCCTTAAGTTAGTACCTCTAACGTAAGGGACCCTAGCATAGTAACTAAGGTAAGTAAAACACTATCTCCCTCAGCCCCTTTGGTTGAAAATAATACGAGGAACCTCCCTTCCAATCCAAATGTCACTTAGATAAAGTTGGTGCTCCAATTTAATTCCAAAGTTGTTTTTAAAATGCTATATTTGATTATTATATCTCTCTTCTTCCCTCAAATCAAGAATCTTCCAGTTTGAGAATAAAGAGCAATTTTTCCTAAAACACAGAAGCATATAAACAATCCAATAAATATTCAGCTGGTTTTCAAGCACCAGGGGAGAATTTCGAACGGCCCCCTCCTCTCTTTGAAGACTATGATTCTTGCAGGACAATGGGCAATCCAGGATCACTGGAAAATGTTCCCTTGAACCACCTCACAACTTCTTTCATATATTGTGCCACGTAAATCAGACAATATAGGTCATCCTGATTGGTGTGCAGAGAACATATGCTCACATGACGTTTTGTACAAATAAGTATGCATGTTGAATTGTTTATACTTGAGATACTATAACATGTATAGATTTATAGCACAGACCACTTTAGAAAGCCATAGAGTTCTGTACATCAATAAGGTGAATGAGGCCTGAAAAGGGGCAGCAATGAGATTGCTTATCAAAGAGGAATGATGTGCCTCTTGACAATACATATTTTGAGCTAACTTCTGAAGTGAATTAGTGAAGAAGTGGGTCTGGTTTGAGGAGGGCTGTTGTTCCCTTTCTTTTGTTTTTCTGGGACTGAATTTTGTAAAAGAGGCATTATGTTGATAAGGGATTTGTACGCTTCTCTAAAAATGTATTTCAAGAGATGGTTAGGTATTCTAACAAGTAAGATGGTTTGCTTATTGTTAATGACTTGTGGGAGATGCAGAATGTGTTGACAATGGCGAAGGCCAGGGTTGGGCCTTTTGTGGTGGTGCTTCTTTAATCTATTGGGGAAATGCAACGGTTTCTTCATTCCAGTAAGAATGGAGTATTTCTGGCAAGCATTGTGTTCTCATCATCTATTGTTAGATCCAAGTCTAAAAGGTTTGATTTATTTTCAATAGTAGAACACATGGGTAAAAACATAATCCAATTAATATACCAGGCTTTTTTTTATTATTGAAGCACCCTTCCTGGATCTTGGCGTATTTGGTGCTTTGCTGCATATGCATTCACGATATACGCTGCAGATAGATTCAGAATATGTTTAATTATGTAAAATATTTATCTGAGATGCTGCAGTCAGTACTATAGAAATGTCCCTGAGCCTAGCAACTGTCATAATTCTACCTCATTAAAAGCAACTTGTTACATTAGTGGAAACATGTCTTTGCCTTATTTTCAGTTAAGAACAACTTCATAAAATGTAAAATAATTGTTCAAAATTGTAATACGCACATCTGAGCTAAGAACAAGATAGGCCATGTGCTGCTCATAGTTCACAAGAACCCGTCAGCACATGTGAACATTGAAGTGCTATCATGGTAAATTAAAATATGTACAGGTGCACACTGTTCATGGTATGCCGTCAGGTGCCAAGGAAAACAGACACAGAATAACACTAACTGTTGCTGGGGTGTCAAATGGGGAGAACTGACACCCATTCATAAAGAGATCTTACTTAGATAGTCAGAAAGATTCAGGGAGAAATGACTTCCTCTTCCTTATTTGAGGCAATAAGAAGGGCTGACCCTATCGGTGATGCTAATGATCTCACTCCGGTATAAATGTAAATTATTTTACAGATATTATATATCACATTTCCTTTACCACCATGAAATAGACTGCTATGATTGTATTATTTTTATTTGGTTTGAGTATGTGTTATTTAATTATGATGTGTTTTTTAGTGTTGTTAGTTACAGATTTAAATATTGTTAGGGCAATCATGTTGCATTTGGCATCCGAGTTATACTTTGCATTGCTGTTGTGCATGCTATGGATTGCATAGATAACCATAACTTTCAGATTTTAGTGCTTTTCAGTTTCCTTTTGTATTGTGACAAACTCCAATACCTGCAAGACAGCTGTCACGAGTAAGTGTAGATTTTTCAAAATTAAGAGTGTCCTTTAAATACATTAAAACCTTTTTAAAGTAGAGGTAAATATAAGTTTTATAATAAACTGTACACATTTGAATTTAAAGCAGTGCCAGCATCTGGAGCATAGAAAAAAACCATCACCTAAGCTTCAATTCTAATGTTGTTCTTGCATGTATATAACCTGAGCCATTAAAACTGGTGTATATAATGGGAAGCTCTGTTTTGTACCACCATATGGAGCACAAGAGGTGGAAAGCACATAATCCAATTAACATTCTTCTGTGGGAGTTTGCACAATCAAGAACCAGTCTTCCAAGATGGATAATAGCCCATATTGCAGACATTGTTACCGGGCAGAAAGATCATGCAGTTTGCCCATTAATGCACAGCAGTCACTGGCTCACATATCTTAAGGGCGCAGTAACCATGCAATGCCACGTGAATTGATGTTCTTGGAAAAAGGGGGCTTGCGGTTAATCAAAACTTTGTAGGAAGTTTCTGTAGAGCAAAACGCCGTTCTCCAGATGCATTCTTTTCAGTTGACCAACCTACCACTCACGTGCAACTATAAAAGAAGCTCATTGTGAGTTCCCTACTGTGTGAAAAGAGCAGGACACCTTTGAAAAAAACGCAGTGACAACTGGTAGCAACATCATAGAGAACAGGTCAGCTTTTGTTTGTTTTTCATAAACAGTGGGTTTGATTTCTGAAGCAAACATAAGACAGCCTTTTGATGCACACGAGTGATAAGCCCTCCGGTGGTTAGTCTGTTCTCAAGGAGTTTTCGATGACAGAGCATGCTAAGGCTCCCGCCTCAGAAACCAAGTGGTTCTCTGCCTCTAAATAGGGTGTGAGAACTGTGAGTTGGGCAGGAAGGCATCTGCAGTTTGTGTCAGAAGCCCCTGTTCCATACCACTCTAACTGACCCTCAAATTATCAAGTTCCTATGCAATAGCATGAACATCTGGCAGAAAGCCAATATTAGCAAAACCTTCTGACGCTATAGCATCTTTCATTGTCTTGGTATATGGCCGAACGAATTGTTGTTAAATGAGGAAGAAAGCACAGATGTGCAATTTGCTTCATTTTCCAAAACTACCACAATACAGGACAAATACTACCATAGTTTCCTTGTCAAGTCACAGAGGATGTTTTAGTGCGCATGATGTTTGCATATATGTAAACATATGTGTACGTTACCATCATAATGTTGCCACATTATTGCGGCCAATGCAAGGTGTGCTTTTACATAATACACATTCGGATTTTGATTCACAAAGGTGTTTGCAGTTGACTAAACCTACATTTGAGATTAAACACGTTATTTATACTTATTAGTGGATAAAATCCTGTTGGATATTGGTTTAGTGGTTAAGTGGGTGAAACCCTACTCAATCAGCAACCACAATCTCTCTCAGGGTGAAAAACAAGCAAACCTCAAATTAACCTGTGCTTAACCCTCTGATACCTGGCCACAAAAGCAGTCACACTTGACTTGGAGGAAATGTGTGAAGTATTTATGCAGCGCTCAAACAGTTATAAGGTGAAACCACAACACAAGAAAAATCCCACACCAATTTAGACAAACAGAGTAAAATGTAATAAAGTATTTGAGATCAAAATAACAACAATCCAATCCAAACAGTAGAACCGTAGATTTACAATTTGAAATATTAAAGTGAAAATAGTGACTAGAAGCACAGAGCACCAACTGTAGTTATCTGGTTGGACCGGACTGGGACAAAGGTTCAGGCCAACTGCAATGCAGCATGGGCTGGAAACAGGACCATGTCAGGCCCGCATTGAGGATGCATCGCACAGATTCCGAGAAGCTGCAAGGCTATGATGCAAGGTCCTGAGTCTTCGTCAATGAGTGTCTTGCGATGCGAAGTCCTGCGTAGAAGATGCATCATGCACCAGCTGGTGCCAAGTAGACTTGTGATGCGGAGTCTGGTGTCATAGATACCATCTTCGGGAGGTTTGCAATGCAAAGAACTATGCTCCGCACAGCAGTGGTTCAGATGAGACTGCAGGCTGTGATGTGAAGTTCTGCGTCGGGATGCATTGCCGGTTCTTATCTGGAGCTGCAAAGAGATGCATCAGACTGCACGGATTCTGCCCACTGAACCACAGCTGGGCTGGCAGAGCATCTTCAGGTCCACTTCCAAGTGTCCAAGACTGGGGTGGCACCACGCGGGAGTCATGACTTACACCAGACTGAATCAAGATGCTTGATGCCTGTTCTGTACCGGAGGCTTCTGATCAAGAGGCCAGACAACTGGCCATCGGAGTCACCCTGGTGGTCATAAATTCAAGATGCTGACCCAGAGTTTCCCTCAGGCAGCAGGGTAGTAGGTCAGCAAGGCAACAGAGTAGCAGTCCTTCTGGCAGAGCCGGACAGCAGTTCTCATAAGTCTTCTACAGGTCCAGAGGTGTACAAAAGAGTTGGGTCTGAGTGTCCGATACCTGGTGCCCACTTAGAAGTACGAGAAGTGTCTGGAATACCCTGCCTCCCTGCCCTGGCCCCAAATCATCTGGGGTCACATTAGACTAGTGTCAAACCCTTTGTGAGTGTGCTTCGGCAGAGTTTGTGTGATGAGCAAATATGGTAGATGACAGTTCCTCCCCTCATCAATTCAGAGATGGCCCATCCTGCAAACACCTAACATCCCTTTCTCTCACTGTCTGACAGCAATGCACAAAGATCAATTGTCAGCTACACCTATCTAGCCCAGGATACAGGCAGTAGACACCAAATGGCTGAGACAAGAAAATGCAGACTTTCTAAAAGACGCATTTTTGTAATTCTGACATAAAATCTGACTTTACAATCAAAGAGGGCTTTAAATTACCATTCTTTAGACACTCAACATTCTCACCTTTTCCCAATTGTCACTTACTAAATGTAATAATTTGACCCAATGTTATCCATGGGAGAGGTAGACCTTGCAGTAGTGAAAAACAAATTTAGGAGTTTTGGCTACCAGAACCTGTTAAAGTTACAAGTACATGTCCAACTTTTTAAATACACTGCGCTATGCCCTATGAGCTGTTTAGGGCCTACTCTAGGGGTGACTTATATGCAGAGTTGCTGGGCATCCCCGTGCCACCCTGGGGGAGTAACAAAAGGGTGAGAAGAAACACTGAGCAGCTAACACTCAATTGTGCTTGCTGCTCAGTGACAAAGATGGGTAAATCTGTTTCTTTTTTTATGGGGTGGAGGAGGATTGCCCTGCACATGTGCTGGCTGGGTGAGTTTTCTTCGACCTAGAGGCATAAGTCATGGCAGTGAAGACACACTGGTGGGAACGGTGTGTGTAAATGTCAGGAATAGACTTTCATTTTAGGGCAGGTTCGGAAACCTCCATTAATCTCAGTGGCCAGGGCCAGGGCAGCCCGTTTGGGACAATGTAGGAGTGGTGGGTGTGTCAGTGGCCTCTGCCTCTTACACTGTGACCCAGCAACTCCAGTTGATTTCCTTATGATTGGTGGGCTGGGGAAGAAAGTCCAGGAGCTTCCTTTGAGGTTCAGCAACAGTGTGGGTTAATTCTAGTTTGTTCCAGTACAATCCAGTCAGCAGACCCCAGGAAGAATACGTAGGTGAGTGACTTTTGTGCAAGGTTTTTTGCCTCATTCATTCTGAATTTGGGTGCATTACTTTTTTGTGCATTTTGGTGTTGCTTCTGTTGATCATAACTCACAGAAGCATGTTTTGTTGTCCTTGAGTGCTGATAGCCTAAGAGGATGTGAAGCTCTCCAACGCACAAGGCACGCCTGGCATTCACCGCTAATTTTGCCCTCTTAAAGCACCTAATGTGCATTTAAATGTTTCGGCTCTGAGGATGACAATGGAGCCAAGGGAGCAGCTGGGTCCTGGGAGGTGAATGAGCTTTTTTACTGTCTGTGTATACCATGCTAAATGTGCTTGAGTCGATAAACTGTGAGACATCAAAGACCTGTGTGGGAAGCCCTGGATGTACTCCTCCACTTGTGCCCCACTCAGCTCACAGTGCAGGGAAAATGTTTTTCTGTGCTGTGCTCAAGGTCAGTTTTCATGGCGACTGCTGCCAAAGGCCTTTTGTGTTGCAGTTGCACTGGCTGCACCACTATCCTTTCTAGTTCTTGTTTTTAGGGCTCCAATACCTTCAAGTTGAGTTTGCGCTATATAAACTAAAACAGTGCATATCCTGGTCTGTCTGCACAGATATGGCCAGCATCCACTTATCTAGGCGCACATAGATCCACAATGTGCCTATCTGCCATGATTACTCACATGATGGGGGCAGAGAAAAACCATTTAAGTACCCAACCCAACGCATACAGTCAATTATGGGCTACATGCGCCTTAATTTTCATCAGGACAGATAACGTGTCATTGAAATAGGCATGGCAACACTTTATTGGATTGCACAGACCAAAATCCGAGCTGGACATATATCTAAGTGCTAGGCCTCAGGGATATCAAACAGTGCTATACAAAATAACAACAAACTCAGGTTTAGATAATAAGGTTTGGAAAATAAGAGCAAGAGTGGTGAGTGGAGGTTATGAATCAAAAGGGAATGGATCACTTGAACCTGTAGTTCCAGGGTCAGGTGTTGTAACCTGTGTAAAAACCCTCAAGCACTTTTGACTGCAAGGGCGGTATATCTTGATCCTCCGCCTCTACGAACATGAAAGCATCATCATAGGGTTTTTTGTTCTGGAATGCTTTCCTCCACCTGGAGGTAGGACCACTGGCTCTAACAGTAGTGACCAGAAGTAGGAAGTGAGGATAGGCGAGAGTGAGTTAAAATTGCTTCGCTCTTCTTCCCAAAAACTCTTTATTCAGAAGGAGTGGTAGCAAGGTTTAAAAAGGAATGTGGTGCTTCTATAGAAGTGTTAATGTTTTATAGCAACGTGTAGTAATGGTGAAAGTCAAACGGTCGACATGTTTCAGCCCTGTGTTGTCACCCAGGAGGGGTCGGAGGGCTTTCTTCAGGACCAACATGCAAGTTAGGGTCACAATAATTAAAAGTACCCAGGAAGGGTGGTTAACTGACTCACCCTTCTTCTCAGTCACAGGTTAATGTTACCTATAACTGGAAGAAACAAGCTGACAAACATAACACAGGCTTACATATTTATTATACACCACATAAAGATGAAGTGGGGGAAGCAGTGTTAAACCAAGTTAATTCAAAACACTATACTCGATTTCTATTTCTTTTATTTTACTTTGCAATTCACTGTAAATAATGTCCCACAATTTAAACAATTTGTTTATTTTTAACCTTTACACAGGTTACAACACCTGACTTTGGAACTACAGGTACAAGTGATCCATTCCCTTTTGATTACTAGCCTAGAACAGGGAGCTGAATGGATCAAAGCTTCTCCCTCCCCTTTTTGATTATATAATAAGAGTGGAGGTCATGGTCATTGACACAACTTGGGGCATGTTCTAGGCATTTATTCTGACATAAGAGGGACAGTGTAAAATAATACTTGAGACAATCGACAACCAGAACAGGGGCCCTAGTGCAGTTCACTCTTTGCCTCCACTTCTCACCCAGGGCTAATTTTAGGGCACAACACAGGTGCCAAGCTGGGAAGGGTGCAGGTGACTGCAGTTTGAAACATCAATGGGTTAAAGCCACCTGTTGCAGAGCTCCTGGCCTTAGGAATTCTCAGTGGATAACACAAATGTTAAGCTAAGGTTGGTGAATAATGTACCTGCAGTGTGACTCATCCTAAAGTGGGGAACAGGTTTGATGTGCCTCCTGCAAAGCCACATCATGTAACATGGAGAGGATGTGGTGTAACTATTAGAGCTGCCAAATTTCTTGCTGTGGAACAAGGTTTGCGTCTGGGTGTCAGTTCAACATCCTGTGATTCTGGGCAAATCATTTAATTTCCCTGTGCCTACTAAGTGCTCCAATGCCTAGAGTGTGCACTATATAAAACTGCAAAAAAACCTTTTAGGTCGCATATCTGTATTTCATGTGGATAGCTCAGTGAGTTACTGCTTTTGTCACAGAGATCCTTTTGTTACCTGCAGTTCATAAGTCACAGTTCTAGCATAGCACAGTGAGCTATGAGCCTCAATGAAATAGCTGCATGCAAACTGCAAAGCATAGGTTCAGACCTTATAGTTTTTTCTAAAAACTTCAATTAGTTAAGAATTGCTAACAAATAAAGTGGGTACATCAGACAGTGCTTTGAAGAAATATCAGACAGCTCGTATTATTCATTTTGCAATGTTTATTCAGTTCCCCTATATATGCTCTCTCTCTTTTTCTGTGCCTGCTTTAAAATTCATACTTCAATAATAATCAACCCTGTATTTACACCAGTCCTATAATTAGCAGCAGCTTCTGTTTTCTGCATGAATTGTGCTTTTGGCATTTGGGAATCTAAACATGATTTTTGCTTCCTTTATCAGAACAAACACATTTGCAGGAGTTGATCCATACTCGGTGGTCACTGTTGTTTTTCTTATTTACAGCAATGCTTCAGTAACCAAGCTTGCTCTTGATTGTAGCATTCACATGCATATGTTTGTGCCAGGCCTTTTCACAAATCGGGGATCTGTGTAATGTAGTAGCTAATAAAATTATAGCCCCAGGCAAGACTTTAGGGAGCATCATCTTTTCAGTTTGAATGTTTGTAGGTTTCATTTATTATAGATATGTGTCCAACATAGGTCCAGGAGGGCTTGACCAGTCCATACTTTCAGGATATCAACAGAATAAAAATGGACACACATTTTAAATGCAAGTCATTTACCTTGCCAGTGAATAACCTGAAATTATGGTAGGTATTCTTCTCTGCCTGCACCTTAGTTGGACTCCATGTACTTGAAATATTGACTGCACCAATTTCTGTGCACTTCAACCTCTGTCTCGCATGTTGCCATGTTTTAACTGAACTTTTAATTATGTGTGGAGGCTCAGTGGGAAAACAGAGCAATCTGTGATGAAGTTCACCATTAAGCTTATTATCTCCCAGTACTTTGGATTGTGTCCTCTCTCAAGTCAAAAGGGACTTCTTTTAGAAATGTGTATGGCTTTCTCCTCGTGGGACTGAAATCTGTAATGTCAATCAAAGTCGGATTGCATTCATTCGAGGCCTTTAAGGCAACCCTGATCAGATGAGTAAATTTCCCCAATCTTGCTAAGGTCATAGCGTTTGTTTTAGAGAGGCACAAGGGTGACACTTCACTGCAGATCTTTACTCCGTTAACAAAACAGAACAGGCGCAGGAGTCGCCAGCGGTTGTTGTGAAGATTAGGGCAGCACCATAGAAGGTGCAACCAGGATTCCCTCGTATATCAGCACAGCCTGCATTTTGTGTTTTCACCCTTGCGAGCCCATGCTGGATTGAAATCAGCAATACCTAATGTGATTAGTCTCATGAATAGTGTTTTGCTTCGAACTTGTGGTGTTAGGGCCTCGCTTAGATAGGGTTGGGATTTGCCTGGCATGTCCGATTTATTTAGTGGATCAAGATTAGAGTTTCAGCGGAGATACTTGGTGTCTTGAGCAAAAGATATTTCGTGCACTTGTCTATTTATCGCTTTTTTCCACGCTGTAATTGGAATTTCCAGTGACTGTAGTCTTGCTACCTCTATCTTCAGTGTGTTGATGGCACTGCCAAGGCTGTTTGCCAGACCGAGCCTATCTCCTCGAAGATTGATCTCAGCTGGTGTCTTAAAGAGTCGACTGGAGCCCTCAAGCTCCTTAGATGTAACTTTATGAGCTCCCCCTGACACGTCAAATCAGGCCTCATGAGGCCCAGCTCCAATCTCAGCCTTGATTTCCTGGCTGACCTCTGGATAAGGAGCATTGATCTATATGTTTTAGCTTGGACTGAATTTAAAAAGGTGTCCAGCGACCCTGGGAAGGCCAGGTGGCCATACTGATAGCTGAAAGCAGTTTCGCTTTTAGGACAGTCAATATTGGTCCAGCGGAAGGGCTTATCAGATATTGGCTCAGTTGTTTTAACAGATGCGTGACGTTGCTGGCCTTGGAGGTCAGATGTTTCTGATGGATGTTCGTCTTGGCCCATTCTGAGAGCCAAACCCCCAGATAATTGTATGAAGCCACTGTGCTGATTTGCAGATCTCCCAATAGCCACTGTGTTTTATTTTGAGATTGTAGCTCCCGAAAATAATTACATTGGTTCACTGTCAGGAAGTTGAACTGGAGGACGTGTTTAATGATATATCAAATACTAAACAAAGTGGTACTTGCTTTCAATGATTTTGTTGTTGGGGGCTTGGGAAGCAGAATGAAAGGAAGTCTTGACACTTTCTGGATGGGAGAAAATAGCAGCCCACTAAGGGGTTATTTGGCTGGTAATACAAGAACTCTTCTGCTTAAGGGTATGGTATCTGTATCCCCCTTTTATGGCATACATGCTCTTATTACAGAATGAATCCTAATCTTGCAGGGCTCCTGTAGCGCTGTTTGAGGTCATATTTTCTAGCTGCATTCTTGCTGGCTATTGTTTGCATCCAACACAGACATTGTGAGCCTTATGGCAGTGTAAAGTAAGACATGATGCCTGTAATGTCACTCACATGGCTCCTGTCCACAAGGATGATGCTGGACCTCCTATCTCTCCTATCTGATCAGGGAATTGTAACCGTGAATCAACTGCCACCCAAGAAAGGAAGAGAGGTTGGGACAAAATAACAGAGAGACTTTTGTGTCTTTGAATTCATCCACCATATTCTTGGAGTCTTCTCAGTCCTGGAGAGCGTTGTCGTCATATGTGCGTAATGTAGTGCATGGTGAGCTGTTGTGCAAATACAAGTAGAGAGGTTATTCAACAAATGAGTAGTCGTGAAATACTCCCTCCTGCCTTTGATATGCATAGTAACAGCCACTTAGATGATAATGAATCTACTGCGGCATAGTCCTCCAATAATCAACTGTTACCCTTGGAGTTGCGGCACCTCCGGCAGCAGCTACATCATGTTTTCACATCACACACTAAGGTACACCTTGTTTGCTCAACAGTTAGCATAAGGTGCGTAAGAGTGTGCTTTTGGATTCACAGGCTACAGCACACTTAAACATGCCACATAACAATGTCACTGGATGTTATACCAAGGCCTTTGTATGTACGTTAAATAATGCCCACAATGTCTCAATGTTCAAGAGTTGTCCTGTTTTCTGAGATTTAGCATCATAAAAACAAGTCTTTGGTTGATACGCTTTCTGTTAGTGCACTAACCTTAAGTATGGTACTTAACTATGTTTTCTCCTTTTATATGCGGCAGTGCAAAGATGGTGCTCGCTGGATTTGCAAGGGAGAAGAAGTTTTAAAGGCACTTCCAAAACTATACAGAACAAAGTCCTCGATTGAATGCTAGAAGTCACAAGAGATGTCATAATACAGCAGCTAGGAAGCACTGAATTTGTGGCCATTCAGGCTAATGACACTTCCGATGTATCCCCACAGATTCAGTCTGTACTGTTTTCCGACTACATTGATGTCGACAATAAAGTTGTGAAGATATTTTATTGCTGTAATCATCTAAAAGATTCATCTGCTCATACATTTGCTACAGATTTGCTTCAGGAACTTAAAATGTTTTCCCAGAGACCAGTGACAAAAAAAGTATTCCTCTGAACTTTGATGGTGCTAGTGTGATGAGTGGAGCTTCTGGTGAAGTCCAGAACAAAGTTAGAGATTTTTACCCCAATGCATATTATATGCATTGCTATGCCCATCAACTAAATTTGATTATAGAGCAAACAGTATCAAGTTCCTCAAAAGTTAAAAAATATTTGCTATTTTTGGTGGCTGTCCAGTATTTTTCTTGTGATTTCCCAAAACAAACTGAAGTTTCTCCAGGACAAAGTTGCTAGAAGACTCCCTAAAGCAGTGGTCTTCAAACATTTTGATGCCAAGACCCCCCATCAAAATGTATTAGGCGTAAGGACCCCCTCCCAAAAAAACAATTCTAGAACCTGGTAGTCCTTATCATTGACAATCAAAAATGTTCTCCAGAGAAACGGTCAATCTTTGGTTACACCTCATGATTACCAGTTGAACTTCAAAATATAGCAATAAGCAACAAAAATGTGACCAGAGCAGCTTTCCAAAGAGCCTTCTACAGAGGGGCTACACCTGTTGCTGCTTTTTAGTAACTTTTAAACCTTTTGAGTAAATACATTTTTTTGTGTTAAAATTAGCAGATTATGCAGCAGATGATGGATTATGTGGCAAATGCGGCAAATTTATAATTATGCTAAAATTGCTACGGCCGCACAATCACATAATTCCAGTGGCCCTTGGTATAATAGCTGTAATGCATGGGCTGCAACTTTATTGCACGGCACTAGAGGAAAACCAAGCTATATTTCATGGGATGCTGACAGCTTGGCATTTACAGTTGCATGTAACTGGAGATAGCTGAACAAAATTCATCATAATTAAAACATACGTAAGCTTTTTAGCTCTTTCACCGTCAGGTAGCTACATAAAAAATAACGGGCAGCTTCAATGAATAATAAATCTCTTTGAAAAAGTTGTTACTCAGTGGGAAATGCAATATAAAAAATTAGGAAACCTCTATTAGTTAATGCATTGCAAGGGTCTGTGTGAAAGTAGAGCACCACAGAATTAAATCGTGGTTGGTGCAGTTGAGAATAGCGACTTGTGTATTTTTAGTGCTATGAGGTCACAGCCTGCGACAGAAAGCACTGTGAATATTTTAGTCGCTATTTTATACTTGCATTACACGCAGTATAAAACAGACCTCTACAAAATGCGCAAAATGTTCTGCGATAAAATGGTGCATCCAAATATATACTGGCTGCTTCCAAAATATAGGGGCTTATTTATAAGCCCCTTGTGCTGCCGGTGCATCATTTTTTATGACGCTCTGGTTGCTCAGAGAGCAGCCCCATATCTACGAGGTCACGCAAGGTCCATTTGGGTGGCTTTTCATGGCCTCCTAGATATGGTGTAAGGCAACGCAGTGCAAGTTGGTGCGTTGCCTTACATTGCGTGGGGGGGCATTCCATGGGTGTTGCAGTGTGTTTGCCAATGGGTTGTGACACACTCCCAGATTTAAAAGGATCTGTAAACCTGAGGATGGGTCAAAACTGCACCCTGCCCCAGGGGATGCGTAGCACGGAGAAATATCTTTATTTCTCTTCAATTGCTTCCTCTTTCTATACGCAGGAAGACGTGCCTTCTTGCACAAAAACAATCCTGCCCTCAATGCAAACACCCTTGCACCATGGTGCAAGGGTGCCTGCATTGGCACTAGGCACCAAATTGTGCGCCGGCAGAAAGGACAGGAGTACACTGTATCTTATAAATACAGTCCATTCCTGTACTTTTGAATTGGCATAGGGCAGTGCAGCAAAAATACTTGCAGAGCTCCCCCACACCATTTCATTGGAAATAAGACCCATAGATTTTAGTAATAACCAGACCCTATGTAATGCAATTTTTTTACATAACTGTCCCTTCAACACATTCTCAGGGATAGTAAGCACTATTAAAAGCAAGCACTTCACAGCTCAGTAAACTCTGTGCACTACCACACAAAAAAGCGATTTCATCAATTAACTGTAGCAGAACTCTCCTGTCCAGAGAAATCATACTTAGGCAGACAACTAAACACACCTTTTTGCCAGTGTGATGCTAGCCTGAAAGAAATGAAAATCTGCACAACGAGTTAATCTGCAAATCCTTTACATTCACAGATTAACTGGTTGTACACATTTGTATTTCTTTCGGGCCAGAAATACACTCGTAGAAAGGTGTGTTTAGCTGTCTGTCTTGCTTCGATTTCCCAGCAGAGGAGAGTCCCTGAATAACACTCCAGGATAAACATGTTAACTACCGGAATCAACCGCCTGGGCCATTTTCTTTAGCAAATGAAGAGCGCGACCCCCTTCCCATGCCTCCAGGGCCCCCCTGGGGGACGCGTCCCACAGATTGAATACCTCTGCCCTAAACGGTCCCCAGCTCACTGGAATTTCCATATACGCACTGCCAATATGGTCCATGTGTACAGAGAAGACTTGATAAAATGCTTTAAGACCATTGAAAGTAGCAGTCATTTTGAATCTGTCGGTATATGCCAGCAACAGAAACCCTTTCAATCTTGTGTTTTCTTTGATTTTAACTCAGTAATAAACTGTTACTAAATTATTGGATCAATACATTGATTGGTGGACTCCACGAATAGTTTATGGGGAATCCTACATGTTAAAGGAGATCCACTGACTTTGTATACATAGTAAATACCAACCCTGGTCTATTGGACATATAGGGCTGTCCTTGTGATGTACTACTTATATGCACAAAGAGCAACAACATATGTTGTCAGTTGCATCACTCATGTGAGGGCCTCAATTGACAATCTAGATACTAGATTGCCAGTGAAATCTAAAATTTCAAGCTACAGAACTGAAAAAAAAGGTTGTGGACCAAGTTGGCAAAGAAGTTTGTGATACTATAATTGGTCACACCAAAGGACACTTCAAATTTACAAAACTTCTTATAAGTGCTGCTTTCCTCCAAAGTGACCACTTTGACAGTCATTATAGATAATTTCCAAATAAAATACTCAAGGAAACTGTAAAAGCATATTCCATGCAGAACAAAGAAAAATTGAACTGTGAATTATCAATCACATATGGGAGACCTGATTTTAGAAGAGCTAGTGGTGCCCTTCCTTTATTTGGTTTACTTGTTGAAAATAATCTACAAGAACTATTTTCAGAGACTATGAATATGTTGAAGATTCTGATTACCACACCCAGCAGAGTCTGAGCGGTGTTTTCTATTATGAAGAGAATAAAAACTTTCTTAAGGAACACTATGTTACTTATCTGAATGCACTGGCCATGTTGGCCATAGAAAAGATATTTATTGGAGACATTCCAGACTTTAATAAGCATACTATAGGGAGGTTTGTCACTCTTAAAGAGCGATGCCCAAATGTCTGTACCAAAAGTAAACATGATTGGCACTTCATGACCCTTTTTTGTTTTTGACTTATCCAGCTAAATCAGAATGACACATTTTTCAGTATTCGTGATATACTGCTTTGTAAACCACATTTAGTTGCTGTTATGTGCTTTTTGTATTCATCAAAAAATATGTTAACACTTTTAGTTTTTCCTTCTATTGGGTTTGTGTAGGTATTTTGTCCGTGTGGTCTTTATTTGATGATGCTGCTTAAAAGTTTACATTTTTAAACTCACTGTTCCTTGTTTAATATTATTGTTTAAATATAAAGAGTAGAAACCAAGCTCTGCTGCTTAAACGTATTTATGTTTATTTAAAAATATTTTCTTACCATGTTATTACTTGGGTGTTTTTTTAATGAATTTGTTAATACCAAATTAAAGCTTACATTTTATACATCTTTTTTTTTTGTACATATATTTGTTTTTATAATACTATGTATGTTATTAATGCTATATTATTTATCTTTCTATTTAAAAATTAAACTTATTCTGTTACATTTTTTTTCTCCATATTGTACCTTTTGAAAAACTTTATAAAACACATCAGTCACTTTTATTACATCTCTGGCCCCACCACCAAAAGCTGGTCAGGTTTGGGCATGTTTTGCACCTCAATTTGTGATACTATATTCTGTGTGTCTAAAGTTATAGTACATAAATACTATATTGTTCAAACTAAAACACTTTGCTGAAATATAAGTTATTTTTGTCTGGCTAACACTAAATATTCAAGGATGAAATGCAATGGATGGATTTGTCTTTTGCCATCTCATATTTTCAGTATTTGCCATGTACAGTGTTGCCACCTTTTCTGGGTCTTGATGACTTGATCAAATAATACAGTAAAGACTCATAAATGTGTTACAGGTAGGAAACAACTAGAATGCCTATTTGCATTGGTTGGATGGGCTTGGCTTGGGGGTATTTTGCAAGCAGACCAGTTTTAGGTTTGGGGAAATTGTGTACTTGTTTCTAATGTCTTCTTCACACTTGTGCTGTAAAATGCTATATTTGGATCTTATATTTTCAGCAATATGCAGTAAATATGGGCTGTAAAATCCACCATTGGAATCCTTTAAAAAATACATTCTTGGGACCCCTCACCCTGCACCCTCTTTTTGCACTTCTGGTTCACTCATTACGCTCGCTCATTATACTTGGGTATAACATTTCCACTCCACCACTTTTAACATCCACCAGCCACCACTGCTTTTATCTATTATGAGGAAGGTTTAGGCCTAACAAAAGGTTTATTTTTCAGGTCGAAATGGCATTTTAAAACTCCACACAGACTGCAATAGCATGCCTGAGACATGTTTAAAAGTCTACTTGAGTGGGTGGCATAATAAGTGCTGCAGGCCCACAAGTAGTATTTAAATTACAGGCCCTCAGTACATGTAGTACAATTTTACTAAGGACTTACAAGCAAACTGAATGTGACAATTGGGTGTAAGACAATTGGCCCATGTTTAAAGGAGGGAACACATTATTTTTAGCACTGAATAGCAATGGTAAAGTGTACAGAGTCTCAAGGCCAACAAAAAGGAGATCAGTAAAAATGGAGGAGGAAGAGAAAAGTTTGGGGGAAGACCACACTAAGGCTGGCAGGTCTAACAATTCACATGTAATATTATACCAGTATGGTGTATTATTATGTATTAGCATTTCTGCACAGGGGTGGGAGGCATGTGAAATTTCCAGGACTGTAACAACCACATAAGTACACAACCAACCACAAAGTGACAAGAATGTGACAATTCACAAACATTTAAGCAAGCATTTCCAATCCAGGAACAGCCAGAGAACGACTATTGTCAGTGGCAGCAGCATGCCTCTATCCTTCGTGAAAATGGGGGGTGAACCCCCTCAAAAGTGGCTGGGATGTAGGTGATAATATTTCATGGAAGGTGGATAGAAACCCAGGTCCTAAAGCCAAAACAGTCTGATTCCAGAGATCCCCACCTTCCAGTCTCTCAATATTATAATGTATGCCTTGAATTAAGTTGTGGCTTCTCTCCAATCCATGTGCTGGGCCTCTTGTCAGCTCTCGTGATTGGACAGATGGTACTCGTTAAAGTGGTCATGCTCCTGCACCTGCTGTATTATTTTCTAAACCTCTCTTTGGATTCACCCCAGTCCTTTTTCAAAGACCTTCATCATCTGATTATTAGGCTAATTTTGGCAAATGGTTGACATGGAATAGCCCTATCAATGTTGCAATTGTTGGTGGATGCAAGAGGCTTTTATCTTCCAAACGTGGAAACATATTATTTGGCATCTCAACTACAATTGGTGTGTAGATGGCTTTCTATTTATTTGCTGAATGAGATGGGTTTACAATCGGTGAGGTTAACAGGTGGCTCATTAAACAGGCTGTTGTATTTTGGGAAACACCCCATCCCTGAGCTACCAGTCCTCTTGCATGCAGCTCTGGAGTGCATGAAACAAGCTCTTGCACTTACCATTTTGCAAACAGGCATAAGATAATAACCTAGATTTTTGAATATATGTAAACAAAAGCTAGATTATGGTGTAGATATACTGAAAGCAAAAGGGATATTGTGTCAAGAGAATTTAAGAAACTAACCAGAGATTGAATACCCTGGTCCTGATTTAGAGATTGCCAGTCAGAAGACTCTGGCAAAAACATGAGTGCCCAAAAGCCAAACCTTCATTCCCCACACCTTATTTAGAATCAGGTGGACTGTCATGGTTTTGCACACAGTCCCTCAGTGGGTTCCCCCTGCAGAATCCTGACACACCATGATTGACTTGTGCATCAGACCGTTCACCCTGTTTAGAGTATTTTGTCTAATGCACTTTTCTTCCTCTTCAGATTGCCAGGAATAAATGTGGCAGTGCCAAAGAGAAAAAGAAAAATAATCTCCATACCCTGTAAGAAAGCTCTCAGAGTGTCATTGTATGTTTTGCTGCTGTACAAATACATACTCTTGCTCCACAATGGCAGCTGCTCACAAAACTTTGAGGCCTCTAGCAAAGCCTTTAAAGGTATATAAATCACCACCAGGCACCAGGCAGGCAGGTAGCAGTATTTAAATACAGTGGGTAGTAGTGCGCTTGGTAGGCAGAGGTCATCATCTTTCCCACCAAAGCCTAAATGATAGCCTCTGTCCCGAGAAAATTAAATCTAGTTTTGTTTTAGGTAGACGAATTTGTGAAAATATGTGCAGGCCAGCTATTTATCCAGGTGTACCAATACCCCGCAAGATAACTGGGAATACAGATGTACCTGACTATGCATTTTCCGTGTTTATCTATATTTCATTTTAGCAAGAAATTATGCCAACCACTTAAAAGCATGTGTGGGTGTGCCTGCTGCTGGTGAAGCCTAATTTGGAGCCTCTGTACTTAGCAAATTAATGGCCTACTGCTAAGGATCAGCATTTGGCCACGATAATTCAAAGGTCTGTGATGTTGAAAATGGGAAAGCATTCCAAGATGAATCTTGTACGAGGATCCTTGTCTTAGGGGAGGGACAGAGATTCATAAATTAAGTAAGGAATCCACGACTGGAGGCTCTCAAATGAAGCACGGCAGCTCTAGCAGTGATGCCCAATCTGTCTGCAACAGTGAACATCATAGATCAAGCTATCATTCTGGAAAGACTAATAATGGTTGTCAAAACAATGGTTGAAGCTATTCTCTGATTTCCTTCCTTCTTGCAAACTTAAACTCTCACAGTCCTTCTTATTTCTCTATAGGTTTCCCAAATGTTTCTGTCATTCTATTTTCCCCAGTGGCATCCACTTTCTCCATACTTCTTTAATATTTGATTGTAACATCAACCAGTTGTTGCAAGTGTGAAGTGGAATTTCAGGGATGAATTCCAGCTGTTGTTGTCATCAACAGGAATTATGTTTCAAATTTCCTAACATTGTGGCCCAGATTTATAAAAGGTGATGCAGTGCTGCATTGCGTCAGAAAATGTTGTGTTACTTTATACAATTATTTTTGACAGTGGCAACTGAATATTTAGCATGTAGTACACTACAATGCAAAGCTCTTTGTCATAGCACAAAGCTCCATAATGCAACTCATCCTACCATGATGCAAATCCTACTTGCGTGGCAAAAGTCGATGTCGCTTTTTAATATAAATGCCACACAACAATTTAGCTTATTGAACATGGAAAAGCAGGAAAATGCTACCATCTAGGAGGGTCTCTATCAAGAAAAAAGGGTTGTCTAGGAGGGGAGGAGGAAAAAAAGGTCCCTTTTTCACAGGAGGAGAATGAAATGTAATTTTCTGTGATAAGAAAGCAAGTGGGGTTTGTAGAGCGCGCTACTCACCCGTGAGGGTGTCACGGCACTGGAGGGGTGGTGCAACTCTGGCTCAGTCGAATAGCCAGGTCTTGAGGCACTTCCTGAAGATGTGCAGAGTGGGGGAGCATCTGATGTTGACTGGGAGCCTGTTCCAGGTCTTTGCTGTGATGTAGGTGAAGGCTCTTCTGCCTGCTCTGGTTCTGTGGATGCGTGGGGTCTCTGCCAGGGCGAGGTCAGCGGAGCGGAGGTTCCTTTTGGGTACGTGGAAGGAGACTCTTTCATTGAAGTATTTGGGTCTGACGTTGTGGAGGAATTTGTAGGTGTGGGTGAGTAGCTTGAAGGTTACTCGATGGGGAGCCAGTGGAGGTCTCATAGGTCCTGGGTCATGTGCTCATGTCGTGGGGTTCCGAGTATGAGTCTCGCTGCCGTGTTCTGTATGGTTTGGAGCTTGTGTAGCAGGAGTTTGTTGATTCCGGCGTAGAGGGCGTAGAGTAGTCCAATCTGCTGGGTATGAGTGCATGGGTGACATTCTTTCTGCATTCGGGGAGGGAGCCACTTGAAAGTCTTCCGGAGAATGTGAAGGGAGTTGAAACAGGTAGAGGCGACGGCGTTAATCTGGCGGGTCAGGGTGAGGGAGGAGTCTAGGATGATGCCGACGTTCTGGGCGTGGTCTGTCGGGGTGGGTGGGTGTCTGAGGGCAGGGGGCCACCAGGAGCTGCACCAAGCTGTGGGGGAGGGTCAGAGGATGAGGACCTCTGTCTTCTCAGAGTTCAGTTTTAGGCAGCTGTTGCTCATCCAGGTTGCAACATCATTCATACCTTCTTGGAATCTGAGTCTGGTGTCTTCGGGGTTCTTTTGTGAGAGAGAGGATGAGGTGGGAGTCGTCGGCGCAGGATGCTATGCTGAGCCCATGCTGTCTGATGATGGCAGCGAGGGGGGCCATGTAGATGTTGTAGAGAGTGGGGCTAAGCGAGGATGCTTGGGGTACTCCGCAGTTGATCTCAGTAGGTTCAGAGAGGAAGGGAGGGAGTCTGATCCTTTGGGTCCTGCCGGAGAGAAAGGAGCGGATCCAGACTGTGCACAGTCGTGTTTATTGATGGCCTTTGTGTAAAGATTTATTTATTGAGTATCATTGTTTCACATTGTATGTCGTTGAGTGAGGATGTATGAGTAGTATGAATGTTGTTCTCATGGGTGAGTGTATTAATGAGTATAGTGGTGTCCAATTTTGTAAATTGTTGAGTTAAGTGTTTTCATGTTTTTTCAATGAATATGTATTGTCACTTGAAAATGTTCTTAATTGTGAACTGAAAATACACACAGGATTAAATCCAACGGAACAATTGGTTGTTAGTGTCTCTGTTTCATTCAGGTCACTTGTAAAGCTCATGTAATCTACACGCAGCATTGGCGTTTTCTCTTGGTTTTCTAAAATAAATACAGTAGCACTAGCATGCATAACTGTTGTAGAATACAAGGAAAGGTGGCATGATTACAACTGCAAGACCAAGGAGAAACTGGACAACAATGTGAACACTGCAATGCAACTGGTGGAAGACCTGACAACTGTGAGGAGTTGACACCCATGGAGGAGTAGGTGGCAGCCCTCATAGGTCGTGACATTGTTGTAGGCATTCATAGCACTAATACGTCCAATCAATTAGACTTATCTACATCTCAAGATAAGTTTCCATTAGGAAATAGTGTTGACATGTTTATTCTACTATGCATTTCAATACATATAAATGTACATTGTGTAAATCAACACCTTTGGCATTGCTGTTAATGTGTAGAGTTGGATCTTATTATTTTTTTATATTAAGTATGTTTAGGGACTCATTTATTCAGCATATCTCAGATAAGTCTCCAATTTAAAAGTAATTCAGATTTTTTGTGAACAATGTGCGATGAAGAATATGTTTTAATTTATGTGATAATAAATTATTAATTGGGTGCTGGAGAAATAGTGCTAATTACAGCATCAGTGTCTCTAATGTTACTGTTACTTTGAAAATATATAAAATGCACAATTTTTCAGAATATATTAATAGTACCATTAACCTATATAATCATTGGTAATGGCACATGTAACTTAATCTAAGGTTTGGAAAATTTTATTGTAGGTTGTCAAAGAAATGTAATCAAAAACTGTTGGTTTTTATTTACATTATGGACCTGTTATTTGTTTTAATCGTAGTTGTTAATGTGCATCCTTCCATACATTTTCATAAAATGTGATAAATCAACTAAATACTACACAGGCATCATGGTCGAAATAGAATTAGGAATCAGCCATGTGTAGTAGGATAAGTGTTAATTGATCTAAATTTTTGTGAAAGATTACATGCTAAAATGTATATATTAAATAGAATACCCGCAATCCCCACAAAAATGCCTTCACTCATGGAAATCCGGGTTTATTCATCAATGTCTCTGTGATGCATTTTGGCAAAACAACAAGCCTTTGTCAAACTGAACACATGTGCAGAAATTGATTTGTTACTGATTTCATGAGTGGATTTTATATTGAGATCATTGGTAGTTAGTAGTTAGTCTGTGAAAGAACTTCTCAGTCAGTTCTCTATTGCCATCCCACGGTAGAAAAAGTCATCTATGTATCAAATTGAAATTAGGACATGGTTAGCTCTTCCGACAAGCCCATGAATAAACTAGCATAGCTAGTGGCAAAGCAGGTGGCCATCACTGTTCTGGATGTCTG
Source organism: Triturus cristatus (assembly GCF_964204655.1). NCBI lineage: Eukaryota > Metazoa > Chordata > Amphibia > Caudata > Salamandridae > Triturus > Triturus cristatus. The sequence goes on along the minus strand of NC_140593.1, from coordinate 320,047,232 downwards.
CCTTTGGTGTTTATACAGATATTGGGACACATGTATCAAGCTAATTTGCAATCGCAAACGTTGGGAATCACAAAATTTGACCATTTGCAAATGCAAAATGGCATAAGCAGTGTATGTTAGGATTCGCAGAATTTCCTCCCAGATCACAAATTTGGCAATTTCCTATTTTGCGGATGACGATTAGTGAATTTGCAATTTTGAATTCGCAATCAATTGTATTATAGATTCACGATTTGCGAATGAGCCTGAATTCAAAATTTTGCATGTGCAAATTAGTACCAATTCCAATCAGGTGGTAACCAGGTGCAAACTATTTAAACAGGCCCAGAATGCCTCAGAATGGTTCACAATGTCCGCCCTGTAAGTAATGGCGAGGAGGCTGAGGATTCAAGCAGCAGCAGCAAAGAAAAGAAGCAGGAAACAGGAAAGCATTCTAGAGTGTTGATTACATTGTTGGGGCAGACAGAGGAAGAGATCTATGATAAATATAGGTTGGATTCAGACATGATCTATGATCTGATAGCTGAACTAGATCCACTACTGCAGCGTGAGACTCACCGGACCCATGCTACACCCACACATGTGCAGGTCCTATGTTCACTACACCTCCTAGCTTCAGGTAGCTACCAGGGGATAATAGCATAATACCTGCAGCATGAGGGGTCTCTGAAAGTGCACTATAGCGCTTTTTCAATTTGTTCCTGGATGCTATGTTGCAGAGGATACACCAGCACATAAGATTTCCTACAACACCACAGGAATTGCAGCAAACTAAGTTAGACTTTTATCAGCTAGCCCATTTTCCCCATGTAATTGGGTGCATTGATGGGATGCATGTAGCTATATGTCCCCCCTCAGTGAATGAGTATATTTACAGGAACAGGAAATCATATCATTCACTGAATATCCAAGTCATATGCATTGCAAAAAATATAATCACAGACATAGTGGCAAGATTGCCAGGTAGTATGCATGATTTGTACATCTTCAGACACAGTGCTATACTTACACATCTCCTTAGTGGTGAATTTGGCGAAGGATACCTGCTCGGTAAATGCATGTGACACTGTTTTACTGACTCTCTGTTCATGGTAAAACATTTCAATGATTGATCTTTTGCCTCTACCATGTAAGTGACAGCGCATATGCATTGTCCTCATTGATACTGACACCATACCTGCATCCGACCACACCAGGTAAACAGGGATACAATGCAGCGCACATATCAACTCGCAACGTGATAGAGAGAACCGTTGGTTTACTGAATAATAGGTTCTGCTGCCTACATAAAAGTGGAGGTGCATTGCAGTACAGGCCAGATAAATGTTGCAAGATTGTGGCCACTTGTGCCATGTTGCACATCATTGCAACTTCAAGAGGCATACCCTTGGACCTTACGGATAGTGAATCTGATGAAGACGATGAGCCGGGTCAACATCAACAAGCAACAAATGGATCAAGGGCAGCAGAAGGAAGACAGAGACATGCAGAAATAATGCAGAATTAATTTTGATGTGGGTAATGATGAGACAATACACTACATGGTTTCATTGCTATTGTGATTTAGCATAACTCAGGGAGTGTAAATGCACACGTAACTTGTAATATACGTTCAAACTAGATATCATTGCCATGGTAGTTGGATAAATGAATGCCAGTGGTTACCTCACCTAATGGCATTCCTGGGCTCAATGCTACACTATTTCCTGCAGCCACGCACTCCTGTGGCCTGGTGTGTATACTCAGTCACATCCCTTGTTGAGGCGTCTGAGGCAGAACTATTTCTTGACCTGCACATCCTTCATTCAGTTACTGGTACTATGATGCTACTGAGGCTCGAGGCCTCACTATCCCCTCCACCCAGTACATTACTACCACCAACTGTAGCAGTTTGCAAAAGCTCAACAGCTCTGGCCACATCACCACAACAATGGGTCATTTCTAGCTATGTGCCCACAGCACATCGAGACAGTAGAGCTGTAGTATTACTCAGCTGGTTGACGGCCCTAGTGTAGCCATCCAAGTGGCCAAGTAACTGATGGTGCCTTTTGCAGTGGAACACATGGTCTTCCTGCATTACGTTGCAGAGTTCCTCGATGGCTTGTGTTATGTGACTGAAGATTTCAGTTGTTTCCCTTTGTCCTTCCACCACTGCTGTAGTAAGCTGAGTGATGCTGTCCTTCATATCAGCCATATTTTTTATCATAGCAGGAGCTGTGCATGCATTGAATGCATGTGTTTGCCTTGCAGGTACTGCACCATCAGTATTGCATTCTCCAGCCCACCACAGACAGATGATCCATCACCTTCATCAGCCTGCCGTTATGCCCTTGCCCTGCGCCTCCTGATGTGGATGTTTGTGCACCGCATGTTCACTTTGGTTCTTGGGGTGGGTGTTTTCTCGGGCTGTGCTGTAGGAAGGTCAGGTTGGCTCTCCTCTTCCATTTCAAACTCAGGTAGTGGTGCCACTGTGGTACTGAGTCTTGTGGGTTCGAGGAGGGTGATGAGGCCACTGTGTTGTCATCTCCTGACTCAGCCTGAGTCTCCAGAGGTTCATAGAATTCACTTTCATCTGACTCCTGCGCAGGTGTATCTGAGATGTGAAACAGTACTATTTCAGTTTGGGATTTTGACATTTATATCACATTACACATTGTTTTGTCTAATGAAGCTATTTAGCAACACACCGTGTGCATGTATTTCGCTTGCTTGTTTAATTTAAAGGCACATATGTTGTGTTCATTTTACTGCTTACCTTTTATATTGGAGTTTCTGGCTACTAATCTCATGATGCATTGGTGTGTGCAAGTAAAATGTGGACTGGAGCAGTATTTGCTCCTCTAAGGCTGATCCCACTAATGGAGTATTTGACACATTCTCCATCCATATGGTCATTTGCATGCATCTTACCTTGGGCAGCAATGGCAGGTGCAGAGGTGTCACTGCGCCACTCCATTGACAGCTTCAGGCTGAAGTGTAGACTCCACTAGGTCCTCTGAGGGTGTAGATGCAGTTTGTATTGATGGGCCTCCTCCAGTTTTCCTTGCCTCTGCAAGCCTTGCAGCAACCTTTTCTTTGGCCTGGCTCTGCAGGTCATACCACCGCTTTTGTAGATCCGTAATGGAGCGATGTGTGACCCTCACTGCGCTTATTTTTGTTTGGATACCCAGTTATAATTTTCTTTTTTCGCGCTATGGGGCATGGAGTGACTGTTTGCCACACAGTTTTCTCATGGTTCTTCACCACTTCCTCAATTAGCACTTGCAACTTTTTCTCGCTAAACTTTACCTTTCTTTTGCACAGTGATGGCTCCTTCTCAGTGTTTTTTTGATGCCATTCTGGATTTCTTGCACAGGAACTGCTGTCCAAACAGGCTTCCTGGTGATGCACGTCTGCAGTCTGCCTCCTCCTCTCACTCTGTACACAGGTAACTGCATGGAATGCCTCACCTCCTGGTTGTGAGGTCATTATGCTGCACCAAAATGTTAGATTTGTTAATTACGATTCTCAAAATTGCAAAGTCGCTATTTTGAGAATCGCATTTAGATAATCTGTACTTGTGAATGTGATTTTTACAGATTCACAAAATTATAGCGATTTTCTACATATCTAGGCTTTTGTGAATTCCAAATAGCGATTTGTTAAATATCACTATTTGGTCATTGCAAAATTAGAGTTTGATACATGTGGCCCATAGTTATTTAGACAAAACTCCATCATTGTTATCAGTATCTTTGTGTAGTCATGTACGGAGATTGATCTATTGATCTATTCAAAGCAATATTGGATATCTTTGGTAGGAAGTCCCTAATGCCCTTACCATATGATGGAAAGTTTTCCACAAGAGTTATCATGAAATAAATAAAATCTTGTGCAGTGTTTTTGAATGGACTGTTATTTGAGAACACAATGGTCTCCCCGGTGGCGTTCTTGTATACCTTTGATAGGAGGTAACAACATGCACAGTTGGAGAGGGGTTTTTCAAAAGGGACAACTCATCCTTATCAATTAGAGCTTGTTTTTGCCATTCCTATAAACAATAAAACTCATGGTATTGTCAGGCATTTGATAACAGTTAACATTAAGCAATTGTCAAAAAACTTCTTGTTCACAGGCACACACATTGACAAATACTGCATTGTCTTGTCATCCTTATGGGAGGGCTTAATGATGATGCTGTTGTAATTGTGTGAGAATAAAGGCCTGTCTTTGTCCCCAGCTCAGATTAGATCTGAGTCCGGTCCTTACCCACTGACTATTGTGTAATTTGAACAAGTCTTTTATGACCAAGTCACTGAAGATATCTAATTTGGCCTGTGATAATGTTGAATTATATGTAGATTTCATTTTAAACCCTCTTCATGAGATCTAACTTTAAACATGCATCCTGTTTAAAGTGCTGGATCATGTATTATATGTTTTTATTTATCATGGGCTAGTCATGTTTCTATGTTGATTGATAATTGAATTGGATGTTACCAGATTGAACATCCAGTCTTCAGAACTACAAATATATCATTGAGGATCGAAGCAATTGAGTACTAGAAAATGGTACTGAACTTATTATTTTCTCTGTTGACAATGACTAATGATCTTATAGCAAAGAAGTGAGTGATGAGAACTTATTTTGTGTTAATTAACTAACAGATGTATTTCTCTGGTGGATAAGGGTAGTGTACTTTAGTTTGACAAAGGCTTATTGTTTGGTCAAAACACATCACTGAGACATTGGTGTGTTAACTTGGATTTCCAAGAATGCTGGTGTTGACCTCTTTTAATGGGAAGTATGAATATAGGAAAGCGGGACTGCACCTGTTGTCACACACCAGCGTCACTAGGTGGAAGCAGCCACACTTTACAGAATCTTTGTTTCCACAGACAAAAGTATGTATGTTAAAACCCAAACACTACTATAAATATTATAATGTCACTCTGTTGAATTGAATTGGCAGGCCAATGGTCATCATGCATTGTGACTATACAACTTCCACAATTCTTACTTACAACATTGAGTATGTAATATTTTCGATCAAGCAGACAATTACGGTGTTTTTGTGTATTTGGTCTTTACATTTGATCTATTGTGTATATTTGTGTGTTGTGTGAATGGAATTGATTAAAATAAAAAGTATATATGAAAAATCTTTCTTTCAACCACGCTTTCAGTGTTGAGTATTGGGAATCATGTGGCAGTGTAAATAACCAGATTCAAAATAATTTATAAGAAATAAATGCTCAATATAATAATATTTTCTCAAATTAATTGTCAAACATTTTTTCTTTATATGTTCAAACTTATACATTGTCAAATAAGGAATCTATTTCAGGAAACAAATAATAATGTGATTTCAGGAATGTACTAATGATTTGTTACTTTCTTCACTCATGTTATTTTCTTAATTTTATAATCTTTTTCTCATTCAGATCCTGACAATGAATCTCATGATGTAATGAGAAACAAAGCACTCTTTGAGATCTTTGATGCTACCTTGCCTTTCTTGGATGATGAACAAATGTATGTTTAACACAAATCCTCAACAACCTTGGCAAGGGTGGGCAAAGTTACAATATCTTCACAAGTCCACCGGCGCTTCCTCACGAAGAAGAACTGATCAATGTGCTCCTGTGAATAACAATGATTCTGAAGTGACATTTGAGAAAGGAACACACAGTACATGACAATACCTTGCTGAAGAACAGAAGAAGGAGATGGAGACACCCACAGACACTCTTAAAGTAGCCTGAGCCCAAATAGGAACTGAGCTCACTGAAAAACACCTACTCTTGCATACAAGAAATTCATGATTCTATAGATGACATAGCTGAAGACTCAAAAGACAAGAATCAAGAGTCCTTGCCCTCACTTTTGAGTCGAACAGAAAAGCAGCTAGAAAAAATCAATTCCTCCATCAATTAATTTCAACACCTCCTTCATATCAGTTATGAGTGTTCAGAAGCAAACAACCTTGCCAGGTAGGTCGCACCCCCACGATACAGCCCCGCCTGTGTCTCCTGCCCGCTTATGCTGCTGCTGGTAAGATCGCACTCAGCCCCTTGTGTTCCGTGCCCCGTTTCCTTTTCTTCTGTGCCCCTTCGTTCTCTGTGCTCCGTTTTTGCTTCTGTGCCCCTTTTGCTGTTGTGTCCCGTTTTCTCTTCTGTGCCTCTTCGTTCTCTGTGCCCTGTTTTTGCTTCTGTGCCCCTTTTGCTGTTGTGCCCCTTCGTTCTCTGTGCCCTGTTTTTTCTTCTGTGCCCCTTTTGCTGTTGTGCCCCGTTTCCCCCCGTTTTCTCTTCTGTGCCCCTTCGTTCTCTGTGCCCCGTTTTTGCTTCTGTGCCTGTTTTGCTGTTGTGCCCTGTTTCCCCCTGTTTTCTCTTCTGTGCCCCTTCGTTCTCTGTGCCCCGTTTTTGCTTCTGTGCCCCTTTTGCTGTTGTGCCCTGTTTTCCCCCGTTTTTCTTCTGTGCCCCTTTGTTCTCTGTGCCCTCTTTTTTTCTTCTGTGCCCCTTTGTTTTTTTGTGCCCCGGCATCCTCGCCACTGCAGATTCCGGCTGCTGCGTCCCCGCCCCCCCTCACCGTCCATTCGCTGCCCCTGCCTCCCTCCCGCTTCCCAGCTGCTCCTCCCTCCCACCTCCCCATATATGGTGGCATGCCTAAGGCAAGCACATCTGCGCCCGTCCGCACCCGTCAGCACCTGGACCACGCCCAGCACCAGAACCCCTGGCCCCCGTGCCCACCACGACGACTGCCACCACTACGAGGCCAGCACACTCCACGCACTCAACCCCGGACAGACCCACACCTGCTTCAAGGCCGCCCCGAAACGCACACACGGTCCCTTCACCTGCTGGAACTGCAGCTACACCAGCCTCAGAGCCACTCAAGCACCCGCTAAGAAGGACCCCAACCACCTCCGATGAATCCTACTAAACAGCCGCTCCGCATGCAAACACGCCGTTGAGCTCTGGGACCTGCTCGACACATCATCACCGGACGTCGTCTTCCTAACAGAGACCTGGATGAACGACTCCTCCGCACCCGACATCGCCATAGCCATCACAGACGGCTATAAGATCACCCGAAAAGACCGCGCCAACGGAGTAGGAGGAGGAATCGCCATCGACCACAAGAACACCATCAGGGTCTTGACCAGCACCGACGACACTCTCTGCACCACCGAAAACATGCACTTCCGGATCCACACGGACCCCAACACCACCCTCAGAGGCACCCTCATCTACAGACCCCCCAGACCCTGCCCCCAGTTCAGCGACTCCATCGCCGACTTCATCAGCACGCATGCCCTGACCTCCACTGACTACATCCTCCTCGGAGACCTGAACTTTCACCTGGAGAACAACAACGACAGCAACTCCACCACTCTGATCGACAACCTCGCCAACCTTGGACTAAGACAACTCGTCACAACGCCGACCCACTCCGCCGGCCACACACTAAACCCCGTCTTCTCCTCAAGCTCCCACATCTCCTTCAGCCACACCACCGAACTCCTCTGGACCGACCACCGCTGTGTCCACTTCACCTTCCAGAAACCCACCACACACCACCGCACCCAACAGATCCCACGCCGCTGCTGGAACAAAGTCACCGAAGACCAACTACAGACAAACCTCGCTTTCAGCCCACCCACTGACCCCTCCAACACTGACGACGCTTCCCACAACCTCAGGCGATGGATAGACGACTGCACCAACACCCTAGCCCTGCTGAAAAAACCCACCTACAGAGACACCAGCAAGAGAGCCAGCTGGTTCACCTCGGAACTCCTAGCATCCAAGCGGACCTGCCGGAAACTAGAGAAAAAGTGGCACAGTGAAAAGACAGCCACGCAGCACACAAAGACGCCATCTGCAACCACCATCACCTCATCAGGTCCGCCAAGAGGATCTCCTTCAAAGACCGCCTCGACAACAACGCACACAACAGCAAGGAGCTCTTCAACATAGTGAAGGAACTCTCCAACCCCAGCTCCAACACCACCGACATCCCGCCGTCGCAAGCCCTGTGCGACTCCCTCACCACCTTCTTTCACCGCAAGATCTCCGACATCCACGACAGCTTTAACACCCAGTCAGCCACAACAGACACCAAAACACCAAACTCGCTGCACACCATCGACCACGACACCCTGACAGCGTGGACCAACGTGAACATCGATGACACCATCAAAACCATGAGCACAATCCACTCCGGCTCCCCGTCAGACCCTCTCCCGCACCACATCTTCAACAAAGCAAGCAGCTCCATCGCACCCCACCAGTGCAAAGTCATCAATCTTTCCTTCAAGACCGCGACCTTCCCAGAGAGCTGGAAGCACGCCGAGATCAACGCCCTACTCAAAAAACCAAAGGCGGACCCAAGGGACCTCAAGAACTTCCGGCCCATCTCCCTGCTCCCATTCCCAGCCAAGGTCATTGAGAAGCTCGTCAACAGACAGCTAACCCGATACCTCGAAGAAAACAACATCCTGGACCCTTCCCAGTCCGGGTTCCACAGCAACCACAGCACCGAGACCGCCCTCATCGCGGCCACTGACGACATCAGGACGCTACTGGACAACGGCGAGACTGCAGCCCTCATCCTGCTCGACCTCTCTGCCGCCTTCGACACGGTCTGCCACCGCACTCTACGCACACGCCTCCATGCTGCAGGGATCCGAGACAAGGCCCTGGAATGGACCTCCTCCTTCCTCTCCGGCAGAACACAGAGAGTCCGCCTCCCTTATTCCAATCCGAAGCCTCCAAAATCATCTGTGGCGTACCCCGGGGCTCATCCCTCAGCCCGACACTGTTCAATATTTACATGGCCCCGCTCGCACGCATCGCCCAACAGCATGACCTCAACATAATCTCCTATGCCGACGATACTCAACTGATCCTCTCACTCACCAAGGACCCCCTCACAGCCAAACCCAACCTCCACGAAGGCATGAAGGCCGTCGCGGTTGGATGGAGAGCAGCCGACTAAAACTGAACACGGACAAGACAGAGGTCCTCATCCTCAGCTCCAACCCATCAGCCTGGGATGACTCCTGGTGGCCGACGGCACTGGGAGCGGCCATGACACCCACCAACCACGCACGCAACCTGGGAGTCATCCTCGACTCAACGCTCTCCATGATTAAGCAAGTCAACACCGTCTCCTCCTCCTGCTTCAACATCCTCCGCATGCTCCGCAGGATCTACAGGTGGATCCCGACAGATACAAGAAGAACAGTCACTTAGTCCCTCGTCAGCAGCAGACTCGACTACGGAAACGCCCTCTACGCAGGAGCCCCGGCCAAGCTCATCAAACGACTACAACGCATTCAAAACGCTTCTGCACGCCTCATCCTCGACGTACCAGGCCACAGCCACATCACCCCCCACCTGAGAAGCCTGCACTGGCTCCCATTCGACAGGAGAATCTCCTTCAAACTCCTCATTCACGCACACAAGGCACTCCACAAGACCGGCCCAGCCTACCTCAACAAACGACTCCTCTTCTACGTCCCCAACCGCCAGCTACGCTCTGCCGACCTCTCCCTCACCACCGTCCCGCGCATCCGAAGAACAACCACCGGCAGCAGATCCTTCTCCCACCTCGCCGCCAAGACCTGGAACACCCTTCCACTCAGCCTACGACAGACCCAAGACCTGCTGACCTTCAGGAGGCTACTCAAGACCTGGCTGTTCGACCAGTAGCGGCACCCCCCTCCCTTTCCCCCAGCGCCTTGAGACCCTCGCGGGTAAATAGTGCGCTCTACAACTTCTGTGATTGATTGATTGATTGAAACCATTATCACTGTACTAACATCTCAGCACACCCTTACGAGAAATTTCACTATGACCTTCACATATACTTAATGCACACAGCCCAAACACTATCTGTTCTTACAAGACCAAGTGGGGAGCTTGAGGATTCATCAGAGGGTGTAGACGTAGGCATACATTTTGTGCATTGTAATGTTGCACAATAGACATCAGTGAGACATTCTTCTACAGTCTTTACCTTAGTCCAGGACTCGTCTTCATGTAATGTTTTCGGATACCATCATCAGCCATTTATTTGTGTTACTGTGTGTATATTCACAATGTATTGCTTACATTAAGCATCCATCTTGGATAAAATAATTTGTCTGTTTACTTAGCCACAACATTCCTTTGGATTGATAATTCACTAGTTATATCTTTGTATTCTTTCACAATATATCAAATACATTTTATGAAGTCAAATAAAATAAAATAAAAAGACACATTATTTTTACCTTCACTAACATCAATACTTTTTTCAATTACCTTATTGTTATAATGGATATATATCCTTTGTAGCTATGCTATTTGCTGACATTCACTTACATAGCTTCAAGTCTTTTAAACAAGGTGTATCTAAAGAATTGTGCTCTAACATTTCAATGGAAATTGACAACAAATGTTGGTGTATTCACAGTGGTGCCCACATTGAGGCCTTTGTTTTCTTAACACTATTACATTAACACATCTGTGCAAATCATATAGGATTTCTTAGAGTCATTCACAGTTATAAAATTAGAACATGTCTGAAAATATCATATTTTATTTTTCAATAGGTACAAGCCAGCATACTTATGACCTCAGTTTACAATAGTCAAAATAATAGATGTTGAAAAAATCATGTCTTGTGTTACAGATGTCAATGTCATGGTTCTGATTTGTGTATGGTCCATCACTCTTTAAATCATAGTATGTATTTTTTGTGTTAGTAACTATACACAGTATCAAATAGTAAAGCCACAAAACCAACATTCATTAAGGTAATGTCAAGTCTGTTGTAATTGACTATAAATATTCTAAAAGAATTAGTGAACCAAAAGGTAGCATCATTTTGTTAAATATGTATCACATACAACACCTCATTGTACAACAACCTGACCACCGAGTATTGAATACTGATGAACTGTTGAAGGCTCCTAAATTTAGTATTCAATGAGTAATGAAGCCCACATAAGTAAGGGGCATTATTATGTTGGACCTGACAGCCTTTGGTGTGGTCTTACCCCAAACAATTTGCCATTATCACCTCATGTTTGCTCAAACAAAATGTGTTGGCTTTAGGACTCTGTGTACGTCACCACTGCTAACCCATGCTAAAGTGCTTGTGCTAACTCCCTAAAACATGGTAAAAAATGCTTTTAAACCCAATTGGCACATTTCATTTACTTATAAGTTATTGGTTCTGCTTGTATCCAGAGCCTGTAAATAAATTCTACCAGTGGGCTTGCAGCACTTATTGTACCACCCCTTTAAAACATGTCTCATGTCTGCCATTGTAGCCTATGAGCATTTCCAAACTGTCAATTCAACCTGGCAAAATTAACCTTTTGCTAGGCTAAACCTCCCTTTTTAACACATATAGGTCACCTCTAGACTAGGTATTAAACAGCCCAAAGGATAGTGTGCAGTGTATTTAAAGTGTTGATCATGTAGATTAAGTTTTTTATGTCATGGTAGTGAAAAACTCCCAACCTGTTTTTGTTTCTCCTCCATTTTTACTGATGTCGTTTTTGTTGGCCTTAGGACTCGCTGCACTTTAACACTATTAACCAGTGCTAAAGTGCATGTACTCGCTCTTTTAAACATGCTAAAATTGGTTTACACCCAATTGCCTCATTTAATTTACTTGTTAGTCCCCAGTAAAGTGATACTACATGCACCCAGGGCCTGTAAATTAAGTGCAACTAGTGGGCCTGCAGCACTGATTGTTCCATCCTCTAAAGTAGTCTTTTAAGCCTTCCAGGCATGCCATTTCAGCCAGTGTGTGCAGTATTAACACTTCCTTTTCGACCTGGCAAAAAAAGCCTTTCGCCAGGCTCAAACCGTCTTTTTTGATATATAGGTCAACCCTGAGGGAGGTACTAAAAACCTCATAGGGCAGAGGGCAGTCTGTTTACAAAGTTGGCCATGTACTTTTACATGTCATGGAAGTCAAATACTCTTAAATTAGTTTTTCACTACTGTGAAACCTACCTGTCCATAGGATAACGGGATCTGCTTTCTTTGCAACAAACACATTGAGAAATGTTTATTAGCAAATTAGCACAGGTTGGGTTAACATTCTTGATAAGTTACTGATAAGTGTCTTAAATTAATCGAACAGAGGGTTTTTTCAACTACCACCCAGTAAGCATAGTGCACCCCTTGCTGAGGTTTTTGTTCCCTGTTGTGAAATTTGCTTAGCTATTGTCTAGTATTTGGATCTAGGATGTTTTTTCAATCTTCTAAACTGGATACTGTGCCCAGTATTTTTATGAATTGTCAATATCTAAATATATATATTGAAATTTTTTATGTGCACTTTTGTGGTTATGATTAACCAAAATAAAGTCTTTGTTTGATTGATTGAGATAATAACATTGACTGAACCGCAGGAGCAATATGAGTTGTCTGGCAGCCAGTACCTTCGATAGTGGCAACTGAATTATCTCTTGTAAAACCACTTAGAGACATCACAGGATTCCCCAGATGAGACACACCTGGAGTATAGAGTTTTGCCCCCCCCCCCGTGACCAGCCATGCAGTGCCCCAATCATTCTCCACTTTCCTGCGCAATAATCTCACCCCCTTAGACTGTTTTAGGGATAAATGGAAGACAAACCTAGGCTGGCTTGAAGATGACAATTGTAGGGCAGATGCCGATAAGCCTGGGAAGTAGCCAAATGTGTGGGATTCCAGCTAATCCAATTAAAACTACTCCACAGAGCCTACTTAATCAGCACTAGATTCATCCACATGAATTAGGACCGATACGAACCTCTGCTTAAGGGGTTGCAGACAGAAGGGCACTCCAGTACACACAATCTGGGGATGCCCCCAGGTTCCAGGAATACTGGGATAAAGTATGCTGAAGGCTGTCTGCAGTCCTGGAATTCATGCTGGAGAGCACTGTGTAGTTGATGACCCTGAGCATAAGGGGGGAACAAACCCTAGATGGCTACAAACTCCTCTTCTTGTAACATTGTCCTGATGAAGGCAAGATGCGATCACACTATGGGGGGAGGACAAGATCTTGATGCTACCTGCTTGGGAGTCCAATTTGGACTGGTGCAGGAGGACCTAGAAACTAGTGAGCCAGGTAGGGTGCTGTCCAAGGAAGTTTGAAAAAATATGGGGTCCCTGGAGGAGCGCTGAAGAAACTGATCCCTAGTGGGATGCAAGAGCGGGAGTCCCAGACGGGGGAAGGAAACAGGGTGCTATAATACTGAATGGTGAAACGTCATTGCATATTTCGAGATGTATCAAGCATTCAGTCCTATGCCCACTAAGGTCACAGGTCGGTGATTTTGCTACCATTATTACAGTAACATAACTGGTATGCCTCACATCTTTGTTTGAGGTTTGATGGCTGCTGTATCACCTGTTTCAATTAAAAATCAGTGCAAAGTTTATTATTAAAAATAAGCTATTTTCAATGTTGTAGTGTTAGCTGTTCCATACGAAAAAACTGGAGTACAATATGAATATTTAATAATGCTATTTCTGCCCAGGAAACAGATACAGTGTTCTTTCTTGGCCTTTTTAAATAATTATTACAGGCCCAACTACTAGTTAAAGCCGGGTTTGTAAAAATGTTTAGCAAAAGGTACTTTTAAAAGTCATATTTCATCTGCTTTTAAAGGCTGTGGAATCCCATTTGCATGACCTTTCAACTGTCACCCAGGAGCTGAATAGCCCCTTTGATGAGGTGTGAACATGTTCTCAGAGCTGAGACAAAGGTGTTGGCTATTCCTCTGGCAGGATGACCATTAAGGCAGTGACCCAGAACATAATTAACTTTGTAAGAGGCCTATTCTACCATAGGTAGATGTAGCTAACACCTGGGTCTGCCACACCTTTTATCCCCCTAATCAGTCAAGCACCTATCCCAGTGGGAGAGAAGATGCCCCCAGAACCAGTTTAGAGTGACCACAGAGGAGGGGTTGCACATTTTCCTAGCTACGCCACTAAAGTGCGCAGTGGAGCTGAGCACAGGGGAAGACAGATTCTGCCATGTTGGATTTAGATAGAGAGGGATACTGTGGGATTGTTTGCAATAGGGCACACAGAACCTGGGTAGGGTTATTCCTGGGAACTTGTGCCTAATGTTTAGGGAGGGGCAGAAGTCGTCCCCACCCACAGGCTAGTGCCAGGCTTAAATGTGGTACCACTGGGCATCCTCCTCAGAATACTACTTGATCTGTGGAAGACAGTGGGAGAACTGCACCTGCTATGGACACCTTCGAAGAGACCTTAAAGGCTGGACCTGCTCCTTCTTCTAACTGTGACAAAGAAGTTGACTCCAAGAGTCAGTTGACTGACCTCCCATTAAGCTACAGATAAACAAAAAGCTTCTTGCAGGCCTTTTCTTGAAGAACCCAGCTGACCACTTCCAACTGGACTTTTTTTTATGTATATATGCTCAATTGTTTGTAGATATTTAAAACCTTTACAATTTAAAGGTTAGGTTCAAACAAATGAAACAGAAGTTGAGTTTCATACATATTAAAACAGTGTAATCCGCAATAAAAAAAACATGCAGAGGTTACCACGTCGGTCCGCTAAATAAGAATAGCAGCTAGTTATTCCTCATTTGAAGCAGCACAAGGATCAGATAAAGTGCAAATGCATTGAGACAGCTGTTTTTACTGAAAATGATGTGGCAGATAAGTTTCAACAAGTTTAGCTAGCTAAAGATAGCTAGTTATTGTTCCTCATTGGAAGTAGCACAAGAATTAAGTACAGTTCAAATACCTTGGATATGCCTCATCTGGTTAACTTGCACCAGAATAACAGCGTGTTCCTCGTTACCAATGAAGCAAAAGTCTGACAAAGTGCAGATGCAATATAAGAATGTCCATTGATTGCAGCAAAGTGGTCCTCAGAGCTGGCACCCTCGAGTTTGCAATGCTCAAGTGACTGCTTAGGTTTGGGTGCAGTTTAATATGGCTGATCACTTGCAACAGATAGATCAAGGGAGTATACAAGGATCAGCTTTTTTGGGTCCCTTGTCGACTACACAGGTTGGATGCGATGGTGACAAACCTCATCAGCAAAATATTCAGGGTTGTGTTTATGGAGGCGGTAATTGCCTGTCGACAGGTGGGAACGCCCATTTTGTTCCACTCTCTCCATAGTCTGGCCCTGCTTTTGTTCTGCAGAGCTGGGCAGAGGAATATGACGTGCGTGAAGGATTCTTCACTGCCACCACAGCCCTTGAAGGTTGTGTTCTTGCTTCGACGAGACCAGCTGGCTAGATGTTTCAGGAAAGGCCACTCCCCTAAAGGCCCATGACCCTTATCTTCCAATGGACGGCGTACATGCAGGGAAGATATGATGCTGGGGTGGCTGGCTGATTCCTACTGATAACTGCTGAAAGGCTGTAAGAATCCCTCTGCGACACATAATCCAATTTTGAGACACATTTGAAGTAATTCATGAATAAACGTGCGCCATCTATACTTCAAAGAGACATGAGAAATAAACATAAGAAACTTAGTTACTGCATTGTAAAAGCGTGCAGAAGATTGTAGGATAGATGAATCATATTCATTTAAATAATATAGGTTTATATTTCATTAATCAGCCTTAGCATAATTATTTCAATGTATAATAGGATGGTAAAGTGATGTACTCATGTGTTATAATGTTCTTTCCCATCATATGGAGATAGTAGAATTGTGTGAAGAATTAAATAAATAAAACATAATTTAGTTTTTGTGTTTGTTATTGAGGGTTTTCTATTCTGACTTCCATCGTCTGCATATGTGAAAATTGTGCACCAAATGAGAAAAGCAAAAACTGTTGCTACACAGTCATATTGAGTTTAAACCTCCTGAAACCCTTACACAATAATATTTATGTGTGTGGTAATATAGAACACTTGACAGAAGATTAATTTTTTATATTTGAAACAATTGCACATGTTTGTACTTTGAAATTGCAGTAAAATGGCATAGTTACATGAAATCATTGCAACAGAATCTAAACATCTCTGAATATTTATAAGTTGAAATGGGCTAATAGAATTTTGCTTTACCTCTATGAAATGTATATTTCACTACTTATATCCTGTATAATCTTAGAGTGACTATATTCTAGGCCTGTATTTTACTATTCTGTATAGTCCAATACTCGTGAGAAGCTTTCTCAAACTTACATTGTCAGTCAAAACCGTTGCTCAGAAGGACTTTTTGCAAAATAATTTGATACTTTGGGAACATTTGCTATGGGAAACTGTCCTCTTGAACTCACTCTCATGCCTGCTGCTAAAGGATCATTGTTTGGAGGTGTATGTGTACCGGATGACCTACAAGTTACCTGATCAGTACCACCTATTTCTATAATATATTTCTTCCTTTATGCCGCATGACAATCAACTTATATGAACTGACCAATGGATTGAGAGGGCTGACACAATGAGGTCACCCTAGAGCTAGAAGACTGTATTATACATTGATCTGATGAATGAATGGTTGAATGGGATATGATACGGTTCGGGTCTCTCGATTGGACGTTTCAAGAGAGACTCCTCTTGGCTTTCCTGCAACTCTTTCCACTCATGCTCATCCCTACGGACTCTGCTTGCTTCCTCCTTTTGGAGTGACGCATACAGTGTCTGCACCATTCATGGACTCCCTCCCGATGGGAGACTGCACATGAGCTGTCATGCTTCATGTCCTTACTGTACTCTTCTAACCCTTTGTTATCTTATGGCAATCCCAAACTAACTAGACTATTCTGTACTCTTTGGCAAATAACTGTTTAATAATAATGTGATGAACTTAAATTGAAATCTTTGATAAACTAAATTTTAACTAGAAACCAAAGTCTATGGTTTATCATGACTTTCCTTTTCAAATCTGATTCTGCATTTGTTTATTAATGACAATGAGAGATCAACTTAGAGCAATCTCTGAATATCAAGTGCTAATGTTATTGTTTTGTACAATCTTAGCGGAATTATTGGTTTGCCTGATTTATGGCCGGCTAAACTTCTTCAGAAGGTTCGGACTTGCAGTAGTACTCTTTTACTTGTATAGTCTGGCTTTGAGAGTAATACACATTAACTTAATTATTAGCCTTTGAATAGAATATCCAATTCCTGATCCTCATTTGATATCTGGATGTTAAATCCCTCATATCCAACCCCCTAGTGGCACAAAACAAGATCCATCGGAGGATCAAGTGAATCAAAATAAATAGATCTGATAACGTAAAAGGACTCAGTTTCTGCTGGAACACCTGCGTTTGGAGAGTTGTGCCCTATTCAAATAAAATGTCTAGAGGCAAACACACTTTCCTGTACTAATTTTGAAGTCTTGTGGGCTTGGGTTTCTGGCCCAGAGGTCTTTTCCATCCACGAGCTGTTGGCAGTGTTCTAGAAACTGACTATGTGCTTGACTAGGCTGGCTGCAGCTTATTTCAGACCAAAGCAGTGCCTCAAGACTACTGGTCCTGGCCCTCCGTAACTTGTGGCCGAGATTGAGGTAGGCACTGGTACCTGCCACCCGTAAATCAGGGAGGCTGAATTTGAGCCTGATCTAGGCGGTAGATGAAGATTTCGGTAGTCGAAGGACTCACTTGTAGATCTTTACAACAAGTTTATTCAGCAGGTTGTTTTCTCTGACTAACACGATTTCCCGATCATAGGTTAAAGAAGGGGTCATTTTGGCCCTCATAACTGCTAATAGTGGAGAGAGGCTTGGGCCCAATAACTGTTTTGCTAGTTTCAATAGCATCACCTGCCTCGTCAGGGTTTTTGCTTCAACTTCTTCTCGTTGTTTCACAAAACAACATCTAGCGTTGATGTGCAGCCCTAGATAATGTAGGAATGTTCTGACATGAGACTGTTGTCATTGTAGGACCATCCTCCTCCCTGATGTTTATTCAGCCCATATGTTACAACCTTGTTTATTTTAGGTTTACCCCTAGTTTGTTGGCAGTTGTACAGATGTACAGCTGATCAAGAGCAGTTGAAGACCTATCCTTGTGTGACTAAATAGGGCGAGGGTCATATGATTGCAATAAGTTGCTAATAAGGGCTCCACCTATATTTTAGAGTTACTATTGATAATGTCAAGTAACTACGCTAAGTCTGCAATGAATGATGGGGGCTAACGTGCACCACTTCTTCACTCCTCGTGATGTTATTATTTTTCTGGATATGTGGGCACCATCTCCCAATTTAATGCGTATTCATGTGTCAGAGTGTATCTGGATTAATGCCTCCAAGAGGATCCAAGGTATTCTTCATCTCTGTAACTTAGCCCAAAGGGCTCCCCTTGGAACTCAATCGAACATCACCTTAAAGTCAACAAAGCAGTAATGTATTACAGATTTTGAAGCAGTTGTTTCATCCATCAGGACACATATTGCCCTTAGATTGGTCAGCATCACAGATTTAGCCATGAACCCCATTGGACTCTGCAATAGCATGGTTGCGTTCCTGTTTTTCCGGAACCCAATTGTCCTGACGGTTGACCCTAGGGGTGGGATTGCAGTGTTTTAGGGTCTGTGGATTCAACTACAGCATCCAGGGTCAACGTTGAAGGGTGCTGTGACTGTAAATGGCTGCTTTTTACCCCATTTGGGTATGTGGATTCTGCTCTTCCCCTTTCAAAGATTGGAAAGAATTTGCAAGGCAAAGATAAGATGGGACCATTTGTCTTGGTGCGGTGTTTGCAGAACCTTTTCTTTTCTTTGTTGCTGAGGGTAAGTAAGTAAAACTTTTATTGTTTCTGATTAATTAAAACCATTACAAAAGTTCATATTGAGTACACATTGCATCAATTCAGAATTAAAAAAAAAAAAATAGAAGAAAAAGAGAGATCTTAATTGTTAAGAAAATGCAATTTATAAAATAAGAGTTTAAGAAATGTCCATAATTCCTTATTTTTCTGAACCACCATGATCTGTTTTAGATTGTTTAAACATGACTAGTTTAAAAAATGTTACTAGCAGTCCATTCAATTGTGCAAGTCTTGGGTCAAAGCATGCAATGATTGCTTGTCTCCGTGTGCGTATACTAAGTTCGTTGAAGGTGGTTTTCAGGAGAGCTACTCTTTCTTCTTTTAACTTCTTGCAGGAGCATAGCAAGTGTTCCATATCTTCTTTCCCTGTGCCACACAGCCTGCATATGGTCCTGCAGTTCCTTCTCAGCCATGGTTGTAAGTCGGGTATGGCTGGTAAAATTCCTAGCCTGTGTTTTAAAAAGGCTTCTTTTGATTTCCTGCAATACCCCAATCCGAAGTAAGCCTGTAACCCAGGCGATTTGTAGGTGCTCAGAATCATCCATGCTTGGCGTCTGTGGGCAAAGGTAGCTTTGTCCTCTATGAAGGGAAGTCTCTTTATATTCTTGTTGACTACACGCTTAAATTGTGCATGCGGTAGAGAAATTTCCCATAGTTCTTTTAAACCAGTGGTAGCTAGTGACTCCTCTAAGTATTTTTTTGCAGGTGCAGTGGAGCTGCCACACAGATCTTCCCAAAGCTGGTGATTCAGTGTGTTTTCAGGTGAATTCTTTATTTTGTACCAGCACTTGATATATGATCCTCGCCTATGATATAACCGGATTTGAGCCTGTGAGGTATATGATGGTAAGTTTAAGAGGACTCTATACGCTTTTGAAATAGCGGTGTCCAACAGTTTTGCGTCTGTACCTCTTAAGGCTTCACTACCATAAGTAATTGATGACTGAATTTTAACTTGAGAATCACGCAGTAGTGGCAGAAGGGTAGGCCCAGACAGTTTAGTTTTGAGTTGTCTAAGTGTTGTTGCAATCAGCATACCTTTCCTCTTGGTGGTCTCAAGGTGGTTTGAAAAATGGCAACCCCTATCAACTATGACACCGAGTTATTTATATTCAGAGCAGTTCGCAATTGCCCTTGTTCCAAGGAACCAAGAGTAGGACTTTTTTTCCGGTTATTGTCAGTGTTTTTGTTTTTTCGATGTTGACTTCGAGCAAGTTATCCTCAGCGTATCCATGCAGTGTATTGATAAGATGTTGTAGTCCTTCTTTGGTGTGACTGATCAGGACCACATCATCTGCATAGGATATGCTGGACAGGGTTCGACCCCCCAAACGAGGGGCGTGTGTGTTACAGGCGTCTAGAGCTGGTGGCAAATCAGTTGTGTCTAAGTTGAAAAGAGTTGGTGCTAAAACACACCCCTGCTTGAGGCCTTTTGTTGTTGTTTTGCGCCTCGAGAGGTGGGTACCATTTCCGGGCTTCACCTGGACCCATGTGTTGAAGTGCAGTTCGATCAGGAGATTTAGAAGAGGTGCAGGGATCCCCAAAGGGCTAGTTTCTTCCAAAGATTTGCTCGATTAACATTATCAAAGGCCGCTTTGAAATCCACAAAGCAAAAGTGAAGACTTTGTTTGGTCTGTTTTGCTTTATCAATGAGTAATGATATTGCTAAGAGGTTTGTTGTGGTTCTGGCATCTCTGCAAAATCCTGTTTGGCTGGGCGAAATTATGTTGTTCTTGGTGGCCCATTCGCACAGCTGTATCAGTAGGAGCCCTGCAAAGTATTTCGCCTCGATATCCAGTAAGGCAATCAGGCGATAATTTTTTGGTAGGGTTCTGTCGCCTGCTTTGTATAATGGTGAGATGACAGAACCCTTCCATGAAGCTGGAAGGCCCCCAGACAGACTGGCCGAGATGAAGAGTGGGGTCAGGGATTCTGACCAGTATTCCGGATCATATTTAAAAAGAGCTGGTGGAATTCCATTTGGCCCTGGCGCTCCGTCTTTACTCCCTTTAGAAATGATTTCCCTGATCATTGCAGCGCTAATTTCAAATGCAGCATCTTCGTGTGATGATATTGTTTGCTGTGAATTTGCCGCCTGGACTTCCTGGAGCCTGTTTGTTCCTACAGCCTGTTGGTTGAAGTGAATGTCTAAGAAGGATTCCCAGGAGATGTCTGTTACGTGTGATGTTAGACCTCCGATTTTGGGATTTAGAAATTTGTTCAGGGTAGACCAGAAACGAGCACAAGAATCTCCCAGGGGAACCGCACTGCAGCAGCTATGGAAGCGATGGCTGGAGAAATTTGAGCTAAAAATACGTGATTTAATCTGAATGTAGCAATCTTCACCGGGTGAAGGTACCAAAAGTATCCGGCTGACGAACGACCTTCCTTTTGTGGATAAATTCAGAATTTCTCCTACTCTGAGTTTCCCCTACAAAAGTAAACAGCTTCATTGGGACCTCATCCTGCAGATATCATGCCTTGTTGAGTCCTTCTGTGACACAGCCTGCTGCCTTGCCATGCTGGACATTTTTGATTTACATTTCAGAGACTAAGTGGCTGATTTATATATTGGCGGGCAGCCTGTTTCTCCCCCAGGGTGATGGAATAAAGTACTTTGTCATCTTGATTACGATCATGCCCGTTGAATTTAGAAATTACTGCCAAATCACAGTGGTTTCTGTCAAAGCTTTTCACAGCTTGATACAAGACACCAAAACATTTGTCTATTCATTTTCAAAAGGAAAATCCCAAAGCAGGATTTTAATTTTGGAAATAAAAAAGATAATGCCCCTACCACCATGTGTGTCATCTCTCATGGCGAGAGGGCCATTTTGTGTTTTTTAATGCCTCCTAAAACCAGAGTTTTGTCTTAATTGGACAGATGGACATAATGGCCATATTTCCGATGGCCCAGAGAAGTTTGGCTACGGCAGTGACAGACTAGTCACTGCCATAGTAAAACATATGGTCCGACTGCATTTAAATCGGATGTGTGGACCACTGTGTTGGGGGGAGTTAACACCATCGCCATTGCAAAAGAGTTCCCTGTCTGGCAACATCTAAATTGGTTTCTTTTTTAAGCTTATTGTATTTATTTATTTTGAGTTTAAAGAAAGTTTATTGAAAGTAAATATGAGACATAACAATATTAATATACAATGTATAAATATGATGTAAAACAAATATTTCATACATGAGAAAGAATAAGAGAGGGGAAGAGGGGAAGAAGGGGAGGGGGAAGGATATATCAAGCGTTATAACTGGTTTTATAACTGAATACAAGTGAATTACATTAATTCCTAAAGTGGAAACTTATGATTTGACCAAGATATAAATAGATCTAATAACAGATAACAAACAATAACTTCAAGGAGGTTTGGGAACTCCTTCCGTGCGAGAATTATGCAAAGGTAGGGAGTGAGCAGATGTGTTAAGGAAAGTAGTAATAGGTTGCCACAATAAATCTCGTTTAATAGCAAGTGTAATTGGGTGAACATAAGCTCTATCCAATCTATGATTATAGAAAATTCCATACCACCAGGCTTGAAAGGAAACGTTTGAGGTATTCTTCAATGACTTAGTGATTTGTTGAAAAGCTACAGCTAAAAGTAAATCAACAATGGAGAAGTTAGTGTTGGAGGAAGACCATGCTTCTGAGATGCTGCCTAGAAAAATATGGACAAAAGAAAAAGGAATATGGGTGTAAAAAATGTTGTTAATTTTCTGCCACACTCTGATCCAAAAATCTTGAATTGCTGGGCAAGTGAAGAGCATATGTTTAAGATCTGCTACAGGGGCTGAACAAGACCAACAGGTAGAAGGGGTAATAGAGTCTATGTGATGCAATTTAGCTTGAGTTATCAGTAGTCTGTTATTTATGAAAAATAAAGTTTGTGTAGTGTTCGCTGCTCTAGAGGACTTCCTTATTTAGTCCAAATGTTGTCCCAGGTTAAAATAGGAAAAGATACACCTAAATCAGATTCCCATTTGCATTCTACTGTGGATTTGTCCCGTGTGTTAGATGTGTCTCTTAATTTCTTATAGATGTGAGACGCAGAGGAGGAAGAGCGTAAAAATGGAAGTGTGATAAAGAAGGCTTGATATGAGTAGAGGGGGATGTAAAGGTATCATAGGAAGCTTGAGCTGCCATAGTCAATGAGACATACTTGGAAGAGAAGGAAAGAGGTAAAGAATAACAAGCCTGAATTACAGAGTAGGGGATACAAGTATTATATTGAAAAAGCTGATGCGTCCATTTAAGCCCAAAATCTAACCAATCCTTCCAAAAAAGGGTTTTATTCCTTATTTTAATATGTTTATTATACCAAATAGAGGATTGCAGAAAACGAGCATGGTCATCTAGGCCATCAAACATGAGAGGATGAAAGACTTTACGGGCATTCTTAAGAATGGGAAGAGATAACCTTGCTGGAGTATGAGATAAGGACAAGAATTCTTCAAAGGTGAAGGGATGAAAGAAGAAGGATTCAATTTCTATCCATAACGGGTGAGAGTTGGGAACAACCATATTTTCAGATAATAGAGAGGAAGAATGTTTGAGAAATTTACTCCACCCATATGTTTAGGTTGTTTAAGTTTGGAGAAAGACATTCTAGCATGTTTGTTTTGCCATAAAAATTTCGATAAAATGCTATAAAGTAAATTATAACAGGATGTGGTGATATTGATTGGGAGATTAGATAAGAAAAATAAAATTATTGGAACTAACATCATTTTTATAGAATCTAATCTGCCCCACCAAGATAGAAATAAAGGGTGCCAGCGTGTTGTAGAAGTAGACAAGGTAAGTAGTATTTTTTTTTAATTTAATGCAACAGTATCCTTAATAGAGTGTGTGAACCATAAACCTAGGTATTTGATCTTAGTAGGGTTCGAGTGAAAAGAGGAAGATATAAAATCAGCATGAAAACAGTGTTTATTGAGAGGAAGAATTTCACATTTATCAACATTGAGCTTGTATCCTGAAACTAATGCAAAGTCTGAAACTTCTGATAGAAAATTCAGAACGGAAATTTGAGGGTTGGAAATAAATAGAAGAATATTATCAGCGTATGCTGAGAGTTTTAGATGTTTGTCGCCATATGGAAATCCCGTAATATCATGCGAATCCTTGTTAGAATGGGCTCTAATGTCAAAATAAATAAAAGTGGAGAAAGTGGACAACATTGTCGGACTCCACTGTAGAGAGGAAAATAGGAAGAAACAAGACCATTAGGTAGAATAAAGGATCTAGGAAAAGAATAGAGTAATGAGACATAAGAAAGAAATTTGGGGCCAAAACCAAACCAAACTAGTGTTGAGAAAATAAACTGCCAATTGACTCTATCAAAAGGTTTTTCAGCATCCAGTGCAACGTGCGCCAAATATTGTTTATAAGATTGGGATTTACTGAGAATGTTAAAAAATAATCTGGTGTTATCAGATAAGTGTCGGCCTTTAATGAAACCACATTGTTCTTTGCCAATTAGTTGTGGTAAGATATTATCTAAACGGAGAGCAAGAATTTTCGCAAAGATCTTATAGTCCAAATTGATTAAAGAAATGGGTCTATAATTCTTACACCTTGTATGGTCTTTATTTTCGTTAGGAAGAAGACATATCAAGGCTTCTTAAAAGGAACCCTCTGTTTCTGGGAGGATATAAAGAATAAAAACTACTGGTGTAATTTGGGAATGAGTAGTTTAGAAAAGTATGTGTCAAATTCTATGGTAAAGCCATCAGGCCCAGGAGCCTTACCTTTTGTAATGGCTTTAAGGATGTCAGTAGGTTGTATATCAGATTCTAAGGATGAGAAATCTACATCCAGAGAGGAGGGAGGAAGAATGGAAGATAAGTATTGTGAAATGTCAGTCGGTTGGGGGGAAGATTGAGGTGTATAAAGTGTCTGGTAGAAATCAGTACATTTTAAGACTATGTCCTCATCTTTATGCACTGTAGTATTAGTTGAAGTAACAATAGATTCAATTTTTGTGCGTTCCTTTTTAATCTTAATATAATTAGCAAGAAGATTGCCAGCTTTATTTTGTGTATTTAGCACTAGATTTGCAGATTCAGTAGAAAGTATATTAAAAGAGAGTTTAGCTTTAATAAGTTCATTTAATCAAATTGATTCAGTGTTAAGTAATAGGTATGTTCCAATTTTTTAATTTGTGCACTAAGAGACTGTATGGCATAAGAGGCTGCTCGTCTTTTTGGGCAACAATTGAAATAATGAAGTCTCTAGAGGCAGCTTTAAAGGTATCCCAAATGAGCTGATGGGATGTCAGAGGGGTTTCATTTTCCGCAAAAAATGTGGTTGCAAATTCAAGTAAGGCTGAGGTAAAGTTAGAATCTAATAGAAGGGAATTATTGAATCTCCATCGTCTGGTACCTGTGGTGGGAGGGAGCAAGTCCAAAGTTAAAGAAACAGGAGCGTGGTCGAAGATTAAAATAGAGCCTATATCAGAGTGGGAAATATGTTGAGATAGAACTTTGGAAATAAAAAGGTAGTCTATCCGGGATTGAGAGGAATGAGCAGGTGAGTAATATGTATATTCTTGTAACGTAGGATGACAAAGTCTCCAAGAATCTACACGAGACCTTTGAGATATAGTTGAGGTGAATTGAGTGTACATGGAAGAAGGTAAGAATCTAGATTTAGATCTTCTGTATAAAAATGGGTCCATAATCATGTTACAGTCACCACCCAAAATTAAATAGTCATCAGTGTATTGCATCAAAGAAGAGAGAATGTGGAGCCAGAAAAGTTTATCTTGGTTAGTGGGAGCATAGACATTGAAAATTGTTAAAGGAATCTTATTAATCAGTAAAGAAATTACAAGCCATCTACCTTCAGAGTCATTATCTTGACTAAGAAGTTGGACATCTAGTCGTTTATGACAGAGAATAGCAACACCATTACGTTTCCCTGAACCCGGTGATGCAAAAACATGGCCTTCCCAGTGACGACGTAATTTGGAAATCTCAGTATCTGTTACATGAATTTCTTGTAGTAAAGCAATATCTCCTTTTAGATTAGCAATATGTGATAGAACTCGCTGACGTTTAATGGGAGACCCCAAACCTTTAACATCCCAAGATAACATATTTAACGACATCTAAAAGTATACATTACATCCAAAAATACGATCAAAACAATTATTGATTGATGAATATGCTTGCTGGGCGGAGGCAAGATGGCGCCATAGCAAGTTCCCCTGATATCCACCCCTGCAGCGCTTCCCTTCGGATTCAATGATTTGAGACCCCCCATCTGTGGCTACCCCCTACCTTAAACTCTCCATGGTTCTGGCGGTTTGTGGGGGTCACAAGAGGGGCCTGGTTGGGTCTCCCTCAAATGGATGGCGTAGAAACTGCTCGCTGAAGACTTCCGATCAAGCCAGACGCTGGGAAAGCCTCGCTCGGCTTCTGCTGACGGCGTTTGCTGGTTACTGGATCCCCTACGCTGCGGCGTGGCAGCTAGGCAACGCAGACGCTGGGACTCTCACGGCTCACTCCACACATTCTACGAGCCGGATGGCGGCCCGCGGAGCTCGGAGCAAGACGCGCTCCATAGTCCAGACACCGGGCAATCCCTGGATCCACACCCACAGAGGTAATTAAGAGGACTGAAACCGATAAGAGGCTTGTAAAAAGGAAATGACTAAAAACCCCTTATCTAAAAACTCTATTAACGCGGAATCAAATAAAAAACAGCTTGCTATCACTAGCTTGTTTCCATCTAAAGACATGCCTGTCTCTGTAAAAAACATAACGCATTTAAAAGACATAGTTACGGATGGTTTGACCGCTACAATTACTCCTATTAATGATGGCAATATAGCTAATGTAGCCAATTCTGGAGCACCTGGTATAGGCCCTTCCAGCCACAATACCATCGCTACGGACAGTCAGATGGAGGCCAGAGATGAGCGGTACTCATGGGGGTCCAGTGGTGAGACAACCGTCATGGGTATGCCAGAAGTATCTTTAAACACTACCAAAGCTACAGTTAAAAGCCCAAGTCTGGATATGGCTGTTCCAGGCAAGACTCTGAGTGGAGTGATAGAATCCCCCACTCACCACAATACTGCTGACAGTAAAAACACGACTCTACCGCTACACCCTATCCCGGTAGGAAGGTATATACCTGGGGGGGTGATCAGGAAGCACGATCTCTCTCGCCAGACCCTCTAGACAACTTCTACTCGTTAAACGAAGACTCTGTAGGCTCTGACAACTCAGACAACTCGAGCTCTAGTTCGATTTCCGACGCAGAGCGAGGTGGCGATACATCTACAAGTCATTACAGTCAGCAAGAGGGTGAGGGAAAGAAACTACCTAGGAGAACTAAGAGACTTTCTGAGAGGAAAAAAAGTAATCTGAAACGGAGGTCGATGGAGGAGGACGGGGACCTTGGCTGGGATTATTCTGATACACACTCCTTATCGTTTAAGGGTGTAACAACCTTAAAAGAACAACCGCAGAGTACGCCAGTGCTCGGACAGGTAGACACATGTATCCCTGCTGATCCCGGAGAACCGTCCCTATCCTTAATATTACAGTCTCTGAAGGATTTTCAAGATGAAGCTAAAGCCGAGAGTCGTCAAGCACGTTTGGTCTCTAAAAAAATACAAGGCTCCATCAGGAAAGTCGGTAAAACCTGTACTGAGATTGTCGAAAGATTAAGCTTATTAGAAAATCGAACTGATCTACTCGAAGCCTCTGTCGAAGGTCTGAAACAAAACTCAGTATCTCAAGAAAAGTCTATGATCGATGTAATGTGGAAATTGGAGGAGGCAGAAAATCACCAACGCCAGAACAATCTGAGACTTCTTGGAATTCCAGAGAACAGCGAGGGAGGAGATATCAGGAAATTTGTCATTAACCTCCTCAAAAACTTTCTACCGGAACTGGCACAATGGGACTGGGACAAAGAAATTCAGCGGGTGCATAGATTCCCTCTAAATATATCCAAGCGACGTTCAGCTGATTCACAATATGCCAGAGCGATTTTAATCTTTTTTGGGAACTTTTTGCTCCGGCAATCAGTATTTGAACTCGCAAGACCAGATAAAAGAAGGAACTGGGAGACTTTTTCATATTTTGTGCGCCCTGATTTTGCCCATGCTACTGTAGAAAGAAGGTGGCGACTCAGACAGTTGATTACACCCTTCCAGAAAACCGGCACCACTGCCTTTTTGCAAAATCCTGCGAAACTCAAGATTAATGTTCAGGGGCAGTTCCATTATTTTACTTCTGAAGTTCAGGCCCAGAATTCTTAGATGAAATCACTGCTGGTCAAAAGAAAAAATCTTCCTGAGAGCAAATTTATGTGTCCGGAGGGTGAAAAGGAGAAAGAGAAAGGATAGTAAAGAAAAGAGGAAAGAGAAGATATAAGAAAGGGGAAAAAAAAAGAAAGGAAGGAAGGAAGGGGGAAGAAAAAGGGGGGAAATATATATACATACAAATGTTTTTTTTTTGTGTGGGGAAGGTAGGAAAGGAAGGGAAAGGGGAATGAAAAAAGGAAAAAAAAAAGGGAGGAGAGGAAAAGGAAAGGCGGAAGGGAAAGAAAAGAGAAAAAAAAAAAGGGGGGCACTATAATTTCAGTTTACGGACCGCGGCGGGGGTTGGGTGGGGACAGTACAGACGCCATCATAACAGGCTCAGGACTGAGCCTGATTGCCTATATATTGGTGGGGGTGGGGGTGGGGGTTGGGGGGAGGGGACCCGAGGGAGGGTTGGGAGGAGACAAGCTCAGTACTATAATACATATAAATTGCGAAGGTAAAGTTTTTTGTTGTAAAGGACATCAGATTAAAGAATACATGAAAAAAACGTTTATGGGAAAGATAAAAATGCTCTTAGCTGGGAGAGCTAAAATTTCAAGATGGATAGGGTAAAGATTCTGACCATTAACAGCTGTGGTCTCAATGATGAGAGAAAAAGGCACAGAGTGGCTATGGGGCTACAATCTATAGGAGCAAACATCGTTTGTATCCAAGAAACACATATCGAGGGATCTAATATGCATCTGCTTCACAAACTCAGCTTTAAATTGATCTCTGCCACAACACAGGGGGTTAAAATTAAGGGTGTCGCAATTTTAGGGAAAATACACGGGACACAATTCAACCGCTCAAAAGCTGATAAACACGGACGATGGGCCATCACAGAGTGTCTCTTGAACAATGGATCTACAGTAGTCATTTGTTCAATATACAATAGTATCAGTGACGACCCTGATCTCTTGGATCATATCTCTAATGAGCTCGCCCACTGGCCACTCCCGGTAATAATCTGTGGAGACTTCAATCTGAATTTACCGACTGATTGGTCAGATGATTTACGCTTTAAATACAAAGGGAGGAAGCCTAGAGTCTTTCAAGCATTTAAGAATTTATGCTCGACCCATGGTCTTATCGATATTTGGCAAACGAAACACCCGGACGATCCAGGCTATACCCACTATTCCTACCCCCATGCTTGTCACGCAAGGTTAGATTTTTTTTTAGTGTCCAATTCTATGGTTTCTAGTTGCGTTATTGAAAAATTACCTAGGGTAATCTCTGATCACAACCCTCTCCTATTGACCATAGAAATTCCTTTAATTAAAAGTAACACTAATATATGGACGTTTGAAAGGGCACTACTAATTAACGAAACGTATTGTGAGCTCATGCGCCAATGGATCCCTAGATTTTTAGCCGAGAATATTGGTAGTGCGCCAATCGAGACAGTCTGGGATGCTCTTAAGGCCGGGATCAGAGGTGAAACTCTCCGATTTTCATTATGTGCTAACAAAAAAATAAAACAAGAGATGGCAGTACTACAGAATAATGTCATAACCGCTGAAGAAGGCCTAATTAAAGCTATTCGAGAGAGAAGGGAAGTCGAAGAAGAACTTAAACAGATCACAATTGCCAAGAATCGCGTGATGGAGATATTAACAGCTAAAGCTATCGACCAAGCCACAATACATAAAGAAAATATTTATGAGTTAAGTGAACAGGTAGGGCACCAGCTAGCTGTGCGTACCCGAGAATCAAACACTGCTAACCTTATCAAGGCTATCAGAGATCCAGAAGCCGGGCTCTTGACAGATCCTGACGCAATTAGGATTGCGTTCCATAAATATTATCAGATTCTATACAGGGAAACTCTCATACATCATAATATTCATGATGCAATTAACGAATACCTAAGACAAGATGTTCACATGAGGCTAGAGAGCAATGATGCCGATAGCATGGATGAGATTCCAAAATGGGAGGAAATCCTCCTCGCACTGAATAGCCTTGCTATAGGTAAAGCGGCGGGTATGGATGTAATTCCTACTGAATTCTATATTAAATTTTCTTCACAAATGAAAGATATATTGTCTGAGCTAGTCGCTCATGTATTCCAAGGGGGACGACCCCCGGGATCTTGGTCTATGGCTAAAATCGTAGTCTTTTTAAAAAAACATAAAGACGCTACAGAATTAGGGTCCTATCGACCTATCACGTTAATAACTAGCGACTCCAAAATTTACTCTAAATTATTGGCTACAAGATTAGCCCCTTACATACATAAATTAGTCTCGGCTAGACAACATGGGTTTATCCCCGGAAGGGGCACCACCGATCATATCCAGAGAGTAATCTCATTATTTGATTGGTGCGAGGTTTCAGGAGACCCTATGGCTTTGATATTATTAGATGCCGAGAAAGCTTTCGATAAGGTCTCCTGGAAATATCTCTGGACTGTCATGACTAAAAGTGGTATAGGGGAACCCTTTATCAAAGCAACGCAGATGCTGTATAGAGAGCCAACTGCAGTGGTCATGGTGAATGGGTCAACTTCAGAATCTCTGCCAATAACTAGAGGGACAAGACAGGGATGTCCATGTTCTCCTCTCTTATTCGCTATATATATTGACCCATTCATACGGAGATTGGAGAACAGCGCTCGGATCTCACCTATTTGGGTAAGGGACCAAGCGACGAAAATACTAGCATATACGGATGACATCGCAGTGGTCACTAGCGACCCTGCGAACTCCATCAGGGCGATTGAAGAAGAAGCGAAGATTTTTGGGGAAGTGTCAGGCTACAAATTAAATCAAGCCAAAACCCAGATTATTTCCAATAGCAAAATAAGTCTGACAGACTCACGGGTGACGAAAAAGCTAACTACCTGGGAGTGAGCATAACCTCAAAATTAGAAAACCTAGTTGATGATAATATCTCTCCTTTAATGCAGCGTACTAAGAAGGATATGATTCGTTTTAACAATCTTTACCTATCCATTGGAGGTCGTTGTAATTTAATTAAAATGCTTATCTTGCCTAGATTTCTATATTTTTTTAGATCAATCTGTTTGGAGTTCCCCCCGCAAATATTTAAGAATATGGACAGTATGTTTAGTAGATTTCTATGGGGGTACAAGAAACCACGAAGGGCGTTGCAAACCATCACTTTACCTAGAGATAGAGGAGGACTGGCACTGCCCAATTTCAAAATATACTATTGGGCTACCACCTTAAAATTTTGCGTCGGTTTACTCTCTCCCATAAATAATAACAACGAAGGAGATATCCCAACCCCACAAGAGCTACTGCTAGGAAATGAGTCTAGCGGCTGCTTATGGCGTCATATGAACGATGGTTACTTTAAAAAAGTAAGATTTAAGTCAATAACGTGTATTCATAAAATCTGGAACTCTGTACGGAAATTAGCCTGTATTGGACGATTATCTTATTACACTCCGATTCTCAATAATAGCAATCTCCCCGCAATTTTTAGCGACGTATATATGGAAAGGTGGATAACTAAAAGAGTTACACAACTTGGTTGTTTATATACTATATCCGGAATTAAATCTTTTGACGAATTGCGGACTGAATTTAATTTAGACCACTGGGATTTTTTAAAATTTTTGCAGATTCGAGACTTTCTTTTGAAGAGAGGGGAGAGCAGGTCAAGATTCCTGACAGTCCCACTAATCGAGAATTTATTAAACAACTCTAAAATTAAAATTGGGGAAATTTATGAACTATTAAATCTTCGTATTTCAGATGATATGGATAAATATATATGTAAA
This sequence comes from Triturus cristatus, assembly GCF_964204655.1. Classification (NCBI taxonomy): domain Eukaryota; kingdom Metazoa; phylum Chordata; class Amphibia; order Caudata; family Salamandridae; genus Triturus; species Triturus cristatus. Next base: position 320,015,391 of record NC_140593.1, on the reverse strand, counting down.
TGGCAGGATAAACTTGGGATTTCGGCTGAAATCGTTCAATTCTCATTTAGCCTATATCTGTCTAATTTTATATCAATTAAGCTTCAGGCTCAATTCTATAAAACTTTTTTTTTCTTGTATTATACCCCTTATAAAATAGCTAAATGGGGTTCAGGGAAAGGAACTACGTGTCCCAGATGCGCGCTACCCGAGGCGGATAGCATTCATATTTTTGCCACTTGCACGGTATTATCGAATACTGTGAACGATATCTCCACTTTTCTTTCCGATATTTTTAATACAAGAATAGAAATTTCTATTGCAGAAATTATGCTGGGCACGTCAAATGTTATACGACCTAAACATATGCATGGGTTAATATTCATTGCAATGGCTGTTTTTAGACTGTGTATTGCTTCAGCTTGGCTAGATACCAGCGCTCCGGCGTTTCAACAATGGAGAGCTCGGTTTTTAGCAGTTTGCAGTCTAGAAGTAGCTATATATAAAAGAAAGGGCTATATCAAACACAAAAAAGGGTTAGCAATCTGGGATCCTCTTCTACAATGGCTACAAAGATAATGCATAGTGTTAATTTTTTTGTTGAAGTCTTTAACTGTTTCTTTCAATGCTGTCCAAAACGTACTATGTTAAGATAAAAAATTGTTATTTGTATGTAATGGATTGTTCTGAGCTAGGGCGGTGTTTATTTTTTTTTGTGGGGAAAAAATAAAATAAAATAAAAGCATTTAAAAAAAAAAAAACAATTATTGATAAATATGAATAACATTGCAATATATTGTGAAATAATTAACTTGAAGAATTATCATGGAGAAATGGTAAGTATAGAAAAAGAATAGTAGGAAATAGGAAAAAGAAAGAGAGTAGAATAAATAAGAGAAGACATGGATTAAAAATGTAGCGAGAAAACAAGTAAGTAAAATGGAACAAGGAATTAGAGGGGAAAAGGGCAAGGAAAGGGTGAAACAGATGTGAAAGAGAGTAACAGATAAACAGATAAGATAAGAGTAAAGGAAAGAGCAGGAATGAAAAAATAATAAAAGAAAGTTCCACAAAACGATACGGAAACATGGGGGTGGACCACACATGGAAGGCAAGACACCCACGCAGGAAACTCCAAGACGAAACGGAAAGGGAAGACATCGTCCAGGCGAACATGATGGGATCACAGATTAAAGGACCACAATGAACTGCACCTGATAAAAAAGAAGAAAAACTTATTATGAAAAATATAACAAACATGCAATAATAACGTACAATACATTAAGGGATGTGAAGGAGCTTAGACATATCAGAACAGCAAAATTTCAAAAACTAGCATCAAAACGTGGATGTGTGAGGCAATTCAATGCTATCAGCTTTGCAAGAGTCTAAAAACAGTTGCAGACATGCCGGGTCCTCATAGGTAGTGGTTTTATTGTTAAACGTCACTTTCATAAGACAAGGGTGAAACAGGCCATATCGGGCATTCAGGTTGTGGAGCAACGGGCTCATGTCTAAGAATTTCTTCCTCCGGTCGGCCGTTGCTTTTGCATAGTCTTGAGCAAAAATGTGATCATTTCCTTGCCACAATAATTTTTCTCTACTTTTGGCAGCATGAAAGACCTCAAGTAAATCTGCGTACTCCACAAAATATAGAAAGACGCCTCTTGGTTTAGCATTGGCAGATGTAAATTTTGAAGTTTGACCAAAACGATGAGCCCTTTGGCTATTTATTTGGAGAGTCAGGAAGTTCCAAAAGGGTTGAAAGAAACGATTGAAAGAAAAAAATAGGATCTGAACCTTCAATTTCCTCCACCAGGCCATAAATGCGTAGATTATTACGCCTATTGCTGTTTTCCAAATTTTCAACTTGTTGTTTTAGGTGAGAGACCTCCAGCTGCAAAGGAGGAATCTGGTTGGTAACGTCTTGGATAGTGTCAACACGTTGAGTCAATTGGAAAGTTTGTTGTTCCATCTGGGACCATTTGTCCTCCAGAGTTTGGAGACGGTTATTTGCTTCCTCCATGAGAGGTTTGAGAGCGCGGATTTCTTGAAGAAGCAACTCCATAGATAGTGAAGATGTAGAGTTAGTGTGTGATGGAGGTTTTTTTTTAACACGTTTGGCAGAAACTGTGGTTGGCGTGGAGGGAATTTTAGTTAGTTGCTTGGAATTACCACGGGATATGGTAGATGATGAAGTACTTGTATGAGTTTGAGCAGGTCCAGATTCATCCATATTCTCTTGTAGTACACTAAAGGGATTATAATCAGTCACGGAGGTATTTTCAACAAGGTTAGAACCATTGCGAGAGGGGCGTGCTTTTGCCATGGCACACCACGTAATTGGTTGCAGGTTCTAAGGAAAACAGAGAAGTAAGCAGAGTAGACCGTTGTTACAAAAACTTTTGAGGAAAAACCAAGAGAACCATTGGAGATGACGAAGGCGTGTATTAATGAAGAAATAAATAAGAAGGAAAATACTTCATTGAAACATCGCTTTAGAAGACTCTTTGAAATGCTATGAGTAGAACAGGTATAGTGTCATATACGCAGCAGAGAGAACAATGTGAGTTGGCAATATAAGAAAAATGTTCAGGAACCAAAAATACGAGGAGAATGTATCTGGCAGCTCTGTAATAACATGTCAGTGGAAGAAAAGTGAGTATGTTCAAAAACGCGGTTAAAAACTGCGAAAACGCTCACCTTAAATGCTGAAAAAAGGCACAGTATATAATGCAGACTTTCAAATCATCCTGTTAGTGACTGCAAGGATTGGGACTGTGCAGAAAGACAGGAGTTCACAAGCACATATTGTATGGTGAAAAAAGATTTGGTTGCAATGGAATGGTAAAGCTCCTGCACGAGAAAAACAGAACTGCAGAGAAACTGTGAAGAAACTGAGCATCGAACGCTCAAAATGGTGGTCGCTAGTTGCTGAGGAGAAAGCTTATCAGCACAGACGAGGACAACCATCTCACCCCAGACGCTCGTAAGGCTCGCAAAATGAACCGCGAGTCTTCTTTTCTCTGTTGCTGGTAATTTAGACGTCCGACATCAAGAATTGCCGCCCGGAGATCTCCCGTCTCCGAACACCACCACAGAGCTCTACATGAAGGCAGCCATATTCCTTGGTGTCGAAGCCACGCCCTTCTCTAAATTGGTTTCTAAGTCAGAAGGTAAAACTTACAACCGGTACGACCTTGGTTTCTGTATCTGACCTGAGCTCCATCACAGCAGGCCTTAAATTGAACATATACTTTAGTCAAATGCAACTAGATGACCGTGATTGCACTGATGCTTTTGATTATTTTTGCTTTGGGTGTCATCATGTTCATTAAATTATCCACTAGTTTTTTTAATTGATTTGGGATTTTATTGCGTTGTGTTATTGACTTTTCAACTATTTTTGTGCTCCTAAATGCTTTACACATTTATTTTCTTAAGTTAAGCCTGTCTGCTCTGTGCCATAGCTACCAGGGTTGCGCTCAAGTTTAAATACAGAAATCTCTGCCGGAACTAACAAAAATAGTGACATTATTACTTGTCCACCCTAACTAATAATGCACTTTCTCACACTCACAGAATAACCTGTCTACCACACTTTAAATAAGATACATAAAATACCAGTTTTGGTCTTCAGAAATGTGTGAGGCACGAGCATGAAGACATATTGTGGAGCTAACTCTCATACTAATGATGTTATAATGTCAAAATTATTTGAGCCAAGTGTGTATAAATACATTTTTGCTAACTCCTAACAAAGGGTTATGTGTGGATTGACATAACAATGTTAAAAGTGTTATTGTTGATAATTACCCTAACTAAAGCAGACTAATGAGTTATATGATTTAACTCAGCATCTAGGGTTTCGTATGAATATTCACTTACCACCACTCATGTCTGTATACTTCAAAAGATACAATTTATGTTGGTACTCTAAGTTATTGCTTTATCAAGACAGGATAAAGGTTTGATATTTGCATGTTATTCTACATTATTTTCATCATTGGAATGTATGCTGCACTGTACTATACACATACAAATGTTAAGAGTTGAATTCTGTCACAGCATTTAATTTTTTAATGAAGTGTATCAGTTCAAAACAATAAATGTGCTTCTTATCAAAACACACACACACACTTTTACTAAAGTGCCAGATTATATGCGTTGGCACATGCCAGACTAATGTGCATTACTGCAGTGGGATAGAAAAACAAGATCACCCTAATGAAGATAAAGGGTACTATTTCACTCTTTCCTTTTAACACAAAGCAACACAGCAATTCTTTTCTGCCCTGCCTCAATTTTTTTAATTAGATATCCAAATATTCTTTTTTTTGTTGTTTTTTTTACAATTAATGTGTGTGCAAATGTCAGCTTGTTTGTTATGTTTGAAATGAACATTTATGTGTAGCAATTTGTCTTGGCTGGTTTGACATCTATCTTGTAATCAAAAAATGTGCTGCATACTAGAGACATAGATCATGTGCTAATTTTTTAGAATTATTTGCTGTGTAGCTAAAATACTTCAGTATTTAAATTTCCCATTGCAACTTAATAATGTAATATAAATAGAATGATCCCTCTTTAGGAATTACTTTGTATATATTATTCACAAGTTCAACATTGGCTATGTTAAATCAAGTATTTTTGAAAAACAAAATATTTTTATTGAAATTTCTTTGGGAGCGGGGCACCTAAAGAAATTCACATGCAGACAATCATACAGAGAAATTTCATAGAGATAAAAAGCGTTGGGGTAAAAACCTATACATTCTATTAAAAGAAGCATTATTTTCATATACGGTATATCAATTCATTATTACAACAAGATCCCCTACCTCCGCCTTCCACCGATAGACTGGGGCCCAAATCGTTTCCCCATTTTTTAGGCCTTTCGGCCTTTTCTTTCATAAATTCCTTTCCCCAAATTAAAAGTGGAGAGGAGCTGGGCGAGCCAATGGCAAAAGGATGGGGCCACCGGTTACAACCACGCTGTAGCAATACACATTTTAGCCACTGCCATCGCCAGAAACAAAAAATATGGCTGAGTGCCATCTGATCCTGAGCTACTTACCCCCAGTAGCTTTAACTCTGGGGTTAAGACCACATTCGCTCTAGGAACTGCTCTATATCTTTCTTTAAGGAATCGAGCGGTAGACAGGTCAAAAACATGTGAACCACCTCTGCCCTGAGGGCTTGGCAGCGAGGGCAGCTAATACCCACTGATCTGCCCCACTTTGCTATTTTATCTGGCATATAATACAAATCTAAACTCGTTTTATAATGCTGTGCCTGTAATTTTGATGAACAGAATATAGTGTGTCCCTTATCTAAGGAATCGAGAAAGCCAGATTGCTTTATTCTGAGCCTTTGATCCCATTTGTCTGCCTTCCTCTCTAAATGATCTGGCTGCACGACGATCAACTCACTTTAGATGCTGCTGATGGTACAACCTTCTTCGTCCCTTAGCCCATCCATAATAATGTTTTTAGTTATCCCTTTTGGACCCCCATTTTCTTCCCCAGGAAGCTACGTATCTGTAAATATTTGAAGGGAGCGTGGCAAACCGCCAAGCATGGCAGCCGCAACTTAGCAAAGCTCAGCTGCAGTACCCAAAAATCCTGACAATATTGTTGGTACAGGGGGCCATCCAACAGTAATTCCCCCCCACACTTTGCACACACTGTGAGAGGCATGGCCCCAAAGAGACAAAGCAGACAGCATGGTTCTGGCCAAAGAGGAGACGCCATACTGTGCACACATCCCAGGCCCAATGCGGGAAATGGAGACCTGGCATTGCCCCTGACATCGGAAGAGACCTGTGCCAGCACCCATGGGACTGAGAGGCTTCCATGTCCCCGAGAGTGCGTGATTACCTTGATGAGGCCTGAGGGTGAGCTGTGCCGATTCCCGTTAAGATAACCAGGCCTGCGAAGGGCCGGCGAACCTTCCCCTTTGAGCAGCTGTGGTGTGGCCAGGAGACAGTAGAGCACTACGGGAGCCCTGTCCTGGGCGTGCTGGAGCACCACTGTGCCTGGGCTGAGCGGTGGGAAGCTTTGGTTGTGGTGCGGAGCCCCACCGGCAGCCTCAGTGGCCCTTGAGCGGCGCTGCCGGGCGAGACAGGCAGAGAATTGCCCTCGGAGAATCCGGTGAGTCGAATTCTCCCTTGCGCAGTGGAATGAAGCCCCGGTTCTTGGGCCTCTCCTGACTCTGGGTCTACGACCCTTACGTCCCAGGACAACTGCTGGGTCTGCCACAATTACCCTTTGCAGCAGCCCGATCATGCAGCGAGCGGCCTACAAGTGGGATGTCTCCTGATACAGCGAGGGCATTGAGAGCAGGATGAAAGTGCCCTAATTAGCCGCAGAATCCAACACCGCACCTATGGGGCCTGGCTCCTATTGCATGTGGCCCTCTCCTGTTGTGAACTGTTTCACTGGACCACCCTGCCACACAAGCGGCCTATGGACTGGGGACCCTTAGTACACATGACAGTTAGGGCAACCCAGTTTGAACTATACCTTGTGAGTTTGACCCAATAGACCCAGGGAGCAGGCTGAAGCCGCTGTTGGAGTTATCGCCCGTGTTGGTGGAGGCCCTCTGGGCCTGCTCCCTTCTGAGTCCACGAGGGAAGCCTACATAAGCACTGCCAAGCACTAAATACTGCTTTAGCGACCGGCTTGAGCCACAAACCACCAGCAACACTAGTCTAGTTGGCACTCGCCAAACATTGCACCATGGGGCGCACGAAGGGCAAAACGCCAGAAGTACCACCTGCGAACTCACAGACACACGAAGAGTCAGATGCAGCCTCCCAGGCACTCTCACAAAGTTGCATCCCGCCGACTAACATGGACCCCACTCCGGACAAATTAGATTTGATCCTGCAGGAAATACGGGACTCACGGAAGTCCATAGAACACCAGATATGCTCCCTCACTACCGGATTCACCCTCCTTAAGGCTGACCAAGAGAAGCTCTCCACCACAGTGATTAGCAACAAACAGACTCTGTCGGACTTACTGCCACAACACAGGGAACACTTAGAGCACATATCCCAGTTGGCTGGTCTCTTTGATAGGGCAGAGGACACAGAGGGCAGGTCAAGATGAAACAACGTCTGCAAAATAGGTCTGCCAGAGCACACATAGGGCCACAGTGCCACCGGGTTTGTGGAGCATTGGCTTTGAGACCAGATAGCCCCAGAGGGCTTATCAAACTTCTTTTGTGTGGAGAGAGTGCATTGGATCCCTACGGGTAGACCGACGGTGGGTGAACTCCCACGCCCAATGATAGCCCGTATACTGAATTACAGGCACCATGATATCCTGCTCCAAAAGACCAGGGAGAAGACACCAATACAGTACAAAAAACATCGAATCTCGCTGTATCCAGACTACACTGTCCTGGTTCAAAGTCAAAGAGCCTCCTACCAGCCTCTTAAAAACAAGCTTGAAAATCATCTACGATCAAAAACCACACTCCTTTGACAGCCCAAAAGTGGCAAATGACTGGCTGGAAATCACCCTCCCCACAAGCATTGGAGAGCCTTGAACATAGGACACATTGAGACCCAAAAAAGGCAAAAGGACAAAGAACTCACCGAGACCGATTGACCCGCAAGCCTGTTGCCAAAAGCCCCTCACTGGAACAGGCTCTGTGGGGGCAGGAATCAGCCTTGGCAGCGGCAGCTGGCATTCGAGACTCTAACCCCCCTTCATCACCCAAACAATCGGATGAGAACACTATGCACTCGGACTCTGTGAACACTGACATGCTATTCCCCTCGATTACTCCACAAGCAGTTCAAGACTTATTCAGCTAATGATATTCAGAGACCGAACAACGCTCCAGGATCATTGTTACATGGATGCACTAAAGAGAAGTAAGACATTACTAATGCACCCAACTCTTTCCTCCCCACCCCAGCACCCCTTAAACTTTGTTTAAATTAAGGCTCCTGACATGCGTGTAGTTCCACCCTAGTTGATGTACTATGCAACACACATGAACCCCCTGCAGCAGATGCATACCGAAGCCAAATGGAAGTTCAGATTATTCTGTATAATGTTGGGACCAGCATAGTTTATGCGCTAGTCCTCGTATTGGGAGTTTAGTTGCTTTTTTTGTTGGGTTCCTGGCTCATACTGCACCAACCCACACACACCGCCTATCATCCAACCCAAGGCTATCGCAATACCGACTGAACTCAGACATGGCCACATTGTGTAAATATACTGAAATTACCTGGAATGTCAGGGGGATGGGATCAGTGCACAAACGCCACAGGGTCCACGCACAATTGAATAGACTAGATCATTCTCTGCATTCGTGAGAGGGACAGTTTTATGGGTTAGTCACGGGGTCCCATTTGTGGCTATTGAGCAGCGCACAGACACTTAGGGCAGGTAGGTGATTGTTCATGGCACGTTGGATGGCGTACATATAGTAATTTGTTAGTAATCAATGAGAACTAGCTCTGGTTTAAATTGTTTGTGTCTGCGGGGAAAAAAAAAACCATTAGGTTTTTAATGAAGGCCCTCACCCACCAACCTAGTTGGTGGCATGCTTCATCATTGGGCCCCACCCGAGGTACCAAGTGTACCTCAGGTGTGCTTCGACGCCAGATTACTGCGGAGCGGGTTTTTTGGTTCGTGAGGGTGCTGTGAGTGTGCTCTGAGTGAGGTTTAAAATACTGTCCTGGGTGTCCCAAAGACTGTTTTAATGGTGGGCCCCAGGCAGTCGATAAAAACAAAGGCTGTGGGACGTGCACGGTAGGCTTATGGCCTCCGACGTCCTGTGCGGTCAACTAGTTTCAGCCAGGCCTTTTCTTCTACTGGCTTTCGTCAGGACCTTATATGTGTTGGGTGTTACAGGGGTATTTATGAGTTTGTCAGTGCCCTGTGTGTAAAGCACACGCTACGGTGCTTATATGTGCAAGAGGTGTTTCCTCTCGGGTTGTACACCTGATTGTAACGAACAACTCAGCATGGAGCTCAGCCGGGGGCCAGGACCATGTGCACTCGCGCGATGTCGCTGGTCCCTCAATGAACCTGTTGTCCGGGCAGAGGCTCTGTTAGTAATTGGCAGTATATATGCCCCGAATTATGAACAAGACAAATTCCTTACAAATCTATATGCGGTGCTGGCAGATAGGGTAGACTTCCCATGGGTACTCGGCGGGGACAACAACTCCACTCTAGATGTTTAGCTAGATCGTTCCCAACCACCCTCCGAGGAGCTGCCTCAATTAAATAAGTAAAATCTTTACGGTTCTGGGCGGAGGGCTGGGCACTAAAGGATGTATGGGGCCTAAAAAACCCTAACAACCGTGACTACTCCTTGTATTCCCCACCACACCAGCTACATACCAGGCTGAATAGAATATTCTGCTCCCTGCCCATCACACCCCAATTTTCTCATACTACATACCTGGGTAAAACCCTTTCTGATCACAACCCACTCGAGATCACTTTAGAATGGGGAAGAATACCCACCCCTGTCCCTACATGGAGGTTATGGCAGCAGATGCTGGAAGACAGTCTTCCGTGACACATTGGGGTCAACCATCACAAATTATTTCAATGAGAATGCCAGCTCTGCCTCCTCCCACCTCATAGAATGGAATGCATTCAAGACAGTGATCTGAGGCACTGCTATTGGTTCCACGGTGGGGGCCTGCTATGAGTCACATAAAAATCTAACAACACTAGAGGTCTCTTTAAATGCACTAGAGCAAGGGTCAAGTAACAACCCCTCCAAACAAGAGAAACTGCAAGAAGGGCGAATACAACACACTGAACTCCTAGAACAACTCCAATTGATAGATTACCAGTCATACACCCAACATAAACACGCAGATGCAGATAAGTCTGGAACGTTATTGGCGTGATTGCTACGAGAAACACCCCCTTCTGTCCCGATACATGAAGTGGCTCTGCCAGATGGCGCCATAGTGCACACCCAAGAGGAAATAAACCTGGCCTTTAGTAATTACTAGGAGACATTATACAGTGCCCCCAGTGTTGCAATAACAGAGCCCATAGCGACTTTCCTAGATGGCTTAACCTACCCCAAGTTAATAGAGACCGACCAAGAGGAACTAGATGGCCCCATTAAAAATGGGCCAAAATTAATGAGGCTATCCGTGAGTTTCCCGTAATGAAACCCCGGGTCTGGACAGTCTACCGGTAGAATTTTTCACCACCTTTGCAGACAAACTAACACCACAACTTAAACGTTTGCACCAAGCAGCTCACGGGGCCCATTCTCTTCTGCTTTCTACTAGGCAAGCCCTGGTCTCTTCCCTCTCCAAGCCGGGCAGAGATCCGCGAGATATGTCGGGTTACCATCGCTATCCCTCTTACCCGCAGAATATAAAATGCTTAGTAAAATTCTGGCCTGTCTTCTTCTTCCTTACCTCCCGAAATTAATTCACACTGATCAGTGTGGCTTTGTCCCAGGCCGCAGTACATCCCTGAACATGAGGCACTTGCACTATGTCATGGAGGCTGCCTCTGATGTTTCCCACGAGGCTGGAGGCATCTCCCTTGATCTGTGGCAAGCTTTTGATACCTTAAACTGGGAATACATGGCAGCAGCCAGTAACAAATTTGGCATTCCACCTTGTTAAATGGGTTGGATTAAGCTATTATACACGGCTCCTACAGCCCGGGCCCATACTGGCTCTCATATATCACGTTCTTATCTAGTAGCACGAGGTATGCGGCAGAGCTGCCCCCTGTCACAACGGCTATTTGTGCTAGCTTTTAGAACCCCTTACCATCACACTTCGGAGGGAAGCAGAGAACAGAGGGATCCAATTAGGAGATACAACACATGTAGTATCAGCATATGTCGATGACCTCATTCTATACATTCATGACCTGACAGAAGATTTAGAACCTATCCCGAGTATATGCCAACAATTTGAAGGTATATCAGGGTTGGCCATTAATGAAAAGAAATCGCACGCGTTCTTTGTACACCGAAGGGAGAGCCTGGAGTCCATCACATTTGGACAGCTAACCCTAGCAATCACCTTCAAATACCTGGGTATTCATATGTACAGGGCTTCACAAGTTCTTATAGAGGGTAATTTGCTGAAAGCGATCAGAGCACTACATGCCCAGGTCTCCTTTTGGACATCCTTACCCCTTTCGGTGATGGGTAGAATAGCCATCTCAAAGATGGTGGTTCTCCCACGATTGTTATATTTTTTTACGAATCTGCTGGTCCTGATCCCCTCCACTATTTTCTGGACATTAGATTCTCTACTCTCGGATCTCATCTGGGGGAAGGGATGCAGAAGAGTGAGCCTGGCCAAAATGCAACTGAGGCCAGACGAGAGATGGCTAGGAGGTCCTGATTTTCATTCATATTGTCTGGCTAGCCAACTACAATGGCTGTCATATTGGCTTGCAGGACGCAACATACACAAAATCGATTACACGCCACAAACATTGAGCCGGGGCACTCTCCACACCCTGCTACTACCTGGGAATAGGACACACCCCTATCATTCCCCCTTTGCTTCGAATGGCTCTCCTTTATTGGAAAAGGGCACTACAATACACCAGACGGACTCCCCCATATGCACCTAACACTCCTTTACTTGGAATTCCCACCGCAACAGGGCTAGTCAATAAACGTAGTATCTCCCACTGGACATGAGAAGGGGTATCCACCATCAGAGCTTTGTTCATCGACAGTAGGCTAGCGGACCATGAGAATTTCACTCCTAATCAGAGTTCCCCGCTCCCTGTTTATATTACACGCTACTATCACCCACTACATTCAAAAGTACTGGTCCCAGTGAACCCCCTACACATAAATTAATCCATGACATATATCTGATGGGGGAAGGACGCCACTTAATTAGATGGCTATACAGGGGGTCAGGAAGCACGGAGGAACTTCCCTCATGGCTCTATGAGTCAAATGGATTAGGGATCTCGGTAGAGACCTAACTGACAAGGAATGGTCCTCTCTACTGGAATTCCCTAAAAAGGTGTCTCATAATGAAACATTCAAACGTATACACTATATGATCCTACACAGGGCGTACCTTACCCCACATCGCCTTAATTGTATATACCCTGAGGCCCAAGTCTAAACGCCAGACATACTGCATATGTTGTGGGCATGCCCACACTTGGGGAAGTTTTAGTTCATAATTGGACAAGTGGTGAGAGATACAACGGGCACCTCTGCCTGGGACACAGCAGAGAGCTGCCTACTAGGACTACACTATATTCAAAAAATATGTAGGGGTTTACCCAAATTACCCTCCTATATCTGGGCAAAGATACAATACAAAAGTAAGGGAGAAAAAAATGGCAAGGAGGAAAATATATATTTATATCTACTTACATAGGGAACTTCATATTACCCTATTAACAGTATATAGTCCTGTCATTTGTTTATATTCCTTATTCCAAACAACAAATCACATACCAAAGACACATTTTTACGTAGTTTTAATTTCTCATAGTATTGATTTTGAACATCTTAATTTTTTTAATTATCTTATCAAACATACAAACACAACAAATATATACAAATCAGAAAACAACACAGTTCAGGAATTCCTTCTACCCACTTGATAGAAAAAACAGTGTTCACCTATTCAATAAAGGTAATACACTTAGAGGTCGTCTAATATGCACACGAGGTTATTACTCCTCTAAAGCCCTTAATTTCACAAATGTGCATACAGTCGTCACAAGCTTAATCAATTATAGTTGGACTCCTCTTGTCAAAACCTGTCGACGCGGACGCGTTTCGGCCTTCATATACGTCTTGGCCTCCTCAGGACAAGGGTAAGGAAACAAACCTATATAAATATAAAATAACTTATTGTACCAAAAGAAAAGCAAATACTATATTTATCTCTGTGCGAACCACTACCAACAAACGTGCCCCTAGGGAGACCATCACCGGATAAAATAGCAAGCATGTAGGAAGGGAAGAGTCCGATCCACCTCAAACTCAGTGTAGATTGCCGCAAGATACCATAGTGAAAACTAAGGGCTATAAATGCTGTTGTCAATATAAAAAGGAATGAACCCCAAACTCCACAGTCCGTGAGTGTACCTCAATAAGCTTATCCTGGTGTGATTTATACCTACACTAGAGATCGACTCACTTGATGGACAAAATCCAGATGCTATACGGTCAGAACCCAGTATAAGTCCTTCGTAAATATTCAGGGTGTATCACTGAAATGCATAAAGAAGTCTCTTAGCGTCTGACTTAACCAGGGCAAGTCAATCTCAATAAGTCAAGTACAGGATGCTGAAATCCTCAATTACGATAGGGCTTACCTTCACTACTTGCTTTTAAATCAAAAGTCACTGATGGGACACCAATTTCTATCTTGATACCCACTCATATATAGCGCTGTTATCCGCCCGCATCATCCTCTCTACTGAAAGGCATTACCCCTCTAACTAAACATTCCCTCTCTCTGCTTCAATACGTCTGTAGGCATGAATCTCCTTCAGTACTATCGGCACTAGGCGCTGCAAATCCGACGCGTTGAGATTTAAAAACGCACAACTCGCCGTTCCACGTGATCAGGACCCAACACTGAACATAAGTAAAGGATTAATTATCAAGGGAGGCATGCTAACTAATCACAAACAAGAGACTCACCCCCATAACGGAGTCTCTAGCAAACCTTCTGCTATGTACAGACCCTCACAATGGCCTGGAAACGGGAAAATGCCATCTTTAACACAATGAATACAAAGGACTACACTGCTGCCGGAAAACACAGAAAATACAATACCGTTTTGCGGATATGGATATTCTAATAATGAAACGCGCCATCACAATGAGATGGAAATCAGCCTGCCCCCTACACTAGTCACTTGGCACAAAGAGATGGTCAGATGGGGGGGAAGCAGAGAGTGCTATCATCAGGATGAAGGAACTTTGAGGGGTGCGTAAAACACCCATTGCCTTGGAATGGGACCAGATGTTAGAATCACTCAAAGCCACTGACCCCTTTACGCCCTCCAATATTCAAAACATGTCACCCCCTCTGCCGAGTCGTAGTATAGTCATCCCACACAGAACTGTTCTGCTTATTAGGTCACCCAGTTTGAATGCAGTCTCTAAGATATAATAACTCTATATAGGATAATATGATATATGAAAGATATAACCCTGGTCCAAATTACATGACGTAAGGGTGAGCCAGTTGAGTGGGTGGGGGGTGGGTAGTTATATGAAGTTACATTCTTTATTCAAATTCTTAGGAAATGTACAAATGCAACAACTAATGCCAATGATAGACCTTGAAACACTAATGCACGCTCAGGATGGTCAGAATATACTTGGGATATCTCATTGGCAGGATTCTGTTGAAACTGTGAATATGCAAATCCTGAACCAATGGAACAATGTACCATTGGCTACAGAACTGTAATATTGTGATACACTATGTAAAATCAAAACTCGATACAATTCTGTTTAAAAGAAATCTGTAAATATTTGAAAAAATCTTTCCTGTCTACCTCGTATCTATATTGTATCTTGGTGAATGACCTGATTCCAGTTGTACCAACCAAATCCCCAATCATCTCTACCCCTAGGCCCATCCACCATTTCATTGTATTATGATGAAAGGCTATCGTTAGAGATGGATTCATGAAAGAGGGGTGTAATAATTTATTCTTCCTATTCCTATCTTTATCTTTATTGCCCTCCAAACCTGGCCTGCTGCTAAAAGAGTCTTAAACCTCACCTTCATATAATAACTAGGCACAGTAAATCTTAAATAGAGGTTTTCAGCATCTTTCCCTACCAATAGTTCATAGCTATCTGGTACCCTGCCTTGATTCCAAGGATCAAAGGGATTTCCCCCAGCTAGTCCATATATATATTGCAGGGCTGATGCTAGGTATTATAATCTAAAATCTGGGACAGTCAATCCTGCTCTCTTCTTAGGGAGAGTCATGAATTTCAGGGTCTGCCTTGTCTTCCCATATGCCCATATAAATCTATTTACAATCCTCTCTAACTTGTTGAGCCATACTGTCTCAAATATCAGAGGTATTGATCTAAAAAAGAAGAGAACTTTAGGCAGAATTTTTTTTTTAGCTGCATTACAACGACCAATCAGTGATAAGTGGAGATTATTCAGCCTAGCAAAATCTTGTGACCCCTTCTGGATGACAGGAGCTAGATTTACCTCGACAATTTGCCCTATATTGGGTGATCTATTTACCCCTAGACACGTTGCCGACTGAGCAACCCGAGGGTCGTTCAATCCAAGATGATCGTTAATTAAAATGTAAGTTTTGTGTTGATTGAGGGAGTACCCTGATATTTTCCCAAAAGCCAAAGTTTCTTTCGCTATTTCTGCCAATGCCGACTCCGGAAGCGATGTGACAACCGCTAGGTCGTCTGCATAGCCTATAGGCTAGTTTAACATCTATCTTGCAATCACAAAATGTGCTGCATACTAGAGACATAAATCATGTGCTAAGTTTTTAGAATTAATTGCTGTGTAGCTAAAATTCTCCAGTATTTAAATTTCCTATTGCAAATTAAGAATGTAATATAAATAAAATTATACCTCTTTAAGAATTTCTTTATATATATTATTCACAAGTTCAGCATTGGCTATGTTAAATCTCACATTTTTTATGTAAACACAAACTTGTTTTTTTCCCCAAAATGTTTTATAAATTAGCACTTCCCAGATAGACAGCCAGCTGGGCACGATGCTTGCATATGGCTACAACAAATGTTACAAACACTTTGGCTAGATTATTGTTGTTTTAAAAATATAATTAAATTTGCATGATGATCATCTTTTGAATGTAGGGTCATGATTTATGCTTTGCTGGACATCTTGCGCCTGTGGTAGAGGTCATCAGCTACACCACCCTGCCTCAACTAACTCCGCAAAATTAAAGGATCCCTGCTTGCCCAGCAGTCATCCCTTTGCCCTTAGAGGAACAACCAGCACAGTGGTTCCACTGAAGACAAAATGAGTTAGGTGAACATCCAGACAGATGTAAGGCAGCCTTTCAACAAACTTATTCATAAACCAATTTCTAGAGTTAAAATGGGTTTCATGAAGTTTAAAAATAAGGACCCCCCCCACACCCTACATGTTTTGTCCTAGTATGCGTGTTTATTAGTTATGTTATCTCTCTGTAAGCACCATTTTATACATGATGCTGACAGACAGAAAATAATATTAAATCAGACCATCAGCTCTAAATAGGTCTGGCACTCTGATGTCCTTAATACGAGGGCCCCTACTCTGTTTGCGTATTGGACTTACAAATATTAATAACTATTGTTTAAAGATACCATAACTAGATGTTGGACTTCATATTGTAGCAGGAGTATGAAATAGTTTTCAATAATTCAAACAAATAATTTCTTAAATGCAAATTTCTGTGACTAAAACTTCATATTTTCTAATTGATTTAACTAGCGGCACTAAGCTTCCTAGGACCCCTTTCTAAGGTACAGTAGTTAATTCTAAAAAAGATTCAAATACAGGACAAGTCTTGCTTTTTATCATGTCAAAAGACAGAGATAGGCATTGGGCGAGAAGCAAATTTTGATGTAAAGGTGACATATTACCTATCATGAAATCTAAATGTTTTTGTTTAAAAATATACTCAGTGGAAGATGAGGGTATTTTAGTCCATGCATGGAATGTGAATCAAAATGTTTTGTTTTTTTCAAAGAACAATTGGGTCGAAATAAATGCTTGGGATACTTGCTAGTTTTGTTAAGTTAATAAATTTCTCTTTTTACGGGAATGTTAGATGTGAAAATACTTGAGAACTTACCTTTTCCAATCAAATGAAAATGTATTTGGAGAATGCCCTGATGATAAGTTCTCATTTTTTTATTTTAGTAACATGTCTGTCCCTAACAGAGTACAAACTCAAAATCTTGGACTTTTTAGGCTACGAAAATAAAATATATATTTCCTGCTGTTAAACTAGGCAGATTTTCGATCTGAACAAAAATAATATTTTAATTGTTTACGTTCCTTTTGTTTGAATCACATTTGATTAAAACAAGTTAAATATGGGGTTGAATGTTTATTATATTTTTACAGACAATTTGGAGGATCAACAACGATGACAGTGCTCAATTATAGATATATATATAGATTAGATTAGTTTATAGGCATGTAGATTATTTGTAAGCGATTTTTTAGAATACTGTAGTTGTTGATTTTATATAGTGCCTATTGTCTTTAAAAATTTATATTTGAAAAATGCCAATCACTATTAATATCAACCGTTTTATACTGAACATATATTATAGTGATATAATATGACTAATTCTCACTTTGATTAGTGGCCACTGTGTAATAGCGAAAACAACGTGGACAAGTCCTTAACGGTTTATGGTCATTGTTGCTGACCTTCATCCTGGTAGAGGAACGCAGACAACCAGTGGTTGTCTTAGGAAACCCCTCCCCCACCTACCTAGTAGGTGACATGCTTCATCATCGGGGTCCAGCTAGATTGCCGAGTGCAATCCAGCTGTGCTTCAACGCCTGATTTACAGCGGAGCGGGTCCATGTTGTTTTTGCATATTACCCTGGGAAAGGGACAAGTTTCTATTTCCTTACTCTTTAGTTGTTTACTTGCACTGTGTATTAGCACCAAACCATAAATTCCTTTCTAAACATTTTCATTTCTACAAACCATCAGCAACATGTAAAAACATAGGATTCAATGACTTAAAAATATTCGTCATGACACATAAGCATAATTTCATTAATCTGGATGTGTCCTGCTCATTACTGGGGTTTATTTACAAATTATTATATATCATAAACAAGGTTTGGTGGTAAAATATAAACAGTATTCAAGCCAACAATAAATACACTATCTGACATCATTAAGTCATTTTGTATGAGTTTAAACACCCTAAATTCCATAAAAGGTCAACAGATGACAACTGGTATGTCACATATTTTAAAAGGTGAAGGAGGGTTGTTGTATCAGAATCAAAAACATATTGTCCTTCAACACGAATGTATATAATTATTCCATAACAATATAAGTATGCCAAATTAGCTATGCATTTTATTCTTATATATATATTTATTATTTCATAACAGTTTCCTAAATTGTAAATGGAATCCATTGACATATTATTTTTAATAGATATATTTGAAAAAAGTCTTACCAATATTAGAGAATATCTATATACTCCAGTCTGGAGGTGATCATTAATTGCACAGTCAATAAAGATGTATGAATCATGGACTTCTACAGGATATTTTGCAACAATATTTGTGGCAAAGTATTGCAAATCCGCAATATCCCCTTGCCATGTGTGCTGTTGCAGCTGATGCTACTAACTGGATGTGAGTACAGTCTATTGCTCCCAACACGCGTGAAATTATGCAATTTGGTAAAATCCTTGCTTGGCATGAATATGAAACTGAGGAGTAAATTTGATGATGGAATCTAGTACATTTGGTAAAAAAGGAGAAAGTGCACTCTGGGAAATACAAGCCATCCTCGCATATGTGCTTTTGATGATCCACATGCATGCAAATGGAGCACAGACAGTATCTTCACATGTGGTGGTATTGCATGTGAGTGTCCAGTGTTGAATTTCAATGTGGATCCAATTTTACCAAGTAAAGCAAATGTTTTCTTTCTTCGGACTTTAATATCTAAACACTTCCTTCTCGCTTTGTTGAATGAGGCTGATTTTCTGTAAAAAGATACTCTCCTTGTTCCTTCTATGGAGATTGCAATGTTGTGGATGCAGAATGACTTTCAAAATGACAATTTCTATGGCTGCAAGTGAATGTGTGATGACATATGAGATGCTTGTACATAAATTGTGGCAAATACCATCCTTGTTGTGCCTGTTAAGACCATGCGTAGGTTTGCAATATTTGTATCACAATAATACCAGCAGGACTACAGCCAATAATTTGTAGATTAGATTAATAGGAATTGTGCCTGTATGTCATACTTTTAAGTCACCTCTATCAAGTTATCTGCTTGAGCTCTTTTTTTAACTTCACATTTGCTAAGAACTCACTGCATTTCTTGTGTATGAAAACTTTATTTGTAGATTTGCGTACATTAAAATATAGTTAAGAATTTACAATATCATTTGACATTTCATATCTAGGCATGTTGTCTTGGGTACCCTTGTTGTTAATAATGTTAAGACTTTCCCTAGGACCCTCTGGTACCCAGGGTTCCCCTTGTTCTTTGAAACTAAAATGAGTATCAGAGCATGGAGTTTTGCTTTCTGTCCAAAGTTTCGCTTCTTCATCCATTATGTGCTCTGCCTCTTCTGAAATGCTTTTTTTTTCTGGGCCAGTGGGGGGAACACATACTGGTAGGTCTGTATTGAATTTCTT
Source organism: Triturus cristatus (assembly GCF_964204655.1). Lineage (NCBI taxonomy): Eukaryota > Metazoa > Chordata > Amphibia > Caudata > Salamandridae > Triturus > Triturus cristatus. The sequence goes on along the minus strand of NC_140593.1, from coordinate 319,996,025 downwards.
ATCGGTGCGAAATTTCCTTTTCCCAAGATCTTAGAGCCTGATTATGACTTTGCATGTGCTGTGCCGGTCTTGCACCGGCACAGCACCGCCAAAGCCTTGCAAAGACCGTCCTACTGATTATGAGTTGAACCTGTGCAGGATGCCGGTCCTTTTGCCGTTCCCACAGTGGTGCCTTGAAAAAGGGCACTGCCATGGAAACGGCAAAATTGTTCCAGCACGGCATAGACTGTGAAAACCATGCCGTGCTGGAACTGGGGATGCAAGCAGACTGAATGCATCCCCATGGTGGGGGGCATGGGGGCCCTGTAGGTCCCCTTTGTTTCCCCACCACCAGCCTTTGTGTGGCAGGCTCACTACCATGAAAAGGCTGGCGGTGAAGAAACTCAAAATATGCTCAGGGGGACTGCGCCAGACCCGCTAAACATACAGTATTGCCCTCCACCATGCCACCACCTGGGAGCGTCAGTTCACTGCTGCAGCCAGCGGTCCGCCGCAGTAACGATGCAGACAGTCATAATCCAGCAGTTGGATCACTGCGAATCAGCCCCTTAATCTGTAGATCAATAATGAAATACATTTTTTATTTCCCTGTTCTCTTAAGAATTCAACATTAGCTCTTACTTCTAAGTCTAATAATAACCCTACACTCTACTACAATGTACACTCATACCAGTAGATACTGGTAAATCCTGTACTGTGAGCAGTCCATTGTAACATAATTTTATCCACTTATAATGTCGCAATTAAATCCTGTAAAGCTATTTGCACCCATCAACGTTGTCTCAATAGTTCCATTTCTCACTGAACTACCCATAGGAAACAGAGAACTAAAAAAATGCTGAAGGCCATACACAGTAAGTCACTTAGTTTGGCACACTGAATGGCCTATAGCTAGTCACTATGCCCAGTACTCATGGGGCATGTGTGGATGTTTTGACCTGTGGGTACTGAAGGCAGGGATACTGGTGGCAGAGGAGGGCTGAATTCCATGTCCTGCAACCAATACTATTGGCAACCGTAAGCAGTATGGAAGTACTAAGATATTGGACAAAGTATGATGTTACAAATCTTGAGGAATAAAGTGATCTCTGATAAAGGAGGTTATTGCTCTCTGCCAAGATAACATGCTTACCTGGATTAAAATGCCCCATATAAAGTACCTGCTCAAGAGTGTGTCACCCTCAAGTAAAATGTCCACTCTGCCTCAAAGTTGCGATTTCAATGCTCTGTACATATTTCAACAACTTCTAGCTCAAGAGTAAGGAATTTTTGGAGAATAAGATGCTATGCTTTTCATTTAAATTCAAACACAATGTGTGTTTTTTTTTGCATGATGCACAACTCTACAGTCAGGTTTGGAAACCCCATTGAATTGTATTTCTATTCAGTCGCTACCATTAGCCTCTATATATTTCCCCGATGGTGTTGCTTTCTTCTCAGTCCACTCTGGCCACTATCTTGAGTTTTTTAAAGCCATTGAAATTTACCTCAGTTATCCAGTCTAATAAAATAGCCTGAAGGTGAACCAAATCATTTCAAGTATGCCTGCATGCTCATAATTAGAAACATAGTCTTATACAAAGGCCAATCACCCTACTTGTTATCAGACTTGTTAGAAAGTTTTGTGAGGCTGGGGTCAAATTGTTTTGCACAGCCTCAATTTTGTTCCTCCTAGGGTTTACCTAAAAACTCAATGAGATTCCACAGAGTTCTGCAAGTGGCAGAGTTTGGGTCATGCTGTTTGTGCTGATTTTTTACACCAGAAGCTTGTCCCGCACTGTGCAGCGTGCCAGATGGCGCTGCTTCTTTCTGCTGCTCAAGTAGATTTTCCACTTGGGCGACAGCTTTCTCAACGTGAGCTGTAGCCACCTGCCACAAGCGCCTGTGTTGAGAAAATTCGCCGGGTGGCAGTCTAGCACTCGATTTTTACGCTCACTAACACGTGTCAGAAAAAAGCTTTGCCACACATTTTGCAGAAAATTGATGACAAGTGTATTCTAGTGGAAGACAGTATTTTTGGACAATGAATTGGTGAGGTACAGTCCATTTTGTAAAAGTATCTAAACTGGATGATGCTATTCTCCATGTATCTCTTCTCAAAAAGCAAGTCCTGCTCTTATTACAGGTGGCTAAGGACATCACAAATAGACTGTAATAAGAAAATATCAGTAATGTCCAACACATTATAATCATTTTCACCACCATTGTGCAATATTCTTGCAATTATTCTGTACTTTTCACAGCAGGATGTATTGACATGGATCCTTTCGTACACTGCTGCAATCTGCAAATATATTGTATATCACACTATAAGGAAATGCCTCTTTAGGATGGTCACCCCCAAAACTTTGGACTGATGCTGCAGGTTTTTCTACTCTGAGAGCGCAATGAGGCCTACTAACCAGACCTCAGTGCCAGTGTCCTGACCTTAAAATGTGTATGTTTGATTGCCTTATATACAAATGGTATAAGCTAAGTTACTAGATATTTTCTCGTGTCGAAGCACTCGCAAATTAACCAACAACGTTTCCTGTTACTGTCACAAAACTAAATACACATTGTAGTGGGCTTCTCTTCTTCCTTTATTTTCATTTGAATCTCCAAACTTCTTTTATTCATAACATTCTTCCATTCCCAACGCGTTTCGTCGATAGGGAATAACCCATGCGACTTCCTCAGGGCTGGAAGCAATAAATAATATACATTGGAGTATAGAAACTCACTTGTTTCATATCCCATAGCCCACATTGTTGCATGTGCAAAGGAAAAACATGCTGTGTGACAACACACTATTAATATAATCACATAAATATATATAATTAATACATTAAGGAATTCGACCCATCATTTGAATATTCACTCTAAAATATCATCCACCATTGTAACAGTGAAACACTAAACACATTCGTGATGGCACCATTCTCCCAACAGTGAACCACACCAAATATTCATGCCTCCAAATAAAGCCAAATGGTACCTTAATCTTGTGTAACTGTCTCCTAAGTTCCAAAAAAGTACAAAAACACCTAGTCATACACACTGCGGTATACATGAGGCAAGGATGGCGAGGATAAACACCAAATATTCATTATTAATATCACATACCTTAAAGCGCTTTGAAATCAATAATATCCGTATCTCCTTCCTAATGGTCGTTTTGTTATCCAACAACACCTACAATACAAATTTAACTGTAAAAGACCCTGCACTAAAAAATATTATGTCAGTCAGGCCACATGTCTTAAAAAGACTGAAATATAGTCTCACCTGATATCACTGAACACTGTACGTGACCATTAGCGCAATTGTTTAAGCAGTAATCCTCAAATAATCTTAATTGAAAATTCTGAAAGGAAAGTGAAGAGTCTACAGCTAGAAATTGCTCAATTAGAGGAGGAGATCGCATCTCTTAATAAGCCGGAAGTAGCAGCAAAAAATTATGATATTCTAAAGGAGGTTTTAGTAAATCATCAAAATGATGTGAAACAAAGGAAAGCACGTAAGCTTAAAAGGGACGAAGTTGATTACAAGAATGGGAGGGTATTTACATTCTCCAAAAAATATGATCATTTGATTGTAATAGACAAGAATAAAAAATCAGCAGAGATGCCTTCCACTAGTTCAAGTAACACTTCACTAAGCACAATACCAACGAGTGGTAGTGATGTGGAGGGTGGATCTAGTGGTATAGAGAGACAACATGGCCCTTTGGGAAATTCCTCCTTTCTACAGGAGGTGAATCGTATCAAGAGAGGGAACAGGGAGCAAGTCAGAAGAGTAGACAATACAAGAAAACAAGGAGAGGTAAAGGAAGGAGGAAGGGAGGGGGACAAAGTAGGAATGAAGACGCGCTCTTGGAACAAGAAGAATTGAGCAGTTCAGGAACTGGAGAGGTAGAGGTCATTAATTTATCGGATCGAATACTGACAAATGAGATGATTACTTTATTGAAAAAAGGTTTGAGTTATTGTCCTTTTTATAAAGGAGACATTTGTGACACAAAGATAGACCTATTTCGGTTCATTCGGAAACTAAAACTGAAGAAACACTTTGCTTTGAACCCTATGCCTAATAAAGATTGTATTTCACAGATTTGTGATTCAGTGTCTAATACATTAACGATAAGAGATATACAAGATACAGTGACTCTACTCTCTATAACCGAATTGGAAGATGATCCGGTTACTATTGGGAAAGTTTTGGAGGATTTGTATGTAAGACCAGATTTATCATTGACGAGTGGTCTGAAAGAGAAGTCTAGATGGTCCCCAAACCTTACTAGTGGGAACAATGTTGAAATTTTTGATACCTTGGTTTCTAATGATCTTGAGAATGGTGTAGATAAATTGGGTCATTCTTTTAGACATCGGGGTGAGAACTTGACGACAAGTGAACGTCAGGCACTTAAGATACTAGCAGAAGACCCTATGATAATTATTAGAAAGGCAGATAAAGGGGGTAACATTGTTATAATGAACAAAACAGATTATGATCATGAGGTTTACTCCAATTAAATAAAGTGGAGAACTATCAAAAAGTCTCATATAATCCCATGTTCTCTCTGATCACTAAAATTAATGGATTGTTACAGGACTGGCATTATCAAGGCCTTTTAGATGAAGATGAATTGCTGTATTTAAAAGTGAATCGTCCACGTTATCCCTGTCTATATACTTTGCCAAAGATTCATAAGGACCTCCCTTTTCCACCAGGGAGGCCCATTGTGGCAGGGATAGGTGGTCCTACAGAACGAATTTCACAGTATGTCGACGTGTTCCTACAGCCGATGGTAGTGAATCTGCCATCATATATTAGGGACACGAAGCATATTTTAAACATATTGAGTGATATTACTTGGGAATCAGGAATGAAACTAGTGTCGTTGGATGTTGTATCACTGTATACGAGTATACCCAACGATCTAGGTCTGAAAGCTATTGAATATTTCCTGATGAAAAAACCAGCTAGCCAATGGGGACATACTCAAATGTTATTAACAATGACGGATCTTATTTAGTCAAATAATTATTTTCTATTCAATGGGGAATGGTTTAGGCAAACCCAGGGAGTGGCTATGGGTTCAAGATTTTCGCCTGCTTTCGCGAATCTATTCATGGGCTGGATGGAAGAATCAGTGATATGGGGCCCAGCGGGTATTTACTGGAATGATGACATCTTATATTGGGGACGATATATAGATGACTGTCTTTTAATATGGACAGGAACAGAAGAAAAATTAAGTGGATTTATTGATTACCTGAATAGCAATACTATGAATATCAAATTTACTTCTTGTGTTAGTTCGACTAATCTGGTTTTTTTAGATGTGGAACTGTTTATAGACAATGATAAAATCTGTAGTTGGATGTATCGTAAGCCTACGTCCTGCAATGCTATTTTACATGCGGGCAGTGCGCATCCCAAACATCAGATTAGGGCAATTCCCTATGGAGAAATGTTACGGGCGCGACGTAACTGTAGTGAGGACAACCAATTCAGAGAATGTATAAAGGACATGGAAAGGAGGTTCACCCAAAGGGGCTATGATAAAAGAGATCTTATGGTGGCGACACAGAGGGCTCTCAAGATAAAACGCGCATCCACCTTAAACCCCAAAAAAACTAAAGATAAGTCTAATTTGATTAGGATGATAACGGATTTCAATCCTATAAATTCAATTCTCTATAAGAGCATGCACAAGCACTGGCATATCCTGAAGGCGGATAGGACGCTACGGGAATTTCTGCCAGACAAACCACAAATTACATATAGAAGAGGGAGAACATTGGGTACAATATTGAGTCCAAGTTACCCGAGAGAGGCTGAGAAGGAACAATGGCTTACCCAAATGAGTAAGGGTTTTTTTAAATGTGGCCACTGTGGGATGTGTAAACATGCGAAAGACAAAACTAAACAATTTCAGTATAATGGTAAACAAGTATATGACATTGTGACTAATATTAACTGCAGTACTAAATATGTTGTATATGTAATTAATTGTATGTGTGAGCAAATATACGTGGGAAGCACAATAAGGGCTCTTAAAGACAGGATTGCTGAACATTGGAGAGCTGTAAAGAATAACGATCAAAGATATCCAATTGCGGAACACATACAAAACTGCACTTCGCAAGGTTTACATAAATCATTTCAATTTTGTGGCATTGAGCATGTTAAGAGGGAAGCGCGTGGAGGTAATAGAGAACTCGCACTGCGGAGGCATGAGGCAAGATGGATCATGCGCTTGAGGGCCGTGGAGGATGGTCTTAATTATGACCGTGAGTTACAATATTTCCTAGGGGAATGAGAACTTAATGGAGGGGTCAGTTGGAGTAAAAGAGTGATCGATAAGCAGATCTAGTGTTGGCTTGTTGGAGTTGCGATGTTTCCTTAAGTTGGTAGCTATTTTCTAGCTGTATGTATCATGCAGTTCTTAGTGTTTTCTGCATAGGTACATATTCCATGTTATACTGTATTAGCAAAGAATTAAATAAAGAAAGATGCTCAGGTTCTATTAATTAGTGATGACGGTGGAGTTGTCACTTAATGTGTGATAGTTTGGTATAATGGATTGATTTCACTTATTGTTTGGAGACACCATTTTTAATCTATTTGTTGCCATAACAACAGAAACAATTTACTGCGGGAATGTTTTAAGGTTACCCTGTTAAGAATGGCATTATTATCCAGACCATATTATGGTACGCGTTTATGGGGAATTTATAAACTTAAATCATAGGTATGGCGGGGTATAACTAAAAATAATTATGGCCTCGAATATTTTCGTGGATCACTTTATTTTATTTTTCCGAATTAAAAGATAGGTCTGATTCGGTTGCAGTGTTTTGTTCGAAACATTTCCTAAATGGCGCCCGAGAAGTGCGTTCCTGGTCTCCCTAAACCTATCCAAAATGGCGCTCATTAAACTACGGAGTAGTCACCTCGTTTATGTTGCTTGTAGTGGTAAACAGGGTTAGGAAACGCGACGCGATTAGACACGAAGACGTTTCCTTATCCGGGGACGTTGTTATTGCTAAAAGTAAGTAAGATGGGAGATTTAGAGAAGATTATTGGGGGATGCCATGTAGTAATGTTAGGATTCATATTAAAATCTGGTGTTCATTGTTATTCATAGGTCTCCGTACTTCAGAGACTTGGATTACATATTTGAGGATTACTGCTTAAACAATTGCGCTAATGGTCACGTACAGTGTTCAGTGATATCAGGTGAGACTATATTTCAGTCTTTTTAAGACATGTGGCCTGACTGACATAATATTTTTTAGTGCAGGGTCTTTTACAGTTAAATTTGTATTGTAGGTGTTGTTGGATAACAAAACGACCATTAGGAAGGAGATACGGATATTATTGATTTCAAAGCGCTTTAAGGTATGTGATATTAATAATGAATATTTGGTGTTTATCCTCGCCATCCTTGCCTCATGTATACCGCAGTGTGTATGACTAGGTGTTTTTGTACTTTTTTGGAACTTAGGAGACAGTTACACAAGATTAAGGTACCATTTGGCTTTATTTGGAGGCATGAATATTTGGTGTGGTTCACTGTTGGGAGAATGGTGCCATCACGAATGTGTTTAGTGTTTCACTGTTACAATGGTGGATGATCTTTTAGAGTGAATATTCAAATGATGGGTCGAATTCCTTAATGTATTAATTATATATATTTATGTGATTATATTAATAGTGTGTTGTCACACAGCATGTTTTTCCTTTGCACATGCAACAATGTGGGCTATGGGATATGAAACAAGTGAGTTTCTATACTCCAATGTATATTATTTATTGCTTCCAGCCCTGAGGAAGTCGCATGGGTTATTCCCTATCGACGAAACGCGTTGGGAGTGGAAGAATGTTATGAATAAAAGAAGTTTGGAGATTCAAATGAAAATAAAGGAAGAAGAGAAGCCCACTACAATGTGTATTTAGTTTTGTGACAGTAACAGGAAACGTTGTTGGTTAATTTGCGAGTGCTTCGACACGAGAAAATACATGAATCAATTTGATTGTTGTTTTGAGGATTAGGGTGCCTATCCTCAAGTTGAAAGCACCGCACTAGGATAATTGTGGATCAATATTACTAATGGTGTGAAATTTTGCTGGTTGCGCGTTCTTTCCCTTGACACCCATTCTTCTGTTTCTGTAAGTTACTAGATACAATAAGGTATCAAACATCTCATTACATTAAGCATGACATGATGCCCATGTTGAAATGAATGTAACATGATGCTGTGTGCAACTTTTGCAAAGATGCAACTTTGTTGTAATAAGTATCTTGTGCCCGTTAACGGCTGTACATGGGGTCTGTTCCCGAGAGAGCATTCTACCATCCTGAGGAGACGCTTAAACAATTCCCAGGAAAGGACACAATAGAAGCCTGTGTGGCGGAGCGGTGTTACCTCCCCCTGGCAGGAAGTCACACAGGTGTTGGTCCAAAAGGGGAGCTTTCCCTTTCCACCTTTGAAGGGCAAATGGCAAACACTTGGGAGAGGGGCTGCTCTATTATTTAGGTAGACAGGCGGGCACTAGGGACAGAGAGGGGAAGCCAGTTGTCAAACCGTTTTTTCAGTGTTGTGTAGAAGCCTTGGTAGCCACACTTCTGGGTTTGGCTAATGAGCTCTACAGGCTGAGAGGGGGGTTCTGTCATCTTAAGAGTGGGCACGGGAAGTTGTCGTCAGACTGGAGGAAACCTGGTAGGCCATTGGACAGTGACTGTGACCTCCCCTGAGGGCATTTCTGGGCATAACAAGGGCACCCCTGGACCCCAGAACTCAGACCTCGTTGGTCTGAAGAAGAAGGACTGCACTGCTGCACCAAGGATACAACGAAGGGAGGCTGCCCCAGCAAAGAAAATGCACCTGCTGTACCTGGCAGCTTGCAAAGGAAGAGGGACTTTGCCTCCTGTGCCTTCCTCATGGAGAAGTTAACTCCTGAGCCCACCTGAAGCAAGAGACTCTAAGGTTGGCTGGCTTCCTGTTTGCAGGACATGGCCACAACAACGGAAGAAGCCTAATGGGGCAAGTTGGTAGCCTGGATTCCTGAATCGCTGATCCTTGCTTCTGTGCAGCCCAAGGGAAAAAGACCAGATGCTCAAAAGTTGTCCCCGAACCTGCTGGACCCAGGAGAGTTGTCGGTGTGCAGCTAGGTTGCCCAAAAGGCAAGTTACCACCAAAAAAAGAAACCTACTGAAACTGCTGTACCAGTTGACTAGTAGTCAGGTGGCCACTAGACTTCTACCAAGCTTGAGAGGACATAGATGAACATCGCCCCCTTTGGCCAGGATCACCTCACCAAGCCAGTACCGAGGAGTAGCCCAAGGAAGACCCACCATAAGCTGCACAGCATCTTCAGAATCCTTGTGTATCGTCAGAATTCTGTATCTCTTGCATCAGAACCACTCACTAGAAGTCAATGGTAAAGAGACCCAGACTTTGGAACTGAACTTAAGACTGCTTAGAGAGGTAAATGTTTCTGTGGACCTTGCAAATTCCCCTGACTGGCTACCTACTTAAGATGGTTGCCTAAAGTAACTCCAAGTAACTGCATTGATACTTACCAACATTTTTCCTGAAAACGCTTCCTAGTGTCAAATTCATTGAATTTCCCAATGCTTGTTCTCCGATAAATAAAAAAAGTGTTGATTTACTATAACTTGTATATTCTGCATATCCAGACCCCTACAGTGGATCTTTTTCATTTTGGTGTCAAAAGTCATAGAAAAAACAATACGATTTTTATAAATTGGTGTCAGATTTCTTGAGTGTCTTGTGTATTTCTTTGATGGAAAAACAAAGAAAGTCCACTCTAATTTGAACACAATAATATCCTTACAAAAGTGACTAAACCAAAAAGAACTATTGAGTTTCCTAAATGGGAAAAACAATATGTGTTCTAGAATAACCCTCACCCACCAAAAGGTCCATTGTGGCATGCTTCATCATCGGGTTCTTCCTGCCTCGCTGTGGGACGGGCGTGCTACGACCGACGGAGACGTGGGAGCACTTACTAGTGTAGTGATACTATGTGTTTGATGTGAGAGTGGAAGAGTTAGTAAATTAGTGAGTTAAAAAATACCTGGCTGTGTGGAAAACTAAACTTTAATACTCCCCATAGCTGGTATTAATAAATGGTGGGGAAATGGAGGAAAGGATGCTGTAATGGGCAGTTTCCTCCCAGATCTACATGTTTCAAAGCCTACCCCTAAGCTTCTTGTGGTATTCATCTACTATGTCATCTACTATGCCTTATGTGTATTAATAGAATTAAGAATGTTTTGGTAACCTAGCTACAGGGTTCTCCAGTGAGACAGTTGCTGCTGGATTTCCTGTGGTTGGGACGCTTCTCCGTTTACTCTTGTTCTTAAAATAAAAGATACTTTTGAAATCCTCTTTTCCTCTCAACGATACTTCATTACACTTCTCTTCAGGACAAAGGTTGTTGCTCCATTATACCACTCTGACTATATACCTTTAACCTGGTCAATGTTGAGGGCTAATATACATTAGGTCAACATACATTCATCAAATACCTACTTGGTATTCTACTTTATAAAATGACACTTAGGGTGCATAATTAAGACTCCATGAGCTTCATCACAGAAGAGGAGGAGCGCTTGTAGTCAAACATTCGTCCAAGCTGCTGTCTCACCAATGCACTGCCTGCCCGTGGCTCCAATGAACAAATACATTGGTGTCAGATTTCTTGAGTGTCTTGTGTACTTTTTCTTCAATCGTTTTGGTTTTGTCTGAATGCTTTACATTTGTTCCTTTGTGTAAGCCTGCTCAGAGCCACAGCTACTCAGGGATGAGCCAAGGATTTAACAAACAAAACCCGACTGGTCCTAAAGGGGTTGGTAGTGTATTACATGGTAAGGTCACACCACATCCTCTCCCCACTTTCATGGTTAGTAGTTGGTTCTGTTTTAGGTGGAGCTAACAGGGGAAATGGGCTGGTGCAAGCTACCTCCTGACGAGATCCCGGGCACTTATGTTTTTTACAAACTAACCACTGATCCTCAGCAGAGTAATCTGGTACTGTTTTCCTACTGAATGATGTACAGTTCATCAAGTCTGTACACTGATGCAGAATTCCACCTGCACTTCAGGATGTTGATTTGACAAAAAATTCCTAAATCAAAGCTGCAACCTGTCCCTACCACGGTGATGTCCTACTACATTTAATAAAATTTATGTAGCTAGATCTAAATGACTTCTTAGAATTGTTGTATAACTTTTTTATTTATATGTAAAGCGCAATGAAGCTTGATGTCATCAGACACCCAGGTACATCATAGACAATTCAATCAGATCAACAAATGAAATGAAAAGCCACAAAAAGGGGCATCATTAAACAAGCAGTAACATCCCCAAAAATGTGTCATGCTGTATTGTGGTGCAATGTGTACCACTATTCTCTGCCCTGTGCAGTGCTGTAACATGATGTTTCTCATCCAATGTTGTGCTCTTACTCAACAGGGTGGTGTTCCTCTGTGCTTTTACCCTTGTCACACTTACTTTGCAAATGGATCCTTCTTGTTAGGTCCCCTGTTGAGATTGTCTTGCAGTTAGTGGGGAAGATCCTTGCAGTCCTAACTTATCTGCGTAGAGGTGTGTTAGTTTACTCCAATGGTCTTCATTGTTGCTGGCGTGTCTTCTTGACTGTCTTCACCCTCTTCTGAAGTCAGCACATCCTCTTGCATGCTCTACCTACTTCCGAATTTTCTTGTCACCTGCTTCACTTTCTTTACTGCTGGTTAGGCTACTTGTGTGGCCCTCATGATCACCAAAGTTCACTCAACAGCTGCAATTTCCTCTTCAACATCTGCTCTTCTTTGTGTAGCGCCCCAAACAAGATGGTTGAGTGGGACACACAGGAGAGATTTTTATGCCATTATCTTGCTTCTATGCCCAAACATGTGGAGTCTTTTTTGGAGGTTGAATGCAGGGCTGGTGCTAGGAGTTTTGGGGCCCTAGGCAGAAAGGGAATGGGAGAGGCCTCCCTAATTTGCATATGGCATGACATCACATTAATACTATACATTTACTTAATCCTATGGTGTTGTTGAAGTGATTTTGCATGAAACAACTTTACTGATGCAATACCAACAGAAACACAAATAATTGTAACTGATAAAATAAGTTGAAATATTTTAAAACTATGTTAAGTGTAAATACATTATATTATTCACTCTGGGTGAAAAAGCTTGGCCCAGGTTTCTACAATATATATATCTTTATTCCAGTGTTAACATTTCTTCCAGGCTAGTACGTTATCATATGTATAGGTATGTGGGATTGATATAGTGAAAACCAAACATATACCCCTGCAATGCCCAGGGTGGGGGGACCTCTCTTGTGCCTCGCAGCAATTGTGTAGTGCTGTGAGGCCAAGGGGAGGGCCCCCCTTAGACCTCGCAGTGATGCTGACCAAGACAACAAATGAGGCACCCTCGTGAGCCAGGGGCGTAACACAGGCCCCCGCATCCCCCGCGGTGCGGGGGTGCCCTGAGCTGCAGGGGGCCCCCTCATCCCAGTACTAAGGCCTTAGAGCTCCGGATTAAATCCGGAGTTGGGGCCCCTCCATGGACCTTGCAGGGGGGCCCCCTGAGCTTTCGTTACGCCACTGTCATGAGCAGCAGAGACAGTGTGGCTGCTGTTTCCTCCAGCCAGCCCCTGACCTTCTGTGCAGGGGGTTAATCGTCACCCCCACCTCCCCAGTCAATCTACCATGCCCTTTGAAGTGGGAGGTGCGAGGCCGAGCCACTCCTTGCTGCTAAATAGTGCATCGATTGGGAGAGTGGGGGGCACAAGAGGAGCACACAGCGTGGGCAGAAATGCATGTGAGAATCGTGCTGTGGGCTGTGACCAACTGATGCGGGCCCCATGTGGGTATGGTAAAGGTGGTGCCGTGGGCAGCAGCCCACACTGCCCATGCCTAGTGCCGGCCCTGGTTGAATGTCCTGATGCCATGCCCTGGCTTGTAAGTGTTTTCCCCTGCACACCACCTGGAAACAAATTCCGGAACCATGTTGTCATTATCACCTTCGTAATTATCCCTCTCCACCTTATCCACCCTCATTTCAAATTGTACGTGAAGGTGGGTTGTTCTCTGTGAATTTGCACTCTGTGAAACAGCGCCTGTGCATCAGGTGGCAGGCGCTAGTAAATCTGTCAGTGCATATATGCCAGCAATTTCAAATAAAATGTTTAAAAAAATGCAATGTACAGATCAAATAAATCAGTTATTGTTTCAGAATGCCTCGCAGAATAGAGAACCATAACCTTATTTAATGAGAAAGTTATACAAAGAAGGAGTTAGGATCGCAAATTATAATGAGGGTTTTTACGCTCATCCTACATAACAGTCTTCTCAAATTAAGACATTCTTTCAGGCAGAGCGCATGGCAAATTGCTAGCCACGTCTTCCACCTCCTATGCAGTGACATACCAGATGACTCGTGAAGCAAAATCAATCAGTGCAACTCGAAGATGTTCAATCAAGCTAATGTCAATGCAGTAAACTTTAAACGCCAAAATAACCCCACCGTCATCCATTGATTAAATGTATGTGCATGCACTTACTCACTACTCTGTGCTGCAATTAGATATATAGATTTCATTTGGCAAGATGTAGATAGTGTTTGATGATGAATTATGCTTTTATTTTAGAAAACGTGCCTGCACTATTAATTTTGTGAAGCTGTATGTCTTTAACAGATGAGTTTCTATAAGTGCTGGATCAGATGAAGACGGCCACAGTGAAAACAATGGTCAAAATACTCTTAGTTGTATTCACAGAACGTTTCGTGCTCCTATTTCAAGCTTACATGCGCACAAGCTGGTATATCTACCCAGTAAGAGAAGATATTGCTTAGCAAACCATGCTGTTTGGATGTTCAAGTGCGCACACTGCATGTATGACAGAGGAAAAGCCAGAAAATAAGTGCTTTTTCCACGACTGTGTTAGTAGGGGCAGGAGAAATGTTTGTCTCTTTGGAGGGTCATGGGCATTGTCATCGGAATATGATGAACCCTCACAAATGTATAGCTTTGTAAGTCTTCGCAAAGATTTGCACTATACATATTTCTGGTCGGCATAAGCTGGGCAGAATGGACAGATAAAAGCCCATATGAGTAATGGGGAGCGTGACAAACCCCAATAGAAGGCATCACTACAGAAAATAGGGCGTGGATATGGGGCCTACATCGTCAAATGTCAGGAGTGGATGGATACATCTAAATAGGTAGTTACATTACAGGGGAGACACTGTTCTTCCAACTTAAGGTGGGCATCACACATTTCTGGTAAGCTAGCAAGTTTGAATTGAGGCTGAGTTTTCAGTTAGGTGATTCCAGGAACTGGGGAATGGGCATAAGAATGGCCTGATTGAAACCTTTGGGGGCCCTGGTCCCACCCAGGTCACCCATAGGCCTAACAATCGTTAGGGACTGCAGGGGAGTCCCAAGGCCTCCCCAATGCTGACGGCTCTCTGTCTTCTGCTCCTGTGCTGAGTTATAGCTGGCAGTCTCTACTTAGCTCCCGCAGCTACAGAGGCAACCCTGTTTTGACTTCCACAGTGGGAACAGCTGACTTCTTTGATTCCCACTTACAGCTGCATCAGAAACCTTGCATTGGGTGCAGTGGCCCTCCTCTGTTTTTGTTCTGGGTTCCAGGAATGGGGTCTCGGAGCAATTGTTTGAACCTGCTGGCCCTGGCCTCTTTTGTTGAGCAGGCCCCTGGCAAGATTAGTTCCCCTAGGGGCAATAATCATTCGAGAGAGGAGGTCCCAGGCATGTCTCCTCCCCCAGCATAATTAATTATTGAAGGATGTGTAGACCCCTGAGCCCAGGCACACCATGGGTGGATTCTAATAAAAATGGTGTCCACTGTCAACATATATCTATAATTTGTAAAGCTTAATTTCTCAAAAATGGCTGGCAGATTTACACCAAATCCTAAAAAGCATTTTTGTCTGAGTAAAGGCCTAGCTTTATGGCAAATGTGGTGTAACTCTGTTCAGCCGTTTTTTCTATATCCCATGTGGAAAAGCATTTTGGAATACCCCATTTTCTTCTGCTCTGCTTGACAATTCGCCTCAAAACTTTCCAGGAAGGAGCTGAGGTGGGTGAACTTTTTTGGAAAGTTTCATAAAAATTTGTCAAACTGTGTCAAAGTTATTAGCAAATCAAAAAAACGTTTTCTCGTGGAAACTATGACAACGCAGACGGCCTTCAGCAGGGATTGGATATGGTTATAAGAGCTTACTTTAAGTTTAAAAAAAAAACTTAAAATGTACTGAAAATAACAAAAATTTAAGTGACGTTATAGTTACCTACGGGGTTACTACCTCACTATAAGCTATGCTTATGACCTCACAGATTGCTTCACTCATGACATGTTCAATAAAAATCATTGATGACATCACTGATAAAATATCAAATGACATTATTGAAGGCAATTGTGGGGGGCACAAGTTCTAGTTACCTCAGTAAATGATAACTGGTGAATTTCATTGTTCTTCTTTTTAGTTTAAAATGTTACATTTTAATTCACATCTTCACCTGACCATAATATCACCTTTGTTTTTGTTCTGTGAATACAAAGCCCCTTTCAAATTACATTATCACTCTAATTCCTAAAACCCACACCTTTCTTCTCTTTACCCTTTTAATATTCTGGTTTCATGCCTGCATTAACAGCTCAATACTCATTTACTTCAGTCTACTCTTCAAGAAAGGAATTAAATTCAACAGCTCCTATTCCAACACATGATGTTCAGGAGTGATTCACTTTTTTTATTTGAATACAAGATCTTAGCATTATAGTTGTTCAATTATAACTCTGTGGTGATGCGGCTTATGCTTACTAGGGAGTTAACTGACAGACTGCTACTGGTGTTGGAAGTACATTTTTGACTATGCATGTCAGAATATTTTACTGCCATGGATGATGAAGATTATAGAACTCACAAAAATATTTACCTCATTTCAACTTTCTAGAGAACTATCCATAATTTCTAAGAGAAAAAAACCTCATATTTTTCATTTAATGCAGTATACTATGTAGCAAATGATTTCAGCTTTGCCGCTTTGATTACATCAAGATGACAGTCAAATGTAATACACCTTTGCATAAATTCAGAATGTTATCAATCTAGTTGTTTATTAGAAAATTGTGGTAAGAATACATTTGATCACTAGAGAGGTAACTGACAGGCTGCTGCTGGTGCTGAATGTCAGAATAGTTTACTTAACCCCTTCAGCGCGGCGCGGATTACCGCGCCGTGCTGAAGGTTCTATTGAGCGGGCGGGGCCGTGACGAAGCGGTCCCGTCATGCGCACAGCGCAACCGATGCGCATGATGGAACCGCTCCGTCATGCGCATTGAAGGGGTTAAATGGATGTGGAGGAGATTTGAGAACTCATAGACATGTGTCCTCAATTTAGTGTTCTGAAGCACTAACCATAATTTCTATGACAAAATTAACCCTCTCACTTTGTTTATTTCTAAATGAAATGCTATAAGTTTTACAGTTTCTGTTACAGAATGGTTTTGTGTGTTCCACAGTTCTGTCATAAATACAGAATGTTAGTGCTCTAGCTGTTCATTAGAACACTTTGGAAAACTGCATTAGAACACTGGGGAATCAACAGACACACTGTTACACGCATTTCTTTTTTTTCAGAACATTAGACTTTATTATCACATGGCGGAGGACAGTGTGAAAATATAGAAAAGGTGCTCTCATTTTAGCTTCTGTAGCACCTTCCTTGACGTCAGACAAAACCATTAAAGAAAACAGTAAGCTCTCAGCAAATCCCAGAAAAGGATCATAATTTTTCATAGAATAAAGTCACCTTAGAACACTCCACAGTGTCTAAAATCAGTAAGGTACCACCAAGAATTAACTAAAACCTGTTATCACCCTTTCGATGTGTTCCTTTTTGTGGCCCTGAAAGACAGGCTTTCACCACATGCATTTGAATGGGGTCCATGTTCCCAAATCCTAAAATGGCTGCAAAACATTTTGTCTATGCTGAGGCTAGATACTCCATGATCTTGAGATCTGGGTGTGCTCACCCAGGCCCCTTATATTTTTTTAATTCATTTTCAGGACACAGAGACCATGTCCCTGAGTTCTGTAATGGCTGCCACAATATATTGTTGAGGTAGTGGCCAGTCAATGTGGATTCACAAGTCCACTTTAAAGTGACCAGAGCATATATTGACACCAAAAATCCAGATATTCCCCCTTCATGACAACCCAAGCACCACTTTGAATGCAAATTTCTCGAAAATTGGCTGAACAGATTAACAACAAATAATGAAAAGCACATTTTCTGACTAAAATTCTAACTTTCTGCCAAATTCGGTGTAGTTGTATTTGGCCTTTTTTTCTGAATCGCTTAAAAAAGTTAAAAGTAACATGAGAAATTAACATTTTGGGACCCCTCTTTTTCTTGGTCCCTTAGCAGTCAGAGCGGCACACAACATTTCAATGAGAAACATAGGTAGATGACATTTTTTGAAAAAAGTTTCTTGAAGATTCGTCAAATAGTGCCAAAGTTTTTAGCGAAACAAAAAACACTCTTCATATGGAAACTCTAACCTAACTGCAAGCTCACAGTAGTGACCGCCACTGTGTAATATATCTGCATAATGTGACGCAGCCCATCTATAAGCCCATACTTCGTCAGAAGAGCAGGCAGCAATCAGAATGTGAAAAATCAAGTAAAAATAATAAAATATCCATGGCATCCCCAAAGGCTCCTTATGTCCCAAGGGCAGCACAGCAACATGGACACTGGAATGATTAAAATTATTAAGATTAATTAATGTCTTCACACTGAGAGCTCTGGACAACTACCCCAAAGAAACACTTCTAAAAGTTGCAGAAATGTTTAATTATTCAACCATCTTACACACGTTCACACAGACACTTGTTTGACAAAATGGTTGACTACTGATAACAAAGGAAAATGGCTGCCTTCCTTGCCCTGAAGCCCCCTCAACTACCAACAAGCATGTGCAGCCTATACAATACCTCACATATGGAATACATTCAAGGCCACCCACAGGCTCCTAGAACATATTTAACACAGCAGTTGTGAGAATGTGAAAAATCTGTTAAAATAATTTAGAAAAATATCAAAGGCTTACAGACTGGCACACCAGGCCCCAATCAGTAAAGCATCCCAGTGAAAATGCCTTGTTTAATAAAGTGTGCCCAAATCTCGCTATTTGTGTCAGTGACGTGTGTTTAGAACAGTCTTGTCATTTTCCAACCCTTGTCCAAAAATGGTTTAATCAGGTGCGGGGAAGGCAGGTTCCTGGGACTGTCACTGAATTGCAGATGGAGGGGGAAGCAGACGGCAGATAACTAACCTGCGAATGGTATACAAGAAAGCCCTAATTAATCAGAAGTGACATGAAGCAGAGAAGGTGCTAGCTTCTAATGAAGTGCGGTCATATTACATTTTGCTAAAAAAGTCTTTTTTGTATTAAGTTTCCATGAATATCCCTTTAGTTAAGCACAGTTTTACTGGAAACATGAAACTTTAATTTCCTGTCAAGTAAAGATCACATTAGGGACTCTATTGTTCCAATATATTACCAACAATTCATTGGCCTGCCAATATTTCCACATGACTACATTTGCACTTATGCAACTTAGTGCAATACACATATTTTAGTCATTTGCTTGGCTCGGAATATGTTATAAAGCTTGGTCCTCCAGAGAATTAATTACTAAACCATTCCTGCTTCAGATTTGCTTGGTATGCTAAAAATAAAACGTAGCAATTGAGAACTCAAACTTCTTCGGAAACCACATATGACCTACGACTCCAACGATTTAGACACATCTGAAATGCATAAGGCCACTTGTTCTAACAGTACCATGAATTAACACACCTCCAAGATGTTACTCTTCAAAAGCCACTCATTTTCATACATTATAAACACAGTTTAACGAGTAGTGGTTTTTGTAAAGTTAGTTATGAAATATCAGCATTCCTAACTTTCGTATGCCATGATTTTTTTCCCTTGT
Source organism: Triturus cristatus (assembly GCF_964204655.1). Lineage (NCBI taxonomy): Eukaryota > Metazoa > Chordata > Amphibia > Caudata > Salamandridae > Triturus > Triturus cristatus. The sequence goes on along the minus strand of NC_140593.1, from coordinate 319,976,959 downwards.
ACCAAAGTACATGTGCATCATTAGCTTGTTCTTTACCACAATGGATTTGCGAGTACACTTTCCAGGAGTTTCAGTTCAAGTTTAGACAATGCAGACATGTCCGAGAAGCATTCATAGTTTTTTCACTATATCTTTCTAATCTCCCATTTAGTAGGTAACAAATTCCATTGATGTCCACCATCTCATATTCTTTACTCTTTGCTTTACATTTGATTTGCATATTCACTTACAATTGTCTGGCACGATTTCCATCCATTTTAGCTGATGAGACCCTTTCTAATTTGTCCCTGACATTGCGTCGAAGAGGATCACCTATAGATTTTCCATAAAATTAAAGCTTTTTATGAGCTCTGGGCCTCCCACATTATGAGCTGAGCAGATTGATATTCTTGTGTGAAATTCCGCTCCACTTAATACTGAGTGGGCTCTTCCTCCTAACCCAGGATTTAGAGGGAAAACATACTCTAGCCTGTAAAATCGAATATCAGCCGAGGCCTGTTCAGTGGCTCTCATCGACTCTCTAGTCTAGTTTAGCTTTCTTATAGAGCGCATGGTTCCCGAAGGCCTCCCAATGCTAGAACAGACATCACAGGGCGTCAGATCATCCCAGAGTGGAAGATCAGAACCTAAAGAGACAAGGTCTCAGGGCTTTACAGACAGAAAGTTCATGCTCCAATTGGCATGACTGTGAAAGTAGGGTGTTCCAGAGTTTGGGAGCCAAATAGGCCGTTGAATGGCCATCCCATCGGGATCTGCGGATCTTTGGTACATTCAACAGATGCTCTGAGGATGATCTAAGAGCCTCCCAGCCATATATGGGGAGCATGTATGGGGAGGCCAGAGGTCTTAGCAATAACGGGTCTTTTTTCTTAAGGGTCCTGTGCATAATTCATAATGCCTTAAATTGCACTTGTAGCTCTACCGGGAGACAGTGTAGTTCTGCCAGAGCCTTTATGATGGACTGGTGTCTTGGGATGTTCATAAGGAGTCTGAAATAAGTGATCTGGACAACCTGCAACCTTCTAACTACATATTGGGGTGAGCCGAGGTACAGGGCATTCCCGTAGTCCAGGCGTGATAACACGAGGGACTGAACAATCAATCTTCTGGCTGTGAAAGGGAGAAGATTGAGAACTTTGCTCAGCAGTCTCAGGATACCAACGCAGCTGGCAGCTATTTTTTTTGCTTAATGGTCCATCATAAGGCTAGATTCCAGCCACATCCCAAGGCTCTTATTTGAGCTTTTTGGGCTAGAAAACCTACACAGGCAGTCCAGCATGGGAGTCAGGATGTTGTTACAGAGATTGTTGCCCAGCAGGATAACCTCTGTCTTGTCTTCATTGAGTTGGCAGTTATCCATCCATCCAGCTACTTTCTTGAAGGCATCAGGTGTAGGTGGCTTGAGCTGGGGTTGGGGGAGATTGACATGACCAGCTAGGTGTCATCAGCATAAGAAACCAATGGCAACCAGAATAAATGCACAAGTTCAACCAGGGGTTACATATGAAGGTTCAAAAGGGTAGGATTCCAGGAGGACCCTTGAAGTACCCCGCAACTAAGAGGAAGACCAGCAGAGTAGCAGGACCAGTTTACAACCTGGAAAATGCAGTTTTTAAAAGGAGGAAAGACATCCATTTTAGTACTCTGTTCTTGATACCTATATTTGATGTTCTCTGAATAAGTGTTGAATGATCTACTGTATCAAAGGCAACACTGAAATCTAAAAGAAAAATGGCTGCCAAACCTCCTCGATCCAGAAGTTAGCTAAGTTCTTAAACCACAGCCAGCAAAGCCATTTCTGTGCTGTGTTCAGAACCCCATTTGGGTGGGTTGAAGGACTTCATTGGATTCTAGGAAGGTGGAGATGTGTTTATTAATATGTTTTTCCAGTGTAAACAGTGTAACATGTGTAACAGGGAGATTGGCCTGTAATTACTCAGACAGAGAGGGTAGAGGTCGTGTTTGTTTAGAAGTGGTTTGACTATTGTGCGCTTCTATTGAGTGGGGACCTGCCCATTAGTGAGAGAAAGATTTAAAAGATCTGTCAGAGCAGGGGCAATACATTAAGACCCATGGTGGAGTATGTGAAGGGGGCAGGTTCTAATGGGGAACCTGATTTTACTGTGCTTAAATGGTCTATTAAAGGATTTAAGGTAAGGTTAATCTTAAGGGGACTTTCTGGTTGGAAAGTCATCCATATTAGACCAGTTTACCATTAGTCGGGTAAAGAGGAATACATATCCATTATCCTTTTTTTGAAAGAAGAGTGCCAGGTTGTTAATATGCTCCACAGAGGCTTCCGGAGTAGAGATGGCTGGTTTAGTCTCGTGGTAATTCCTTTGAAGATCTGAAAGATCTCTTTAGGGGAGTTAGAGGCATTTTCAATTTTTGTGGAGTAGTAAGAGGCTTGGGACACTTTTATTTTGGCATGATAAAACCGAATAGTTTCCTGTACTTGAATCTGCTAGCCTGGTCACAGGACCTTCTCTAGTTTCTCTCCAATCGCTTACACTCCTTTGTCAGGGACATTAGATGGGTGTTAAACCAGGGGAATTTGTAACTCCTCTGGGTGTTCTTGTGCCAACTTGCTGGTAAGACTGTGTCCAACGAGTTAGTGATCTACTCAATAAATCTGGGGTGGAGAGGGTTATTTGATCAGGTGACATAGCACTCTCAGGCAAAGCATGGTGAAGAATCTACTGTTCCCTTCTGCCAGCCAGCATGTTCCCCTTCCCTATCCTACCTTCCCCACTCCTCTACCTTTACCCTCTGCCTCACACCAGCCCCCGTACACATTTCTCACCAGCTCAGTGAAAGTGGAACATGTGTGCATTAATCCCCATGGACAGGGGAATACCATGTGGAATTCCAATCATAATGTTAGTTCTGCACAGTGATTCCTCACTAGAGAGTGTTTAAGTCTTAGTTCCAGGAATTGTATGAGGACATTCTGGTCAACATCAGTAATTTCAGCTTGCCAGAATCTCTGCATGCAATTCCTTACAGGTTGTAATAAGAGCCTTAGTCTTTCTAATATTGTCAGGACTTCTGGTCCCACTCCCCAGAATGTAGAACTAGCCAAACCAATGAGTATGTTACAGGCAGAATTGAAAACCAACAACAATGGGAAATGGGAGTGAGAGTGACAGAGACAAACAACACACCAAAATGTTCTGTGGAAGCACTTACTCTTCTATCAATCATGCCTTGTATCACAACAAGGTTAATAAAGAATATTCTCTCGTATAGAATTATCTCATCTTCAAAATGGCAGGCTAAGTGCCTAAGCCTATCTGAAGGAAGCCAGTAAGACACCAGGTATCCAGTGCATATCAATAGAACAGGGTACGGGGACACAGCAAATACAACAAGACACAAATGAAGTCCAAGACCAGAGTAAGGTAAACGGGCAAAGGTCAGGATACAGAGTGTTAGACCTAACAGCCTTTGGTGTGGTCTTCCCTTCTTCCCTCCTGTTTTCTGGATTTCATTTTTGTTGGCATTAGATCTCTGTGCCCTTTCCACTGCTAACCAGTGCTAAAGTGTTTGTACTCTTGCTTTAACCATGGTAAAATTGGCGTGCACCCAATTGGCACATTTAATTTCCTTATGAGTCCTTAGTAAAGGGGTACCAACTCTACCTAGGGCCTGTAAATTATATGCAGCTAGTGGGCTTGCAGCACTTATTTTGCCACCAAGTTGCATAGCCCTTCATTGCATGTCTTTGGTCTGTCATTGCAGCCTGTTGTTATTGTTAATTGTTATTGTTAATTGTGATTTATAGAGCGCTTAATACCAACAGGTCTCTAAGTGCTATGAGAGGGAAGCTACAGTGCCCTCAGGTGAGTAATGGTCCCTAACTGAGTGGAATTAAGCCCAGGCTTCAATGAAGAGGAGGGTCTTCAAATTCTCCCTAAATGGTAGAAGGGCCTTCTCAGATCGGAGATGGGGTGGGAGCCTATTCCACAATTGTGGAATGCAGACGGAGAAGGCTTGCCCTCCTTTTTTCGTGAGGTTGAACCGCGGGCAGGATAGTTGGTTCCCCGCGGAGGATCTTAAAGAGCGGCTTGGGACATACTTCACAAGGCGCTCTTTAATGTAACTTGGGGCTTGTCCATGTTGAGCCTTATGGGCGATACAAAGTCCCTTGAATTTGGTCCTTTGCTTGTTAGGAAGCCAATGGAGTTTTTGAAGTAGGGGGGCAGCTCTTGTATATCTGGGGAGTTTAAAAATCAACCTAGCTGCGTCATTCATTACCACCTGAAGTTTGCTTTACAGATTATCCGGTAACCCAGTATAAAGCGCGTTGCCATAGTCTAGCCGAGACAAGATCATTGCTGTTACCACCGTTCGCATGGTGAAGAAAGAGAGGATAGGTGAAAGTTTCCTCAATTGCCTTAGTAGGCCCACACATGTCCCAAAAACTGTGGAAACTTGATTAGACAAGGAAAGATTAGCGTACATTTTTATACCCAGGCTTTTTACTACTGGCACTGGAGACGGAGTGTCTCCGAGCTCCAGTGGCCAAAATTGATAGGACCATGGGTTATTATCTGTAGTAATGGCCAGCACCTCAGTTTTATCTGGGTTGACCTTTAGTGAGTTGAGAGTCATCCAACTTACCACGAATCTCAGAATGTCTTGTACACCTGCATGGGCTTGGGGAGTATTTTCGATTTGTAAAATGATTTGGGTGTCGTCAGCGTAGTTAAACACTTGACAATCTATCCGGGCCAGGTCCATCACCATAGGGCACAAATAAATGTTAAACAACAGTGGTGATAGAGCGGACCCTTGGTGAACTCCACAGGTTATGGGCCCTCTGTGTGCAGTTTTAAGCTGCCAAATTCAATTTGGCAACATAAACTTTTGCCAGGCCTAAACCTCAATTTTTAATACATACAAGTCACCTCTAAGGTAGGCCCTAAACAGCCCATCTAATACTACTCCTGGCACTCTCTTTGTGACCCCGGGCCACAGAGGACGCAAACATTTTGCCCCCCCTCCCCGAGGCCAGGGCTCACAAAGGAAGTGGCAGGAGCAGCAGGAGCAAGCTAGATGTCAAACCTGCAATCTCTCACCACCTCCAAATGACGTCCATTGCTGCCTCAAGCACACTCACAAAGCAATTTGACACCAGCCTTTCATCACCCTAAACTACTTAAGGCCCGGACAGGGGGCAGGAGGAAATTTCCAGAACCAGGTTGGTGGTATAGCCTAGAAGATTCCCCCACTCCAAAGGCTGACACTAGGTATAAACATTGGACACTCAGACCAACTCTTCAGTACACTCCAGGACTTTCAGAGGACATCCAGAAGGACTGCCTTGCAGTGGTGGTTCCTCTTTAAGAGCATTTGAGCATTGCCCGGCCACCTGAGACCTACAAAAGGCACTATAAAATATCAATATCAATTGCCTCATATTTACTTTAGGCGGAGTCGGCACTGCAACTTTGCAGTTACTTAGTGCAGGAAATGTAGCCTTCCTCCTTGCACTGCTAAGGTGAATGGCAGGGGCTGCTGTAAGAACATGTGCATGGCAGGCTGGGCGAGTATTTGGACACTGTCAAATAGACATGTGCACTTTGAAGTCTCTGAACTGGCACTGTATAAGAGAGCCAGGTGGACAGTAATGGCAGCCCCCATTCTTCGATGAAGCGTTGAGATGCCGTGCCCAGCCAATCCCAAGGCTGATCACATACACTGTTGAAAGAATCTCTTGCTCATTATTTTAACGAGCAGCATAGAGTTTACCTTGGCAGGTGGAAAGCAAAAGATGCAGATCCGTGCTTAGAAGGAATGAGGATCACTGCCGGTGTGTTCCACTCATGAACAAACAGAGCTTGTGTGGAACTCAAACACAGGGGGCCAGATGTACGACCGTTTGCTTTTGCGACTCGCAAATTGCGAAAAATTGCGAGTCACACTTTGCGAGTCACAAAAGCAAATGTACAACAGTGTCAGAGACACTGTTAGCGATTCCCAATGGGGTCGCAAAATGTGAGGCTCATGAATATTAATGAGCACTCGCAATTTGCGACCCCATTAGGAATGGCTGGCTATCCCAGGTATGGTGGCTAGCTGTGCTCAGCAGAACTCCATGTCTGGGACTGCTTTTCAATAAAGCAGTGTTTTTTTTTAAAATGCCGCCCGTTTTCCTTAAATGAAAACAGGATGCAATTTTTTTTTTTTAAATGAAACATTTTTGTTTAATTTTTTTAAGGGCAAGCAGTGGTCCCTGGGACCACTGCCTGCCCTTAAAAAATATGTTTGGAGCCAGTCACATAGGAGAAGGGATCCCGTGGGGACCCCTTCCCATTTGCAGCTCCATTACCACCCTCTTTAAGAGGACGGTCATTTGGGAGTATTTTGCGACCACAATTGCGGTCCCAAAACATTCTTACATAGTGTAGAGACTCACTATTAGGAAGTGACGGCCTTGGCACGCCCCTTCCTAATAGCGACTCTCAATTCCTAATAAGGGAGTCACAAATAAATTGCGACTCGCTAATTAGGACTTGTACATGGCCCTGTAACATTTTGCATGCGCAAACCGGTCACAAACCGGTTTGTGCATGCAATTTAGAGTCGTACATCTGTGCCAGAGTTTTGAAAAACAGTTAAAGGATCACCATAGTAGAACTTTTTTCTCCTAAAAGGCAGGTGATACAAAAAAATAATCATTTTCAGTATGATGATGTGCGTTATCTCAAAGTATAACTGGGGAACCACGGACCTTGAACTCTGCATCTGGCCTTTGCCAGGAGTGAACCCTGGATCCCACAAGTGGTGCCCAACCACTCCTGGACCCTTGTAGGTGGTGCTAAAGATGCTTCTCCAGCCAAAACCTGACCTTAGGCACTTAAAAAATGTACCGCCAAAAGAGGTCTGAGAACCGTTATTAGTCTGAGACCTTCCTGGTCACCGATCTCCACGAAGTAAATCGCTGGTTGGCCTGATTTCACAAAACCAATCATTATTTTCTTCTCCACAGCAGTAAATCTTGTTTAGAGGTTCATTTCAGAACGAGTATAGGGCCTTGTGGATTCCTCATCGGCTGCAACGTGCAGCTACATCCCGATGGAGATGTTTGACTTTTGAAAAAGTGACAAAGTCCGAGTGTGGAAATCTTCACCTCAACTCCGTCCAGCAGCTCCCTGACAATGACACCTCCTCCTCAGACACTGCTAGCTGCCTTGCCCCCTTGAACTTTACCTTCTCAGGAACTTTTCTTCAAAATTCCTTCTAAGTCAAAACGTAAGCAGACACCAGGCCCATGGCGGTTGGCTTTAACTTTTGACTTTACCCTGGTCTTGCGTGACCAGATACCCGCGGTTGCCTCTTTGATCATTTATTGAATGTTCCTCTATTTTCTAAATTGGTGTGGGATTTTGCTTGTCTTGTGTTTTCACTGTATTATTGTTCGCATGCTGCATAAATACTTAACACAGTGCCTCTAAGTTAAGCCTGACTGCTTTTGTGCCAAGCTACCAGAGGGTTAAGCATATGCTAATTTAGTGGCTTTTGTGGTTCACTCTGACAATGATTGTAGTTGTTGCTACAGAAGGGTCTTCACCCCCACCCCCTTATCAATAGCACAATTTCTCGCACAGAGGAAAACCGTAAAGGATGAAAATAATAAAGTTGAGGGGTGAAACAGTGAATGAACTCTAAGGCAAGTGAAATATTATTACAACAGAAATTTGCCAGGCAGCTTCCGTTTATTTTCCTTCCTGGCCCCATATTACAGAGGCGCCCATAGGCGCAATGGGCATTTGTGACCAAATTGTTTTCCTCAGGGCACTTTAGTATGACAGAAGGGAGAGTAGATCTCGTGGGACCCATTCTACAAAACCGATAGTGATGGCACACATGTACTGCTAGCGCTTTCGAGAGTGGGTATTCCCACATGGGCATGGCCCTATACAAATGAGTGAATCTCTTTGCTTCTGCACCGTATTACCAACGTAGGTGCAGAGGCAAACATGCCTTAAAAGAGGCGCACTTAAAGTGTGCCACAAAAAAGTGGCACACTTTCAGTACACCTCCCAAAGGCAGCCCTCTGGAGGTGACAAAGGGGTTCCCTTGGACCACCCAGACACCCCCTAGCAGGTGGGTGCAGTCACTCACTGCACCCGCCTGCAAGGCAATTCCTCTCCTCTCTTGAAAGTGCAGGCGGGATGCTGCCTGCACAGAGAAACACAGAGCAGCATTTAAACAATTGCTCCATATTTCTCTTGAATGCACTGCCCTTGGAGCAGCACAAGTTTGCTGCTGCCCTCAGGGTAGCACATTCCTCCTAATATGGCACACTTTTCCTATTTGCACCTAGCGCACCTTTTTTAAGGTACGCCGTGGTGCAAACAGTCAAAGTGTGCCCTATCTTTGGTAGGACACCAGATGTTTAAATAGGGCTGATTCCTGTCCTGATGTGGAGACCCCACCCTTTAACTCTATATAAACTGCTAGTAATGGTGCCTTAGTCTCCAGAGGCCAGTCTGCCATAGTCTTAAATGAAAATGCTTCAGTGCTCTTCCTATTACAGGTCTCAAACTTAGCATCCCCTACTGATTCCTGACAAACATTTCTTTTCACAGTGAAACAGGTATTGATAACTGTACAATTCTGCTTGCCTGAAATAATCTTTTCTGCTGTATGTGTTAACCCTCCTTGTTACTGTGTGTTTTGGCTGTGTTTGATATGAGTGTTGCCCACTCAGAGGGCCCATATTGACACATTACAATACTATTCTCACTACTTATCAAACAAGCAGACAATGTAGCTATAATGGGAAACTGTATTTACAACGTGGTGTGAGCCACGTGGGTCATTTCAATGCAAGTGGAACAACGCTTGCCTGAACGACGCATATGCTTTAATCGCGCATATGTCTAAACCACTCATATGCGTAGTTAAAGCAGACAGCGGTCTAGATGTGCGGCTGGGCGGAGAGAGGAACAGGAACGACCGAGAGAGGAAGGACCAGGATGCGGTTTGGTAAGTGGGGCTGGGGCCATGTATTGGTGGGTGGGGTCGTTTTTAGGGCTGTGGGCTGGTTTTAGGGCCCAGGGTGTGGGAGAAGGGACACTTTTCATGTTTAGAGGTCAGTTTTAGGGCTCAGGGTGTCGGGGAGTTTTTTGTAAAAAGGGCAGGGTTTTAGGTCCCAGAGTGGGGAGTCGGAGTAGTTTTTAGGGCTGGGACGGGGTGGATTGCAGGGCTGGGGTATCTGCAGGGCCGGACTGACTACTGGGCGTTTTGGAATTCTGCCGAGCAAGGGGCTGATTTCACTGCGGTGGGGGCTGATTTTGTTCATGGAGACCTGCGTGTACTTCGAAATAACTAAAGCAAAACGAATTTCATTCAGTACATGCAGGTCCCCGTCAACTAAATCAGCCCCCAGCTCAGCAGCATTCCAAAACGCCCGGTAGTCAGTCCGGCCCTGGGTATCTGGGGGCAGTACAAAGGGGCTGGGTTGCACCTTTACCACTCATATCCCTTGACTAAGCATGCCTTTACAACAAAATGTGTTGTAAAGGCATGCGTGGTAAAGGCATGCTGTAAAGACGAGGTCATGATTCAGACTGCGTTGTTTAGGCATGCGTGGTTAAGGCATGCATGGTTGTATCATAGAAACATCCATAATGCACTCTGAAAGGCTAAAGTATTACCTTTTTTTATATGCAGATTTATATAGCGCAAATTCGACCCGAGGGTATTGGAGCGCTGTACTTGAGCACTGGTTGTGTTACACAAGGACACATTCGTTTTGAAGGGCATTATAGTATGGAAATTTCCATAATGCAAAGATCGCAGGAGTTGGCTGCAAATGAGGAGCAAAAGTGTGTCTTTCGCCTGATGAAACAAGTTTTTGACAGTTAAATACTTTCGGTTTTGTCTAAGTGTTCATAACCAGATGATTTGACATAACTTAGGATAGCACAACGTATCTTAAGTCACATAAGAACTGCAAAACAATATAGCATGATTTAACATGAATTAGCACAAATTAATATATTATGTAGTTTTGAAAGGCAGCATGGCAGACGTAATACCAGGAAGCAGAAGTGGTGGTCAAGGTCTTTCTTTGGGTTTACAGGCAGGAGAAGGGAAGAGATCAGAATGGTTGGTGCCACGTCAGGTGCAGTTATATCACTGGGTCGTGGTGGTGCAGTTCGGGTTATTCAATTACCCCTTGCTTCCACGGACAGAATGATTTCTCAGTCACACGCACATACACACATCACACGCTGGTGGGGCCCATAACACCAACATTCATTCTTCAAACTATCCATGCCTACAAAGGGACATCAATTCCGAACCACAACTATTCTTTTGATAGAGGAAAACCACTTCTCCTGATTCACCCTAACAATTACTCCATCAAGAGGTCATCTGAATCATTTAGTTGTTTTTAGTTCAATGATACTTTACTCTCAATTTAATCAATAAACATTTCAATGGAAATAATCACCCGACACAGTAATTCAAATAATGATTTTCTTTATCTAATTTATATGCAGGTTAAATCCTAATAATGCAATATCATTTTTTGTCATATTTACCTATTCTGGCTAATTGTCGTTTTCTAAGTCAGAACCGGTCCTCAATGAATTCGTCAGAGTTCTATCATATAGAGTCACCGTCCTCTCCATCAGCATAAGGATCTCTGGTCCTCGATTCTCTGTCAGTAGCTTCTGGATAAAGTGGGTGAATTTTCCCTCTCTAGTCTACTAATATTTATACTAAAATTTACATATCAATGATACATTTTCTCATTTTTACAGAAAACCGATTGGCTGAATTCAAATACATCTAAGTACATTAGGAAACATTTTCAAATTCTCTGATGCGGGAAAAGTCTCAAAGCAAATGTATGGGAACGAATGTCCGTGGTCCTAAATGTAACAGTTCATTGAAACAGGTTGGGTTTGAAAGTTCATATTCTTCTTTTGCAACATTTGCTTCACGTTCAGAGGCATTGGCACCTCGCCCTGAGTAGTCTTTATGGGCATGGTCTGACAGGTCACACAAACGACACGAATGAAGTCAGTGCAGGCACCTTCCTCCATTGTTCAAATGGTGAAGTAATGTACTTTAGTTAGGCTTCAGTCGGCGGCCATCTTTTGGTAGGCCAGAATAGTCAACTTTAAGCAAAGAAACATAAAATCGTAATTAATACATAGAAATGATTAAAACAGTGTTATTCCCTTGCTAGTACCCTTATGTGTATGCCTTTATCTAGCCATATGCAACATTCAAAGCAGTTAATGCTGGTTTATTTAAGCGCAAATCACAATAACATTACTCAAGCGACATTTATCGTTTTAATATGCATACAAACTTAGTTCACTTATTATTTAGCCATGCAAATGCATTCCCACGTGTATTCTCTTTGTTATTAAGGTTGGTTTAGTACTTTCACATCTCACTATTAATTATTATAATTATTCATTAGTTATTTTAATATAAACATATAGAAATGGATTGGGTATATAAAAAGAAAACATTTTACCCGCTCCATCAATCCCCCCTTTGGTGATTTTATCACCTCAAAAATCAAAACCCACAAAATCAATTTATTTCCCCTTTTATGGAAATTCAAAATGTTTTCTTGCTCAATTATAATTCTGTTTCCCCTTCATCTTCTCTTTTTGTTTTGTCATAAATACTCTTTTTCCATTCTTCTAATTCTATTTCTTCAAAATCTCTTTCTTGTTTCGTTTGCTTCTTTTTGATAATTTCTCGTCTAATTTTCTTTTTATTTCTTCTATGTCTGCAACACATACATCCTAATCTAAGTATTAATAGTATGAAAATGACACACGTTAATGGAAATAATATTTTCCCTAATATAGTACTACCTAATTTACCAAGGAAAGCTTTAATAGCAGCCATTTTATTACTAATTCTAGTCCAGATACTTTCAACCTCCAGTGGTTTTATTTCATCATGCAATTCCGTAATATTTTTAATATAAACCTTTAATCTTTGCTTTCATCAGGAATGTAAGTGCAACAGTGTTGAACTTTCAGCATTCCACAGACTCCACCGTCTTTTGCCAATAAGATGTCAAGGGCAAGTCGATTTTGCATATTCATAGCACGCATAGCAACCATTTCAGTGTTTACCAAGAGAAAACCTCCAACGGTGCTTGTTGACAAGCGATGCACTATGGTTGACAATTTCCGAATATTATTTGCATTCAAAGATATTCCCACTGCTGGTATCAAGGCTCCAAAAATATCACCTACAATTTCTAACCAAGTTTCTCTTCTACTACGCATTAGTAGGTTATGTGATCCACTATTTTCTACTCTATCTATGTGAAAGATTTTTGGAAAGACCAGGCCAACATAACATGTGCCATACCAATGGTCGGGCAACCTGTAATAAGCCTTGTTCCCACAAATATAGTATAATCCAAGAAAGACTGGATCTTCTCCGCCTCTAAATCCCCATCCAGATGCAATAAAATATGTATCATGACACTCACTTAACCCTATATAATAATAATCATATTGGGATCTTTCTCTCATAATGCACAGTTTGCCTTTCTGTGGTGAGTCTATAGCTATTGTTGGTCTAACTTCACCCTTTGTCTCCCTTTTCCCATCGATGCTCCAAATATTCTCTCCTACTTCATGTCCTTCTGCCTTTTCATGCATCTTCAACCTCCTTTCTTCAACCATATCTAGAAATGTTTTCTCTTCTTTCTTCAAACTACAAGTTAAATTGTTCCTAAAAATGTACTCTAATGTTAATTCCTTAGTCTCTATAAAAATGTCACCTAGTACATTAGCAGTTTTAGCTGGATTCAATTCATTATTCATGGGCAATTGTCCAAGAATGTTATCTATATTAGACAGATTATATTCTAATTTCCCTAATTGATAAAATATACTTGTTAAAACGCTACATGTTATTCCATAAGTTGCTGGGAGGTGATGATAAGTCACCCCTTCTGAAACAGAGGCAGGTAATTGCATACAGACGTAGCAATCCCTTACATCCATGGTTTTTACATATTCATACAATAGTTTTGAAAATACGTTGCTAGAAAAATCAGTTATAGACCTATCCTTGTGTATATGTTCAGTGCTTGTTTTAAATGGAACTACCTTTTGTGAATTCTTCACTATGTTAGTCATATTCTCTGTATGCCCTTCTAGTGTATCTAAAGTTACTTTGAAAGAGATCAAAAGAGCGAGTACGCTCCATAGAAGCATTAATAATCCTGTACAACAGCAACCCATTTTGCACCATCTTCTCATGAAAGTACATCTACTATTGTTATTATCTATGTTAGCCATCTTGATAATTTGACCGTGTCTTTTGACTTAGCCTCCTCTACTCCACTCCTTACTCCTTCACCTGAAAGAGCAAAGCACTTATCAGGTTAACCCAGTTCTTCAATTTCTTATTCAATCTTTTATATTTTCATACAATGAACCTCTTGAGATTACTCAGTTTGGCATCTCATCGTTTTTCACTTCCTTTTTGTCATCCACATACAGAAAGTCCTGAATTTCTGCTTCTTCTCCAATATCGGATAGGATAACTCTCAGGATTTCCGCTGTTTCTTCTTCCTCCACCACTTTCAGTAAAGTCTCCTCTGGATTTCCTTGACTATCTACCTCTTCTCCTTGTTCAGGCAGTGCCACGTACGTCCATTCAGGTGACTTATACTTCTGGTTTGGTTTTCTTGATCTTTTGTTCGCTTCAGACACCTCTGTCTCACCCTCCTTTTCTTTGAGCTGACTTGTCACTTCATTCACTTGTTCAGCTTTTGTGGGTTTGACTCGTGTCAATCGGTATCTCAGTCTCTTTATTTTGTTTGGCCAAAGGTCTCCTTTAGCATTTCTTCTTAGTTTACCTTCTTTACCATTTCTCTCCTCGATCCAAGTTCTCTTTCTCAGAACTCGACCCTCTGGTATTTCAGTTTCACTGTCTTCAGATTCTGTCTCGTTTGGCTTTTCCCTTTCAGCAGTTTCTTTTTCCACCTCTTGTGTTTGCCCTACTTCTGTCCCTCCTCGGGTCTCCGACACGCAATCTTCCTGCTGACTACTTGTCCCTTCACCTAACTGGATGTTGCAGTTCCCTACACCTCCTCGGGGATCCTCCACAATCTGTCCCTCTCTCTCTATACCTGTCCCTTCTTCTCCTTCAAGAATTTTCTCCGGTGGAACTTCTCCTACTCTTTCATCTGGTGTGAATGTTACTTCTGCTGATACATTCTTTTCTTTTCCTCTTTCTGTGTTCACCACTGGCGTTTTGTTCACCTCCAGAATCTGAATCGTCTGAAATCTGCAATCTCTTTCTCAGGATTTCTTCTCTTGGGGTTGGAACTAATCTTGGCTCCTTCTCCCCCCTTTCAGGATTTTCTTTTGTCTTTGAATTCTCATCATCTGAATCAGCACTTGATTCCGAAGCATCAAAATATTATTTTCCAATGCTATCTTCTGGATTTGGGACTCTCAAAGTGTGACTTGCATTTATCCAATTTTTCAGTCCAGTACACTTCACAGCAGTTGTTGTGATCAGGATAACTTGCCTTGGCCTTCCCCACCTTGGAACCAAGCAATTCCTTCTTCTGTGAACTTTTATTCTCACCCAGTCACCTGGGCTCAGATCATGGGCTGGTTTCCTCTCAAGGGTGGTGGCATCCTCTCCAACCTGGTGAAACACAGAATTGACTGCGTCAGCCAGGCCTTTGCAGTAATCCAAAATCATGTCATCAGTTATTGTCATCAATTTGTTGACTGGAACAAATGCGTGTCTCATGGCGCGTCCCATGATAATTTCGTGGGGACTCAAACCTGTAGTTCTGTCTGGAGTAGATCTGATTGTCATTAAAACTAGAGGCAAGATATCAGGCCATTTCATTCCTGTGGCTAAACACATTTTCCCTATTCTATTTTTGATCGTACCATTCATTTGTTCAACCACACCAGAAGCCTCTGGTCGATAGGCACAATGTAGCTTTTGCTGTACACCCAATGCTTCACAAATCAATCCCATGATCTCATTGTAAAAATGTCCTCCTCTGTCTGATTCAATGGTCACTGGGAACCCGAATCTTGGGATGAATACCCTTAACAATAGTTTGGCCACTGTGAGTCCATCATTTCTTCTTGTTGGGTACGCCTCCACCCACCTGGATAATAGACAAACTACCACCAGAACATACCTCAACCTGTTATAAGGGGGCATTTCAATGAAATCTATTTGCATTCTTGTGAAAGGTCCTCCCTCTCGACCTATTGTACCTAGGCTTACCACTGTTTTTCTTCCAGGATTGTACTGCTGACATATCAGGCATCTTTTACAGAGACTTTCTGCTACCAACCTGAATTTTGCATTGTACCAGGTCTGCTTAAAGGCCCTTATCATGGCATCCCTCCCTAGGTGCCCTTGGCCATGGTACATCCGTGCCATGGTTGACATCATGCTATGAGGCATAACTGGTCTTCCATCTCTATAGATCCACACATGGTCTTTTTCCCTTGGGGCAAAACCTGCTTTTACCCACTGTTTCATTTCTTCATCTCCTGCCGCATCCTGCAATTGCCTCACCTCTTCCCATGTTCCCACAACGTTAGTAAACATTATGGAGCAAGAAGACATTTCCTTCTCTTTACCCCTGTTAATTGAGTACTGGTTTCTGGCACAGTACTGAGCCATGTCATTTGCGTATCGGTTCCCAGTAGCGATGTAATCACTACCATGACTATGAGCAACACATTTAACAACAGCCAGTTCTTTTGGCAACTGTATTGCTTCAAGCAATTTTCCAACCACTTCTGCATTATGTATAGGAGTTCCACTTGAGGTCAGGAAACCTCTTTGTAGCCAAAGTTGGCCAAAATCGTGGACAACTCCAAAGCCATACTGGCTGTCAGTTATCACAGTCACTCTCACATTCTTCCCAATTTTGCATGCCTTTGTCAGTGCCACTAATTCTGCTACTTGAGTGGATTTAACTCCTTTCAAGTGTGATGCTTCCATGACTGCTGCAACTGTGCATATTGCATATGCGGCACTCAACAATCCTTCATCCGTTCTTAAACAAGATCCATCCACAAACATCACATAATCACTTTCTGGCAATGGTAAATCTTTTATGTCTGGTCTGGGTTTTGTGCAGAAATCAAGCACATCCAAGCAATCACGATCAACATCATCTCTTACCTCCACTCTCTCCGCATCTGGCAATAGTGTAGCTGGATTCACATTCACACATCTCTCCAGACTCACATTGGTTGCACCTAGAATGACCTTTTCATACTTAGTCAGCCGACTATGCGACATGAACTGTGTTCGGCTCCTTGTTAAAAGGATCGCCACATCATGAGGTACATACACTCTTACTGGATATCCCATCACAATCCCCTCGCTTTGCTCTAGACTTCGACATGTTGCATCTACTGCCTTCAGACATCCTGGCAGACCCACTGCTTCTGGATCTAGCATTGATGAGAAATAAGTAACTGGTCTCCTTAGTCTTCCATGTTTCTGTATTAACACTGAGAGTGCACATCCGTTTCTCTCACTACAGTACAATTCAAACTCTTTTTCATAATCGGGCATACCCAGAGCTGGGGCTTCACAAAGTTTTTCCTTCAATTGTCTGAATGCTGCCAATTCTTCTTTGTTCAGTTCAAGAGGATCCTTAACCTCGCTTTTTGTCAACTTTACCATAGGCTTTGCAATCAAGGAAAAGTTACTTATCCATTGACGACAGTAGCCAACCATCCCTAGGAACATCCTTACTTCTCTCTGGGTCATTGGGGCCCTCATTCCTCTAATAATTTTGATTCTGTCTATTGTCACTTTTCTTAGCCCTTTCTCAATGTTATGTCCTAGGTATTGTACTTCCTTTTTGCAAAATTGCAATTTTGTCGGAGATACCTTTACTCCATCTGCCAAATGATTTAGCAAAGCTATGGTATCTGTTTCACAAGCTTCACGCGTTTTCGATGCCACCAGTAAATCATCGATGTACTGGACCAAAACTGAATTTTCAGGCATCGTAAGACTTTCCAGTGATTTCTTTAGCAACTGATTAAATATTGAGGGGCTCTCTGTGTACCCCTGTGGGATTTGGCACCATGCCAAAATACGCTCTCCAAACCGAAATGCAAATATCGGCTGGCTGTCATGATGCAACGGAATGGAAAAGAAAGCATGACACAAATCAATTACTGTGTACCATTCTGCATCATGGGGAATCTGGTACCAAATTACTGTTGGATTTGGAACAATGGGACAGCATGACACAACAATTTTTCTCAAATCCTGCACTATTCTGAACTTTCCATTAGGCTTCTGCAGTCCCATTATAGGTGAGTTACATGAACTGCTCATAATTTCCCTCAAAACTCCTTGTTGAATCATTTTCTCAATTAAAGGTGTCACTCCTTCAATTATTTCGGGTGTTAGTCTGTATTGTGGGATGTTTGGATAAACTACTCCTTCTTTTAATGTAATTTTTACCGGATCTACATTTCTCATAAGGCCTACATCTTCTCCAGTAAAATCCCAGACTCCTGCTTTCACAGACTGCTTCAATTCTTTGGGTAACTCATCAGGGTTGAATACTGCATAAGTTCCTATAGCTTCATGCTCTTGATTAGCTTTTGTCATTTTATACAGTACATCCTCATCTGGTGTCTCGAAAGCTATTCCATCTGGAGTACAGAATATGGTGCAATTCATTTTGCACAGTAGGTCCCTTCCTAACAGATTCACAGGACTAGTATCGCACACCACGAACCGGTGCATGTCTGTGAATTTCCCTATTTTGACCTTTACCGGTTCGGTAAGATAGGTCCTAATCTGGGTGTTTGCCACACCAACTACTTGGATTGTTTCATCCGAGAGAGGAAGATTCTTTACATCTGCTGACCTGACAGTTGATCGTGTAGCTCCTGTGTCTATTTGAAAAGTAATGCTTTCATCATTAACTTTCCCATCCACAAATGGTCCTTTCTGATCTATTTCTAGAGTTGCGCCAAGCACGCACTCTTATTCCTCCCTTCGGCACCGTCAATAATTCTCCTCTGAATCACTTTCTTCATTTCGCAGCCAATATTGTGAAACAGCGCTCGTGCGTTGCGGCTTGTTTACCTGTTCTTCATTGTAGAATCCCACTTCTTTATTGTATTTTTGGGTATTTCTGCTTTGCGGTAGTGGCGGTTTTGGCACCTGATTCTGTGGATTAACAGCCTTCTGCTGTTGCTGTGGCTGGCCACCCACCTCACACTGCACCTGTGGATTCAATGGTGGATTTTCATTATTAGTACTTGGTGGGTATTTACACTCAGATTTCCAATGTCCTAACCTACCGCAATTGTGGCAGGGGAACTTCTTTTTAGCTTCTTCTATATTACCCTTCCCCTTTCCTGGGCCAAATCTCAATTTGTTTCCTGGGTTATTTGCTTGTTCGACCAGCTGAGCTTCCTGTCTTTCTGCAACTTTCACTTGAGCCCACATTGCCTTTTCTTTTAGTTTTCGCTGCTTTGCCTCGATCTCATCACTAAAGTATTTGGCACGTCTCAAGATCTCATCTATTTTCTTACTCTGCCAGTCTACCGTATGCTGCTTGATCATTTCACTAATTTCGGGGCGTAAACCATACACAAATCTGTATACAAAATGACTTAGATCCTTTTCTCCCAGATTTTCATCTCCACTAAACTGTTTGAAAGCTAATATTAGCCTCTCATAATAAGCATGAACTGATTCTTTCACTTCCTGATGCGTTTGATCTATTTTAACCCAATCTGTTTCTTTGGGAGTCACTTTGTTTTTCAAAAATACCATAACCTGTTCGTATTTCTTCATTACCTCGGGGTCTGGTGCTCCTGTTTTGGGGTCTCTCGGGTATTCTTTAGTTGGCCAATCAATAACTATTTTGCATTCTGCCCATAAGTCTGCTGGCACTATTATATCAAATAGACTATTTAGATCAATCCACAGTACTTTTGACAGTTTAACAAATCTGTCCACCTGTCTGTACCACTCGATGGGATTTTCCCGCAATCGAGGGAAGTCATTTGTAAATGACAAATGTCCTGTCTTGTCCACGGGACATGTACATATCCCCCTCCTGGAATCTCTCTCATGGGGAACTCCCTTTTCCTTTTCTCTCACAGGAAATGTGGTGAAAGTTCTGTCTGATGTATCATCCCGCTTTCTATACCACCTGCTTTTCCATTTGTTCACATCTCCCCATTTCCTTCACACCGTGATTATATCCTTTATCTGCCCTATTCGTCCTGCAGTGTTCAGATTTTCAATATCCTTTTCCGTGAAATCTACTCGGTAAGGCTTCTGTAAAGCTTTTACTTTATCCATGTCAATTCCCATTTCACTTGCTATTTCTTCTAGTCTGTCATGTAAATTCTTTGCTCTCCATGTGACAATCTTGCACAAAAACAATAGCTCCTCATCCTGGTAATTCTTCAGCTTTTCCATGGGGATTGTCCTTACTATTAATTCTTCTAACACCATGCGTAATTTAGCCACATGAATAGTTTGAGGTTCTTTCTCTTTTTCCCTGCAAACTCTTCAACCATTCGCTCAATTCATCGGTAGTTATACCCACTGATTTTTCCACATTGCCTGGTTCTGTCATTCTTTGTGGTTCTAATATTGGTCCTCCTACTATTCTGTCTCTTTCTACAGAATCAGGACTATAAAACGGGTTATTTGACACATTTAGTCCACCCTCACACATTGTATGTCTCCAAGGATTCTCCCTTGCTTTCATTTGGGGCTGTTCCGCTTGTCTACTGCATACATACGGAACTGTTAGACCATGCTCACTCTCCTTCTGCTTCTCAAAAATGGGCATAACTGGACCTATGGTTACAGGGACTGTAACTGCTTCTAGATTCTTTGTCAGTTCTCTTATTTTCTCAGTTAATTCTAACGTGGTTCTTGCTAATTCTTTTGAATTTTGACTTCCAGCCTTGTTTTCCATCTCTCTTTCCCTAAGTGAATTTCTCCTCTTCAGCTCTGGTGTCGTAACCTCTGTCTTAATAATTCGTAGAGTTTCCCTTACTGGGGTATCTGGGGTTGATATTTCTGATTCTTTTCTGTACGGAGGTTGGTTTTTGTAAAACATATCATCAAGGACATTGTCCTCAGATTCATTTGCTCCATACCTTCTGGTTTCTACATTATGTCTCTTTTCTACACACTTCCTTCCTTCATTTTCTCCTGCAGTTCTAACGGGAAACAGTCCTTCAGTCATACTTGCGTCTCGCCACCTTCTCATTCGATAACAATGAGTTTCGCGATCATTTGGTCGTCCAAACATGTATCGATACCTACTGCCATGTCTCTGTTTTTCTCGCTCATGCATCTCATCTTCCCACTCAGTCAATGCCTCAAACTGTGTAGGTCTAGGACGGGGGTCTAATCCCATCTTCCTTTCACGTAGGTTCCTCAAAATTGCCAAATAAAATGAACCATGTTCCGGAAATGCTAAAACTCCGTCATCCCTTGTCATCCCTTGTATATTTTGCCCAATTGTCTAACCAAATGCAAGTATGGAACCCATAAAGGATGCGGGTGTCTTTGTCGGAGGAATTAACTGTCCTTCCCTCGTCACAATCTCTTTGTCTTTCACGAACCAACCCTTTAATTTACTAAATAGGGATTTCTTCTTCTTTTCGGCTGAATGATAATACATCTTCCTTTCTTTCGTGAACCCCTAGACTTTCTGTCAACTGTACGGTCTTTAGTCCAATAGCAGCGCGACTCCTACTTACGCACCAATCCTGAGCGTCTATGTCACTGTCACAATCCTCAAATCCCAGCGCGACTCCTACTTACGCACCAATCCTGGGCGTCTATGTCACTGTCACAATCCTCAAATCCCAGCGCGACTCACAATAACGCACCAATCCTGGAGCGTCTAAGTCACCCTGTGCTTCTCCCAATCCTTTCGCGACACACACTAATGCACCAATCAGGGCGTTTCTGCTGTTCTAACCCGCTGTCCAATCCCAGCGCGGCCTTTCTGACGTCAGCAGTCGCTGCAACAGCTCCTGCTCCTGTCTACTGTCTCCAGTCTACCCCTCCTTTACACAACTACTCGGCAGACTTTATTTCAATTTTACGATACTGTTAGTCACAACATACAAACATCTCCATTGTCTGCTTCGCTAACCACAGAATAGCAATAGACCTTTCTCATGAGAATTCTGCCTTTCCCGAGAGCAGTGCTTACCTCTGCCCTACTACAGAATCATTAATTCCGTTGATAAAGTAGCACATCCCTCTACTTCACCCTTGTATCAAGCATCAATTAACTGTTTTCTCCGGAATTAAGACACATAGTTGGAAACGCAATGCTCCTGAGAAATAAAACCAGAGTTCCGCAATTAACCTGAATGCGATTTCATTCACGCACTTTCACACATGAAAAATGTAGCACATTCACACAGTATCCTGTCTTTTCCGAGAACAGCGAACAGTCTGTCCTACTACAGAATTATGACATACGTTAACAAAGCAGCGCTTACCTCTACTTTGTCCTTCACTCAAGCTCAGAGAACACCTGCTACCTTTTCAGTGATAAGCGTTATCGGTATGCCAATTGGTTTAATGGTACTTAAAGACCAAAATTTCACAGGTACTCTTTGCTATCATACACACTTCTTTCACACAGAAAATGTCTCTAATGGCAACACACGACGATGTCACCGAATCAAACCCAGACAATGCGACACGCAACTTCAATTATCACACGTTTTTCCCGTGTACCTACGGGCAACCACAATCCCATCTTTCCCGAGAGCAGCGCTTACCTCTGCCCTACTTCGGAACTGTCACCGACTTCTTACATCCTAGAAGCCGTACAGACTACATAAAACTCAATACAACATATAGTGTTAGTATACATATCAATACCAATCAATAATCGATAAGCTATATACAGGCAAAATCATCAAACCAAAACAATAAAAACCATCATCTTGCTACCAGAAATACTGGTGCAGTTCGGGTTATTCAATTACCCCTTGCTTCCACGGACAGAATGATTTCTCAGTCACACGCACATACACACATCACACGCTGGTGGGGCCCATAACACCAACATTCATTCTTCAAACTATCCGTGCCTACAAAGGAACATCAATTCCGAACCACAACTATTCTTTTGATAGAGGAAAACCACTTCTCCTGAATCACCCTAACAATTCCTCCATCAAGAGGTCATCTGAATCATTTAGTTGTTTTTAGTTCAATGATACTTTACTCTCAATTTTATCAATAAACATTTCAATGGAAATAATCACCCGACACAGTAATTCAAATAATGATTTTCTTTATCTAATTTATATGCAGGTTAAATCCTAATAATGCGATATCATCTTTTGTCATATTTACCTATTCTAGCTAATTGTCGTTTTCTAAGTCAGAACCGGTCCTCAATGAATTCGTCAGAGTTCTATCATATAGAGTCACCGTCCTCTCCGTCAGCATAAGGATCTCTGGTCATCGATTCTCCGTCAGTAGCTTCTGGATAAAGTGGGTGAATTTTCCCTCTCTAGTCTACTAATATTTATACTAAAATTTACATATCAATGATACATTTTCTCATTTTTACAGAAATCCGATTCTCAGTACATTAGGAAACATTTTCAAATTCCCTCATGCGGGAAAAGTCTCAAAGCAAATGTATGGGAACGAATGTCCATGGTCCTAAATGTAACAGTTCGTTGAAACAGGTTGGGTTCGATAGTTCATATTCTTCTTTTGCAACATTTGCTTCACGTTCAGGGGCATTGGCACCTCGCCCAGAGTAGTCTTCATGGGCATGATCTGACAGGTCACACAAAGGACACGAATGAAGTCAGTGCAGGCGCCTTCCTCCATTGTTCAAATGGTGAAGTAATGTACTTTACTTAGGCTTCAGTCGGCGGCCATCTTTTGGTAGGCCAGAATAGTCAACTTTAAGCAAAGAAACATAAAATCGTAATTAATACATAGAAATGATTAAAACAGTGTTATTCCCTTGCTAATACCCTTATGTGTATGCCTTTATCTAGCCATATGCAACATTCAAAGCAGTTAATGCTGGTTTATTTAAGCGCAAATCACAATAACATTACTCAAGTGACATTTATCGTTTTAATATGCATACAAACTTAGTTCACTTATTATTTAGCCATGCAAATGAATTCCCACGTGTATTCTCTTTGTTATTATGGTTGGTTTAGTACTTTCACATCTCACTATTAATTATTATAATTATTCATTAGTTATTTTAATATAAACATATAGAAATGGACTGGGTATATAAAAAGAAAACATTTTACCTGCTCCATCACTGGCCCATGCTTGTGGGCACCACTGATATTAAGTAAACACATTAATCTTGCTTCTCGACCCACGGACCAGCCTCAGTCGAACATTTGTCACCTCGGTTTCATATGCTGAGTTCTCCTGGATCTTGTTTCTGCACCAAATGGGTCCTCGGTGTACTGGAATTATTGTTTCTCTCTCAAACGAAACTGAAACTAAAAGTTTGCCTCTGCCTCTGGTCATGGTCTTACCTGGAAATTGGGGATAAGTGTCAGGTAGTTTGTTTCTGTTCAAGGGTGTTTATATACTATTAGTGCGCCAGGTGAGGTGGTACAGATACCCAATGGCCCACTGCAGGAAATAACAGCAGAACAGCATAGCAGCACAGCAGTTTGCTTTAACAATACAGCATAACAATATATCATAACATAAAATAATACAATACAGCACAGCGACACTAAATAGCATAAGTGAACAGTAATATTCGACTGTATTCTACTGTTTATTTATGAATTGTCACTACACCGAAAGGCAATGAGGGGTGAGCTGGAGGGTGAGGCGGGCGGCCCTTCCCAGTAACACTGGGACTGGTGTGGCCGATGAAACTGTGACAATGCACCCTGGGCGGAAACCACGAATGTTGTACTAACGGCGGAGCACGAGCTAGCATGGCCGATGCCCGGTGGAGCTGTTTAGGCAGCTATAGAGGAGATTGGCTCTGGTTTCACCTCCTCGGCCGTCACCTACCCAGCCAGACATTGGACATAGTTTTTCCTCGTCCCTCCACTGTGATTCCTTCCCTCCCCCGCCTCCTCCCTCCATGATCCTGTGGATGCCTCCCGCTTCCTACCCTGCGTGGAGCTGTGGAGTCAGTTACCTTATGGTTTTTGCATTGGATTTTTGTATGTCCAGCCATTTTGAGATAATTGTTATCATCTCACATGACCTGGGTCCTCCTTCTTGGCGGTTTCGACCGATCCTCATTTCTGCTGGACTGCTCCTTTTTCTCCTGACTGACCTTATTCCTCTAGTCAACCCCCCCCTTTAGGTCTCCAACACCCCTCCCTTCCTTTACTTTCACCGATACACAGGATGTTTTTGGATTGTTTGTCCCCAGCCCATTTGTTTGTTCTTTCACTTTGACTGTTGTGTCCCCCTGAAGTACTTTCCCCCTTACCAGTCTACCTGACTTGATATGCATTCCTTACCCTTTTTTACCATTCCCCCTCTCCCTTCCATGCCCCATTGGGCGTGTGTCTTGACTATGATAGGCGCTAATAACTCATGTTATTTTTTAATCACTGTTTTTTTTCTCTTATGTTATACTTGGCTCATGTAACTGATGTAATTTTTTGTAACTTGTAATTTGCTTATCCTCATGTATAGCGCTCTGATATCTCCGGGTCTAGCCAGGGCTATATAAAACTCTGCAAATAAATAAGAGATACACTGGGGGTTATTTTTCAGTGGATGCACTAAGGGTTATTTGGTAAAAGGATTCTGGGCGTTATTTATCGCATGGATACGATAATTATTATTTGTGGTTCAGATTGGCTGTGGTTTATTTGTTGGACAGGTGCACACTCTGTTGTGCATTAAGGTTTGTTTGTGAAGTGGATGCCCAAGGTTTGTTTGTTGCCGGTACGCGCGGAAGGTTATTTGTTATACTGATGCAGTGAGGATTATTTCTTTAAATCATGCAGTGGTTATGGTGGAAAGGATGCAATGGGATATTAGTTAAATGGTTGTATGGGTAGCATTTATTGAAATGCTGCAAGAAGGTTTATCGGTTCTGTTAATTAGTTTGGGATTATTTTGAGTGCGTCTTCAGAATGACAGCCTTTACGTCTCTGGCTCCTGCCCACAGAGGTTTCTTGTTTTCCACCTCCTTTGGATTTCCTCCAGGAATTAATTTTCAGGCCCTACTGCAGTGGATGCATGGCTCTCTTCCCAAGCTATGCTTAATTGATTTTTGCTATCTGTTTCAGCATTCTTGGTGATAACTTGATTTCCCTGTGGAGGGATGGAGGTGTTTTTCCACTGATACACAAATAAGAAAGCAGGACAAGGTTGTCATACTCCCTGGGCCATGGTATGTATCAGGGTCGGACTGGCTGCAGCAGGCACCGGGCATTTTCCTGGTGGGCCGGAAGGGTGGGGCTGGGTTTGGACCGGTGGGGTCCGTTTTTGGTACAGGGAGCTAGTTTTGCAGCAGTGCTGCAATATCTGCCCCTGTACCAGAAGCAGCAGCCGTGTTTCTCACCAGCTTCGCCCCCTTCCGTCCCCCCTCCCCCATTAGACTTAATTGCCAGGGCCGGTTTGTGTTCCCAGTCCCGCTCTGGTATGTATGAAGTGATTCTATCCATTATACTGCACACGTGCAAGAGTATCTCAGACCTACAATGCATTGCAACTAGGGGTGGGTGTAACTTGCATAATTTTCTCTATCATAATTACTTGCAATTACCCCAAACATACTTTTAATTATGCATAATTGTGTGGGAAGCATAATCCAGCATTTAGCGCTGTTTTCTAAGTGCAAAATGCACCTTTATTTCGAAAATGGGATTAGATGCTAGAGGACATGAACAGCAGTACAATTAATTAATTAGGAATTATTTGTTAAATTATGGGCTGAGAGTTTAGGGATGACAACATTCATCACGTACCCTTAGACAACCCTCAGACAGCCGTTTAACAAAAAGCACTCAGTATTCAATGAATGTAATTTATGGAATGAATTCACCATAGGTCATTTGTGAGATGGAGCATCTCAGAGTGCAGTGCATCTCTGCACAAATGATTGTTTGATGAATTGTTGAGATGGTTATTCTTTGTTGAGTGGATGTTTATAGGCTTTTTTGTGTGGAATCAAGTCACTGAGGATTCTTTGTGGAATGGCTGCACCAGAGGGAATTTCATTAAAGATGTGTATTTTTTAATATATGGACTAAGGTGTAGTTGTGCAGTAAAAGGAATTTATTTGCTGAATATGTCCAGTAATGATCATTTGTTAAATGGATGCTTTGACAGGTATTAGAATGGTGGCACGGGTGTTTATTTCTTCATTGATACATTGGTGATTATTTAGTCACAAATTGACAGAGGGTTATATATTTAAGCTATACACAGATGGCTATATTGAAACAGATAAACTGGGTATTTTTGCTGGATGATACGAGTAATACGCGTAATTCTCATTGTTTAATGGATGCAGGAATGTGTATTTGTGGGTTGATGCAATGATTAATGCACTGAGGATTCTTTATTTGATTTATGAATTGACAATTATTTGATGAATTTATTCTTCCGGTTATGTGAAAAATAAACTGAGTGTCCTTTGTGAAATGAATACACCATGTGTTGTCTGCTCATCTGACGCTCTGATGGTTTCTTGATGAACACATACTGAGGGCTGTGGAATGATTTATTAATTTTAGGACTACTTGCCGAATGGAAACACTAAAGCACATTTGTGGATTGGAATGTTTGCAAATATTTGGAGAATTGTGTAAGTCTTTAGGATAAGTCTACAGACAGCTACATATTTCTGTTGTCGAAGACCTATTTTGGACAATGCAATATAAAGAGTGAGCTTTGGGTAGGACCCTTGATCATGATTTGAGGCTTCCATCTCAGTTGCCTGCTCTTCATTCAGTGGCTTTCCTCCCTATTCTTGTGTTTGTCCCAGACCTGGATTTCTGCTTTATATCATTTGTGATTGAATGAATTGTATCCTTCCACATGAGGGAGCTAATTTTTTTATTTCTTTTTAATGCTCCATGGAAGTGCATGGCTTTCCTCACTTTTCCTTCCTGCTCTTTTCCTACTTATAACCCCACCTATCATGTCATCTATTGCTCTCCCACCCCTCCTGCTTCATTTTTAGGTCTTGCATGTAAAACATTTTAATGGGGTTTAGAGCAATTTATTGCCCTATACGCACATTGAGTACCATTGGTTGACTTCACCATCACTCTCATTTCCTTGCTTCTCTATGGTCAGCAAGTGCCAGTTTCACTTACTCTTTGTATTTTTGTCACTCCCCTGGAACATGGCCCAAGCACTGCTTCCTTTCTGTGTCCAGTGTACTTCCACTCCTCGCAAGCTTTTAAAGTTGCTTTTTACTGTAGTTGTAGTACTCAATAAGAGTGCATGTGTTTGCAGGTCATTTCCTCCCTTCCCTCCCACTCCATGTTGTTGTTGCTCCATTGTTGTTACTTGCTACGTTGTTGCACCACCATCATTTGCCCCATTGTTGTTGCTTACCCCATTGCTTCTTGCCTGCTGGAGTTGATATCCTGCGTTGTATACCCATTGTTGTTGCCCCGTCATTGTTGCCTCACGTTGCTTTCCTTGTCATTGTTGCCCCCTTGTTACTTGTACCATCGTTGTTAACCCATCTCATCATTGCTTGCCCTGTTGTTGTTGCCCCTTCATTGCTTGTCCCATCATTGTTGCCCTTTTGTTGCTTGCCCCATATCAGTACTGTACAAGAATTGTGTAGGGCCCTTCTCTGCTTGCCCTGCCCCTTCTTTCAATTCAAGCTGTGAGGCTGGTACAGGGTCAGCAAGGAAGTTTCAGAATGGTCCATCCCCTATGAGTGATGCTTGTGCTCTGATTCCATTTTGGCCACTCTCCGTGTTTAAGGTACTGGGAGCTTCTTGAGACTTGAGCCAAGAGTCACATACACTTTGGAATAAACTATAACAAATTTCACTACTGAGATAAAAAGCGACCAGCCCTGAGGTGGCTTGGTTTCTGGAGGTAACGGAGAAAAACAAGCATTGGCAAAGCCAGCCCTTCTCGCCTTTGCAAGATCTATTTAATACCATTGTTTCTTTTGCCTTGCTATACAGCAGCACAGTATTACATGGGTGGAGCATAGACACTCCAGTGTATCCACCCATGTATTTTGATAGAAACACATATTTTCAAGCACTTGTAAACATGGGTTTGCAACAAAATTAAGCAGCTACCTGAAGCGGGCATGAGAAGTAGCAAAGAGAAATATCTTTATTTCTCCTCATTATTTCCTCTTTGCATGTGTGCATTATGCAGAACACATGCAAAGAGGAAATAGCCTCAGAGCATATGTTTTGTGTAGGAACGTGTTCTTTCCTAGGCAAAATCTTTCTTGACCACAACGTAGGCACCCTTGTGCCATGAAACATGGGTTACTGCATTGACACGAGGTAGCCAGAAGTGAGCCTGGGCAAGGTGAAAGTGGACCTACACCATATGTTTGAAATTATGGCACTGTTCTTCTCTTTGTCCATGACAAAATACAACACAGTAACATCACTTGTGGTGTTGTGTTGAGTGAATTTGTTAGCAAATAAGGCCCTATATGAGAAGTTTGTAAACATGCTTAATTGTATACTATAAAGAATGTGGCCTCTAAGTTGGTTCAATCTGGCCTTAACCTGTTTATCAATTAAATCATGTCTTTTTGCTGTGACTGCTCCTGTTACAACACTCTTTTATTTTCACCTTTCAAAGATCTGTTTTATTTTAGGGGGCACCAGGGGTCGCAGCTGTGAACCATGCCTTCCCATTTGCAACCCTTGGCATTGCCTTTTCAACTCCTGCCTCAGGGTGGCAACATCAGTGCCAAGAACAAGTGGGAGCCACACATTCCTTGTTGTCTGCCTGTTACTTCATTATACTAAGTAAATAATATTATATTAATCACTATTAGTGTAATTCAAAATGGAATACTCTGAGGACCTATGGTGGCAGCTCAGATTAGTAAAAATGTTGTTAAAAGTATGTTATTGCTTGCAGGTGAGAGCATGTTTAAGTGAGAGATGTATGTGTAAGCATATGTGTATGAGTGAAAGTGAATGAGAGTAAAATGACAGTTAGTGAGTAAGATTGCCTGAGTCCAAATTTACTATTCTTTGACGCAAGGCACTGCTGCACCAAAGTTGCTGCACTGCCTTATGTCAATGGGGGAAAGAAAAAATGTGCAATCGCTAATAAGATATGGTGCATTTTGTTTCTCCCAATGCACTGGCATAATTTTGGCACCCATGTGCCAACACACATACCGTGTGGCAGAGTGCAAGGTGTGTACAGTTTCTGAAGCATAGGTTTTGTACTGGAAGGGGTCCCTTAACAACTTAAGCTTTTCAAGATTGACTAAACTTGCAGATCTATTGACAAGGTGTGGTTTTTCCTTGTGCTACCAGCCATTGTAAATTCAATTAGTTGTTGAGTTTGCTTCTACTAACTTGAACCAGGTCATTTGTTCCATAGCATTATGACAGAACAGCAAACAGTTTGTAAAGGCAATGCATGCATCCATTTCTAATTTACTTCATACATATCTGCTTTTAAAAAGCCATTTAGTTTCTGTTTACTGTTCAAAGAAAACAGGATCATGCATATTACCTAGGAGTGCTCTAATCGATTATTATAAGAGAGAAACACATTTTTAAAAAGCTAATGTTTATTGAGCTGTAGTGTTCTTGCTAAAAGAAAAGTTGGGATGAAGATTCTGTTTTGGACTAAGTTTATACTGATCACTGCAGAGCTGACACCCTGACTGCACCTGACGGGAACCCTTTCACTTTTCTCCCATTTGTCCGCGTCTATACCAAGTTTTGACACATGTACAGATGGGAGAGAGCTGTTGGATCCATGGCACTCCTGCATGATCCAGCATGAATCTACAGCTTAGTGCTCAAAATTGTGACAATGAGCAGGTTTGCCCTGTGGTGCCTGATTCCTGAGATATGTCTGCAGCTAATTCAGGCTTGTGCTGTGCCCTAGTCTCTTCCACTGAGAAGTATTGGTGTTGCTCAATGGGGTTTCTGGTATTTTTCGTCTTCTACCCTGAATCAGTAGCTAAAGTGTTTGACTTGGGCTGGGTTCTGGCATCTCCCTTTCATGGTGGACCCTCTTGTGGCCAGGTGGTATACTGAGTGGTGTCTGGGAGGATAGGAGTGGGCGTTGTAAAGTGATGTGGGCCACTGCCTTGCCTTTCACCTCTCCACTGTCAGAGGTTATACAACTGTTCGGACGGCAACTTTGCTGCTCTTTCATGTTATGTGATTGATATTTACATAGCTTGTACACCTTTCTATCTGACATATTATCACTGCTCAAGAAATAAATACATTATAAAATCAGTAAATGACACCCTCAGTTTAAACCCAGTAGCAACTGCATCATTAATGTCTTGTTGATCTTCTGCAGAAAATGTTTTCCTCAATCTTGTTTGGAAGTTGCCAGATCGCAAAGCGTACTATGATACTTTGCCACTCTTCTATGTTCTCTCCTGATCAATGTCAGTGTGGCTTTAGATGAGGGGGATGTAGAAAGCTCACACCTCTTTTTGTGATCTTTTGTGGGTACTTTAGGTGTGGAGCATCACTCTGCAGAAAGGATGTGTCCAGAGAACAGCCTGAACCAAGACCAGCTCTGAACGTGCAGAGATTCCACATTTGCTGTTTGCATGACATATTTAAAAGTGAGAGCCATTGACACACTTGTTCCAGTTCCAGGTTCTCTTGTACAAAGGAATAGAGGCCACTGCAGAATACTCAGAGGACTGCTGTGCAATTGGACAAGGGCGGCTTCTCCACGCAGGAGCCTCACTGCTTTCTCGCAGTGCAAGCAGCAGAAACATAAAATGATATTTTAAAAGATGGACTCCTCATAGATGCCTGTGGGGTCAGCATCCTAGCCAATCACCACGCTGCCATTGCAGCAGTGTGATTGGCTTGGGGTAGGAGAGGGCAGCTGCCTGCTTCCTGTAAGGCGTAGAGAGAGGAGACGCGACACAGGACTGGAGGCGAAGGTAAGTTCAATTTTTTTTTAATTAAGCCCCTTCCCCACGTGACCTGTCCCCCCCCCCCCACAAACCCTCCCCTCCACCCCTCTACCCGAGAGTCATGCCGGTCACGACTGCAATTGGAGCTGGCGTCTGCCTGACAGATAGCTTATCACAGGTGAGGGGACATCACCTGGAGCAGGGCCGGACTGGAAACCAAAACCAGCCCTGGCAAAGTGCTCGGCTGGCCCCCCAGGGGTTGGGGGGTGCGGCTGAGCTGTTTGCCAGGGCCGGTTTCAACCGATTTTTTTACAGGGGCCGATTTTGCAGCTATGCTGCAAAAACAGCCCTGTAACAAAAACGGCCCCCCAGGGACCCAAAACCGGCCCCCACCCTTGCGCCCACCGGGGGAATGTCCGGTGCCCGCTACGGCCAGTCTGGCCCTGACCTGAAGTTTAGCCTTGCTGAAAGATGATGAATCTCGTAATTGACGCATAGGTGCTGTTGAGAGAGGGAAGGAACTGTCAATCCTGCAGAGGTGTGACTGAGCTGACGAACCAGAGCACCTTGACTCCAGTGCTGTGGGGATCCGCCGGTCGAAGGAAGACTGAGGACAATGATGCGCATGCCAAGAGGCATGTGAGCTACAGACTTTACATGGAGACAATGACTGGAGGAATCACAGACCATGGTTCTTGATGCTGCCTACAAGAATCTTTTGCCCTTGGCAAAGCATACCACCCCTAAGACATTTTGTGCTGAGGTGGAGTGTACCACAATTCCCAAGTTTGTGCCAAGGTGTATTGTGTTGCTGTTGTTCAATGAATGCACCTGAAGGAGTTCAGTGCTGCTGTCCTCGTGCTTTTGTGACCTCTGAGCTTGGCAGCCTGCCACCCTAAACTCATTGGTGACCTAGAATAGGGGCTTTTGCCCATCAGAGTCAACACCTACCTGGAGGTTGGATTTCAGCACCTGCTGTTTTTCTGCTGTGGTCCTCCTCGGATTGCAGGCCAAGTCTCCAGCTTGTGTATCTCTCCCAGAAGTGAGAGTAAAGTGAGACGTGTGCTGCAGGCCCCTGCCACCACTGCTTGAATCAAAATCTAAGGCATGGACTTTTTAAGATTGTAAAACCTGTAACATGCTAAAGGTGGTGAAGGCTAAGAACTGAACTTGAGTTATCTGCAGCTAAACCTTAATAATTGACTGAAAGACACTTGACCTCATGGAGGAGGGGGTGGATGGAGACCTACCCAAACTTGCCAGGGGGGGCGCTGAAACATGGGACTGGTGAGGTAGAATACATGTATGGTACCCCAGGCATGAGTACAAGAATTATGTTTTAAGTGTGAAGATAACAATACTTTCTTTTACCAAAGTACAGCACTGCGATTGACATTCAGATATTGCCCTGCAGGCTGATTGCTCAGATTTGTGCACATCCATAATACGTCCCTGAGAAGCCTGCGACTGCTCGCCATCACCACCACTGAGACAAGTGCTGAAAGGGTTGTACTTGGCCTCGTTGCAGAGCCATAGTAGGCTGGCACCCGGGCATCAGGTGCATTCGACGCTCGCCCCATGAACGTGGCTCTGTAGTCTCTACTTGCCCATGCCCCCCACACCAGGTCATTCAATTTCATTTGCTCAGAGAATGCTCGCTTCAAACGTTACGTATTTCCTAGTTTTTTCCTCTTTTCCATTCAGATTGTACAACAGAGGGGAGGGGCTTTGATGCCTCCATTGATTTTTCACAATTAGCTTCCCTTCGTCCAATTGGATTCCACCACGACCCTGCCTGTGGGAAGCTGACTATCGAGTCTGCATGCGGAAGCGCCGTAGACACGTTTATATGCAAACACATCGGGCACGTGGCCGAACAATGATTGATTCTAGTCAGCTGCATGAAAGCCAATAGAAATCGTTAATACAGTAAACGAAAGTAACTTTTGATAAGGGCATGTGTTGTCAATTTGTCAATAACTTTCACATTGTCTAGCGTCGTGTGCTGTTTCGACTCCTCGTGTGAACTGTATTTGTGGCGTTTCATTACAATTTACAACCTCAGCTTCCGAGAGACACTGTTTACGATGACATTTCTGTTCTCGGAAGCATGTGGCTTTGATTCCAGTTGGTGTAAGTACGGCGATAAAATATTTTAAAAAGCAACACGAAGTACGTTTTCCACCCTTGTCAGAAATGGGTCTAAATAGCCCAGGCACCTGCAGCAAAAGGCCACTCAATGTATGTGCACTCATTTGGGTGTATCGATATCCCATCGGCCAGTATGACTAATAATGGCTTGAGGCGTGACCTAACGGACCTGATTCACAAACATAATCACAAACCTAAGTAGCAAATAAGTGTGCAGCTATTTTTCTTACAAGTGAAAATTCTACTGTGTCAAAGAATTTGATTTTGCACTTGTGAATGCATTAGCTCATATGTGGAAGAACAACAACGGTTTGTAATTTTACTTGTGAGTAAATCTTACAGGAGCAGGTTTTAGGCATCCGAAGGTCTGGGCACCTGTAGTCGCTGGTCAACACGCTAATTTCTGGGAATTCGCAAAATCTTTGTAGCTAATTGATTTCCGTTCTGAAATTACCCTTGTGGGTTTCCCACTTTAATTGTTTTTGTTTTCTTTTACCCTTTATCATATTAATAACATTTTGTTATCACTTCACCCAATCAATGATGTCATAGAAACTATTTGACTTCTATGTTTATCTTTACATTATCTCTTGGAAGGGACCGCCTGTTCATCTATAAACAGTGCTCCAACTCCAGAAGCAACTCAAGAAGTGCACTGTGAAGAGGAACTTGTGACCCCCGAAGCCATTTTGCAGCCACTGCAGTTTGAAGGGGGGCTTTTGAAGTCAAAGGACCGACCGCCAGAGGTGCGGCGGTCCCGCTAGGCCCATTAGGATGCGACTGCCACTCTGGCGGTCGCATTCCACATATTTTACATTGCGGCGGGCGGTGCTGTAAGCAGCACCCGCCACAATGCAAAATATGCATGTTGTGCATTGGCATGCACAACATGACAGGCACCACGCGGTGCCTGCCACCTTGTGTATGCCAATGAAGGGGGGCACCATAGGTACCCCCCAAGTGCAGCACCCCCCCTGGGGGCCCGTAACGGGCCCCTAAAGCAATTTCCTCCGGCCTTTCCATGGCGACATCGGAAAAGCCTTTAAAATTGCACATCCTAATATAGATGGCGTTGCCTGCAAGGCACCGCCACCATATTGAGGGCCTTTTCCGCCCGGCCGGGAATCTGACCAGCGGAAAAGCCAAGGACGGTCTTTTCGTCTTCCGGGGTGCCCCTCGCCACACTAATACAGGGGGGGGGTGAAACGGGAGCATCTGGCGAGTGGATCGCCACTGCCGGGCCGGTGAGCAGTGGCCACCGTTGTCCTGGTGGTGGAGGTCTGCCCAATATGCTAATAGGCCCCTTAGTTCAGCCCCTAGCTACAGCACCTGGCAAAAAGCACAAAGAGCGCACCATACCCTCCAACACGGAAGGGAAATTTACGACTGACACTGTTGTTTTACCACCATTACAGACTTTTTGTTTGACCCCTGGAAACTGGATGAAGAGGCCCACCAGACCCTCAAGCAGGAAAGGAATCTGCAGCCATTACTTCCATTTTGCTGCCACTGTAATCTCTTATTTCAGTTCCAGGTTAAAGAGGCTAGCCAAATAAGCCCATTAACCCCTTCTGTGCCACGCCCTTTCCCCCTCCTGTGCCGGGAGTTTCATTAGTGGGTGGGGTTCATGACGAGATAGTCTCGTCATGGGCACAGCGCAACCGTGCTCCATGACGAGACTATCTCGTCATGGGCACAGAAGAGGTTAAACTCATGCATGCAGTTCAGGTTGTCTTGAAGGTGCCACTTCAGTTTTACCACCGCTGCTAACCTTAGGACATCTTCTCACGGAACCACACTGGATTCCCCAAAGTTTGAGCACCCAAGACACCATATAAATTCGGTAACACAACTCAGACATTCCAGTTCGTAAAATTATCCAATACAATGTTAACATGATTATGCACAAAATTCTTGGTCTCTATAGTAAATGGACGGACACTGCAGTTGCCACATTTGAATTGTCGCAACCTAGGGGGCAACCCCGAAAGTGCTTCTAGTGTTTGTGATGGTTTGGTCGAGGGAAGGCTAGCACTAACAAGGTGATCTTTTATACTTTTGTTCTTACGAAATGCAAACATAACTAGCGCTTCCGGCTAGTAGCATTCAAAATCGGGCTTCAGTTTTGTTAAATTTTACTGTGGGCTTTGCTTTACAGGTGAGTCCCCATTCATAACTATACAAAGTTTTATACCTCTATCCTTTCACCTCACTCCCCCACCAATTACATTTCCATGCCACACGGATGTCCCACGTGCTCCTGATCAGTTCACTCTTGCTACAATTGGATGTATATACATCCATGCATTGTGTGCGAGGCCTTTGCACCTTAAAGTCCAGCTACTATCACTATTTAATCTTTTCCTTCTTTTCATTTTTTCCCCCTTTTTTCTTCCCACTCCCTTTTTCCATTCAGGCATTTTATTGTCTCAGGCATATATTACTTAGTCCTGATGATGATCCCTATCTTTTCAAATGGGATCAAAACGTCGTCGACCTTTAGTGCCATGACTATCACAGTGTCTGTTAAATTTGGGGGTCTCTAGTTGGCACAGGTAGGCACTTGTGACAAATAGGGACCCTCACCTCTAGTCAGGGTAAGGGGGTACACTCCTAAAATAACCCCTGCTCACCCACTTGGTAGCTTGGCACGAGCAGACAGGCTTATCTCAGAGGCAGTGTGTAAAGCATTTGTGACCACATACAGTAATCCAGTGACAACACTACAAATGGACATCACACAGGTTTTATATCAAAAATACGTATACTTTATATAGATTTACCACAAGACCATAAACAACAAAAATACACAATACTACTACTTTAAGATGGCAGTTTTTAGCTTAGTTCAGTTCAGTTCTTAAGATGCGACACTTTGCGTCAATGTACCTTACGATGCGTTGCGCTTCCACGACAAGCAATGTCGCAGCGATGGAAATGCGGCAAAGTTCTGGTGCAAAGAAATAAAGACGTGAAGATCTTCCAGATGCGGCACACTTCTCCGGGGATGCGAGAAGTTCTCGGTTCGATGCGTGGACTGCAGCGGCGACACCCTTGTTCAGAAGTGCGACGGCAACAGCTCCAACTACGACACTCTTCTCCCACGATGCGTGAAGCTTCCGCACGATGCTACAACTACAGCGGCGACATCCTTGTTCAGAAATGCAATGGCAGCAGCTCCGATGGCGGCACGCTTCTCGGGGATGCAAGGCGCTTTCTCCGATGTGGTGCAATGCGACCGTTCCAGTGGCGACGCCCTTGTTCAGAAGTGCGACGGCAGCAACAGCGACGGCGACACGCTTCTTCCTCGTTGCAAGACCCTTCTCTCGATGCGGTGCAGTGCGACAACTCCAGCGGCGACACCCTTGTTCAGAAGTGTGATGGCAGGCAGCAGCGACGGCGACACACTTCCTCTTCGTTGCGAGATGCTTCTCTCGATTCGGTGCAGTGCGACAACTCCAGGGGCGACACCCTTGTCCAGAAGTGTGACGGCAGCAGCAGCGACGCCGACACGCTTCGGCTTCGTTGAGTCGCGCTTCCAGCTCCTTGCGACACGCAGTCCCTCAGAAGGCCCAAAACAACAGCAGGCACTTCCAAAGAACTCTGGGGAGCTGGGGGTTGAAGTCTGTTGTCCCTGAGACTTCAGCAGGAGGCAAGCTCTGTTCCAAGCCCTTGGAGATCTTTACAAGTTGAAATAAGCACACAGAGTCTCTTATCCTTCCTTTGCAGTCAGGCAAACCACTGCAGGCCAATCCCCCAAGCAGCACTTCAGCTTAGGGATAGTCTCTCCTCAATTTCTTCAGGTTCCGCTTTTCAGTAAAGGTTTCTTCTTGTTCCAAAAGTGATCTAAATTCTTGGGATCAGGGTCCCACTACTTATACCCCCAAATCCTTTGTTCTCTGAGGGGAGAGGGGCCTTTGCCCAATCCAAACCAGTTCTGGAGCACTCTGTTTACATGACTCCTTCTTTCCTTTCACAGTGCAGGGCAGAAACATCAGACGCCCCACAGGGGGTGGAACCAGCATGGGGGGCAGGCACTGTCCTATTCAAGTCCCAGGTGCAACTCCTCCCTCCCATCTAGATGCAGATCTCTCTACTCACCACTGGGCGGATACACACTGTCTCTGGGAATTCCCCAGCCCTGTCACTCAAACTCCAGACAGAGAATGCACAGCCTAGCAGAGGCAGGTTTGAATGGTTAGACAAGAAAATACCTACTTTCTAAAAGTTGTATTTTCAAACACAGAATGTTAAAACCAACTTCACTAAAAGATGTATTTTATCATTCTGAGTTCAGGCATACTAAATTCGAATTTCTACCATGTTCCCAGAGTTTAGGATTATAAAATGCAATAACCAAACTGCCCATTCTGGCCTATGGAGAACAGGTAACCTTGCAGTAGTGAAAAACGAAAATGTCTGTAATTCACTATTAGAACATGCCACACACAATAGGGCATGTCCTACCTTATCCTTACAATGCACCCTGCCCTTGGGTCTACCATAGGGGTTTCTGATATGAAGAAAAGGGAAGGTTTAGGGACTGGCAAGTGGGTGCACTTGCCCAGTCAGCATGACAGTACCAGACTGCACACAGGCTCTGCAATGGCAGACCTTAGACACATTTTACAAGGCTGCTTCTGTGGGTGGCACAACCAGTGCAGCAAGCCCACCAGCAGCATTTGGATTTAAAAGCCTGGGCACACTCAGTGCACTGTACTAGGGTCTGACAAGTAAACCAAATCAGTCAATTATGGAATCGCTAATTCGTACAATAATTTACAATTGGGAGAGCATATGCACTTTAGCATTGATCAGCAGTGGTAAAGTGCCCAGAGTCATAAAACAGCCAACAACAGGTCAGAAAAAATATAGGAGGAAGGCAAAAAGTTCAGGGATGACCCTGCAAAAAGGGCCAAGTCCAACAGCGTCCAATTTATGTTAATAACAATAACATTGGTACCAGAATAGATGTGACAGTAATTGTTTATTTAGTCACGTCAATGTCTGAGTTTTGTTACCCAATTTATATGGTGGCTTGTGTGTTTCCCATTTTAATTGTTTGTGTTTTCTTTTACCCTTCCTCATATTAATTACATTTTGTTATCACTTCATCAATCAATGTTGTCATAGAAACTATTTGACTTCTATTTTTTATCTGTACATAATAATCTGTTGGAAGGGACCACCTGTTCCTCTATAAACAGTGCTCCAACTGCAGCAGTGACTGAAGAAGTGCACTGAGAAGAGGATGTTGTGGCCCTGCTGCCATTTTGCAGCCACTGCAGTTTTTTTAGTTCAACCCCCAGCTACAGCTCCTGTCAAAAAGCACAAAGAGTACACCGTACCTTCTAACATGGAAGGCGAATTTACGACTGACTCTGTTGATTATCCAGAAAATTAATTACAAAGCTGTTCCTTTACAAAGGGGATGAGACAAACCATGTAGTGTGCAAAGGTTTTAGATTCATTGGATAATGTGGCCCTCACACAACCATCAGGATGTCGTGAATCACGTACCCTTCAGGATGTATCGTGTCATCATCGGGTTGCTCCTACGTCGAGTCGGCTGGTGCAATACCCGACGGGCTCTTTTTAGGGAGCACTCTTGTGGAGATCTTTTTATCCGGTACAGCCGTTGGGTGAGGTGGGAGTGTGGGGCTGGTTTTTTTTTTGTAATGTAGATGAAAGAAAATAATTAAAATTAAAATAGGGTTCGGAGTGCTTGTCTCAAAATATTTATTTAGGAAGCCTCCTTGCCTAATTAAAACTGTGAGGTGAAGTGTTGGTAACTTAGAATGATGAACTAGGTTATGTACACTGCCTCATTGGGGTCGACATGTTTCTCGCTCAAATAGAGAAACTCTCTGGCGATTCTTCAGGACCAAAGTTGTTCTATCTACATGTGAATTTACACTGATAATCCTAAGTAACAGTGAGCATTCTCAGTATTATTTAACCAGTAGTTTACCTGCAGCTCGGTCTACCCTGAGTTTTCCATAGGATAATCCTCTGCAGTTCCTGGTAGGCTAAGCAAGGAGTTCCTTGCGTTTGACACGCCGAGTCCGTGTCTCCAATGCACCTACCCCGCTCTACCAGGTCTGTTGATTATCCACCATTACAGACTCTTTGTTCGAC
This sequence comes from Triturus cristatus, assembly GCF_964204655.1. Taxonomy (NCBI): domain Eukaryota; kingdom Metazoa; phylum Chordata; class Amphibia; order Caudata; family Salamandridae; genus Triturus; species Triturus cristatus. The sequence goes on along the minus strand of NC_140593.1, from coordinate 319,937,571 downwards.
CCCTGGCAACTGGATGAAGAGGCCCACCAGACCCTCCAGCAGGAAGGGAATTTGCAGCACTTACTTCCATTTTGCTGCCACTGTAAGCTCTTCTTTCACTTCCAGGTTACAGAGGCTAGCCAAAGAAGCTCATTAGACTCATGCATGCAGTTCAGGTGGTCTTGGAGGTGCCACTTCAGTTTTACCACCGCTGCTAACCTTAGGACATCTTCTCACTGAACCACACTGGATTCCCCAAAGTTTGAGCACTTGGCTCCGTTTTGAAGTCTGCCTGCACTGGCAGGGTCTGACTGGTAATATCAGTGAAATTAACAGTAAAAAATGCCCTCATGACCATAAAACCGGCCCACAAACTGGTAAGAAACCGGCCCAAACACTGATATGCCAGATCAGCCCATTTGGCATGGACATTAGGGTCTGGCCAGGGCTCTCCAGTCTGCATATCCTTTCATTTTCTTCTTGGAGCTGTCATAACATCTTGTGACTTGGAAGCCGAGGTGTAGCATCTGATCCCGCTTTTCCTTCTCAGCGAAATTTGAACTAAATGACATACCTGTGCCACGGTGTGTCTCTAAAATCATTCAGATTCTGAAATAGTAATTTAGAGATGATTCATAGACTTTGCAATGTCTATGGCATTTTTTGAGAAGGATGAAAAACGTTCTATAATGCTATCTGACTGCAACCACAAGGGCATGTTTTTGTGGTGGTAAAAACTCGTTGAACTGATTCCTATTGAATCACTTATGTGCTAACATGTAGGAACCTTTGTGCTAAACATAAATGAACACTTCATCTGAGTTGCTGGGTACAGCCACAACTTCTGGAAAATGAGAAAAATAATTGATTACGACAAACATGTGCTGCTCTGTCACGATATATGGAAAGAAGTAGTTTGCAAATTCTTCCTAGATCATGCTTGGCAGTTCTGATATCTTCAGGAGCGCTGTCCTTCTATAGGGATTGGCAAGTACTTCATTATTTTCTACCATGTCACTGAGTAATGTGTCTCCAGAGTCTTTCCGTGGCAAAAATATCTATACATCTTTTGTGAGCTAGTTTTACAACCTGCTTTCTGAGCTCATAATAGGATTGAAGGAAGTGACCCACTTAGTGCCACCCGGGTCACCTCGAACCACCTCTCATCCTTCCATACCAAATGAAGAGTCAGAAGAACAGTGGATAATATACTAATAATTGTTTTATTCAGATACACTCGGAGTAGAGTCCCATCTGCACAGTCTCTGGAAGTGGTACAGAGGGAACTGAAATCGACAAGCATAAAGATACATTATGTACATTTCATAGCCAGGCAAAAATACACCCACAGTGGAATTTTCAATGCAGGTGCAGTTAGACAGCGAAACACAGAACAAAAGGTTTCAGGGCTCATATCTCACACAAACTAACATAGTCCAAGGCCGTTCCATACGGAGCCCTCCACCAGAGAAGTGGGAAAGGGCCTCTATCTAGTGAGAAGGCTCATTACTGAAACAAGACCTAACGTTCCAGAAACAAAACTCAAGAGGGGGCATTTCTCGGAATTGAACAAGATCAGTTTCGAACAGCCAAAAATGGCGCCTAAAAGAAAATGGTACAGCGAATGCTAACTTACTTAGGGCACTGCGCAAGTGCAAATGGGTCTATTTTAACAAACCCTCCTTTTCTACTATAGCAACGGAATGCAAAATTGCAAGCAATAATAATATATCACATTAGGGTACAGTTAGGAACAATCCATACCATCAGTATCAGAAAGCGAAACAGCAAGGAGGGATGAATTCTCAAATAGCACCTCATCAATATTCATCAGGTCATCAACATCATTTTGAAGCATGATAGCGGCATTTGTATCATGAATTGATATCTTCTTTATGGGTGTGAGAATAGTGGTACAATAAGAACAGCAAAAGGGAAGACACTGAACAAAAACACAACAAAGCACCAATATCACAATTAGATAAATCACTTTTTGGAGAATCCAGCCCCAGTCACCAAAAAGAGACCAATTCCAATTCCCACTCTCCATTCCTTTGACATTTTCAAGAATGTCTAAAATGTGTTTGGTAATATTCTTTTCTATATTCGTGATCCCGACCACACTCTGGTCGCCAACTACCGCACACACCACCACTTTTAGCTAGGATAAAATCCACTGCATATCTAGTCTGTTCCAAATATATCTGCATACTTTCTAACTGAGTGATGATGTCACGCAAAGCTGCCCCTGTAGTATTAGATAGAATTTGGAGCTTGAATCCGAAATATTCTCTAGATGTTTCACCGCTGGCCATGGAAGTACCACTCATGGAAGTACCACCCATAGAGGAAAGGATATATCCAAAAGTTATACCATTGCTGTAATTATTGACCTCTATATTGGTCACTCTCTCACAGAATTCTTTCGTTAGTGTCCTTTTAGCCCATTTTATTTTTGTCTTGGCATATTTACAAGGCACACCCAAAGGCAGTAGCATTCCAAGAGCTACATCATCTGTGCCATTATGGATATTGGAACAAGTCCCGTTAGACAAAAAGAAAAACCCTGGGTGTGCATAAACCGGCCCCTCATAATCCACTGCAGCATACCTAGAATTCATTCCAAATGTAATTGGATCCTCTTCATGTACTAAAATGATTGTGTGTTTGTGCAACACTATTCCGGAACAATTTATATACAATGAAGTATCAGTACTAGTCACGATGGGGCAACAAGCAGGGTAAAAACCAGCTTCTCGAGGGACCGTCAACCCCTTATAATGCCAACCTACTAATGTTACATTCTGTTCTTCCATATTAAAATTATTGCAATATCTATTATTATCACAACCCTGTTAACCCACCTCCAGTGGTTTTCTATGATATAGGCATGACCCTGGATAGCCAAACCCAAACACTCCTTTCACTTCTGTAAACTGGGGTGGTTGAGTATAAGTGTAGTTTACAAGTGACAATGGAGTGCAGTCAACAGACTGGTGACAGATTGAGTGGGGTAACAAGCAGTCCCTTCGCCAAAAAATCTCTTATGTGTTTCCAAAAATACATTACTCGGAGCTGTTCTTTTATTATGTCTCAAGGAAATGGCCTTACCATTACTGGGTAAAGGCACACTTTGAGCATCTTCCAAAATCCATGATAGCCCACACAGTATTGTTATAAGCAAAATAAAAAACATATGTTATTTTGTTTTTTCTCGACCACATCATACTATGCTTTGCGATAGGAACCATTGGCTCGTCCTCTTCTAAAACCTGTCTGCCAAAATGGTGCATAATGATTTCAAAGGAGTAAAATGCAAGAAAATATAATGTTCCCAGTGTCCGTCAGAGCCTCACTGGTACAGGCTCCTATTGTCCATCAATATGTTGCTGCTCTTGAGCACCGGCGGTGAAGCTTGCCCTGTCCTAAGCTCTTTTAATCTAGCTCACGCTGATAAAGGTGGTATACCTTCAACGTATACTTTTGCTTTCCCTAACTAATCTTCAAACAACAAAGGCAAAGTAAGCACCTCATTTTCACTCTTTTTCAATTACTCGTTGGTACTGCTATTCAGCACTACCTGTCTTGTATAGTCCATACCTAATCTTTCTTCTCCTTAGACTCAGTAGCCCTCATTCGAGGGCGCAAATTGTACCTGGCAGCCCCAGGCACTGTATGATCAGTAAACAAAGGCTCCCGAATAGCTTGTATTTCTGGCGAAACATCTTAATTCAAAGCATCCTTGTTCTCCTCATCTGTCTACATCCAAGTTAATTTGGCGTCACTAAAGGGGACAAATCTGGGCACTTGCTCACACTCTGTGTCACTTATTCCCTCTATGACCCACTGGTCGTATGGCAACTGTAAAGGAAACCTCCGTCAGTGGGTGGCATGCACCCAGTTCTTTCGACAAGCAACCTTTACAGCTGTCCGTGTCACAAACAAAACCTGCTCAGGACTGTTCCAGCGCGGCTCCAGACTTTTCTTCCTCTGAAAGTTCCACACAAGGATGAAGTCCCCAGGCTGAATATCGTGGCCGGGTCCCTCTGGTGTAGGAGATAGGGACTCCCACACCTGTTGGTGAATAGAATGTAAGCCCTCAGTTAACTGGCCATTTATAATCAAGCAACACAGGATATTCAATATCTGAATATTTATGAGGACATGGGACGCCCCATACATTTGCCAGGCGTCTGAACACAACTTCATAAGGTGACAATCCTGTTCTAGAATGGGCTGTTGTTCTTGTTGACGGTAGAGCATCTGGCCATTTCAACCCTGTTGTCTCCTGAATTTTTGCCAATTTCAGCTTGAGAGTACCATTGTACTTCGCAACCAAACCCGCTGACTGAGGATGATTGGCAGCATGAAATTTCTGTCTAATATGCAAACCTTCACAAATCAATTGAATCACTTTCCCATTAAAAAGACTCCAGTTGTAACTCCAGATAATTCGGGGCAAGCCAAATTGAGGAAAATACTCTTGAAGGACTTGCAGTTGTAATGGCTGTATGATCCTCAGTGGGGTAAGCCTAAACCCACTTACTGAATGCACAGATAACCACTAAAACATACTTAATATTATTACATCTGTCTAATTCAATGTAGTCCATTTGAAAGACTTCGAAAAGAAAAGTAGGTGGTGCAAAATGTCCAGATGTTGTAGGGGTACCCTTCCCTGGATTATGTTTCATACAGACCATGCAATGTTTCACCAAATGTGCAGCTGTCTTGGAAATGTTATGCCATACAGGGGCAATCAATTTACAAATGCCTTTCACACTGATATGAGCTAGACCATGAGCCATAGTAACCACAAGGAGTACATATGCATCTGGCAACATCCATTTCTGTTGCCCAGATTTATCAATACAACACCCTTCCTCATTTAACTGCGATGTACTCTCCTGCCATTTCACTAATTCCTCTATTGTGGCTTCACTTTGTATCTCCTTATTATTATCATTATTATTATTATTATTATTATTATTATGCAATTTATTAAGCGCGCAAATACCCGTGGGTGTCTCGGCGCGGAGGACTGTGACCAGGGAGGTGAGCACGCTAGTTTATTGGTTGAAGAGCCAAGTCTTTAGTTGCTTCCTGAAGGTGAGAAGGGATGGGCTGGTCTTTATGTGGAGGGGGAGTTTGTTCCAGAGTTTAGTGGTGGCAGACAGAAAAGATCTGTCGCCCCATGATGCTTTTTTTGTGCGGGGGACGATGAGAAGATTGGCTGTAGAGGAGCATAGTAGTCTGGGGGGGATATATGGACGAAGTGATTGTATGAGAAACTTGGGTCCGATGGAATGGGTAGCCTTGTACGCGAGGCAAAGGGCCTTGAACTTGGTTCTGCTTCTGACCGGGAGCCACTGGAGTTGACGTACCACATTAGAGATAGATTGAAATTTGGGAGTGCCTGTCAGGAGCCTTGCTGCTGCGTTTTGCACCAGTTGGAGTTTGTTAAGAACACTGTCTTGGGCATTGATAAGTAGGCTATTACAGTAGTCTACTTTGGACATGACAAGTGTGCTGATAAGGGTCTTAGCGGTTGTGATTGGTACGTATGGGAGAAGTTTCTTTATGATTTTGATGGTGTAGAAGGCTGAGGAGACCACTGCATTTGCATGGTGCATAAACGAGAGCTTGGTGTCAAAGATGACTCCGAGGTTTCTCACTTTAGTGACAGGTGAAGGGGGAGGTCCCAGGTCTGCTGGCCACCAGAGAGGGGACCAGGCGGGTGAAAGATTACCAAAGATCATCACCTCCGTCTTGCTGGAGTTCAGTTTAAGGCAGTTGTTTGCCATCCAGGAGCTTATGGCCAGCATTCCCTGCTGGAAGTTGGCTGCCACTTTAGCTTCGTCGTTATGGATCGCTAGCACAAGTTGAGTATCGTAGGCGTATGATGTTAGGCTCAAGCTGTGGTATTTAATGACCTTCGCCAAGTCGGACACATAAATATTGAACAAGGTCGGGCTTAGCGAGGATCCCTGTGGCACATCGCAAGGGAGGGTGAAAGGGGGGGAGGTGAAATTGCCCAGTGTGACCGATTGTGATCGGTCAGTGAGGAATGAGGCGAGGAGAGTCCTGGCCAAATGAGAGATGCCTAAGGTGGTGACACGGTCTATCAAGGTGGGATGGTCGACCGTGTCAAATGCCGCAGAAAGATCGAGCAGGATGAGAACGGCAGCTCCTCCTGCATCCAGAATCTTTTTGATTTCATCGGATGCTTTGATGAGGGCAGTTTCCGTGCCGTGTCCCTTTCTAAAGCCGAATTGTGTGTCATCTAGTAAGTGATTTTCGGCGATGAAGTGTGCTAGTTGAGTGTTCATAACTTTCTCGACAATTTTAGCTGGTAGGGGCAGACATGCGATAGGTCTATAGTTAGATGTGTCAGCTGGGTCAAGGTTTGTCTTTTTTATAAGAGGTTTAATGACTGTCTTTTTCCAGATGGAGGGGTAGACACCCGTTTTGAACATAGAATTAAATATGTCGGCTAGATTGGAGCCTATGACGTCAGGAATGAGTTTGAGGGTGGTCGGGGGGCAAGGGTCGTCTGGTGATCCAGATTTGGTTGACGAGAGGAGGTGGGAGATGAGATCAGGGGAGACATCATTGAATTTCTCAAAGCAGGGGGGATGAGGTGTATTAATGAGGGTATATTCCCGGAGACCGGGGGGGGGGGGCTGTGCGTTGATTGGTATCTACCGTATTATTATTGGGTGAGTTGTTTGAAGTGAAGTTGTCGTATATGGTGGTGACTTTCTCTTGGAAATATAAAGACAACGAGTTGCAGTGGGTCTGGGAGGCAGGGATGGGAGGAGATACTCCTTGTCCTGATAACTTGGAGACAACCTGAAAAAGTTGCTTAACAGAATCTTGTGCCGATTCAATTTGGTTACGGTAGAAGTTGCTTTTTGCCGCGATCAGAAGGTGTTTGTAATTGGCAAGTGTCTGTTTGTAGAGGGTTTTTTGGACAGGATCGTAATTTAGACGTCAACGACGTTCTTGATGTCTTCATTTTTGTTTCTCACGCCTGAGGGAATCACTGAACCAGGGGGCGGAGACCATAATCCTGTTGGTAGATCTTTGTTTGGTGGGGACAACTAGATTGACTCTAAAGTCACTAATCCACTGTGTATAGTGAATGGCGGCTAGATCGGGGTCCTTGGGTCCTTGGGTGGAAGGTCAGGGTGGGAGGCAAGTAAGGATGAGTGGAACTTGATCAGTGTTGCTCCAAGCTTTGAACTGTCTAGGTGGTGTGGGGTTAGAAAGAGGGGGAGAGGTAATTTTAGTATGGATATCAAAAAGAACTACGTGATGGTCTGTCCAAGTCAGAGGGAGGATATTACCTAGGACAAGGTGTTGGTGATGGATCCTCATTTCTGCTGGACTGCTCCTTTTTCTCCTGACTGACCTTATTCCTCTAGTCAACCCCCCCCTTTAGGTCTCCAACACCCCTCCCTTCCTTTACTTTCACCGATACACAGGATGTTTTTGGATTGTTTGTCCCCAGCCCATTTGTTTGTTCTTTCACTTTGACTGTTGTGTCCCCCTGAAGTACTTTCCCCCTTACCAGTCTACCTGACTTGATATGCATTCCTTACCCTTTTTTACCATTCCCCCTCTCCCTTCCATGCCCCATTGGGCGTGTGTCTTGACTATGATAGGCGCTAATAACTCATGTTATTTTTTAATCACTGTTTTTTTTCTCTTATGTTATACTTGGCTCATGTAACTGATGTAATTTTTTGTAACTTGTAATTTGCTTATCCTCATGTATAGCGCTCTGATATCTCCGGGTCTAGCCAGGGCTATATAAAACTCTGCAAATAAATAAGAGATACACTGGGGGTTATTTTTCAGTGGATGCACTAAGGGTTATTTGGTAAAAGGATTCTGGGCGTTATTTATCGCATGGATACGATAATTATTATTTGTGGTTCAGATTGGCTGTGGTTTATTTGTTGGACAGGTGCACACTCTGTTGTGCATTAAGGTTTGTTTGTGAAGTGGATGCCCAAGGTTTGTTTGTTGCCGGTACGCGCGGAAGGTTATTTGTTATACTGATGCAGTGAGGATTATTTCTTTAAATCATGCAGTGGTTATGGTGGAAAGGATGCAATGGGATATTAGTTAAATGGTTGTATGGGTAGCATTTATTGAAATGCTGCAAGAAGGTTTATCGGTTCTGTTAATTAGTTTGGGATTATTTTGAGTGCGTCTTCAGAATGACAGCCTTTACGTCTCTGGCTCCTGCCCACAGAGGTTTCTTGTTTTCCACCTCCTTTGGATTTCCTCCAGGAATTAATTTTCAGGCCCTACTGCAGTGGATGCATGGCTCTCTTCCCAAGCTATGCTTAATTGATTTTTGCTATCTGTTTCAGCATTCTTGGTGATAACTTGATTTCCCTGTGGAGGGATGGAGGTGTTTTTCCACTGATACACAAATAAGAAAGCAGGACAAGGTTGTCATACTCCCTGGGCCATGGTATGTATCAGGGTCGGACTGGCTGCAGCAGGCACCGGGCATTTTCCTGGTGGGCCGGAAGGGTGGGGCTGGGTTTGGACCGGTGGGGTCCGTTTTTGGTACAGGGAGCTAGTTTTGCAGCAGTGCTGCAATATCTGCCCCTGTACCAGAAGCAGCAGCTGTGTTTCTCACCAGCTTCGCCCCCTTCCGTCCCCCCTCCCCCATTAGACTTAATTGCCAGGGCCGGTTTGTGTTCCCAGTCCCGCTCTGGTATGTATGAAGTGATTCTATCCATTATACTGCACACGTGCAAGAGTATCTCAGACCTACAATGCATTGCAACTAGGGGTGGGTGTAACTTGCATAATTTTCTCTATCATAATTACTTGCAATTACCCCAAACATACTTTTAATTATGCATAATTGTGTGGGAAGCATAATCCAGCATTTAGCGCTGTTTTCTAAGTGCAAAATGCACCTTTATTTCGAAAATGGGATTAGATGCTAGAGGACATGAACAGCAGTACAATTAATTAATTAGGAATTATTTGTTAAATTATGGGCTGAGAGTTTAGGGATGACAACATTCATCACGTACCCTTAGACAACCCTCAGACAGCCGTTTAACAAAAAGCACTCAGTATTCAATGAATGTAATTTATGGAATGAATTCACCATAGGTCATTTGTGAGATGGAGCATCTCAGAGTGCAGTGCATCTCTGCACAAATGATTGTTTGATGAATTGTTGAGATGGTTATTCTTTGTTGAGTGGATGTTTATAGGCTTTTTTGTGTGGAATCAAGTCACTGAGGATTCTTTGTGGAATGGCTGCACCAGAGGGAATTTCATTAAAGATGTGTATTTTTTAATATATGGACTAAGGTGTAGTTGTGCAGTAAAAGGAATTTATTTGCTGAATATGTCCAGTAATGATCATTTGTTAAATGGATGCTTTGACAGGTATTAGAATGGTGGCACGGGTGTTTATTTCTTCATTGATACATTGGTGATTATTTAGTCACAAATTGACAGAGGGTTATATATTTAAGCTATACACAGATGGCTATATTGAAACAGATAAACTGGGTATTTTTGCTGGATGATACGAGTAATACGCGTAATTCTCATTGTTTAATGGATGCAGGAATGTGTATTTGTGGGTTGATGCAATGATTAATGCACTGAGGATTCTTTATTTGATTTATGAATTGACAATTATTTGATGAATTTATTCTTCCGGTTATGTGAAAAATAAACTGAGTGTCCTTTGTGAAATGAATACACCATGTGTTGTCTGCTCATCTGACGCTCTGATGGTTTCTTGATGAACACATACTGAGGGCTGTGGAATGATTTATTAATTTTAGGACTACTTGCCGAATGGAAACACTAAAGCACATTTGTGGATTGGAATGTTTGCAAATATTTGGAGAATTGTGTAAGTCTTTAGGATAAGTCTACAGACAGCTACATATTTCTGTTGTCGAAGACCTATTTTGGACAATGCAATATAAAGAGTGAGCTTTGGGTAGGACCCTTGATCATGATTTGAGGCTTCCATCTCAGTTGCCTGCTCTTCATTCAGTGGCTTTCCTCCCTATTCTTGTGTTTGTCCCAGACCTGGATTTCTGCTTTATATCATTTGTGATTGAATGAATTGTATCCTTCCACATGAGGGAGCTAATTTTTTTATTTCTTTTTAATGCTCCATGGAAGTGCATGGCTTTCCTCACTTTTCCTTCCTGCTCTTTTCCTACTTATAACCCCACCTATCATGTCATCTATTGCTCTCCCACCCCTCCTGCTTCATTTTTAGGTCTTGCATGTAAAACATTTTAATGGGGTTTAGAGCAATTTATTGCCCTATACGCACATTGAGTACCATTGGTTGACTTCACCATCACTCTCATTTCCTTGCTTCTCTATGGTCAGCAAGTGCCAGTTTCACTTACTCTTTGTATTTTTGTCACTCCCCTGGAACATGGCCCAAGCACTGCTTCCTTTCTGTGTCCAGTGTACTTCCACTCCTCGCAAGCTTTTAAAGTTGCTTTTTACTGTAGTTGTAGTACTCAATAAGAGTGCATGTGTTTGCAGGTCATTTCCTCCCTTCCCTCCCACTCCATGTTGTTGTTGCTCCATTGTTGTTACTTGCTACGTTGTTGCACCACCATCATTTGCCCCATTGTTGTTGCTTACCCCATTGCTTCTTGCCTGCTGGAGTTGATATCCTGCGTTGTATACCCATTGTTGTTGCCCCGTCATTGTTGCCTCACGTTGCTTTCCTTGTCATTGTTGCCCCCTTGTTACTTGTACCATCGTTGTTAACCCATCTCATCATTGCTTGCCCTGTTGTTGTTGCCCCTTCATTGCTTGTCCCATCATTGTTGCCCTTTTGTTGCTTGCCCCATATCAGTACTGTACAAGAATTGTGTAGGGCCCTTCTCTGCTTGCCCTGCCCCTTCTTTCAATTCAAGCTGTGAGGCTGGTACAGGGTCAGCAAGGAAGTTTCAGAATGGTCCATCCCCTATGAGTGATGCTTGTGCTCTGATTCCATTTTGGCCACTCTCCGTGTTTAAGGTACTGGGAGCTTCTTGAGACTTGAGCCAAGAGTCACATACACTTTGGAATAAACTATAACAAATTTCACTACTGAGATAAAAAGGGACCAGCCCTGAGGTGGCTTGGTTTCTGGAGGTAACGGAGAAAAACAAGCATTGGCAAAGCCAGCCCTTCTCGCCTTTGCAAGATCTATTTAATACCATTGTTTCTTTTGCCTTGCTATACAGCAGCACAGTATTACATGGGTGGAGCATAGACACTCCAGTGTATCCACCCATGTATTTTGATAGAAACACATATTTTCAAGCACTTGTAAACATGGGTTTGCAACAAAATTAAGCAGCTACCTGAAGCGGGCATGAGAAGTAGCAAAGAGAAATATCTTTATTTCTCCTCATTATTTCCTCTTTGCATGTGTGCATTATGCAGAACACATGCAAAGAGGAAATAGCCTCAGAGCATATGTTTTGTGTAGGAACGTGTTCTTTCCTAGGCAAAATCTTTCTTGACCACAACGTAGGCACCCTTGTGCCATGAAACATGGGTTACTGCATTGACACGAGGTAGCCAGAAGTGAGCCTGGGCAAGGTGAAAGTGGACCTACACCATATGTTTGAAATTATGGCACTGTTCTTCTCTTTGTCCATGACAAAATACAACACAGTAACATCACTTGTGGTGTTGTGTTGAGTGAATTTGTTAGCAAATAAGGCCCTATATGAGAAGTTTGTAAACATGCTTAATTGTATACTATAAAGAATGTGGCCTCTAAGTTGGTTCAATCTGGCCTTAACCTGTTTATCAATTAAATCATGTCTTTTTGCTGTGACTGCTCCTGTTACAACACTCTTTTATTTTCACCTTTCAAAGATCTGTTTTATTTTAGGGGGCACCAGGGGTCGCAGCTGTGAACCATGCCTTCCCATTTGCAACCCTTGGCATTGCCTTTTCAACTCCTGCCTCAGGGTGGCAACATCAGTGCCAAGAACAAGTGGGAGCCACACATTCCTTGTTGTCTGCCTGTTACTTCATTATACTAAGTAAATAATATTATATTAATCACTATTAGTGTAATTCAAAATGGAATACTCTGAGGACCTATGGTGGCAGCTCAGATTAGTAAAAATGTTGTTAAAAGTATGTTATTGCTTGCAGGTGAGAGCATGTTTAAGTGAGAGATGTATGTGTAAGCATATGTGTATGAGTGAAAGTGAATGAGAGTAAAATGACAGTTAGTGAGTAAGATTGCCTGAGTCCAAATTTACTATTCTTTGACGCAAGGCACTGCTGCACCAAAGTTGCTGCACTGCCTTATGTCAATGGGGGAAAGAAAAAATGTGCAATCGCTAATAAGATATGGTGCATTTTGTTTCTCCCAATGCACTGGCATAATTTTGGCACCCATGTGCCAACACACATACCGTGTGGCAGAGTGCAAGGTGTGTACAGTTTCTGAAGCATAGGTTTTGTACTGGAAGGGGTCCCTTAACAACTTAAGCTTTTCAAGATTGACTAAACTTGCAGATCTATTGACAAGGTGTGGTTTTTCCTTGTGCTACCAGCCATTGTAAATTCAATTAGTTGTTGAGTTTGCTTCTACTAACTTGAACCAGGTCATTTGTTCCATAGCATTATGACAGAACAGCAAACAGTTTGTAAAGGCAATGCATGCATCCATTTCTAATTTACTTCATACATATCTGCTTTTAAAAAGCCATTTAGTTTCTGTTTACTGTTCAAAGAAAACAGGATCATGCATATTACCTAGGAGTGCTCTAATCGATTATTATAAGAGAGAAACGCATTTTTAAAAAGCTAATGTTTATTGAGCTGTAGTGTTCTTGCTAAAAGAAAAGTTGGGATGAAGATTCTGTTTTGGACTAAGTTTATACTGATCACTGCAGAGCTGACACCCTGACTGCACCTGACGGGAACCCTTTCACTTTTCTCCCATTTGTCCGCGTCTATACCAAGTTTTGACACATGTACAGATGGGAGAGAGCTGTTGGATCCATGGCACTCCTGCATGATCCAGCATGAATCTACAGCTTAGTGCTCAAAATTGTGACAATGAGCAGGTTTGCCCTGTGGTGCCTGATTCCTGAGATATGTCTGCAGCTAATTCAGGCTTGTGCTGTGCCCTAGTCTCTTCCACTGAGAAGTATTGGTGTTGCTCAATGGGGTTTCTGGTATTTTTCGTCTTCTACCCTGAATCAGTAGCTAAAGTGTTTGACTTGGGCTGGGTTCTGGCATCTCCCTTTCATGGTGGACCCTCTTGTGGCCAGGTGGTATACTGAGTGGTGTCTGGGAGGATAGGAGTGGGCGTTGTAAAGTGATGTGGGCCACTGCCTTGCCTTTCACCTCTCCACTGTCAGAGGTTATACAACTGTTCGGACGGCAACTTTGCTGCTCTTTCATGTTATGTGATTGATATTTACATAGCTTGTACACCTTTCTATCTGACATATTATCACTGCTCAAGAAATAAATACATTATAAAATCAGTAAATGACACCCTCAGTTTAAACCCAGTAGCAACTGCATCATTAATGTCTTGTTGATCTTCTGCAGAAAATGTTTTCCTCAATCTTGTTTGGAAGTTGCCAGATCGCAAAGCGTACTATGATACTTTGCCACTCTTCTATGTTCTCTCCTGATCAATGTCAGTGTGGCTTTAGATGAGGGGGATGTAGAAAGCTCACACCTCTTTTTGTGATCTTTTGTGGGTACTTTAGGTGTGGAGCATCACTCTGCAGAAAGGATGTGTCCAGAGAACAGCCTGAACCAAGACCAGCTCTGAACGTGCAGAGATTCCACATTTGCTGTTTGCATGACATATTTAAAAGTGAGAGCCATTGACACACTTGTTCCAGTTCCAGGTTCTCTTGTACAAAGGAATAGAGGCCACTGCAGAATACTCAGAGGACTGCTGTGCAATTGGACAAGGGCGGCTTCTCCACGCAGGAGCCTCACTGCTTTCTCGCAGTGCAAGCAGCAGAAACATAAAATGATATTTTAAAAGATGGACTCCTCATAGATGCCTGTGGGGTCAGCATCCTAGCCAATCACCACGCTGCCATTGCAGCAGTGTGATTGGCTTGGGGTAGGAGAGGGCAGCTGCCTGCTTCCTGTAAGGCGTAGAGAGAGGAGACGCGACACAGGACTGGAGGCGAAGGTAAGTTCAATTTTTTTTTAATTAAGCCCCTTCCCCACGTGACCTGTCCCCCCCCCCCCACAAACCCTCCCCTCCACCCCTCTACCCGAGAGTCATGCCGGTCACGACTGCAATTGGAGCTGGCGTCTGCCTGACAGATAGCTTATCACAGGTGAGGGGACATCACCTGGAGCAGGGCCGGACTGGAAACCAAAACCAGCCCTGGCAAAGTGCTCGGCTGGCCCCCCAGGGGTTGGGGGGTGCGGCTGAGCTGTTTGCCAGGGCCGGTTTCAACCGATTTTTTTACAGGGGCCGATTTTGCAGCTATGCTGCAAAAACAGCCCTGTAACAAAAACGGCCCCCCAGGGACCCAAAACCGGCCCCCACCCTTGCGCCCACCGGGGGAATGTCCGGTGCCCGCTACGGCCAGTCTGGCCCTGACCTGAAGTTTAGCCTTGCTGAAAGATGATGAATCTCGTAATTGACGCATAGGTGCTGTTGAGAGAGGGAAGGAACTGTCAATCCTGCAGAGGTGTGACTGAGCTGACGAACCAGAGCACCTTGACTCCAGTGCTGTGGGGATCCGCCGGTCGAAGGAAGACTGAGGACAATGATGCGCATGCCAAGAGGCATGTGAGCTACAGACTTTACATGGAGACAATGACTGGAGGAATCACAGACCATGGTTCTTGATGCTGCCTACAAGAATCTTTTGCCCTTGGCAAAGCATACCACCCCTAAGACATTTTGTGCTGAGGTGGAGTGTACCACAATTCCCAAGTTTGTGCCAAGGTGTATTGTGTTGCTGTTGTTCAATGAATGCACCTGAAGGAGTTCAGTGCTGCTGTCCTCGTGCTTTTGTGACCTCTGAGCTTGGCAGCCTGCCACCCTAAACTCATTGGTGACCTAGAATAGGGTCTTTTGCCCATCAGAGTCAACACCTACCTGGAGGTTGGATTTCAGCACCTGCTGTTTTTCTGCTGTGGTCCTCCTCGGATTGCAGGCCAAGTCTCCAGCTTGTGTATCTCTCCCAGAAGTGAGAGTAAAGTGAGACGTGTGCTGCAGGCCCCTGCCACCACTGCTTGAATCAAAATCTAAGGCATGGACTTTTTAAGATTGTAAAACCTGTAACATGCTAAAGGTGGTGAAGGCTAAGAACTGAACTTGAGTTATCTGCAGCTAAACCTTAATAATTGACTGAAAGACACTTGACCTCATGGAGGAGGGGGTGGATGGAGACCTACCCAAACTTGCCAGGGGGGGCGCTGAAACATGGGACTGGTGAGGTAGAATACATGTATGGTACCCCAGGCATGAGTACAAGAATTATGTTTTAAGTGTGAAGATAACAATACTTTCTTTTACCAAAGTACAGCACTGCGATTGACATTCAGATATTGCCCTGCAGGCTGATTGCTCAGATTTGTGCACATCCATAATACGTCCCTGAGAAGCCTGCGACTGCTCGCCATCACCACCACTGAGACAAGTGCTGAAAGGGTTGTACTTGGCCTCGTTGCAGAGCCATAGTAGGCTGGCACCCGGGCATCAGGTGCATTCGACGCTCGCCCCATGAACGTGGCTCTGTAGTCTCTACTTGCCCATGCCCCCCACACCAGGTCATTTAATTTCATTTGCTCAGAGAATGCTCGCTTCAAACGTTACGTATTTCCTAGTTTTTTCCTCTTTTCCATTCAGATTGTACAACAGAGGGGAGGGGCTTTGATGCCTCCATTGATTTTTCACAATTAGCTTCCCTTCGTCCAATTGGATTCCACCACGACCCTGCCTGTGGGAAGCTGACTATCGAGTCTGCATGCGGAAGCGCCGTAGACACGTTTATATGCAAACACATCGGGCACGTGGCCGAACAATGATTGATTCTAGTCAGCTGCATGAAAGCCAATAGAAATCGTTAATACAGTAAACGAAAGTAACTTTTGATAAGGGCATGTGTTGTCAATTTGTCAATAACTTTCACATTGTCTAGCGTCGTGTGCTGTTTCGACTCCTCGTGTGAACTGTATTTGTGGCGTTTCATTACAATTTACAACCTCAGCTTCCGAGAGACACTGTTTACGATGACATTTCTGTTCTCGGAAGCATGTGGCTTTGATTCCAGTTGGTGTAAGTACGGCGATAAAATATTTTAAAAAGCAACACGAAGTACGTTTTCCACCCTTGTCAGAAATGGGTCTAAATAGCCCAGGCACCTGCAGCAAAAGGCCACTCAATGTATGTGCACTCATTTGGGTGTATCGATATCCCATCGGCCAGTATGACTAATAATGGCTTGAGGCGTGACCTAACGGACCTGATTCACAAACATAATCACAAACCTAAGTAGCAAATAAGTGTGCAGCTATTTTTCTTACAAGTGAAAATTCTACTGTGTCAAAGAATTTGATTTTGCACTTGTGAATGCATTAGCTCATATGTGGAAGAACAACAACGGTTTGTAATTTTACTTGTGAGTAAATCTTACAGGAGCAGGTTTTAGGCATCCGAAGGTCTGGGCACCTGTAGTCGCTGGTCAACACGCTAATTTCTGGGAATTCGCAAAATCTTTGTAGCTAATTTATTTCCGTTCTGAAATTACCCTTGTGGGTTTCCCACTTTAATTGTTTTTGTTTTCTTTTACCCTTTATCATATTAATAACATTTTGTTATCACTTCACCCAATCAATGATGTCATAGAAACTATTTGACTTCTATGTTTATCTTTACATTATCTCTTGGAAGGGACCGCCTGTTCATCTATAAACAGTGCTCCAACTCCAGAAGCAACTCAAGAAGTGCACTGTGAAGAGGAACTTGTGACCCCCGAAGCCATTTTGCAGCCACTGCAGTTTGAAGGGGGGCTTTTGAAGTCAAAGGACCGACCGCCAGAGGTGCGGCGGTCCCGCTAGGCCCATTAGGATGCGACTGCCACTCTGGCGGTCGCATTCCACATATTTTACATTGCGGCGGGCGGTGCTGTAAGCAGCACCCGCCACAATGCAAAATATGCATGTTGTGCATTGGCATGCACAACATGACAGGCACCACGCGGTGCCTGCCACCTTGTGTATGCCAATGAAGGGGGGCACCATAGGTACCCCCCAAGTGCAGCACCCCCCCTGGGGGCCCGTAACGGGCCCCTAAAGCAATTTCCTCCGGCCTTTCCATGGCGACATCGGAAAAGCCTTTAAAATTGCACATCCTAATATAGATGGCGTTGCCTGCAAGGCACCGCCACCATATTGAGGGCCTTTTCCGCCCGGCCGGGAATCTGACCAGCGGAAAAGCCAAGGACGGTCTTTTCGTCTTCCGGGGTGCCCCTCGCCACACTAATACAGGGGGGGGGTGAAACGGGAGCATCTGGCGAGTGGATCGCCACTGCCGGGCCGGTGAGCAGTGGCCACCGTTGTCCTGGTGGTGGAGGTCTGCCCAATATGCTAATAGGCCCCTTAGTTCAGCCCCTAGCTACAGCACCTGGCAAAAAGCACAAAGAGCGCACCATACCCTCCAACACGGAAGGGAAATTTACGACTGACACTGTTGTTTTACCACCATTACAGACTTTTTGTTTGACCCCTGGAAACTGGATGAAGAGGCCCACCAGACCCTCAAGCAGGAAAGGAATCTGCAGCCATTACTTCCATTTTGCTGCCACTGTAATCTCTTATTTCAGTTCCAGGTTAAAGAGGCTAGCCAAATAAGCCCATTAACCCCTTCTGTGCCACGCCCTTTCCCCCTCCTGTGCCGGGAGTTTCATTAGTGGGTGGGGTTCATGACGAGATAGTCTCGTCATGGGCACAGCGCAACCGTGCTCCATGACGAGACTATCTCGTCATGGGCACAGAAGAGGTTAAACTCATGCATGCAGTTCAGGTTGTCTTGAAGGTGCCACTTCAGTTTTACCACCGCTGCTAACCTTAGGACATCTTCTCACGGAACCACACTGGATTCCCCAAAGTTTGAGCACCCAAGACACCATATAAATTCGGTAACACAACTCAGACATTCCAGTTCGTAAAATTATCCAATACAATGTTAACATGATTATGCACAAAATTCTTGGTCTCTATAGTAAATGGACGGACACTGCAGTTGCCACATTTGAATTGTCGCAACCTAGGGGGCAACCCCGAAAGTGCTTCTAGTGTTTGTGATGGTTTGGTCGAGGGAAGGCTAGCACTAACAAGGTGATCTTTTATACTTTTGTTCTTACGAAATGCAAACATAACTAGCGCTTCCGGCTAGTAGCATTCAAAATCGGGCTTCAGTTTTGTTAAATTTTACTGTGGGCTTTGCTTTACAGGTGAGTCCCCATTCATAACTATACAAAGTTTTATACCTCTATCCTTTCACCTCACTCCCCCACCAATTACATTTCCATGCCACACGGATGTCCCACGTGCTCCTGATCAGTTCACTCTTGCTACAATTGGATGTATATACATCCATGCATTGTGTGCGAGGCCTTTGCACCTTAAAGTCCAGCTACTATCACTATTTAATCTTTTCCTTCTTTTCATTTTTTCCCCCTTTTTTCTTCCCACTCCCTTTTTCCATTCAGGCATTTTATTGTCTCAGGCATATATTACTTAGTCCTGATGATGATCCCTATCTTTTCAAATGGGATCAAAACGTCGTCGACCTTTAGTGCCATGACTATCACAGTGTCTGTTAAATTTGGGGGTCTCTAGTTGGCACAGGTAGGCACTTGTGACAAATAGGGACCCTCACCTCTAGTCAGGGTAAGGGGGTACACTCCTAAAATAACCCCTGCTCACCCACTTGGTAGCTTGGCACGAGCAGACAGGCTTATCTCAGAGGCAGTGTGTAAAGCATTTGTGACCACATACAGTAATCCAGTGACAACACTACAAATGGACATCACACAGGTTTTATATCAAAAATACGTATACTTTATATAGATTTACCACAAGACCATAAACAACAAAAATACACAATACTACTACTTTAAGATGGCAGTTTTTAGCTTAGTTCAGTTCAGTTCTTAAGATGCGACACTTTGCGTCAATGTACCTTACGATGCGTTGCGCTTCCACGACAAGCAATGTCGCAGCGATGGAAATGCGGCAAAGTTCTGGTGCAAAGAAATAAAGACGTGAAGATCTTCCAGATGCGGCACACTTCTCCGGGGATGCGAGAAGTTCTCGGTTCGATGCGTGGACTGCAGCGGCGACACCCTTGTTCAGAAGTGCGACGGCAACAGCTCCAACTACGACACTCTTCTCCCACGATGCGTGAAGCTTCCGCACGATGCTACAACTACAGCGGCGACATCCTTGTTCAGAAATGCAATGGCAGCAGCTCCGATGGCGGCACGCTTCTCGGGGATGCAAGGCGCTTTCTCCGATGTGGTGCAATGCGACCGTTCCAGTGGCGACGCCCTTGTTCAGAAGTGCGACGGCAGCAACAGCGACGGCGACACGCTTCTTCCTCGTTGCAAGACCCTTCTCTCGATGCGGTGCAGTGCGACAACTCCAGCGGCGACACCCTTGTTCAGAAGTGTGATGGCAGGCAGCAGCGACGGCGACACACTTCCTCTTCGTTGCGAGATGCTTCTCTCGATTCGGTGCAGTGCGACAACTCCAGGGGCGACACCCTTGTCCAGAAGTGTGACGGCAGCAGCAGCGACGCCGACACGCTTCGGCTTCGTTGAGTCGCGCTTCCAGCTCCTTGCGACACGCAGTCCCTCAGAAGGCCCAAAACAACAGCAGGCACTTCCAAAGAACTCTGGGGAGCTGGGGGTTGAAGTCTGTTGTCCCTGAGACTTCAGCAGGAGGCAAGCTCTGTTCCAAGCCCTTGGAGATCTTTACAAGTTGAAATAAGCACACAGAGTCTCTTATCCTTCCTTTGCAGTCAGGCAAACCACTGCAGGCCAATCCCCCAAGCAGCACTTCAGCTTAGGGATAGTCTCTCCTCAATTTCTTCAGGTTCCGCTTTTCAGTAAAGGTTTCTTCTTGTTCCAAAAGTGATCTAAATTCTTGGGATCAGGGTCCCACTACTTATACCCCCAAATCCTTTGTTCTCTGAGGGGAGAGGGGCCTTTGCCCAATCCAAACCAGTTCTGGAGCACTCTGTTTACATGACTCCTTCTTTCCTTTCACAGTGCAGGGCAGAAACATCAGACGCCCCACAGGGGGTGGAACCAGCATGGGGGGCAGGCACTGTCCTATTCAAGTCCCAGGTGCAACTCCTCCCTCCCATCTAGATGCAGATCTCTCTACTCACCACTGGGCGGATACACACTGTCTCTGGGAATTCCCCAGCCCTGTCACTCAAACTCCAGACAGAGAATGCACAGCCTAGCAGAGGCAGGTTTGAATGGTTAGACAAGAAAATACCTACTTTCTAAAAGTTGTATTTTCAAACACAGAATGTTAAAACCAACTTCACTAAAAGATGTATTTTATCATTCTGAGTTCAGGCATACTAAATTCGAATTTCTACCATGTTCCCAGAGTTTAGGATTATAAAATGCAATAACCAAACTGCCCATTCTGGCCTATGGAGAACAGGTAACCTTGCAGTAGTGAAAAACGAAAATGTCTGTAATTCACTATTAGAACATGCCACACACAATAGGGCATGTCCTACCTTATCCTTACAATGCACCCTGCCCTTGGGTCTACCATAGGGGTTTCTGATATGAAGAAAAGGGAAGGTTTAGGGACTGGCAAGTGGGTGCACTTGCCCAGTCAGCATGACAGTACCAGACTGCACACAGGCTCTGCAATGGCAGACCTTAGACACATTTTACAAGGCTGCTTCTGTGGGTGGCACAACCAGTGCAGCAAGCCCACCAGCAGCATTTGGATTTGAAAGCCTGGGCACACTCAGTGCACTGTACTAGGGTCTGACAAGTAAACCAAATCAGTCAATTATGGAATCGCTAATTCGTACAATAATTTACAATTGGGAGAGCATATGCACTTTAGCATTGATCAGCAGTGGTAAAGTGCCCAGAGTCATAAAACAGCCAACAACAGGTCAGAAAAAATATAGGAGGAAGGCAAAAAGTTCAGGGATGACCCTGCAAAAAGGGCCAAGTCCAACAGCGTCCAATTTATGTTAATAACAATAACATTGGTACCAGAATAGATGTGACAGTAATTGTTTATTTAGTCACGTCAATGTCTGAGTTTTGTTACCCAATTTATATGGTGGCTTGTGTGTTTCCCATTTTAATTGTTTGTGTTTTCTTTTACCCTTCCTCATATTAATTACATTTTGTTATCACTTCATCAATCAATGTTGTCATAGAAACTATTTGACTTCTATTTTTTATCTGTACATAATAATCTGTTGGAAGGGACCACCTGTTCCTCTATAAACAGTGCTCCAACTGCAGCAGTGACTGAAGAAGTGCACTGAGAAGAGGATTTTGTGGCCCTGCTGCCATTTTGCAGCCACTGCAGTTTTTTTAGTTCAACCCCCAGCTACAGCTCCTGTCAAAAAGCACAAAGAGTACACCGTACCTTCTAACATGGAAGGCGAATTTACGACTGACTCTGTTGATTATCCAGAAAATTAATTACAAAGCTGTTCCTTTACAAAGGGGATGAGACAAACCATGTAGTGTGCAAAGGTTTTAGATTCATTGGATAATGTGGCCCTCACACAACCATCAGGATGTCGTGAATCACGTACCCTTCAGGATGTATCGTGTCATCATCGGGCTGCTCCTACGTCGAGTCGGCTGGTGCAATACCCGACGGGCTCTTTTTAGGGAGCACTCTTGTGGAGATCTTTTTATCCGGTACAGCCGTTGGGTGAGGTGGGAGTGTGGGGCTGTTTTTTTTTTTGTAATGTAGATGAAAGAAAATAATTAAAATTAAAATAGGGTTCGGAGTGCTTGTCTCAAAATATTTATTTAGGAAGCCTCCTTGCCTAATTAAAACTGTGAGGTGAAGTGTTGGTAACTTAGAATGATGAACTAGGTTATGTACACTGCCTCATTGGGGTCGACATGTTTCTCGCTCAAATAGAGAAACTCTCTGGCGATTCTTCAGGACCAAAGTTGTTCTATCTACATGTGAATTTACACTGATAATCCTAAGTAACAGTGAGCATTCTCAGTATTATTTAACCAGTAGTTTACCTGCAGCTCGGTCTACCCTGAGTTTTCCATAGGATAATCCTCTGCAGTTCCTGGTAGGCTAAGCAAGGAGTTCCTTGCGTTTGACACGCCGAGTCCGTGTCTCCAATGCACCTACCCCGCTCTACCAGGTCTGTTGATTATCCACCATTACAGACTCTTTGTTCGACCCCTGGCAACTGGATGAAGAGGCCCACCAGACCCTCCAGCAGGAAGGGAATTTGCAGCACTTACTTCCATTTTGCTGCCACTGTAAGCTCTTCTTTCACTTCCAGGTTACAGAGGCTAGCCAAAGAAGCTCATTAGACTCATGCATGCAGTTCAGGTGGTCTTGGAGGTGCCACTTCAGTTTTACCACCGCTGCTAACCTTAGGACATCTTCTCACTGAACCACACTGGATTCCCCAAAGTTTGAGCACTTGGCTCCGTTTTGAAGTCTGCCAGCACTGGCAGGGTCTGACTGGTAATATCAGTGAAATTAACAGTAAAAAATGCCCTCATGACCATAAAACCGGCCCACAAACTGGTAAGAAACCGGCCCAAACACTGATATGCCAGATCAGCCCATTTGGCATGGACATTAGGGTCTGGCCAGGGCTCTCCAGTCTGCATATCCTTTCATTTTCTTCTTGGAGCTGTCATAACATCTTGTGACTTGGAAGCCGAGGTGTAGCATCTGATCCCGCTTTTCCTTCTCAGCGAAATTTGAACTAAATGACATACCTGTGCCACGGTGTGTCTCTAAAATCATTCAGATTCTGAAATAGTAATTTAGAGATGATTCATAGACTTTGCAATGTCTATGGCATTTTTTGAGAAGGATGAAAAACGTTCTATAATGCTATCTGACTGCAACCACAAGGGCATGTTTTTGTGGTGGTAAAAACTCGTTGAACTGATTCCTATTGAATCACTTATGTGCTAACATGTAGGAACCTTTGTGCTAAACATAAATGAACACTTCATCTGAGTTGCTGGGTACAGCCACAACTTCTGGAAAATGAGAAAAATAATTGATTACGACAAACATGTGCTGCTCTGTCACGATATATGGAAAGAAGTAGTTTGCAAATTCTTCCTAGATCATGCTTGGCAGTTCTGATATCTTCAGGAGCGCTGTCCTTCTATAGGGATTGGCAAGTACTTCATTATTTTCTACCATGTCACTGAGTAATGTGTCTCCAGAGTCTTTCCGTGGCAAAAATATCTATACATCTTTTGTGAGCTAGTTTTACAACCTGCTTTCTGAGCTCATAATAGGATTGAAGGAAGTGACCCACTTAGTGCCACCCGGGTCACCTCGAACCACCTCTCATCCTTCCATACCAAATGAAGAGTCAGAAGAACAGTGGATAATATACTAATAATTGTTTTATTCAGATACACTCAGAGTAGAGTCCCATCTGCACAGTCTCTGGAAGTGGTACAGAGGGAACTGAAATCGACAAGCATAAAGATACATTATGTACATTTCATAGCCAGGCAAAAATACACCCACAGTGGAATTTTCAATGCAGGTGCAGTTAGACAGCGAAACACAGAACAAAAGGTTTCAGGGCTCATATCTCACACAAACTAACATAGTCCAAGGCCGTTCCATACGGAGCCCTCCACCAGAGAAGTGGGAAAGGGCCTCTATCTAGTGAGAAGGCTCATTACTGAAACAAGACCTAACGTTCCAGAAACAAAACTCAAGAGGGGGCATTTCTCGGAATTGAACAAGATCAGTTTCGAACAGCCAAAAATGGCGCCTAAAAGAAAATGGTACAGCGAATGCTAACTTACTTAGGGCACTGCGCAAGTGCAAATGGGTCTATTTTAACAAACCCTCCTTTTCTACTATAGCAACGGAATGCAAAATTGCAAGCAATAATAATATATCACATTAGGGTACAGTTAGGAACAATCCATACCATCAGTATCAGAAAGCGAAACAGCAAGGAGGGATGAATTCTCAAATAGCACCTCATCAATATTCATCAGGTCATCAACATCATTTTGAAGCATGATAGCGGCATTTGTATCATGAATTGATATCTTCTTTATGGGTGTGAGAATAGTGGTACAATAAGAACAGCAAAAGGGAAGACACTGAACAAAAACACAACAAAGCACCAATATCACAATTAGATAAATCACTTTTTGGAGAATCCAGCCCCAGTCACCAAAAAGAGACCAATTCCAATTCCCACTCTCCATTCCTTTGACATTTTCAAGAATGTCTAAAATGTGTTTGGTAATATTCTTTTCTATATTCGTGATCCCGACCACACTCTGGTCGCCAACTACCGCACACACCACCACTTTTAGCTAGGATAAAATCCACTGCATATCTAGTCTGTTCCAAATATATCTGCATACTTTCTAACTGAGTGATGATGTCACGCAAAGCTGCCCCTGTAGTATTAGATAGAATTTGGAGCTTGAATCCGAAATATTCTCTAGATGTTTCACCGCTGGCCATGGAAGTACCACTCATGGAAGTACCACCCATAGAGGAAAGGATATATCCAAAAGTTATACCATTGCTGTAATTATTGACCTCTATATTGGTCACTCTCTCACAGAATTCTTTCGTTAGTGTCCTTTTAGCCCATTTTATTTTTGTCTTGGCATATTTACAAGGCACACCCAAAGGCAGTAGCATTCCAAGAGCTACATCATCTGTGCCATTATGGATATTGGAACAAGTCCCGTTAGACAAAAAGAAAAACCCTGGGTGTGCATAAACCGGCCCCTCATAATCCACTGCAGCATACCTAGAATTCATTCCAAATGTAATTGGATCCTCTTCATGTACTAAAATGATTGTGTGTTTGTGCAACACTATTCCGGAACAATTTATATACAATGAAGTATCAGTACTAGTCACGATGGGGCAACAAGCAGGGTAAAAACCAGCTTCTCGAGGGACCGTCAACCCCTTATAATGCCAACCTACTAATGTTACATTCTGTTCTTCCATATTAAAATTATTGCAATATCTATTATTATCACAACCCTGTTAACCCACCTCCAGTGGTTTTCTATGATATAGGCATGACCCTGGATAGCCAAACCCAAACACTCCTTTCACTTCTGTAAACTGGGGTGGTTGAGTATAAGTGTAGTTTACAAGTGACAATGGAGTGCAGTCAACAGACTGGTGACAGATTGAGTGGGGTAACAAGCAGTCCCTTCGCCAAAAAATCTCTTATGTGTTTCCAAAAATACATTACTCGGAGCTGTTCTTTTATTATGTCTCAAGAAAATGGCCTTACCATTACTGGGTAAAGGCACACTTTGAGCATCTTCCAAAATCCATGATAGCCCACACAGTATTGTTATAAGCAAAATAAAAAACATATGTTATTTTGTTTTTTCTCGACCACATCATACTATGCTTTGCGATAGGAACCATTGGCTCGTCCTCTTCTAAAACCTGTCTGCCAAAATGGTGCATAATGATTTCAAAGGAGTAAAATGCAAGAAAATATAATGTTCCCAGTGTCCGTCAGAGCCTCACTGGTACAGGCTCCTATTGTCCATCAATATGTTGCTGCTCTTGAGCACCGGCGGTGAAGCTTGCCCTGTCCTAAGCTCTTTTAATCTAGCTCACGCTGATAAAGGTGGTATACCTTCAACGTATACTTTTGCTTTCCCTAACTAATCTTCAAACAACAAAGGCAAAGTAAGCACCTCATTTTCACTCTTTTTCAATTACTCGTTGGTACTGCTATTCAGCACTACCTGTCTTGTATAGTCCATACCTAATCTTTCTTCTCCTTAGACTCAGTAGCCCTCATTCGAGGGCGCAAATTGTACCTGGCAGCCCCAGGCACTGTATGATCAGTAAACAAAGGCTCCCGAATAGCTTGTATTTCTGGCGAAACATCTTAATTCAAAGCATCCTTGTTCTCCTCATCTGTCTACATCCAAGTTAATTTGGCGTCACTAAAGGGGACAAATCTGGGCACTTGCTCACACTCTGTGTCACTTATTCCCTCTATGACCCACTGGTCGTATGGCAACTGTAAAGGAAACCTCCGTCAGTGGGTGGCATGCACCCAGTTCTTTCGACAAGCAACCTTTACAGCTGTCCGTGTCACAAACAAAACCTGCTCAGGACTGTTCCAGCGCGGCTCCAGACTTTTCTTCCTCTGAAAGTTCCACACAAGGATGAAGTCCCCAGGCTGAATATCGTGGCCGGGTCCCTCTGGTGTAGGAGATAGGGACTCCCACACCTGTTGGTGAATAGAATGTAAGCCCTCAGTTAACTGGCCATTTATAATCAAGCAACACAGGATATTCAATATCTGAATATTTATGAGGACATGGGACGCCCCATACATTTGCCAGGCGTCTGAACACAACTTCATAAGGTGACAATCCTGTTCTAGAATGGGCTGTTGTTCTTGTTGACGGTAGAGCATCTGGCCATTTCAACCCTGTTGTCTCCTGAATTTTTGCCAATTTCAGCTTGAGAGTACCATTGTACTTCGCAACCAAACCCGCTGACTGAGGATGATTGGCAGCATGAAATTTCTGTCTAATATGCAAACCTTCACAAATCAATTGAATCACTTTCCCATTAAAAAGACTCCAGTTGTAACTCCAGATAATTCGGGGCAAGCCAAATTGAGGAAAATACTCTTGAAGGACTTGCAGTTGTAATGGCTGTATGATCCTCAGTGGGGTAAGCCTAAACCCACTTACTGAATGCACAGATAACCACTAAAACATACTTAATATTATTACATCTGTCTAATTCAATGTAGTCCATTTGAAAGACTTCGAAAAGAAAAGTAGGTGGTGCAAAATGTCCAGATGTTGTAGGGGTACCCTTCCCTGGATTATGTTTCATACAGACCATGCAATGTTTCACCAAATGTGCAGCTGTCTTGGAAATGTTATGCCATACAGGGGCAATCAATTTACAAATGCCTTTCACACTGATATGAGCTAGACCATGAGCCATAGTAACCACAAGGAGTACATATGCATCTGGCAACATCCATTTCTGTTGCCCAGATTTATCAATACAACACCCTTCCTCATTTAACTGCGATGTACTCTCCTGCCATTTCACTAATTCCTCTATTGTGGCTTCACTTTGTATCTCCTTATTATTATCATTATTATTATTATTATTATTATTATTATGCAATTTATTAAGCGCGCAAATACCCGTGGGTGTCTCGGCGCGGAGGACTGTGACCAGGGAGGTGAGCACGCTAGTTTATTGGTTGAAGAGCCAAGTCTTTAGTTGCTTCCTGAAGGTGAGAAGGGATGGGCTGGTCTTTATGTGGAGGGGGAGTTTGTTCCAGAGTTTAGTGGTGGCAGACAGAAAAGATCTGTCGCCCCATGATGCTTTTTTTGTGCGGGGGACGATGAGAAGATTGGCTGTAGAGGAGCATAGTAGTCTGGGGGGGATATATGGACGAAGTGATTGTATGAGAAACTTGGGTCCGATGGAATGGGTAGCCTTGTACGCGAGGCAAAGGGCCTTGAACTTGGTTCTGCTTCTGACCGGGAGCCACTGGAGTTGACGTACCACATTAGAGATAGATTGAAATTTGGGAGTGCCTGTCAGGAGCCTTGCTGCTGCGTTTTGCACCAGTTGGAGTTTGTTAAGAACACTGTCTTGGGCATTGATAAGTAGGCTATTACAGTAGTCTACTTTGGACATGACAAGTGTGCTGATAAGGGTCTTAGCGGTTGTGATTGGTACGTATGGGAGAAGTTTCTTTATGATTTTGATGGTGTAGAAGGCTGAGGAGACCACTGCATTTGCATGGTGCATAAACGAGAGCTTGGTGTCAAAGATGACTCCGAGGTTTCTCACTTTAGTGACAGGTGAAGGGGGAGGTCCCAGGTCTGCTGGCCACCAGAGAGGGGACCAGGCGGGTGAAAGATTACCAAAGATCATCACCTCCGTCTTGCTGGAGTTCAGTTTAAGGCAGTTGTTTGCCATCCAGGAGCTTATGGCCAGCATTCCCTGCTGGAAGTTGGCTGCCACTTTAGCTTCGTCGTTATGGATCGCTAGCACAAGTTGAGTATCGTAGGCGTATGATGTTAGGCTCAAGCTGTGGTATTTAATGACCTTCGCCAAGTCGGACACATAAATATTTAACAAGGTCGGGCTTAGCGAGGATCCCTGTGGCACATCGCAAGGGAGGGTGAAAGGGGGGGAGGTGAAATTGCCCAGTGTGACCGATTGTGATCGGTCAGTGAGGAATGAGGCGAGGAGAGTCCTGGCCAAATGAGAGATGCCTAAGGTGGTGACACGGTCTATCAAGGTGGGATGGTCGACCGTGTCAAATGCCGCAGAAAGATCGAGCAGGATGAGAACGGCAGCTCCTCCTGCATCCAGAATCTTTTTGATTTCATCGGATGCTTTGATGAGGGCAGTTTCCGTGCCGTGTCCCTTTCTAAAGCCGAATTGTGCGTCATCTAGTAAGTGATTTTCGGCGATGAAGTGTGCTAGTTGAGTGTTCATAACTTTCTCGACAATTTTAGCTGGTAGGGGCAGACATGCGATAGGTCTATAGTTAGATGTGTCAGCTGGGTCAAGGTTTGTCTTTTTTATAAGAGGTTTAATGACTGTCTTTTTCCAGATGGAGGGGTAGACACCCGTTTTGAACATAGAATTAAATATGTCGGCTAGATTGGAGCCTATGACGTCAGGAATGAGTTTGAGGGTGGTCGGGGGGCAAGGGTCGTCTGGTGATCCAGATTTGGTTGACGAGAGGAGGTGGGAGATGAGATCAGGGGAGACATCATTGAATTTCTCAAAGCAGGGGGGATGAGGTGTATTAATGAGGGTATATTCCCGGAGACCGGGGGGGGGGGCTGTGCGTTGATTGGTATCTACCGTATTATTATTGGGTGAGTTGTTTGAAGTGAAGTTGTCGTATATGGTGGTGACTTTCTCTTGGAAATATAAAGACAACGAGTTGCAGTGGGTCTGGGAGGCAGGGATGGGAGGAGATACTCCTTGTCCTGATAACTTGGAGACAACCTGAAAAAGTTGCTTAACAGAATCTTGTGCCGATTCAATTTGGTTACGGTAGAAGTTGCTTTTTGCCGCGATCAGAAGGTGTTTGTAATTGGCAAGTGTCTGTTTGTAGAGGGTTTTTTGGACAGGATCGTAATTTAGACGTCAACGACGTTCTTGATGTCTTCATTTTTGTTTCTCACGCCTGAGGGAATCACTGAACCAGGGGGCGGAGACCATAATCCTGTTGGTAGATCTTTGTTTGGTGGGGACAACTAGATTGACTCTAAAGTCACTAATCCACTGTGTATAGTGAATGGCGGCTAGATCGGGGTCCTTGGGTGGAAGGTCAGGGTGGGAGGCAAGTAAGGATGAGTGGAACTTGATCAGTGTTGCTCCAAGCTTTGAACTGTCTAGGTGGTGTGGGGTTAGAAAGAGGGGGAGAGGTAATTTTAGTATGGATATCAAAAAGAACTACGTGATGGTCTGTCCAAGTCAGAGGGAGGATATTACCTAGGACAAGGTGTTGGTGATTGGAGAAAAGTCCATCTAAAGTATGTCCAGCGGAGTGTGTGGGGGAGGCGACAATTTGTGTGAGGCCCACTGCTTCGATTTCGGATAGAAATGCTGATGTATCATGGTCATCATGTGATTCGAGGTGAAAATTAAAATCTCCTAAAATGGAGAAGTTGTTTTCACCTGCTACTGATTCGAGTAAGCAGTCCATGGAGGCTAGAAACTCTGATCGTGAGCCAGGGGGCGGTATAGTATGATGCCTTTGAAAGGAGGGAAATGGGAGACTGAGATCGTGAAGCTGCAAGCTTCGCAGGTGTTTGTGGGGATTGAAGCCGTCCTAATAAAATAGTATTCCCGGTAGATGAGTGCTAGCCCTCCGCCTTTTTTACCAGGTCTATCGAATCTGCAGACGGAAAAACCATCTGGTGTAGCTGTGCAGAAGTCGGGGCCAGATGAAGGGTCAACCCAGCTTTCGGTTATAAATAGAAGGTCCAGTTTGTGATTTTCAATCTGGTTCTGAATTTCGTATTTATGTTTTGGGAGGGATCGGGCGTTGATAAGGGCGGAGTGAATGTTAATATGTGATAAGGGGACGGAGGGAGGGAATGAGGGGGGGTGTGGAGGGTCTAGGAACAGTTGGGACAGCAGGTGATGGGATGAGGGACTGAGCTGTCAGGATTGAAGATGAGGCAGTTCTGTGGGAGGTTGCAGAAGGGGACCGTTATGGTTTTTAGCTGTTCCGATGAATAGGTTAGTAGTTTGTTAGGGGGTTTTCTATTAGGTGGGCCAGGGGAAGTGGCCCTAGGCCTGGTACCGGCGCGGACGGGCGCAGACGGGCTTGCTTTTGGCGTGCCTTCAGCGCGTCGGCGGCGCGCCCGCTGCGCGTCAGAAAAGGCATGCTGTTTTATAGTCTAATGGGGCAGAACAACTGGCCTGCTGACCTGAGCGCTGTTTGCAGACGGAAGTAGTAATCACTTCCGGTGCGCGTTTAGTTTCTAACTTCCCTCCACATCAATCTGAATAATTCAGTGGTGGATCGGGGAAGTGAAAGCCTTAAGGTGAGAACAAAAGTAACTTCACGTACAGTTTAAAACAGTTAAAATGTGACAATGTTTGATCAAGTGTCGGCACAGTGAGCATAAATGGCAATTAGGTGAGGAAGCAATCGCAGGAGCCTTTTGCCAGGCGCTCCACGGAGGAATCGATTTGCGTGAGTTACCTTTAGTCAGAGCATCCACTGCGCATCAGAAAAGGCATGCTTTTTATAGTCTGATGGGGGCAGAACAACTGGCCTGCTGACCTGAGCGCTGGTTGCAGACGGAAGTAGTAATCACTTCCGGTGCGCGTTTAGTTTCTAACTTCCCTCCACATCAATCTGAATAATGCAGTGGTGGACCGGGGAAGTGAAAGCCTTAAGGTGAGAACGAAAGTAAATTCACGTACAGTTTAAAACAGTTAAAATGTGACAATGTTTGATCAAGTGTCGGCGCAGTGAGCATAAATGGCAATTAGGTGAGGAAGCAATCGCGGGAGCCCTTTGCCAGGCGCTCCACGAAGGAATCGATTTGCGTGAGTTACCTTTAGTCAGAGCATCCACTGCGCGTCAGAAAAGGCATGCTTTTTATAGTCTGATGGGGGCAGAACAACTGGCCTGCTGACCTGAGCGCTGGTTGCAGACGGAAGTAGTAATCACTTCCGGTGCGCGTTTAGTTTCTAACTTCCCTCCACATCAATCTGAATAATTGAGTGGTGGACCGGGGAAGTGAAAGCCTTAAGGTGAGAACGAAAGTAAATTCACGTACAGTTTAAAACAGTTAAAATGTGACAATGTTTGATCAAGTGTCGGCGCAGTGAGCATAAATGGCAATTAGGTGAGGAAGCAATCGCGGGAGCCCTTTGCCAGGCGCTCCACGGAGGAATCGATTTGCGTGAGTTACCTTTAGTCAGAGCATCCACTGCGCGTCAGAAAAGGCATGTTTTTTATAGTCTGATGGGGGCAGAACAACTGGCCTGCTGACCTGAGCGCTGGTTGCAGACGGAAGTAGTAATCACTTCCGGTGCGCGTTTAGTTTCTAACTTCCCTCCAAATCAATCTGAATAATTCAGTGGTGGACCGGGGAAGTGAAAGCCTTAAGGTGAGAACGAAAGTAAATTCACGTACAGTTTAAAACAGTTAAAATGTGACAATGTTTGATCAAGTGTCGGCGCAGTGAGCATAAATGGCAATTAGGTGAGGAAGCAATCGCGGGAGCCCTTTGCCAGGCGCGCCACAGAGGTATCGATTTGCGTGAGTTACCTTTAGTCAGAGCATCCCACACTTTCAATAGTGTTTTCAAACATAACAGCTCAGGCACCCAAATAGCTGGACCTGCAACAAACATGTGTTTCATTTTACTCCAGGCCATCTCATTGGCTATCTGATCTGCAAATGCATTCCCTCTTTCCAGATCATCAGTAACCTTCCTATGTGCGCTGCACTTAATTATTGCTAATCTCTTGGGAAGTGTTAAAGCAGACAAAAGACACAATATAAGGTGTCCATGCTGAATCTTGGTACCATGAGAGGTAAGGAACCCTCTCTCTGCCCACACTCGCCCAAATTTATGTGCAACTCCAAATGGATACTTGCTATCAGTACAAATATTGAAAACCAGTCCTTCACTTAATTCACAAGCTTGGATAAGGGCATCAAGCTCAACGGCCTGAGCCAACTGAAAGAGGCCCGTGATTTCTCTACCACCATCCGCTATGTAGTGATAGCAAAAGCTGCAGTAGTGGTGCCATCTAGTAATTTAAAACAAGAGCCATTGACATATAGTTCCCCTTGAGGGTCAGATAAGAGAACATCAGTCAGGTCTACCTGTCCTTTCGTCTCTTCTTCCATCTGGAAAATACAGTCATGTTTGTCAACTGTATCATTCTCTGACGAGAGGGGTAGTAACGTGGCTGGGTTCAGAGTGGTACATGGCACATCGTTTGATCATAATATGTTTAGCAAACAAACTCAATTCATAACCAGTAAGACATGCACTGGTGAGGTGCTTTGACTTTGTCTTATTCAAAAGTGTATCCACAGCATGAGGTACCATTACTATGAGGTCTGTGTCAAGTACGAGTCCAGCTGATTGCCTTAATGAAGTGGCCACAGCCGCGACTGCGCTCAGACAACTCGGAAGGGCCCTAGCAACAGGGACAAGCACAGCAGAAAAAAAAGAGCAAGGCCTCTGTTTATCCCCAAATTTTTGTGTTAAGACAGAAAGTGCACAGCCAGCCATCTCATGAACAAAGAGCACAAACGGCTTTCTATAATTCAGTGTACCAAGCACTGGATCCAAACAAAGCACAGTTTTTAATTGCTCAAAAGACTGCTTACATTCTGGCGTCCAATGCAAAGGCTCCTGCACTGCCTTTCTTTGTTAATGCAAGCAAGGGTTTAATTAGTAACAAAAAATTTGGGATCCACTGGTGACAGTAGGAAGTAATACCTATGAAAGCACATACATCTTCCTGAGTTTGTGGAATGGGCATTTTATTAATGGTACTGATGCGCTCAGGGTTCAACCTCCTACCCTCCTTTGACATTAGGTGACCTAAATAGGTAACCTTCTGTCGACAATACTGAAATTTCAAAAGATTAACCTTATGTCCATGATGTGGCAAATGCAACAACAATTTCACTGTACTGTCTTTACAACCTTGTTCCGTGTCGGAAGCAATTAATAGGTCATCGACATACTCTACCAATACATTATCTGGGGAAAGCGATAGTGAATCCAACTAACTTTTCAATGCTTGACTATAAATACTAGGACTCTGTGTATAGCCTTGAGGAGTGCGACAGAATCTAAAGCTTCTGCCAGCCAGTGTAAATCCAAACAATTACCTACTGTCTGGGTGGAGAGGAATACTAAAGAAGGGATTTTTCAAATCGATAAAAGAAAAGAACTTAGCAGTTGATGGGATCTTCGTTAAAAGCGTCAGGAACCACCGGAAACTGCCGAACTACAATTTTATGAACCTCTCACAAACCAATCACAAAGCAATAAACATCATCAATGGCCTCAGATGAACCAGAGGGTGCCTTCTTTAGGACCGGAAGAATGGTACTATTGCAAATGT
This sequence comes from Triturus cristatus, assembly GCF_964204655.1. Lineage (NCBI taxonomy): Eukaryota > Metazoa > Chordata > Amphibia > Caudata > Salamandridae > Triturus > Triturus cristatus. The sequence goes on along the minus strand of NC_140593.1, from coordinate 319,903,686 downwards.
TGGCAGACGTTTTTTCAGCCACTCCCTTTTGCATCAAATCCTGAATAATCTGAAGAAGGGCCTGTTTTCCTGCCTGCAGTATGTTATGTTGAGGAAAACAGGGCAAAATAGCATTTTTTATTTTATGTTTATTTTACATAATTCTATATAGCGCAAAATTGACCTGAATCAGGTATCAGATCATTATACATAGCACCAGTTGCATTATATGAGGACACATTTTTGTTAGGCACAGGGAGATTAAGTGATTTGCCCAGAATTACAGGATGTTCAGAGTCATTGCCGAGACTCGAGCCCAGTTCCCCAGATTCGAGGTCGACCGCCCTAGCTGTTAGGCCAACTCCTCTCCCCAACATTATCTTTGACCTGTATAGAAGCTAGTGGTATATGCAACAAACCTACATCTGAATCATCTGTGGCCCATAATGTGGGTGGTACCTCAGTGAATTCAGCTGGGAGGGGTGCATCCTGAGACAAACACTGTCTAATACTCACATCTGGACCCATGGTAATATAAACACCAGCAAGGGAGCAATAAATCATAGCATGTTACATTTTCAATGAGTCCAAACCCATCAGATTCTCACCACAATTAGATGTTAACAAAAATGGAGATTCCACAGTAAAAGGACCATCAGTTAATGCAAGGGGGTGTGAAATGGGGCTGACAACTGGTACACCTGAAAAACCTACCAAGACATTATTTTGGCCAGACAGGGCCTCCCCAGGGACCATATGTCGAGAAACAGAACTTTCTGTCACTCCTTTAGCCACCAAAAATTCTTAATCGAACCTTGCAAATCCGCTGTGACATAAGAGCCATGCTGATCTACAGGTATCTGAACTGGTCCCCCACCCTGTCCTTGGCTGTCCTAACTATAAGACACACCTGTCACATCATCCATATCATAATCATCAAGATAATACTGCCCTTCTCTAGGCTCATCAAAATAATTATTGTCAGAGCGGCCCCCAGGAGCCGAGGAATTCTGATTCCAATCAGTCCCATGGTTCCTGCCACCAGAACCCTGTCCTCTAGGGGACACAACCTTCTGTAAAAGCACAGGGCACTGGCTACGCCAATGTCTTTCTTCCTTACAATATGCACACTGATTTTGTCCCAAAGGTGTCATTGAGGGCTGCCTAGTATGTGGGAGTTGCCGAGAAGGACCTCCCCATCCTCTGGTGTGACCCCAAAATGCCTGCTGCAACAACACTTTTGTCTTTAAATCCTTATGTTTCTTATCAGTTTTATCCTTTTCCTCCGGATCTCGGTGTTCATAATATTGAGCCATATTCAAGATAACAGAGGGAGAAGATGTAGACAAAGTACTCTCAGACACCTGCAAACAAGTCATTATTTCAGGGAGAAGATTAGTAACAAACCTGTCAACAAACAAACGGACTCCTCCCTCTGTAATCCAAAAACATATCTTTAAACCTAGTAAAGAAATCAGATACACTCTCATGCTTCTTCTGTTGACAAGCTGTCAATCTATCCCAGCTGACTTTCTTCGGTGGAATAAGTGTGTGTATATATGTAATAATCGAGCAGGTAATGCAAGTATCTCAGCACAGGGTTTGTCTCCTGGCTTCCTTTCTTGATCCCATCCTTTAATCCCATCCCATTTACCACCCAACTCTACAACATGATCTTGAGTGTGCACCTGCAGCCAAATGTCGACCGGAACAAGGAGACCAAAAAACATTTCAATATCAGCGAGTCATTACAGTAGAAGAGGCAGCCTCTGTTAATTCCTTATAACAGGCAGTGGGATTTTTCCTAGGATGGGGCAGCATAGCCTTGAGGGCTAAAACCTCACTCCTTTTCCATGGAGTATAAACCCATTGGAAACAGGCAGCTACGGCCAGTCTGGTGACCGCTTCGTTCCAATCCGTCAACTCAGGAATTTCTGGATGATAAATTGGGAGGACTTCATGCATAGGAAACTGAGTTATTTGGGTAGGGCTCTTTTCACACAACTGACCTCTATAAGAAACTGTGGTAGTAACATTGCCAGCCACCTGTCCCGGCTCCAAATCGGTAACATAAATATGGTCTCTAATGTCAAATAATATTTGAGGAGCATCTGACCCAATGTGTGTATTCCAAAGATCAATTAATGTAGCAGACATATGTTGAAGAGCATGCTGTTGTAAAAAGGCTCAAAATCATGTGTAACACGCCAAATATCTTCCACACTATAAACTGCATTACGAGCCCACCGCATGGCCTGACTCACTATTGTCCTCTTCTCTTCCTCCCCTATTTCAGAGCACATAAATGTACCCATTCATTCCCTAAATCTCACCTAATCCCTGTCTTCAAACCCACGTGCAGGGGTATCAGTATCCAAAAGCATCGGTGGATGAATAACTACAGGAGGAGGGGTAATAGGAGTAATAGGTAGAACTGTAATGAATGGTTGCACCGGAGGAGAATATACGGAGGATACAAGAGTAGGGGCAGTGGATGTAATAGAAGTTACAGTCGTCAAAGATGGCGAAGGGAGAGAAAGAATAGGAGGCACAGTAACCTGACCTGTGGGTACAATGGTCATAGATACAGGAGAAACTTCAACAGACAAGGCAGACTGCTGTGTCTGCAAAGAGGCAACAGGGTGTATCCTCTGCCGGGCAGAAGGAAGTGGGGGGCGAGTATCTAGCAACTCCTCTACAAAAGTATAATTTTCCTCTTGGGCCAGATAGGAATTGTCAATATGCAGTTGAAATCTCCTATCCTCACATTCAATTCCTGTCTCTTGTTTTTCTCTATTATATGCCACAGCTTTCTGCATCAATGTCTGTATTCTCCCTTTCCGTGCCTCTTTCTCCAGTTTTAACTGCCTTTGCTTAGCCTCCTTCTGCCAAGTTCGATGAGAGTCAAACATCGACTCTCTAATTCGTCTCTTAAACAACTGTTCCTGTAAAAAGCAAATCTTCTGTTCATCAAAAGAGCCTGTCAAAGGCCACTATAGCTCGGCATGGTCCCTCGTATATTTGTGCCATAATGTACTAAAAATAATAGGGCCAAGACTATGATTCACATAAATATCAAAATTAGGGCTGCTCTTCCAACCGGGCATCTGCAGAACAACAACGACAACACAAATTCCAAAACTTGCTAAGCCCAGGCTTTGCAAAAGAAAAATAAAATAGTTATTTTTACCTGGCAAACTATTTGCAAATACTTTTTAATGAGACAGTCCTTAGCAAAACTCAAACCCAAATGGTACCATATCCACAAAGAACCAAAACAAACTCACCTGATATCAGTAGAACAAACAAACCGGTTCTCCACGGCAGACTCCTCAGACCAGTCATATCAAGGGTTCGCTGTTCACGACTCCAGTCGGGATGACCACTGGGCAAGGCACCGTCCGGTAGGACAGAAGAAGCAGTTGCGAGTAACAGAAACTCTTCGTGCAGGGATCCCTGAGCCATCGGTCCGACCAGACGGTGCCCTCATCCTCCCCCTGTCTGCATCAAGGAGATGGATCAATCACCCGAAAGAGTCCCTGTTTGGGAGCCAACTGTAGGAAGTGACTGTCTTGGGGCCACCCAGGTCACCTCAGACCACCTCTCAGAGTTGGAAGAACAGCGGAGAATATACCAATAATTGTTTTATTCAGATATACTCAGAGTGGAGCCCCTTCTGCACAGTCTCAGAGAGTGATACAGAGGGAACTGAAATCGACAAGCATAAAGAAACATTATGTACGTTTCATAGCCAGGCAAAAACAAGCCAACAGTGGAATTTTCCAAGCAGGTGCAGTTAGAGAGCAAAATACAGAAAAAAAGGTTTCAGCACTAATATCTTACACAAACTAACATAGTCCAAGGTCGTTCCATCCGGAGCCCTCCACCAGACAAGTGGGAGAGGGCTCTATCTAGTAAGAAAGCTATGTGCTGACATGAACAGTGTGCTCATTACTGAAACAAAACCTGATGTTCCAGAAACAAAACTCAAGAGGGGCATTTCTTGGACTTGAACAAGATCAGTTTCGAACAGCCTAAAATTACGCCTAAAAGAAAATGGTGAAGCAAATGCTAACTAACATAGGACACTGCATCAGTGCAAACGGGTTTATTCTCACAGGATGAGCATACATATTTGAATATATGGCGTTACAACCCTTACCATTACAACGCCTACCTTTACATCGCATTTATTACAATGCGACTACCATTACAACACATGTTTTTACAATGCAAACCATTACAACGTATAATAAATGGATAAATAGAATTTACCTTTACAACGCATATAATTACAACCCATACTATTGCAACGGATAATGAATGCCCTAATATGGGTAAAAGAAAGTGGCCTGTTTTTTTTTTTTAACTGACCCTCTGGCACGGGATGCAAGGGAAACAGGTGTTTTGGGTGGGAGTCTTTTAATACTTTTTACTACCGGTGTACTCATTTTTTTTTAATTAATATACCCAGATAGTAATCTTAATTCCTGTGTATTAAAATCAAAACCAGCGTATTAATTTGAACATATTTGTGTAAAAAAATATCTTACATTGATGGTGTACATACAAAACATTTTGTACAAGAAAAACACTACAGTCAGTGGCAGAAGCAGCCTACACATACGAGTCATACAAGCAAACAAAACAGGTGTCCTCCCACTATTTTCATTGCAGCAGCCAACCCATCATCTACTCAAAATGGCTGCCATTCTGAAATGGAACTTATTTGTCAGCATTTCCCACAGCACATAATAAATATACATTCTGTCAGCTCTAATTCAATGAAAAAATCCTTTCAAAAACATATTTTCTTTAAATTTTTTGTTTACTCCCAAAAAATGTATAAATGCAGCCAACCACAATTTTGTGCTCAGTTTTGCACTGACTTCCAAGGTGACCACACGCAGCTGGAGTAAGAGGAGATAACTGAGACTTGAAAGTTAAAAACTGCCACCTATTGACCAAAGTAAGGGCCCAATTTAAGTCCATCCACCATTGTTTCACATTTGGGACAGCTCGCCTACAAGGCGGTGGCCCAACAGGGCTAATTATGATGTGACTGCCACCATGGCGGTCACATTGCCCATGTTTGGTATTGCGGCGAGTGTTGCGCTCTGCAGCACCTGCTGCAATCCAAAATAGACACCCCACACATATTCATGCACTACGTGGCAGGTACCATGCGGTGCCTGCCACATGATGAAGGGATATGCAGTGGGCACCATAGGTGCCCCCAAGCTCCTGTTTCTGTGAGTGAGGGGGTAAGGAGGGCCTGCTAGGGGCCCCCAAGGTCACTTTCTGACAGCCTTTTAATGGTAGGTTCACCGTCGGAAAGGAACATCATAATGCCTACGGCGGTGCCTGGCAGGCACCGCTACCATTGCAGGCATTACTCTGCCTCCAATGGACCGACGGGCTCAAGAAACCTGTTGGATCCATGGTGCTCGGTCTTTCCAACCGCCACACAGCCGCCCGCCATCTAAATGTGGCGGCGGTAAAGATGTTAAAAATGGCATGGAGACCGCCACCGACAGGCTGAACAGCTTAATGAAATGTATTAGATGATATACCTTAAACATGTTTTAAATTAATTCACAGAACTTGAAAAACTGCCCCCGCAGGAAAATAGATTTTTACTTTCAAAAGTAAATGATTTTGGAACTACAGATAAGTTTAATTTAAAACTCAAATTCTGAAATTAAATTTGTTTTTTCAATTTTACCAGCTTTTGGCCAAACACATATAACAATCAATTTTTGTGAAAAGAATTATTTGGCTATATACTGTAAAATATATTTTATAGAAAGCAAATTATATTTTTACCTTCAAATATTTTCTGAAATTACCATTCTAACTCCAGAGGACGCTTAGCTAAGGGAAGGTGTTTGTCACTGTTGGGGGGCAACATTACTATTCTAACTCCACAGGGTGCTTACCTCAAGGAAAGTGCTGGTTAGTGGTGGGAGGCAAAATTACAATTCTAACTCTTCAGGGTTGTTGCCTCAGGGAAGATGATGGTCAATGGTGGTGGGCAAAATCACTATTCTAACTCCGCAGGGTGCTTACCTTAGGAAAAGTGCTGGTTAGTGGTGGGAGGCAAAATTACTATTCTAGCTCCACAGGGTGCTTGCCTCAGGAAAGGTGGTGTATAGTGGTGGAGTGCAAAAAAAACATTCAACTTCTGCATGATGCTGGCCTCAGAGAAGGTGCTACTCACTGTTGGGGGCAATATTAGTATTCCAACTCCACAGATTGTTTATCTCAGGGAAGGTGGAGGTTAGTGGAGGGAGGCACATTTACTATTCTAACTCTGCAGGGTTGTTGCATATGGGAAGGTGATGGTCACTGGTGGTGGGCACTATTACTAGTCTAACTCCACAGGGTGTTTGCCTCAGGGAAAGTGCTGGTCAGTGGTGGGGGGCAAAATTACTATTCTAGCTCCAACAGGTGTTTGCCTTAGGGAAGGTGCTGGTCATTGGTGGGGTGCAAAACTACTATTCTAAGTCACAGGAGCTTACCTCAGGGAAAGTGCAGGTTAGTGGTGAGGGCAAAATAACTATTCTAACTCCACAGGATGCTTCCCTCAGGAAAGGTGGTGGTCAGTTGTGGGGGGCAAAATTACAAATCTAACTATGATGGCGCTAGCCCCAGGGTGCTCGTCAGTGGTAGGGGGCAGTTGATCAGTTCTTGCTTTATTAAATGCAAAAAATGAAACATACAGTAATTTTGTTTTTTTGCACAGCTTAAAAAAACTGAAAACTATCATCTGGAGTGCAAAACATCGTCTCCAGCAGTACTCTGACAACCAAAAGGCTTTAAACAGGTAAACTAGTTGAAAAATCTAATGTTGCAACAAAAACATTTATTTTTACAAAGCTAAAAGCATAGCAAACATCAATCCTTTTAAATCTACTATTCCTTTTAGACCTTCACAACATCACCCAGAAGGGAGAAAAGAGAAATCAACAAAAACATCCACAGAAATAATTTTATATCACCAAAAACAACAATCAACAACCAAAGCAACCTTCCTAAGGTGAGTCAAACAACTGTATCAATATAAAATGCCTCTTTTTCTTATAACAGGAATTTACTACAAAACATATTCGAAATTCACCGCTTACAAAATCCAAATCAAACAAGGTAACAAAGAACATTTTCTTCAAAATCTCAAATGAGAACTAAAAAACGATTAACCATTTTTTTCACATGTTCAAAACAATAAACAATATAAAATTCAAAAGAGTAAATATTAACAGCAATACATTGTAATTTTTTTTAACTGAAATCCCACTAGTCAAACATGGATAACTAACACATTTTTCTTTTCAGGTAAACGAACATTGAAAAACATATAACTAAAAAAACTTCTCCCCCCCCCCCCCCCCTTCTTTTGCAGACGCTTAAATATGCCATCAGGAAGACAAGCCACTTACATCAAATCCCAAAGAGAAAACAGACTCCTAAAACACGCTGGCTACCTTTATTGTAAGGAGAGACTAACTAAGCCCAGGATTCACTGGAGGTGTGTGCATTAGTACCCATCCCATTGCACAGGCAGAGTGGTTACTCTAGGGGACACTGTTGAAAGGACCACAAAGCATAACCACTCTGACTCTGCAATGTAGTTTGAGGTTACAGAAAACATAAATCAAATGAAAGACCTGGCATCCACCTCCAATGAACACTGTGGCTCAGTTTTGAGGGAGTTATCTCAACACATTCCAATGCATGTAGTAAGTTCTATGCCTACAATCCCACATTTGTGACGAATTATACAGCAAAAAAACAGGCAAGTAACCCCCAAAGTGTAATAGCCCAAACATAGGGCCTCATTACGATGGTGGAGAGACCGCCACCGAAATGCTGTCGGTGGCGGTCCCTCTGCCATCTCAATGCAGTTTTCCCCACCATAATATGATGGTGGGGAAAGTGTGGAGGTCAGAAAGACAGACAGCCACGGTCCAGAGGGGCGGATAAAATGGGACTGCCCGTCAAACCAACTGTTCATCAGATTATGATATCCCTTTCCCCGGTCGTTCTGTGATGGTCAACCCGCCACAAAACGGCTGGTGGAAACAAATTTGAGGGCCCATAGCGGCCCCCCTTAATCCCTGGAGCAGGGACATGTACCCTGAGGTGTACCAATGGTCCGTCCTACATATCCCTGCGCCTTAGTACCTGCCACTTAGTGAAGGGATATTTCTGCACCCTATTTTTGGGATTGCGGTGTTGGCTTCTTACCGCATCCCGCCACAAAACAAAATATAGGTAATGCGACCACCAGGGTGGTGGTTGCATCATAATTCGGATGGTGGGTAGGCCACCTCAGAGGCGACTGGTCCCAAATCTGATACAATGGCGGACGGGCTGAAGTCTATCCACCATCATAATGACCCCCTTAGTCTGATTTTAACATTCCTCCTAAACTCACTGTCACTGTTACTAATGAAACCTTTCTATTGCACGGCAACAAAAACCCTAAAAAAAGAATACTAATATTTAGCACACCCCGTTCTGAATCCCTTGTTTTTCACTCCTTGTTCACATGTGTTTTTAGAGACTTCCCCATTGTCAGACCTGTCATACTTAGGATGGTCTTCTCTCAAACATGTTGACTTCTCCCCTTCTGTTTTGCTGAATTCTTTTTTGATGGCCTTCGGACTCTGTATTCTTTAACACTGCTAACCAGTTCTAAAGTGCCTTTTCTAACTCCCTAAAAAGTAGCAAAATTGTTTTACACCTTATTGACATAAATTATTTACTTATATGCCACTAGTAAAGTGGCATATCATATACCCCGGCTGGTAAATTAAATGCAGATAGAGGGCCTGCAGGTCTTTTTTGAGGCACTCACTTAAGTAGCCTCTGAAAACACGTCTCATGCCTGCCATTGCCGTCGTGTGCAGTTTTAAACTGTCAATTTGACTTGACAAAGTATCCCTCTTGCTAAGCCTAAAACATACTTCTTAATACATATGTCAACTCTAGGTTAGGCCCTAAACAGCCCATGGGGCAGGGTATATTCTATTAAAAAACTGTACATGTACTTTTACGTTTTACATGTTCTGCTAGTGAAAAAGTCACAAATTCATTTTTGACTACTGGGTCTACCCCTCCTATACGAAAATATTGGGTCAACCTATTACATTCAATAAGTTATACATTTTGTTTGGGACCAGTTACAAATGGCATGTTTGGTGTTTAAAGAATTGTAATTTAAAATCCTCCTTAATGGTAACGTCAGACTTTAACTCACAATTCAGAAAATGTCACTTTCAGAAAGTTGCCATTTTCTTGTCCTAACCATCGGTGCCATAGCCTGTTCCTGGGTCACCTGACTGAGTGTAGTTAGGCTTTGTGTAGTTGGCCTCCCAGACAGCCACACATTAGGGAGACTGGGTGTTAGCGGAGTGGGCCATCATGACAGAATGGGGAGGGGGAGCTATGCACAGGCCCACTTGCACCTCAAAGTAGCTGCCTTAGCCCTCACACAAAGAACCTCACACTAGCCGTTTGTGCCCCCAGACATCTTTCAACCAGGGAAGGGAGGCAAGAAATTTCAGACACTATTGTGGAGGGGGAACCCCAAGACATTTCTGCCACTTCAAAGTTGGCGCCAAATTTAAAATTAGGACCCTAAACTGACCTGCTGCCTGAAGCCTGACTAGTGCCCTCTGAGGATTGCCTTGCTGCTTTAGACCTGATTTACTGCTTTTCTCCTTGTAGCCAGGACTTCCAGAGGAGTGACTTCAAGAGCTATTTGGATTGTCTCCTGATCAGAGCTTATGGATTGAAAGACTCCAACTATCTTGAAGCCACACCTGAACCCAGCCTGAGTGAGTCCTGACCTTCCAAGTGGTGCCTCTCCAGCCCTAAACCCTAGGCTGTGGTGCTAAAGTTGCCTAGATATTCCAAATCCCAAACTTGAGACTCAGAATATTGTCAGCAAACAAATGCCCTGAGAACTGGGCGAGACAGGGTTTACCTGCTCGCTGATCCACCCAAGGTGGATCACTGGACAGCTTGACTTTGCGGCATCTCCATTACCTTCTTCACAGCAGTGGTATCCAGCCTCCTGTTGCCCTTGTGGGCAACGGCCTGCAGCTTCATCTTGCTGGAGACTTTTGACTTCCATAAACGAAAGTAAGTCAAATGTAGAAATCGTTATCACCACTTTATCCAGCAGCTCCTTAATGTCGACGACTCCTCGGTACACTACCAGCTGCCTTGCCCCACTGAACTTTACCTTTATTGTCTTCAAAAATTCTTCTCAGTCCAAAGGTGAGCTGAGACCGGGAACAATCCACTTTCTGTATCTGGACCACGCTCCATTGCGGTTGGCCGTAACTTTAGACTTTGCCCCGGTCTTGTGCGACTAGATGCCTGTGGTTGGTGCTTGGTGCAGTTTTTCGCTTAGAACTTTAAAAATTCATAACTCTTGTTTTACAGATTGGATTGTTGTTGTTTTGGTGGAAATAATGTATTAAAATCCTTCCATTCGAGCAGTTCCACACCGAGTTTCGATTGCCAGGGAGGCATTTCTTGATGCTCACAACGGCAATAAGGAAGCACTGGAAGACGGGCTCTACAGAACACCCACGTAATCAACAAGAAAGAACCCCACTGCCTGTAAGAATTATATGAAAAAATGCTATGCATCAAGGATACAATACAAAAACAGCAATGTCACATCCCCCCAGGGTAAACAGTACAGTGTGCTAGAGGCCAAAAGGGCCAGGCTTTTTGCGGGGTACTAACAAACTTAAAACATATTGTTTTTAAACAATTATATCAAATTTATTGTAGCAATTCTCAAAATAGCAAAAAACATAATACGTACAATTGATAGATATTTGATAATATACAATGCAATCAAGAAAAACCCGGGCGCAACACTCATACTAATACCCACTCATACTCTCAGACAATTTCATACTCATTCATTTGCACATACATAAAAATCACACGTGTCCTACAGTCTCAAAAACATCCATAAATCACCCCCCCTCAGAGTCTAATAACAATATAGTGACATTCCTGGACCACAATATACTATGTGGTTTAATTGTAGTGACATCCAATCACCCTATCATCGTATCTTTTGATTGGATGAGAAAAAGTTCTTACCAAAATTTATCTTGAAATTTCAGTAGGTGCCACAGCTAAATAGCCTTAGGGGAGACATAAAGACCAGAGGACCCCAGCGCCGGCGCTCGTTTCGATGTCCGACCCGAATTGGTGAGTCTCACCTTCTTCAGTGCGCAGTATGATAAGATGGCAGGGTGAAAAAAAGAGGAGTGCCTGAGTTTACATCAAATCAGTCGGACACAAACAAGGATCCAGGGACATCCGGATATAAAGTGGAGTACAAGGTGTCCTGAGACATGATGAAAGCGGAGGACAGCCAAGTAGTTAAATCAGAAAGACTGTCTGCCACTAAAGACCACCAGAGTCAGCCCAATGCCGGGGGGGGGGGTGATGACCAGTTCAGGACGGTAGTTCCCGTTTTAGGGGGCGGGGGAGAAATTCTCCTCCGATGTAGCTGGTTCACGTACGGGTTCACAGGAAGTATCAAACAGGGGCCGTAAGAGCTCCTCCCCTGTCAGTACAGAACCCCCACCCCAACAGTCCTGCTACTACAAAGCCTTATCCGCAGTTACCATTAAAGCGGTCTCCTGAACTTCATGTGGATGGGTTGTGCCCAGTAGAAGCGTTATGTAGCCAATGGGAAGACAATCTTGTTACCACGATATCACCAAAGAATTGGGACAATATACTAGTTAGGACCCCTAAGGTATCCAGGAATGCACGTTTTAGACTGATAAATTATTATATCCTTCATAGGGCTTACTTGACCCCATAATGTATGAGCAGATACTTTCAGGGGAGGGAGCAGCTTGTCCCCGCTGTGGTGAAATACAAGAGCATGTTCTACACATGTTACGGACATGTTGACACCTACGGGAATACTGGGAAGGAGTGCTACAGATAGTAGGAGAGGTCATTGTCAAGGAGATCCCTCACTCACCAGCCTATTGCCTACTAGGGTGGTTACCCCACACAGCAAAAAAACAAAGTTACCAGCAAATTCAAGGATTTAGATTTCCTGCTAGCAAACGGGAAATAACCAGGAACTGGAAAACAGTGAGGGGCCTGAATACGACTACCTGGAAGGGGGAACTACTAAAATGGGCTGAATGTGAAGGAAGAATTTTGATGAGCGAAGCCAATAGAGGGCTAAGACACATCGGTGTAGCCAGGGCTTGGGAGACTATATTTCATTAGCTAATACATATGGATCTGGAGACTCAGAAAGCGGAAGGGGGAATGAATAGAGCATGGGCGAGATGATTGATTGATTGATGATATACTTGTAGAGCGCAACTATCACCCCTGTAGCTGCTACTTGTTCTTAAACCCATAGACATATGTATTGACCTAAGAATATTTAACCCTCAACACTTCATGATAAATGGGGAATGCATAGAGGCCTACGTATTATGTACACACACATCAGCATTGCTGTGGAGAGCTCGCAAAGTGGGAGGGAGAGGGAGTTATCATTCTATTGTTTGTAGATCTACCGAACAGCTGAGATATTATTTGAGGTGAACAATCCTATGGAACTTGCGTCAGCAGATTCGCTTAACACTGTTGAAATGTAATGATAATAATATAAATGCGTAATAAAATATGTTAAAAAAATAATAATGATTTATTACAATTTACTGTATTTTTTAAATGGGTGGGGGACTTTATAACTTCTGCATTTACACATTTGTATTTTTTTTTTTTTTTGTATTTGTAAAGCGCAGCATTCATCCCGGAGGACATCACTGAGCTGGGAAGCATGCCATGCGACATAAGAGACAGGGTATTCGATTGCGTCATAGGTTGTTTATATTAAAGACTAATCGGCTCAGTATCCGGGGAACAAGAATGTTTTTAGCTTCTTTTTGAAAAGCAGGTGATCGTTTGTCAGACGTAGGTCAAGTGGGAGGCCATTCCACAAGACGGCAGCTGACATAGAAAAGGAACAATCTCCTATCCTGGCTCTGGTGGCGCGTTTAACTTTTGCCAAGGCCTGATGACGTGATCTTAGGGTACTTGAATGGGCGTGGAATGCCATTTTGTCTTGCAGGATGTGAGGGCCTCTATTATGCAGGCTTCTGTGAGCATAGCAGAGGAGCTTGAATTTTTCTCTTTGTCGCACCGGTAGCCAATGTAGTTCCTTCATGCTGTCCAATGCTGAGCTGTATCTAGTTTTATTGCAGATCAGTCTATCAGTAGCGTTTTGGACTACTTGTAGGCGAGAAAAAAGGTAGTCGGACATGCCCACATAAAGTGCGTTTCCGCGTTTCCGCCAAGTTAAGCCTCACTGCTTTTGTGCCACTTTACTAGAGGGTTAACCACAGGTTTATTTAGTGACTGGTTGTGGTTCACCCTGACAAGGATTGTGGCTGTTGCTTGAGAAGGGCTCATACCTCCCTCGACCAACAATCCAATTTCTCACACCCATTGTTCTTCTAATGATTTGCTCTGGTGTTGTGATCTTCCTCCTAATCAAAAAAGGGTATCGAACTCCCTGACAATATGGAGTACACGTATCAAGCTGAGGAAAAGTGCAGAGAAACCCTACCACATTAACTGGGACATAAATGGCTTTCTGAACTGAAAGATGGATCTTGTCTTTTAGCAAAATAGATGCTCTACAAGTAAGACCGTCCTCTCAATGTAAGAACTGAAAAACTGAAATCATTTTTGAACTGCCTCTGGAGCAGTTCACGGTGGCTTTTCTAGGCATGGAAGTGCTCCTACAACTGCTGCAGTCACACCAGAATCATTATTGAGCAATGCACCTGCCCTTGCTCAAAATACGTGGTATGATGGACCAACTTCGCCTTTCGAAGAGCTTCCTGAAGATTGGCTTGCACCACTGATTCCACTTGAACCACAGATTAAGGTACTCTCACCCCCCTCGAGTGCGCTGGAACCACAAAATCATTTCCAGTGCCATACTTGAACCTAATGACAAGTAGTCGAAAAATGCTTGTGGTGCCAATTCATCTCCTGAATCATTCATATCTTGCTTCTGATCCCGCTGCTGTAGCAATATCTTTAATCGACAACTAGAAATGGTTGGCCTGTTTTTTTATTTTTTTATTCTTCATTTTTTACCATGTCGCATTATTTTCCATTCTACACACTTAATTGTCATGCCTGGTCTATTTTATTTTCAAAACAATTTTTTCCTAATTGATGTACTGTTATTATCATATATTTTAATGTAACATAGTGTTCTTATATTCTGTTGGAAACATGCAAGGTTTGAAAGAAAATAATTTGTGCAGAGCTTAATTCATCATTTTATGCTGTTTTACAAATATTCATTAAGGTTTATTTTATTACTTGAATTACTTTAGTTGTTAATTTTATATTAAAGAGCATAGATTTTATTTTGTTATCTAGATTATTCACACAAGATAGAATAAAATGACATTGTCTACATGTATTTAATATTGTTATGTTATGAAGTTTTGTAACGCACGAATACCTGGAAGCATCTTGGCACTGGCAGAGCTGCAAAGGAAAGAGCAGAAGGAGGAAGATCAGGCAGAGTCAGAAGAAAAAAGGGGCTAAGTAGTAGAAAACAGCCAAGTTTTCAGAGCCTTTTTGAAGGCCAGAAGATGGGCCGAGCCTTTAAGGCCAGAGGAAGATCATTCCTGAGTTTGGCAGCATTAAGAACAAAGCCACTGCCGACCCAGGTAGCACGCCTGAATCTGGGAACCACACAACGCAACGTCGAGGTGAGCTGAGAGTTCTTGCAGGCGTGTACCAGGTGAAACTGTTTTGAAGAAAGATGGGGCGCTGATTGGTAAGTGCTATAAAAACAATGCAGAGTGCCTTGAAACAGATCCTCAGCCTAATGGGAATCCAATGAAGTTTCACTAAATGTTTGGAGATCAATTGATATATGGGAATTTCGAGAGGCAAACGTGCTGCTCCCTTTTGCATGGTTTGGAGTTTATTTAGAGCATGTTTATGGGCATTTAAATAGAGACCATTACAATAATCGGTCTTGGAGAGCATAAGAGATATAACCACTGATTTCTTTAAAATGACTGGGAGGAAAGGTATACATTTTTTCATAAGCAGGAGTGTGTAGAAGGCAGAAGAGGTGAGAGAGTTAGCCTGGTTCAGAAAGAATAGCTTATCGTTGTGTCAGAATGCTAGAGTTCTTCCCTTACGCACGGGAGCAGAATGACGTAAGTTCCCAATGCCTCTCCTGGCCTTCCCAGTGCCCCACTCTTTTGAACTAGCGAGTTCACCAAGGAATTCCAAGGGCTGAAAGGGGATGGGACAGAGAAGAGACAGTCACTTGTCGTCTTTTTCTTTCTTCAGAAATTAAGCTCTTCTATCTTCTTGTTGGCTGACAGGAGTATATAAACTGGAAGAAACGTTTATTAAAATTAGTTATTCTTTCCTTCTCAAAACCTCCTTATTCTACAATATTGTGAACTTTCTTTTGTGTACCTACCCTGTCTGTAAGTGACCTATGCTTCTCTTCTATTCTTCTTATCTTAATTGTGTAATTCGTCTATGTGCTGTAATAGAATGTCATGTGAATTAGTCTGTTCTTTCTTAACACTTATTCTTTCTTTTTTCTTTTATACTCAGCTTTCTCACCCAAAAGGCCTGGAAAAAGTGTCTCAACTGGATTCTGTAACGGTAAGTATTAGCTCCTGAAAACTATCCTAAATCAACTGAAGTACTGACTAAATTCTCCTTACTAATGCTGCTCTTGTAAATCTCTGTGTCTTCAGTCAACTGGATATACTTGCAACCTATTGTGTTAGTACCGCTAGATTTATCCTAGAAATGTAACAGGAATCCTAAAATAACTTGTGCTGACTCTAACCTTCCGCTCATGAGGTAGAGCGAGAAAAGGAAACTGCACTTGTCACTAATTTCTTATTACTGAATATACATGATAGTGCGCTCTTGTAATTATTTCCGCGCTGCCTCCTAAAATAATCACTGGAAATATGGGCGACTCTTAAATAATACGCACAGCCTCATATATATATACTGCGCTGTCTAACACTCGCCGCTTTCATATAGCGCGACAACAGTGTAACTCAATTCTTCTGATATCGCTCATGCGTGTGACTGAAGCTGGAACAACGCGCATGACTAAAACTGGAACACTAACTCAAAATGCGCCAGCTTCCAACTATAAACTAAAATGAACTGTCTTACTTGAATGCCTTATCGCCTCCTCTCTTACTAGGCTTGTGAACTCAAACGCAACTAAACATTTCCCTGTCTAAACTTCGCGACGAAAAACTCCAAGCAACTTTCTGTACTCAGTATCGTGATGAAGTGCGCCACGGTAACGGCCCACCAGCTGCATCTCGATGATTATGTTGAAACGCTAGAACGCTAACCTGCTGCTCCAGCGTTCCAGTCTCAGCGGCCATCTTAGACTCAGTGTTATCTTTAGGTACTTTCTTGGTGCAGTGCCTTTTCCGTAAATGGCTAGTTTTAGGGACATTAATCCTCACAGAAGATTTATCTTTTACTCTAGGCCTGACGATCCTGACAGTTTCCCCCCCCCCTCAAAGAGCTTCCTCACTGCTTGGGTTTATTTGGAAATCTTCGATGAAATTCCTTAATTAATCTAGGGGCATGGACATTTGAAGATAATTCCCAAGATCTCTCCTCAGGCCCATAATTCTTCCAATCCAACAAATAATACAGAAGTCCCTTTCGTGTTTTAGAATCTAGTACTTGCTGTACTTCAAATTCTTCTCCTTCCTCTGTTTGTATTGGTTGTGCTTTTTTTTTAATTCGTAGATCCTTTGAAACCTTTTTTAATAAGGAGACATGAAACACGGGATGAACCCACAAACCTTTAGGCAACCTTAACTGATAATTTACGGCACTGAGTTTTTTCTCCACCACATAAGGGCCTACAAATCTTGGCTGAAATTTTCTGACTCCCTTAAGTCTAAGATTCTTTGTGTTTAACCACACCTTATCTCCTGCCTGTAAATCTGGCTCTTTTTTTCTTTTCTTATCTGCATAAAGTTTGCAACTTTTCTTTGCCTTAGTTACATTTTCTGTGGCCAATCTATGGACTCGTGTCATGTGTTCCACTAGATCTGTCACTGCTGGCACATCTACTTCCTGGAAATTTAGGGATTGAGGGGGGTATCTACCTGTGTTCATATAGAAAGGTGAGTAACCTATGGACATATTTTTCGCATTGTTATGCGCAAACTCAGCAGCCCACAGGAAATCTAGCCAATCACCCTCCTGCTCTAACAAACAAAACCTTAGGTACTGCTCTAATTCCTGATTGGTTCGTTCAGTTTGGCCATCTGTCTCTGGGTGATAACTAGTAGTGTACCTAGTGTCTATACTCAATTTCTTGGTAAAGGCCTTCCAGAAATGGGATAAGAATTGGGAACCCCTTTCGGATATCAAAACCTTAGGTATTCCATGGGCTCGAACTATATTCTGACTAAAAGTATGTGCTAAAGTTGTCGCCGAGGGAACCCCTTTTAAAGCTATAAAATGGGCCATTTTAGTAAAAGCGTCCACACACACTAATATTGTATCAAAGCCCTTACTAGATGGTAAGTCAACTATTAAATCTAAGGTTACGGTCTGCCATGGGTATGGTGGAGTGGGAAGGGGCTGCAGTAACCCCTGAGGAGCTTGCCGTTCCGACTTTACCCTAGCGCAGACCTTGCAAGTGGTTACATAACGTCGTACATCCTTAATCATACTTGGCCACAAAAAACGTCGTCTCACTAAATCTTCAGTCTTCGCAATGTCCTTGTGTCCTGCCAATATGTCATCATGACTTTCCATCAAAGCCTTTTGCTGCATTTCTAACGTTGGTAGGTAGAGAGCTCCATGATGATACAGTAAACCTTCTCGAATCTCTCGCCCTGGATCTTCTTTCACCCAAGTTTCTTTTTCAGCCAAAGACATTGAGTACTGCTTTCTTTCTTCCAGCGATTCTTGCAAGACTGCTCCAATTACTTTTTCAACTGGTAAAATAGTCTGAACCTTGACCTTTTCAAAAACTCCTTCAGTTCAAAGCATCTGCCTTACCATTTTGGAAACCTGGACGATAGGTAATGACGAAGTCATAGTCAGCGAAATATAATGACCAACGTAATTGTTTAGGAGTTAAAGTTCTCGCTGCCTTCAAAAATTTCAAATTTCTATGGTCTGTATAGACGGTAACCACACGTCTAGCCCCCATCAAATTGTGCCTCCAATCCTTGAACGCATCCTTAATGGCTAATAA
Source organism: Triturus cristatus (assembly GCF_964204655.1). NCBI lineage: Eukaryota > Metazoa > Chordata > Amphibia > Caudata > Salamandridae > Triturus > Triturus cristatus. The sequence continues at coordinate 319,885,376 of NC_140593.1, read as the reverse complement.
CTCTTTCTCAGTAATGGTGTAGTTGACTTCCGCTGCAGTTAGTTTCCTAGAACGATAAGCCACCGGGTGCAGTTGACCTGTAATCTTGTGTCTTTGGGATAAAACTCCTCCTAAGGTCAAATTAGAGGCATCTGTTTCTACGAAAAATGGCTCTGATGGATCAGGATGAAGTAATATTGGTGCTGTGGTGAAGTCATTCTTTAATTGATTAAACAATTTTTCTGCTTCCTTAGTCCATTCAAATTTGACACCCTTCTTAAGTAATTTAGTCATAGGAATCAACTTCTGAGAAACATTTTGAATAAACCTTCTGTAAAAATTAGCGAATGCTATGAAACTTTGGATTTCTTTCACTGATTTAGGAGATTCCCAGTCCAACACTGCCTTGATCTTATTTTCATCCATGGTTACTCCACTAGGTGCTAGCACAAAACCCAAAAACTCCACAGAGGTGACGCTAAATGCACATTTCTGTAATTTTACAAACAGACTGTTCTCCCTCAATTTCTGCAGAACTTTCTTAACGTGTTCTTCGTCTTCTCCTACAGTGTTTGAGTAGATTAGAATATCATCTATGTACACAATTACGTTCCGGTCAATGAATTCTTTCAACACATCATTGATAAAATGTTGAAAAGCGGCTGGAGCGTTGCATAAACCATATGGCATTACTTGATATTCAAAAAGCCCATGCTTGGTCCTGAATGCCGTCTTCCATTCATCTCCTTCTCGAATGCGAACTAGATGATATGCCCCTCGCAAATCTAATTTGGTGTAAATTTTAGCTTGCTTCACCTGATCCAATAATACTGAAATTAAAAGTAAGGGATATCGATTTTTTACTGTTATCCGATTTACTGCCCTGTAGTCAATGCAAGTTCTCAATTCTCCATTCTTCTTCGGAATAAAAAAAAGTGGCAAAAGAAACTGGGGATTGTGACGGTCTCATAAATCCATTTTCTAGATACTTTCTTATGTACTCCTTCAGATGTTCATCTTCTCGCTCAGTCAAGGCATATATTCTACTACAGGGAAGATTGGATCCGGGTTCCAAGTCTATTTTACAATCAAAATCTCTGTGCGAAGGAAGCCTCTCTGCTTCCACTTCACTGAAAACATCTTGAAACTCTGTGTATTCTTCAGGCAGTTCTGTTGTATCTATCACACAAATTGTAGATTCTCTTTCACTTCAATTAAATGCTGGCGTTTTTTCTTTATCTCTGTGGCAATCCTTGTAACAATTTTCCTTACAATACTCTGAGTTCAAGGTTACTGAACGAGCTCCCCAATCGATGGTAGGGTTGTTCTCTGTAAGCCATGGCAGACCCAATATCAATTGGAACTGTGGGGCATCTATCAAATTGAATTGTAGTAGTTCTCTATGTCCTTCTTCTGCTTCCAACTCCACTGGTTCTGTATGACTTACTATGGGTCCTGATGAAAGGTTTGTTCCATCAACAGCCCGAACAGCCTCGCTTCTTTCTTTCATGTTTGCCTTCAAACCAATCTTCTCCGCAAATCTTAAATCACAAAAATTGCCAGTTGCTCCTGAATCAATTATGACTGATATTTGCTTCAAAGTTCTTTCTCTGTACCGTAGTGTCATTATTACAACCAAATGCGGAGCTGGCGACTGTAAGGTATTCACCAAGGTATGTGTATCTGGAGCTGTTTTAGGATTTGCAACCACGAGTCCAACTCCACTTACAGGTGGTGCAAAGCGTTTTCCGACGTTTTCTGCTTTGGTTTCTGAGGACACTCCCGGACAAAATGCCCAGAAACTCCACAATAAATGCATTGCTTGTTCACCCTCCGTCTTTCTTTCTCTTCCTTAGAAAGCGGTCCTTGAATCGTTCCTATTTGCATGGGTTCTCCCCCACGGGTCAATTCGTTGTCCTTGCTGCCTGTTGTTTTCACTCGATCAAAGCTAGCCACACTAGGACGATAATCTCACTTCCTCTCGCCTCTTCTTTCACTCTGACGGAAATCTATTTCTAAAACTAAATCAATTATTGCTGAAATCTCTGTGGGCCAATTGGGTACTTGCGCTAAGGCATCCTTTAGTTCGTCCTTTAACCCTCGATAAAAAACAGCTGCTCTTTTGTTCTCCGGCCATTCGGTTTCTACAACCAACTTATTAAACTGGGCCAAATAAGCAACCAGCTGTCGATTGCCTTGTTTAATCTCCAAAAGCTCATTGTCTGTTGCCTGCGATATCCTTCTTCTGTCAAATATTCAAAGAAATTATTTTTTAAATTCATCGAAATCATACAATATCGGAGCATTGCTGGTCACCAGGGGCATAGACCAAGACGCTGCATCTCAACTTAAGTACGACAGGATAAATGCCACTCGAGACTGCGCATCGGGGAAAAGTGCTGGACGACACATAAAGTGTAAAGTGCATTGTGTCAGAAACACTTGAGCCTTTTGGGGATCTCCACTGAAACGTTCAGGAGGAGCCAAAGGAATTACTGGTGACAGTGAATGAATTACTTGTGTCGTAACCTTAGGTTGAGAAACAGATGCATCACTAGGACCCCCTTCAGGAAACAACGTATCTCTTAAATTTGGGTCTGACACTAAACTACTCATTTTTAAAGTCAAATCTGTAATTTCTTTTCTCAACTCCCTATTCTGCTCTCTAACTGAAATCAACTCCCTTTGGATTCCTTCTAGGATTTCCCCTAACTTCTTTAAATACAAACCTTCCGACATTCTGCTCAGGTGCGATATTAAAACGTGGGCACTTCACTCTGTCAGAATGCTAGAGTTCTTCCCTTACGCACGGAGCAGAATGACGTAAGTTCCCAATGCCTCTCCTGGCCTTCCCAGTGCCACACTCTTTTGAACTAGCGAGTTCACCAAGGAATTCCAAGGGGGGAAAGGGGATGGGACAGAGAAGAGACAGTCACTTGAGCGAGAAAAGGAAACTGCACTTGTCACTCATTTCTTATTACTGAATATACATGATAGTGCGCTCTTGTAAGTATTTCCGCGCTGCCTCCTAAAATAATCACTGGAAATATGCGCGTCTCTTAAATAATACACACAGCCTCATATATTTATATACTGCGCTGTCTAACACTCGCCGCTTTCATATAGCGCTACGACAGTGTAACTCAATTCTTCTGATATCGCTCATGCGTGTGACTGAAGCTGGAACAACGCGTATGACTAAAACTGGAACACTAACTCAAAATGCGCCGGCTTCCAACTATAAACTAAAATGAACTGTCTTACTTGAATGCCTTATCTCCTCCTCTCTTACTAGGCTTGTGAACTAAAACGCGCCAAAACATTTCCCTGTCTAAACTTCGCAACGAAAAACTCCAAGCAACCTTCTCTCCTCAGTATCGTGGTGAAGTGCGCCACGGTAACGGCCCGCCAGCTGCATCTCGATGATTATGTTGAAACGCTAGAGCGCTAACCTGCTGCTCCAGCGTTCCAGTCTCAGCGGCCATCTTAGACTCAGTGTTATCTTTAGGTACTTTCTGGGTGCAGTGCCTTTTCCTTAAATGGTTAGTTTTAGGGACATTAATCTTCACAGACGATTTATCTTTTACTCTAGGCCTGACGATCCTGACACGTTGATAGTGACACCAAGGTTTTTGACTGCCCTCACAGGAGTCAGGAGGGTACCTAAATCAGAGGGCCACCAGCAGGGCGGCCAAAAAGAAGGCAAAGAGCCAAAAGTCAGGACCTCCATCTTGCTTGAGTTTAGCTTCAGACAATTATAGGACATCCAGGAACTGACCACCTGCATACAGTCCTGGAACTTAGATGCCGTACCTGTGACATCTGAGTCAAATGGAACTACAATTTACATGTCAACCGCATATGATATAAGTGAAAAGCCAAAAGACTTTATAAGTGATGCCAAAGGAGTGACATAGATATAAACCAATCTAAGACTGAGCGAAGATCCCTCCGGGACCCAGCACGGCAAAGAATAGGTATCAGCGATGAAATCACCTAAGCGAACAGATTGTTTCCACCCATTAAGGAAGGAATAAAGAAGTCTCCAGGCAGGGTCTGTAACTCCCAGCCGGGTCAGTTGGTGCATCAGCAGCCCATGGTCCAACTTACCAAAGGCTGTCGACAAATCAAGCAAGATGAGTTCAGCACTGTCTTCCTTATTTAACAAGAATCGAATTTCCTCTGTTGCTTTAATGAGCAGAGTCTCAGTGCTATGATCCGTCCAAAAGCTAATTAGGGTTTTATTGAGAAGGTTGTTAGCCTTCACATAGGGCTTAAGTTGTTTATTATCACTGGGGTCAAGCGACAGCTTCTTGATGAGAGGAGTTACAGAAGCTTTTTCCAAAACTCATGATATAGCGCCAGAAGAGCACATGCGATGGAAGATGTGCACCAGCGTAGGGGCCCTGGTCTCAGCTACTAGGGAGAGAACCTTAGGCAGACGGAGATCAGTGGGGGGAACATGATTTAGAGGTGTTTATCAGGGTAATAAGGTCCTCCACAGGAGGTGAAGTACATTTATTGAGAGAGCAAGATTGTGAAGCAGAAGGCCTAGTGTGAGGCTACCCATGGGATGATTTGTCAGAGAAGTTATCAAAGATGTCCCCAACTTTCTGCTGGAAATTATCGGCCATCGGATTGCAGAAAGATAGACTGAAATTATTAGAGAACAATGTCGGAAAGGAGGTGAGCTTTTAGATCGTAGAAAAATAGTTCCTTAGATGACTTATTAGCAGGTTCAATTTTGCTAGTGAAGTAAGCAGATTTCTTTTGGAAAATCAAGGCTTTGTAATCTGCTATGCATCTCTTGTAGGCTGCGATTTCAGCTTCAGAGTATCCAGAACACCTTTTGTGTTCTTATTATACATAAAAAGGTTCAGCACTATTCAACGAGGTGTGATAATTAACATCAATGTTCATGAGATAGTAGGCACACAAGAAAAAATTTCTAGATTCCTGATGTGGATTTCTTAAAGGATTTTCTCTATATTATATTTTTTCTTTAGAACAGAAGATCGTAGCCGACGCGTTTCGTCTCATGCAGAGACTTCTTCAGGGCTTCACAAAGTATCAAAAGAATGTATTCACAAAGACGCTGTCGATTTCAACCATGTATTAAGGAATCCCAGTTTACATAGAACTTTATATGGTGGACAATATCAGCAAAGGCTGATTCCACAGTTATAGTCTTTTGTGTTCTTGTTTCCGGCAGCATTGATTTTGGGCTCTAAGCTCAACGGAGAACCAAGGAGCAGAAGGATTGTTTCTTCTGGTTCTAACTTGCTTCAAAGGAACTAGGGAATGAGCTGCCAATTCTAGCCAATAAGTATATTGGTTGCCTGTGGATTCTGGGTCTGAAAGGAGAACAGGAGAAGAGCTGATAAGATTCAGTGAAAACCTATCTGCCTGCAAATTATGCCATGCTTGAGGTGAGGACCAGGAAGTGGAGGCGGCAGGACTGCGGAAGAGTAACTATTAAGAATGTTGAAGAAGACTTCATAGTGATTGGACCAAGGTGGTGGAGGCTGCTAATCTTTGATAAGGCGAGATTGTAAGAAGAAATCCCTTCAAGAGTGTGACCATGTTGGTGAGTGACTTCCTTCACCAGCTAGGACAAGCCTAACTCAGTCACAGGGTGGAGCAGTGTGGAGGTACCAGTGCCAGTGGCTACCCCTGGTGAATCACAGAATAGTGAAATTATTAGCTTTGAGCAAATTGCTGAGACCCTTGGCAAATATTGATCTTGGGCTGGGAGGCCGGTAGACTAATAGGTCTTAAAAGGCATAATGATGGGGCAATTCCACATTAAAGGACATGGCTTCACATACCTGTGAGGGGACAGGAAGAGTGCAAACCTTCAGGTGAGATTTAAAAATGACTGCTAGCCCACCTCCCCTTTGTACGGAATGGTTAAGTCTGATGAAAGAATAGCCAGCAGGCAGAGCTAACAGGAAGTCAGGACTGGAGGAGCCATCCGCTCAAGTTTCAGTAACAAATACAAGTTAAGGGTTGTGCGAGTCTAGGAGTAAGTTGAAGTCAGCACTTTGTTTAATAATGGACTGGACATTGACCAGCAAACAGGGGAGAGTAGTGTAGTGCTTGGCAGTGCTGGAAGTAGAATGTGGTTTCTGTGAACTAGAAGGAGGATGGGAACCAACGGGTCGGCAAGCAACGTGGACGCCCGAGAAATGAGTGGACAGTTAATCACACAAGTTCCCAGGTCGAATTTGCAGCCATGTAGTGGTTTACTTGATGGTCTGAGTGAGAGCAGTTCGTACCTCGAATAATGTTTTTTTTAAAGGGTTTTTCGGTATGAAACTGGCAGAGAGGCTAGCGCTGGCAGCGGTCCAGACATAGATGGGTGCAGACGGTCTTGTCTCTGGTTCGCCAGCGGTGCACCTGCTGCGTGGATGCGGCAAATGTATTGTGAAATAGGCCACCCTCAGTGAGGGAACATGGTCGAGGGCATGGCTTGCTTGCGCCATACCACCGCAAGCCAAAAGCAAATAGAGAACTCAAAATGTTTCAAAACAGACGCCCAGCAACTCCAGACTCAGAACTCTGGCTCACCTGAGAATAGAGACTACAGGTAAATGAAAGGGAACAAAATGAAATGTGAGAAATAACACATAAAATCAATTAAAAGAAAGAGACTAAATCCCTTCAAGATGCCGCCCAACAAACGGGAGCCAGGCCCCTCCCAAAATATGGAGGTAAGCTGCCTACAAGGAAAGCAAACTGAGAAGTTGGACGCGATGTACAAACCAGGGGTGTTGTAAAACTCCTAAAGTCAGACTCCAATTTAAGCACTTTAAGATAGCCTGCCTACCTTTAGCTCACATTCAGCCTTTCATTATCTTTCACAGAACATGTGAAATTGTTACTTTATCTAAACAATGATTTTACTAACACATGAGGCAACAGAAATCTGCTGCAAGCTATGCAATATCTACATTTCAAGGTCTGACAGTAGATATGTAAAATAAACATGTAGTCTGAGTTGATCAAATTTCATCATGCTGGCCTAGGCCAGTAATGTCTTTTATTAGTGGAAAGCCCCCAATGCAGGCTCACTCTTATATCGAGACTCAATAAGAGAGGAGTTAAGCTGAACCAAGCTGATTGTGTGTTTTCCTTGCAAGGAACACTCTCTCCAAGTTGCAGGGGCATATTTACAAGAAACTTGCGGTGTACTGCCAAAATTGATAACACTGTGCTCTGACAGTTTCAAAATGCAGGGATGCGCTGCATTCACAAGTATGCGGCACACCCCTGCATTACCCCTAACACTGGCGCTAAAGAAGCTGCCTAGTACCAGCACAAGCACCCTAGCACCATTTTGCTAGGGTGTCTGTGCTGCAGGGGGATTGTTAATGTGCAGGAAGGGAAACCCTCCTGCACATAAACAATCTTTACAGGTGATTTGCTCCATCTATGAGTGCTGCAGAATGCAGCACATGTGGAAAGAGCAAAATACGAGGAGAAATAAAACATTTCTTCTCGTATCCCCTGCTTAAGACTAGGTATTCCCTGGCGGTATTTTTAGTGCTTCTATATATCTTGTAAATATGGGGTAGCATCAAAAAGCAATGGGTGTTGCGGCGGAATGCGCACTGCAACACCCATTAAACGCCCTTCTCACATTAAGTGGTGCGTGAATAGGGGCATGGGCAATGTTAAGCCATGTTAAGAGGCTTAACGCCATCTTGCAAATAAGGTGAAGGAGTTAACACTACCAGAACATCAGAAAAAGTGATGTTCTTGTGGCGTTAACACCTTGTAAATATGCTCCGAAGTCTGATAACCTCAGCTGATCTGCTGTGAACTGGTATGCAGTGTGCTGATCCCCACAAAACGTTAGAGGCAAGTTAGCCACTCCATGCTTTCATAGTGTAGCACATAGAAGTAGTCTTTAAGGTGTTAGGCTGCTACGAACAGTCTAAATATGTTGGAACTGTTCATTTTATTTTCGGTAGTAACAGCATGCATAAGTGCTATTTTAATTATATGCTGTGTAGTTATTCATGTACTATGCAACAGGATGAGGCTGTTGAAATAAAACCAATGTAATGCAATTATGCCCAACTTTTTAACCAAGTGGTTAAAAAAGCACCATTCCAATTCTCCTCATTGCAAGGATAAAATGCTTAAAATATGGGCAAAAATTATTTTAGATTATGCAGATCACATTCTCGTTGCCTTCTCTTTTCTTTTCTCCGAATGACAAGTCACAGAAAACCCTAAAAAAAACAGACCTATTAGTCAAAGATCTTAAACACATCAGTCTTGCAGTCTTAAAACACAACGTGGGCTCATGCTTACAGTCTATTTCATTGGACCTAGAAGGCTGTACTGCCAAAATTGATAACACTGTGCTCTGACAGTTTCAAAATGCAGGGATGCGCTGCAGGGCTAAGTACCTAAAAGCAATTACACTAATCCTGGGTTCAGTAGCCCTAAAACGTTAAACCCTTATTTGGCCCTGGGCAGGCCCTATTCCCCAGGCCAAAATCTAAGGAAAAGCATGCATGTAGCCCTCCTCCTTAAGCCTTATTGGGCTCCTGAATCTCATCCCTGGAGTCATATTAATTAAAAAGGGGAGGAGGGCAGTGTTGATCCCCCTTCCTGAGCCTCATTAGGCCCTGGGGACCCCATCCCCCATGACTGTATCTATTTAAAGGGGGGGCACAAGCCCCACTTCCCCAAGCCTCATTAGACCCTAGGGAGCCCATACTCCGGGGTATTAAGAACCTTCATTATTTTAAAGGGGACAGGGGCCATGTGGCCCCCTCCCTGAGAGTCTTTAGGCCCTGGGACCCAATACCCCAGGGCCTTTCTATATAAAGGGGAGGAGGACCATGTGGCCCCCCTCTCTGAGCCTTGTAAAGCCCTGGGAACTCCATACCCCAGCGCCTTTTTTTATAAAGGGGGTTGGAAGTCATCTGGCCCTCATCTCCAAGCTTTCTTAGGACATAGGGACACCATTCCCCAGGGCCTTAACTGTTTTAGACGGGAGGTGGGCAATGTGGCCTCCATCCCACAGCCTCATTAGGACCTTGGGACCCCAGGGCCTTTTTCTTCATAAAGGGAGGGGGCCACATGGTCCCCCCTCTCCGAGCTTTATTAGGCCCTGAGCACCACATCCCCCAGGACTTTTTTGTAAAAGGGAGGGTGGCCTCACGGCCCCCCTCCCTGAACCTTTAAACCTCCCTGTGAGCCCCATCCCCAGGGTCACTAATTAAGTTTAAGGGAAGGAAGCTTCACACTCCCCCAAGCCTATTCTAGTCCCGGGGACCCCAATCCCCTGGGGTCTATGTTTAATATAGGAGGGTGCCCACTAAAGGCAGCCACCATAAACAATGTTGGGAGCCATAGGGATAGTCCTGGGGCCCAAGTGGCCACAGCTGGCTCCCAACATGCTGCAGGAGCCAGCATTGCTCTCACCAACAGAGAGCAGCTATTTGTGCTTCTCCCTCTGAGCAGGAGCAATCTCTTGATTTTTGTGCACTGATGTATGTAGGGAAACAGATCAGAAGTCTGCTTCCAGACAGTAGGAGCATTTTCAAAGCTCCAGCCCAATGGGAGCAGACTTTGGGGTCTGGGAGGGGGGCCATGTGCCACCCCCTTCTTTATGTAATGCACACACAGAGTGGGCTCCCTGAGGCCTATAATGGCTAGGGGAGGAGGGCTGCATGTCCTCTCCCCTAAATATAGATTGCGGCATCGGGATGGTGAGATCGCAGTAAAATTGCTGATTTCCTTTGTATTTTGGCCCCAAAAATACTCTGGTTACCCCCCTATAGGGTCTAGGAGGGGCAGAGTATCCCTATCCAGCCTCCTTATATTACATTACTATTTATTTTTTAATTTAGAGCAGGGGACTAAGTCCCCGATTCCTGTAATGGCTGCAAGCAACATTTTGCTGACGTTCCTGGCACCCAGTCAGAATGCTTGCTCCCATGAGAGTCTGAATTGGTCCAAGGGAAATAAAGCTTCCTGAGCCAACCAGACACTCTATTTTTAAATCTGCACTCCCCCCGGAGTTACTTGAGCCTCTCACGGACCCAACCATCCAAATAAGCATATTTTTTTTATCCTTAGTTTCTTAAAGATTATTGAATGCATTTACACCAAATAACATAAGGCACAATCTACGGACCAAGATCTAGTTTCCTGCCAAATTTGGTGTAATTCTGTTCATCAATTCTTGTGGTAGCAGTTCTTAAAGAAGTCTGTGAAAAAAAGGGGGTTTCCAAAACACTTTTTCTCCATTCATTTCTCCATAGGAACTTTAGACACACCTACTGCTCACCAGATTTGCACCAAATTTGGCATAAAAAGATAGATTTTCGTCCAGAAAGAGTGCTTTTTTGATTTGTTGTAAATCAGTTCAGTAGTTTTTGAGCAATTGATGCTCAAAAATGTTGTAAACCTAGGGACGTGGAGCCTCTGCGAAACCAACAGATCTACTGATGAGATTTGATTTGCTGCCACAATCGGAAGTGGTGCAGCCATCTTAGCAGTTGGGACTCAATTTTGAGTCTTAAAATGTATTTTTTTTAAACATATGGGGACAGGGTAAGGATACCCTGACCCTGTAGGCCAGATGGTGGGGTTCCAGAAGGCACCTGCCTGTGGCCAAAAACATTTTTTTTTAAAATATTTGCAGCAAATTCACATAGGATCTGCAAACCCGTTGCAAAATAAAACAAAAGACTAGAGAAGGCTCCTGTGATTGTTCCTTGCAAACACCTCTGGGTAGGCCAAGTTCTGGTGGGATGAGGTATTTATTGTTTTGGGTGAGGGGGCGCATGTGGCCCCCTTCCCAGGCCATTTTTGTCACTGGGGACTCCATCCCCCGGGGCCCAAATTATTTTCAAGGGTAGGGGGTGCATGGCCCCCTCCCGAGCCAAGTGCAGTCCTGGAGATTCCAACCCATGGACCAAAGACTGTTTTAGGGGAGATGGATGAAGGACCCCCCTCCCCAGATTGTATTTGGCCCAGGGGACCCCATCCCTCAAGCTTAACAAAACTCCAGCCCCGCAGTACCAAATTCAAGTCTGCTCCCAGCCAGATGGAGAATTTTAAAAGCCTGAAGGCGGGAGCAATGCCGGCTGCAGTTGCATGAAGGGAGCCAGCTGGGGCCATGGGGAGCTGATTGGGGCCCTGGTAACCACCACTTCTCCCGGGCTTAGTTATCATTTTTAGAAGCAGGAGGGCTGTATGCGGTCCCACGGACTAGCACCTCCCCGTGCATGCAGATGGGGAAACAAATTAAAGATATCTTCCACATGCAGGGAGCTGCATATTTAGCAGCTCCCTTCTTGTGTGAGCTATGTTGGCTCCCGCAGAAGGCTTGGAGCCGGCTGTGATCAGAGGGGCAGTGAGGCTCCCACCTGCAGTCCCCATCAAAGCACACTGGGTGCCCTGGGTGGGACCAGGGCACCCAGGTAGATGTGGCCAGGCCCTTAGGGATAGGGTCCCAGGGGCCAAAATTGGAGGCCCCCTCCCCATTAAGTTTTGCTTAGCCCGTTCTGGCCCTGATGCTTATTTCGCAGAAATTAAACCTCAACACTAGGCACTAACATATATAAACATAGCAGTGACCCAATTTAAGCTACACTTCTGTAAAGGACAAATTATCCTGACCTCCTTGGTTTGACAATGGCAAAGCAAGTGTGTTTTCTCAGCAATTCCACATCGAAAGACAATCTGAAATGCTTCCTAGAAGTGAATACATGATTGACCATTTAGAACGCAATCTGTAGTGACTGTGACAAGTAGGTTCTTTCTTGTCCTTATCTGGTGAGAGCAGAGTGCATGGTTCTCTCTTTCAATGACGATGAGGATATAGATGTGGAAAATCACCCGAATCTCCGCCTGTTTGGCCCCACCTCATTCACCTTAGTAGTATCCAATGGTCTTTCCGCCGTTTGCCAGGATGATGGGCAGCTTACCAAAAAGCCCCCTGGCGCACTTCCCACTGATTTTGGTGATGCGTTCTTGATGCCGAGGAATATGAGGACATCTCCACCAAAACAAAGAAGCACCTACTTTGTATAGGTAAGAGGAAGGACCCTTGTTTGTTGGATTTTTACCTCTCTGTAGTCTCATTGTCTTCTCAATAGAATGATTCATGTTATCACAGATTTCTTGATGAAGATGCATGAGAAACAATCACATTGCCAAAACAGACAGAATGTCACTGGAGACAATTCCTCATGGTCCATTATGCAGCTGTAGTGTATAATATGCAGTAGATAATTACCTAATGAGTTAACACTTACTAATTAACTAGTAGAAACTAGTTTAGTAGATATTTTGTGCAAAGCTTTGGACTCTTGATGGATAAAGGGGCAAGTGAGGTTCTGTTCTGGTGCAGTCAATCACACAGCTACTGATACACACATACAGACAGTCACCACACCCATTCTGGCACTCTCACATCTACTCACAGACCCAGTCACTTGCACTCTCACTCATTGACCCATACATCCACTCACACACACACAAAACCACTCACACACCCACTCACCGACCCATACAGCTACTCACATACCCACTCACAGACCTATAGAGCTACTCACACACCCACTTACTGATCTATACAGCCACTCACACAGCCACTCTCATAGGTTACAGTTAGTCTCTTTTTTTAAAAACCTTATAGATTCAGTATAAAAACAAAAGTTACAAGGACGATAAAGTTAGGAAATGACATTAAAAAACCTTAGACTCACACAGTGATGTATGTATGTATGTATTTACATTTATAAAGCGCGATGTAACCATACGGGCATCCTGGCGCTGAGACACAGTAAAAAGAGAAGGTAAAAAGCAAGCTGCAGAAACTAAGCCGGCCGGCCAGTTACACTCTGGGGAAGTCTTAACTTTCTTTCGGAACAGCAGCAGATCCTGTATTTGCCTCAATTCCGGGGGAAACTATTCCATAAGCGGGCGGCTGCTACACCGAACGCTCTTCCCCCCATTGTAGATCTCTTAATTCTCGGGATGATTGCCAAATTAGCTGCCGAAGAACGCAGGCTACGTACAGGTGCATACCATCCAAACCTAGCCTGAAGCGGTTTGGGTCCAAGTCCATGAAGCGCTTTAAAGGCAATACACAAGGACTTGAACAATATCCTTTGTCTCACCGGGAGCCAATGCCACTCAGCTAATGCCTGAGATGTTGATGACCCACCAGTTCTCAATAAGACAAGCTTTGCTGCTGCCGCCTGGATACTCTGGAGCCACAAGATCAAATAACTCGGGGACTCCAGTAGCAGAGCAGTACAGTAATCCAGGCGGCTGAGGACAACACTCCTAACCACTGTGCCTCTAACCTGAGGAGGCAATAGTGGTAGTACCTTACGAAGTCCTCTGATGAGCGTATAGCAATTCCTGACTAATTTGTTTACATGCGATTCCAGGTTAAGCTTCTCATTAAAGCTGACCCCCATGTACCCATGCTCATGGGTACCAGAGGTGCATCTGTTGGGATATTCCAGAAGTCAGATGGTAAAGCTGTCAGCACTCTGCCCACCCCACAGTGCAAAACCTCAGTTTTATCATTATTAAATTGCAGCGCATTGTTTCTCAGCCATGACACCATTTTACACATACACTTATGGAATGTTTCTTGGGAGTCCTCATGGTCACCTTCTAAGGACACAATCATTTGAGTGTCATCGGAGTAATTAACCACACTTATATTGTTGGCTTTGATGACATCCAACAGTGGCCACATGTAGACATTAAATAAGATGGGACTAATTGAGGACCCCTGAGGGACCCCATGCTCATTGAGGGTAAAGTCTGATTGAAAAGGAGGCAAAGCAACAGCCTGTCGTCTACCTGCCAGAAAAGACTGAAACCATCGCAAGGCCATATTTGCCACTCCCACTTCTTCCAGTCTTGCTAGTAAGGTGGCATGGTTTACCGTATCGAATGCGGCGGACAGGTCCAACAGAATCAGTGTCGCAGATTGTCTCTTGTCCGCACGCATCCGAAGATTGTCCAACACGGTAACCAATGCTGTCTCAGTCCTATGGCCTGGACGACAACCAAATTGATCTCCCCCCAGCTTATTATTACCTTCCAAAAAGCCGGAGAGTGCTCGGCTCAGCAGGCGCTCCACTATCTTTACTGGATATGGTAAAAGGGAGATTGGTCTGTAGTTCCCAAGGCAGTTAGGGTCCAATGAGGGTTTTTTGAGGAGAGGTGATACTATCGCCTCCTTCCAACAAGATGGCACCACTCCACTGCTGAGAGATTGGTTACACAGCTGGTGAAGCAATGGAAGGATCTCAGAACCCAGCACTTTCCTAAGTTTTTGGGGGATGGGATACAACGGTGAGCCAGAAGAGACCCCCATTGCCACCCTGACAAACTCTTCCTCCGTAGGCAATTCCCAGTGGTCAAGGGTAATCCCTTGCCTCCATGGCTCCACCCCAGTATCCCTAACTCCAGTTAAGTTAGCTGGTCCTATTTCTTCCCTTTCACTAGTGCCTAATGGGGTATCTGGTTTCAGACCTTCAATGATCCTATTGATCTTTTCCTGAAAGAAGGCTGCCAGGCCATTACATAGCTCTTGCGACGGAGTAATCTTATTACTTGTGCAATCAGGATTGGCCATATCTCTCAGTATATTAAAAACACATTTAGCACTATTTGGTGATTTTAGGATAAGATCTACAAAATATGCCACCTTGGTGGTCACTATCTCTTTTTTATACTTAGCTAAGCATTCCTTCCAAGTGGCTTTATTATTATTAGCATAATGCGTTCTCCACTGTCTTTCAGCCCGTTTGCATTGCAGCTTCTAAATCCTCAGTTCCTCTGTGTACCACGAAGCAGAGGGTTTCCCCCGTTTCCTGATCTTCTTCATAGGGGCGAGCTGCTCAATTGTGCTGGTTAATTGTCCACAGAAGGCTGTATAATTCTCAGCTACCGACTTCCCAGGATCAAAAAGGGGCTTTAGATGAAAGAGCGGGGCTGTTTTAGCTTTCCTCAAAAGGGCCTTCCAGTCCCTACCCAGAGCACACCTTTCCTCCCTGGGAGTGGACCTGGTCCTCCTAACATGAGTCACTCGGAATTTGACCAAGTGATGATGAGACCATCCCACTGTTAAAATTCTGTCCATTATGACCAAATTATCTTCAGAGAATACCAGATCTAATACAGGTCCTGCTATGTGGGTTGCTTATAGGACCAATTGTGACAAGTTCAAATTAGCACAGGACTGATTTAATTGTTATAAGCTGTATCCAGCTTCCCATTAGGCCAAAGATTGAAATCTCCCAGTATCAGCAATCTATGATGGGTAAGAGTCATATTACTAATCACGTCAACTAGCTGCTGCTGTTGTTGTGCATTCACTGCCCCCGGGGGTGTATAACAGACCATGCCAGTCAGGATGTGCCCTGACCTATCTTTCAATGAGAAAACTAAGATTTCTATGTGTGCGACATCGTCTATGTCTAGAGGAGCGAAATCACAGGAATCTTTACATATGATCCCGGTCCCACCCCCTCTGCCACTGGGCCTCGGTTTATGGAATGCTTTATACCCTGCAGGGCATGCTAACCCCAACTTGAGGTCCAACCCTGAATCTGTCCAGGTCTCTGTCATAAACAGGACATCCAATTTGTGTATTTCGATCAACAGTTGGATTTCTGTGGAGTGTTTAGGGAGTGACCTCACATTAAGGAGGCCACATTTCAATGCACCCGCTTGTAAAGTTTCAAGATCTGTCCCCTCTAAATGATCCAGTGCAGATACGCTAGAAGCATTACTCCGCTTACCTATATCGCACAACTGTTTGCTTGTGTATCTATATCTGGGAGTTTCTGCAGTCGTGCGATGAAAATCGGCATAGTGGCTGGCTGATACAGTCAGACAGCCACTCAGATGAGATCTGATAGACATAGTATGACTAATTGCTAGTACAGAAAGAATAAAAATTTAACTTATGCTGTAGCTTAGTAAATATCTTTAAGTCTCAGACATTTTTACAAACACACAGTCACAGGATGATGTCACCAGTGAAATCATGTGAATTGTCATGAGTGTGAATTTCGATGGCTTTTATGAGTGAAATCCGAGCCTATCTATGACGTCCCTGTAACCTTTGTTTCTTTCTGTGAATGTCTAAGGTTTTTATGTTAATTCCTAACTACAATGTACCTGTAACCTTTGTTTTTTTCAGTGGATTTCTAAGGTTTTTAAATTCTCTTTGCTAACTAGTGGAGGAAGGGGAAGGGGCCTCCCACAAGTTCTCAGCAATCCCGATGTGTGGGACTTACTGGAGGTAAGAGGAGGGGTTCTTGGCCCCCAAGGACCCTCAGCATTCAAGAAGACTTCATCTCCTAACTAGTAGTGTGGCAGGAGGCGTGTTTCCAGAGTGGTGGAGAAAGGGGGCAGGGCCTCAAATGAGCACTCAGCAATCCCACTGTGTGGGACTACTGGAGGCAGCAGAAGGAGTTGTTGGCCCTAAGGATACCCAAAATTCAAGGGGACTTCATCACCCAACCTGTAGCGTGCCTGGAGGCAGGTTTGGAGAGTGGTGGAAAAAGGGGGCAGGGTCTCAAATGAACTCTTAGCAATCCCGATGTGTGGGACTTACTGGAGGTGACAGGAGGGGTTCTGGGCCCCTAAGGACCCTCAGCATCCAAAGGGACTTTATCCGCCAACCAGTATTGCACCAGGAGGACCGTTTGCAGAATGATGGATAAAGAGGGCTGCGGCTTGAATGAGCTACCAGCATTTCCACTGTGTGGGGCTTAATGGAGGTCAGAGAAGGGGTTTTGGGACCCCAAGGTCCCTCAACATCCTAGGGGACTTCATCTCCCAACCAGTAGTGCACCTGGAGGTGTGTTTGCAGAGTAGTGGATAAAAGGGGTAGGGCCTCAAATGAGCTTTCAGCAATCCCGCTTTGTGGAACTTACTGGAGATAACAGGAGGGTTTGTTGACCCTCAAGAACCCTTTGAAGCCAAGGGGACTTCATTCCCAACCAGGTGTGCGCCAGGAGGCCCTTTGCAGAGAGGTTCAGAAAGGGGGTGGGCCGCCGACGACTTCCCCAGGGCAAACCTTTTTTTCTAAATTATTTTTAATAGGGGCCCCCATCTCTGGGCCAATTGTGGGCACAGAGACCCCCATCCCCAGAACCGGGCCGTTTTTATTAAATGTATTTTACTTAGGGGAGGGGGACTGCGTCTCGTTTTTCTGGGTGCCCCTAGGGCATCCAATGACCTCAAGGCCCACACAGTCCCTGCCAGCTCACTGCCTCCTGCAGGAGCCGGCATTTAATGTTTATATATCCCCTACTGGTGGTCACAAGCAGGTAGGTATAATTAGTTTCCATAGGAAGAGGACATTGGCACCGCTTGATGAATCGCCATGAAAGTTTCCTAAAAGATTTGCCTGGTATTTGAGATGGAGTCTGGAAAGTTTTGGGGTGATTCATCAAGCGGAGACCAAGAACAAAACGGGGGCCCCAAAACACAATTTTACCCTGTTAATTCGCATAGGACCTTAGAACAAACCTACAGCCCGAACCGCTGGACGGATTTACACCAAACTTGGCAGGAAGCTAAATGTTGGTACACTGATTGTGCTTTTTGTGATTTGATGCAAATCTGTTCAGTAGTTTATGAGATATTAACTGGAGAACAAATTTGTTTATCTGGAGATGCAAATTACTCGCGGATTCCCTCATGGGTAATTCACGGATTCATGCACACTGGCAACCTTCTGATTGGCTGACTGCACCTTCACTTAAAATTTGTGGCTGCCATTTTGTTCCCCGGAAAAAAGGCCCCTGGGGCTGAATCCCCATTAAGCTGTCAAGTGATAGGTTTCCTGACCCCTTGTACATATTATATTTTTGTGGGCATCCGCAAAATCCACGGATCCCTCACAAGGCCCAGCGAGGCCCCTCCGTGTAACTCTGTGGGGATCCATGGAGTTAGGGCGAGTGGTGAAAAAAAAAATATATATATATATATATATACATTTTTACACTCTGTCTTCCTCTCCCATCCATTCAGATACCTATACAGATACTGTCACATCCAGTTACATACCCATATAGAAACGTTCTCGTCCACTCATACCCATGCAGGCACTGTCACAGCCATTCACATATCTATGGAGACACTGTGGCACCTATTTACATACTTATAGAACTCTGTGACACTCATTCACAAATCTATTCAGTCACTGTTACACCTATTCTGAAATCCATACAGGCAATGTCACCCCCTTTCACATATGAATAGAGATACTGTGACACCCATTCATAAACCTACACAGTCACTATTAAACCTATTCAGAAATCCATACAGACAATGTTAGACCCATTTACATACTCATAGAGACACTGCAACACCTATTTACATACCCATAGTGACTCTGTGACACCCATTCACAAACCTATATGGTCAGTGTTACACCAATTCAGAAACTCATGACACTGTCATACCTACGCATTCACAAACCCATTGAGACACTGTCACACACATTCACATACCTAAACAGGCACTGTCACACC
This sequence comes from Triturus cristatus, assembly GCF_964204655.1. Classification (NCBI taxonomy): domain Eukaryota; kingdom Metazoa; phylum Chordata; class Amphibia; order Caudata; family Salamandridae; genus Triturus; species Triturus cristatus. The sequence goes on along the minus strand of NC_140593.1, from coordinate 319,866,846 downwards.
AGTTCAGATATCAATAAAGACACTGTCACATCTATTTACAGTATTACACCCAGTCACAAACCTATACAGACAATGTCACATGTATTTACAAACCCAAGCAGATACTGTCACACCCAGTCACATACTGATAGAGACACTGATGCTCTCTTTCACTAATCCATATAGACACTGTTACACCCATTCATGTACCTCAACAGACACTGTCATATCAATTTGTATACCCATAGAAAGTCTGTCACTCCCATTGAGAAACCCATACAGGCATCTTCAACCAATTCAGATACTTATGAAAATACTGTAACTCTCATTTACAAACCCATACAGTCACTGTAAAGCATAGTCACAAAGTCAAACATACACTGTGACACTCATTCCTGCAACTAAACAGTTACTGTCACACCAATTTACAAACCCATACAGACACTGTTACACCCATTTAAAACCCCATGCAGACTTTGTCACACCCATTCACATGCTGATAAAAATACTGTATAACCCATTTACATACCTATACAAACTGTTACAGCCATGTATATACCATAAAGAAACTGTTAAACCCATTGACAAACCCACTTATACACCTGAAATAATACCCATTTAGACTTTGTTATCCCCACTGTGATATCAGTGTTGTCCGTTACCATTATGGTATTATCCCACTTACACATACACCTATCACGTCGTGGGAGTATCTCACATCTATACCTTACACGCAGCAAATTATGATGATTATTTGACTTCAACACATAGGACATAGTGGGGTATCTACTTCACGTTGCACCCATAAGACACTCTCTTATGAGTCAATACGGTCAGGCACCTTATTTAAGGAACGCCCTCCATGGCGGACAGTATACCAGTTTGCCCATTTCTTTTCTAGACTCCACTACGATGATTCAATATACACTAAGGTCAGTCATTATTAGACATTGTACACATGCTAACACTTTGTTTTCTGTATTACATGTGTATACTACACTCTTCCATCATGGCGGCCATGTTTGTAAATGATGTGCTTAGTCCTTTCTTAATGTTTACTAAGGAAATGTATGTAAGGGCATGAAAGTTTTTGCTCCGGTGTGTGATCAAGACCATCTCTGGTCGAAACGCGTTGCGGAAGGTTTGTGATGTCTGATAAATTCCCTTTTTGCTAATTGGAAGCACCCAACCACTAGAACTACACACAGGATATATATATATATATATATATATATATATATATATATATATATATATATATATATATATATATATATATATATATTTATTACCTACTGGCGGTCGCCAGTAGGTAGTTATAGTTAGGACCCTGTTTCCATAGGAAAACCGCAACATTCTATTTGGAATAACTTTGGCGCCGGTCGACGAATCCTCGCGAAATTTTCAAAACTAATGGGGCGCTACACTCCGCTCCTACCCTGAAAGTCTCGGGGGGATTCGTCAAGCGGGGGCTGAGATAAAAGGGGGGTCCCAAAACGCGTTTTTCCCATGCATTTTTCCATAGGACCTTTAGACACAGCTACAGCCCGAACGGCTGAACAGAGTTCCTTGAAATTTGGCAGAGAGGTAGTCTACAGGTCAAGGAAGTGCCTTTTGTAGGTTTGGTGTAAATCTGTTCAGTAGATTCTGAGAAAATAGCCTTTAAATCAATATATATATCTGAGCCAGCTTACGGTGCGCTTACGGTGCGCTTACCGTACGCGTACGGTGACGTGCGCGAGCGCGATTCTGATTGGCTGTTAGATCTTAGTAAACATTCGAATCGGTCGAAACCAGGAAGCGGCGGCCGCCATTTTGTGTGTTTCACTCAGAAAAAAAGGGTGATAACTTGAAAAGGGGGCAAGGAAGAGAGTTACAGACCCCCTAACATTTGAAAGGGGGTCAAAAAAGCACAGAAAAGTACAAAAAAAACATTTATTAATTTAAAAAAAAATCGCGGGGTACGCGTACGGTAAGCTCACCGTACGCGTACGGTAAAAAAAAAAAAAAAAATGAAATGAAATGCAGATTTCAGTGTTTAGATATTAGGGGGCTCTAAAAAGAGTCGTTGTGTTTATTAAGTGATTTTTTAGTGGTACCTACAAGTAAGTACCGATGCAGAGTCTAAGGTTCAAGAGGAAGACTCTGTTCCCTTCATCAGTGAAGTGTACACCATCTCCTCTATAAATGTCTTGCATGTCGTAACGCAAGTTGTTGTGGTAAATGGAACCCATACCATAGTCACGGAGGAAAGCAGAAACAGATTTGTTGACGTGCTTTCTTGCTTTGTCAATCTGTGGACAAAAATGATTGGACCAGTTCCATTTTTGCCTTTGGCATATGTTAGAAAACACAAAGGCAGTTTTAGGGAAAAGTGAAAACAGTTGTGCAAAGGTCTCCTTCATAAGCATTTCCAGACCTACCCCAGTCAAAGTGCCTAGGTCATTGCCACCACAGTGCACTATTATGAGGTCAGGGTGTTGGATTTGCATGAAGGATTTCACCAATGGCATTAATTGGTGCCACTTTAACCCTCTCTGACCAATCCATTTAATGTCTACATTTGGCAAAGCAAGGTCTCTCACCATACCTGTTTTCTCTGCAAACTTTTCACTCCAGAAAACATAGCTGTGCCCTACAATCCACACTGTGAACATCTTCCAAGGAGATCTGGATGCACTCAGGAGGTGTATTTCAGTAGAATGGGAAAATGAAATGAAAGACAGTTTGGAAATGGAGGCATACATATTTTTTTAAAATAAAATGAACTCATTGGCTGTTTCATACCATTCTACACTAAAAACTAGGCTGTGTGTGTCAATTTATAGAAGCATGATTTGTATTGGTACAGAAAAATGTGTTACCAAAGAACATTAGCATGGATTTGCTGTTAGGTTTGAAAAGTCAAGCACTCTTGCACTTTGAAAATGAAACATTGTGTGGTGAACTTCTGACCTAACTCTACACAGCAGTGTTTCAAGAGCTGTTGCTATGGTAGCAGGCAGAAGTCAAGTTGGGGGAAGGGTACTAGGCTGAAGTCAAGTTGGGGGAAGGGTACTTTTTGAAAAGGGTTGGTTTTCAACCAATGGAAATGTGTGATTACATTTGAAAAAAAGGGGGAGCACTGAGATTTGAAACTAACATGTATATGTGTGGAAAAAGAGAGGGAAACTTTGCCATTATCTGGTTCTGCTGAGAGGAGAGAGGTGTACAGAACAGAGATCCTGGCTCTGATAATCTGCTGTTTGAGTGCCACATTTCTTTCACAACTAACTAATTTTAAAGGTGAGTTAAGAGTTTGAGAGGGGATGTATATGGTAAATTAAGAAATGAATAATAGCATTGGAATTCCTTTTGTTGAAGTTGTGTTTATCATTTTGTGTTTTGGGAGAAATTTAAATGTGAGGAACATGTAAAATAATATGAACTATGTTTTCACCATAAATTAAGGTGTACTGGTATAAATAAGGAATACTTTTAGGGTTTGAGGTTCCAGTCAGTAATGCAAATACATTCAGCATCACTAAGGCTGGTTGCCCTTGCTGGAGTGTAGTCAGTCACCCAGGTTACACATGTTGCTGGTCTCAGAAAGCTGTTTGGTATTGCTCTGGTGATTTTACATTTGCATTAGATGGAAAGGGGGAGCTATTTTTTTATTCAGAAGCAGACTCTTAGCACACAGCCAGCTGCTTATCCTGTGGAATCATGCACAGTATTCACAACCGAGTGGGGTTTGAGGTTGCAGTCAGTAATGCAAATACATTCAGCATTACTAAGGCAGGTTGCCCTTGCTAGAGTGTAGTCAGTCACCCAGGTTACACATGTTTCTGGTCTGAAAAAGCTGTTTGGACATGTGCTTTTTTTAAGAATATGAAAAGTGGATTGAAAAAGTGTCAGACTGTAAAAGTACTTATCACTTGCCAAAAAAAAGAGTAGTAAGTGTGCTTTCAAATTGGCAAAGAAATTTCGTTTTCTGACTAATATGAAAACATGACTCTGTGTGCAAAGAGGAATTACAGGCAGAGATTTATTGCGTATTGCTCTGGTAATTTTACAGTTGCATTAGATGGAAAGCGGGAGCTATTTTTTTTATGCAGAAGCAGACTCTTAGCACACAGCCAGCTGCTTATCCTGTGGACTCATGCACAGTATTCACAACCGAGTGGGGTTTGAGGTTGCAGTCAGTAATGCAAATACATTCAGGATCACTAAGGCTGGTTGCCCTTGCTGGAGTGTAGTCAGTCACCCAGGTTACACATGTTGGTGGTCTCAAAAAGCTGTTTGGACATGTGCTTTTTTAAGAATCTGAAAAGTGGATTCAAAATGTGTCAGACTTTAAAAGTACTTATCAATTGGCAAAAAAAAAGAGTAGTAAGTGTGCTTTCAAATTGGCAAAGAAATTTCGTTTTCTGACTAATATGAAAACATGACTCTGTGTGCAAAGAGGAATTACAGGCAGAGATTTATTGCGTATTGCTCTGGTAATTTTACAGTTGCATAAGTAGGAAAGGGGGAACTATTTTTTTTATGCAGAAGCAGACTCTTAGCACACAGCCAGCTGCTTATCCTGTGGAATCATGCACAGTATTCACAACCGAGTGGGGTTTGAGGTTGCAGTCAGTAATGCAAATACATTCAGCATCACTAAGGCTGGTTGCCCTTGCTGGAGTGTAGTCAGTCACCCAGGTTACACATGTTGCCGGTCTCAAAAAGGTGTTTAGACATGTGCTTTTTTGAGAATCTGAAAAGTGGATTAGAAATGTGTCAGATTGTAAAAGTACTTATCACTTGCCAAAAAAAAGAGTAGTAAGTGTGCAAATTGGCAAAGAAATTTTGTTTTCTGACTAATATGAAAACATGACTCTGTGTGCAAAGAGGAATTACAGGCAGAGATTTATTGCGTATTGCTCTGGTAATTTTACGGTTGCATTAGTAGGAAAGGGGGAACTATTTTTTTTGTGCAGAAGCAGACTCTTAGCACACAGCCAGCTGCTTATCCTGTGGAATCATGCACAGTATTCACAACCGAGTGGGGTTGGAGATTGCAGTCAGTAATGCAAATACATTCAGCATCACTAAGGCTGGTTGCCCTTGCTGGAGTGTAGTCAGTCACCCAGGTTACACATGTTGGTGGTCTCAAAAAGCTGTTTGGACATGTGCTTTTTTAAGAATCTGAAAAGTGGATTCAAAATGTGTCAGACTTTAAAAGTACTTATCAATTGGCAAAAAAAAAGAGTAGTAAGTGTGCTTTCAAATTGGCAAAGAAATTTCGTTTTCTGACTAATATGAAAACATGACTCTGTGTGCAAAGAGGAATTACAGGCAGAGATTTATTGCGCATTGCTCTGGTAATTTTACAGTTGCATAAGTAGGAAAGGGGGAACTATTTTTTTTATGCAAAAGCAGACTCTTAGCACACAGCCAGCTGCTTATCCTGTGGAATCATGCACAGTATTCACAACTGAGTGGGGTTTGAGGTTGCAGTCAGTAATGCAAATACATTCAGCATCACTAAGGCTGGTTGCCCTTGCTGGAGTGTAGTCAGTCACCCAGGTTACACATGTTGCTGGTCTCAAAAAGCTGTTTGGACATGTGCTTTTTTGAGAATCTGAAAAGTGGATTAGAAATGTGTCAGATTGTAAAAGTACTTATCACTTGCCAAAAAAAAGAGTAGTAAGTGTGCTTTCAAATTGGCAAAGAAATTTCGTTTTCTGACTAATATGAAAACATGACTCTGTGTGCAAAGAGGAATTACAGGTAGAGATTTATTGCGTATTGCTCTGGTAATTTTACAGTTGCATTAGTAGGAAAGGGGGAACTATTTTTTTTGTGCAGAAGCAGACTCTTAGCACACAGCCAGCTGCTTATCCTGTGGAATCATGCACAGTATTCACAACCGAGTGGGGTTTGAGATTGCAGTCAGTAATGCAAATACATTCAGCATCACTAAGGCTGGTTGCCCTTGCTGGAGTGTAGTCAGTCACCCAGGTTATCGATGTTTCTGGTCTGAAAAAGCTGTTTGGACATGTGCGATTTGAGAATCTGAAAAGTGGATTAGAAATGTGTCAGATTGTAAAAGTACGTTTTTTGCCTAATTTCAAACCATGACTCTGTGTGCACACAGGAATTGTTTTTAGATATTTAATTTGTGAAGGTGTTATTGTGATTTTCACTTGTAGGAAAGGGGTACTTAGTATTTTAAGATTTGAAAGGATCATAAAAAATGTAGTAATATATTTAAATAAAATAAAGAATTTTTTTTTTAGTTTTTTTCAGGTATTGCTGAAGAGCAGTGAACAAAATTTAAGATGCCTACAAAATCCAGACTAAGGAAAAACCACAAAAAAAAACTATATTTGAAGACAACTGGAGGACCTAAGTTACCTGGAGATGCTCATGTTGGGAAAAAGAGAAAGTCTGCTGGTAAGCAGACAAAAGATTTTTTAAAGAACATCTTCAAAAAAAGGAAAAATGTACAAAATGTCTGTACTGGAAAGAATGTTTTAAATAGAAAAGAATAGGAAAAAATTGAGCATTTAGGTAATGCAAATATACCTTCAGAAACAATAAAGATTAATTTAAACAGAAAAACAGCGTTTAAAGAGATACGTAGAAAAATGTTTCAGAGAAGAGTTATGTCCAATTTGATAAAGGATGTGAAGAAATATAAGCAAAAGGCTAAACTTTATAAGAGAAAAAAAGAAATTGAAGCCATTGCAGCTAAGGCATTAGAATTAAAAAGGAAACTATTCATTTTAATTTTGAATAGGATGCGTACATTAGATAAAATGGTTAATGTACTGAAATCACAAAGCAAAAGGAAAAGAGAAGTGAAAAGAACAAACTTTTGTAAAGTGTTTTTAGGAGAATGGATGCATAGTTCAAGTAGTGAACCTTTTTTTAATGAAGAGAGTTATTTTCAAAGTAATAGTTTGCTGCATGCAGTTGACACCAGAGGTCGTGCTTACGAAGTGAAAAATGGTTGTATAATGGAGAAGGAGAAAATGGTTCCAAGAGATGAGGTACAAGTGATGGCGGATGAGGCTATGGGGAGACGTCTTAAAGCCCCAGTGTACACTTGGAATTGTAGTAGTATTTGCACTGTGCGTCAGGAATCTATTGATAAATTTCGTGAGTTTCTAAGAGAATATAGTAAAAAAAAGTGTAAAACAGAAGATTAAGGTGCTTCAAAGTCTAGATCCATGCAGAGTGAGAGAGAATACTGGTTTGCAGGGTCATTCTCTGGCTTGTCTATCTAGAAAACTGTGTAAAAGTGTTTTTCATCATTTTAGGATGCTGGCTGTTCATCATACTGAAATGAGAAAGTTTGTGAGACGGTTGTATTTTGCTAAAAGTCCAGCAATAAAGTTAGATGAATTGAATAGGGCTCTGTTCCGTGGATCGGTATCAGATGTAGAGAAGGTTATTGATGAAATTCAGTTTTGTTACTTTGGTCCTGAACAAGACAGTGCAGAAAAGGACACAGTAAATGAGGAAGAAGTGGAAGAGAATGTAGAACCCTCTGTAAGTAAGACATTTAATGATCACATAACAAAATTTGCAATAATCTCTAATGAAAGACCAAATATTACTTGTATTTGTTGCCGCAGAACTCATTATAGAAAACAAACCAGGTATGTTGATCTCTACAGAAAAAGTGAAAATGAAGATAATTATAAGTGGAAGGATTTTGCCACATATATATTTCTTGAAAATTGTTTTGAATTGGGTGAAGATCAGCGTATTTGTAAATACTGTTACAACAAATTAGAAGAAAATAGAATGCCGACCAGAGCTGTACATAATAATTTAGAATTGGATGCTATTCCTGCCGAACTTTCTGAATTAAATACATATGAGTCTATACTTATTCAATGTGTTCATCCGTTCCAGACCATAGTACGTATGGAGCCCAAAACTGGTAAATTACCTCCTTCAGATTTACTGAGAGGTTTAAAAGGAAGAGTGGTGTATTTGCCCTTGGATTTGAAAAAAAATATGGAAACTATTGATGCAGATACTTTGGAAAGTGAACCATTAGTTATTCTGGTTAATGGTGTACCTACAAAGAATAAGAAGATTTGGCAAGAGCTGGTGGATGTACGAAAAGTACAAAGAGCAAATTTGTATTTGAAAAAAAATAATAAATGGTATGAATCAATTTATATAGAAGAAGAAGAAGATTTACAAGAAGACACAGAAACACCAACTGGTCAAATTGAAAAAGTGGACAAGTCAAAGGAAGAAGAAATTTATGAACATTTTAGCATACATCCTCTTCATTCAAAAGAAGTTATGGGAGACACTATTGATCTGTTTCAGATGAAGAAAGCAAAAGGAACTCCCGTGAGTGTATGGGAGGAGAGCTTGGAAGCTCGATGTTTTCCCCAGCTGTTTCCTACAGGAAAAGGAGGACGATACGATGAACGTCCAGAACAGATTCCAGCTTCTGAGTATCGAACTACTAGACTATGTGCAGAAGATCCCAGATTTCGACAAAGTATTCCTTATTTGTTCCATCTTTTATTTGAAAGCGACTTGTCTGCATTGTCTTATGCAGTAAATCACATTTTAAAAAGTGGAGTACATTTACAAAATGTGTCTGCTAAGGATTTTATGTAAGGGTGGGTGTAGTGGGCGTAGTGGGGCTACGTGAAGCAGCACGTAGTGTGCCCAAATCTACGCACACTACGCGCTTCGTGTAGCCCCACTACGTGCCACCCACCTTCCGCCCGCCCTCCTTTTAAATAATATCAGCAATGTAAAATAAATTAAAGTAAAGAGACTTACCTTAAGCGCGGCGTCTCCGGGGCTCCCTCTTCTTCGTTTCTAATTTCTTCTGACAAATGCGCATGCGCGGACACCCGCGCATGCGCATTTCTCGCAAGAAATGCGCATGCGCGGGTGTCCGCGCATGCGCATTTGCCAGAAGAAATTAAAAACGAGAAAGAGGGAGCCCCGGAGACGCCGCGCTTAAGGTAAGTCGCTTTACTTTAATTTATTTTTCATTGCTGATATTATTTAAAAGGAGGGCAGGCGGGAGGTGGGTGGCGGGTGGCAGGCAGCTACGCTTCGCCCTCGGCGTGTGCGTAGCGCTGCCCTGCTTCGCCTACTTCGGAAAGTGCGAAGCAGGCAGCGCTACGTACACTACATGGGCGAAGCGTAGTGCTACGCCCGGGGTTAATTTTATGGAGAAAGTGCAGCACCGAGATGATCATTTGGAAACACAACTGATCAATCTGATGGCTTGTCAGCGTGGGACAAATGAATATTGGTACCGACGCCATGGTGAATTAAAATGCATGTTACGGAATTTAGGAACACCAACATGGTTCCTTACCCTAAGCTGTGCTGAGTACGCTTGGGATGATTTACTGGATTTTCTACGAGAGGCAAATTCAAACATTAAAAACATCGAATACAAGACAGCTGGAGAACTGTGCTCATTGGATCCGGTTAATGTTTGCAGATATTTCAATCATAGATTTGAGGCTATGATGTCCTTCATCTGCAATAAAAAAAATCCACCTCTTGGAGAAGTAGAGGATTTCTTTTGGAGAAAAGAGTACCAGGCAAGAGGTGCTCCTCATATTCATATGCTGTTGTGGATCAAGGATGCCCCAAAGTTTGGAACAGATACTGATGAAGCAGTGTTATCTTTCATTGAAGAATATGCAACATGTGCTATACCAAAAAGCACAGAAGAGAAAAAGTTAAAGGAGCAAGTTTTACGTTTCCAAAGTCATCGGTGTGGAAAATACTGTCGACGGAAATACAAGAGCAAAGATAAATACTACACTAAATGTCGATTTGGATTTCCTAGACCTGTTCTTTCAAATGGAAGAGTAAACAGTTTTATGTCATCTGTGAGACATAATATTACAAGAAAATCACCCAGTCATTTTATCCATGTGGAATGCTAACATGGATATACAGCATGTAGCTGACAATTCCATTGCTGTTGCTCGATATGTAACGTCTTACATTACTAAATCAGAAAAAACTGAATTGAAGGAAATGTGGGAAGAGATTTCTCACGAGAAGACTGTCAGTAAGAAGCTGTACAGTTTCAGTTTAAAGATGTTATCGCATCGAGAAATTGGATCCTACGAATGTTCAGATAGGTTATCTTCTGCAAGTCTCTACTCGAAATCAAGAAGAATAATTTGGGCAAGTTTAGGCCTTGCAGCAATGAGAAATCGGGTACTGAAATCTGTTGGAGAAATTGAATATTTGGCCGAGAATGACCCAGAAAGTACAGATATTTTGAAATCAAACATGTTGGACACATATTATCCCAAGAGAAGTCATCATCTGGAGAACATGTGTCTCTATGAAGTGCTGCAGAACTACATTTATTCACGGAAAGCCGCAGAAGACATCAACAATGGAAAATATAAAGTCATTGGTGAGGAATGATGTTTGGTGAAGCAAACAAAAGGAAGTTTGATAAATCACAGGAAGCTGAGTTGCGACACTACTGACAAAAAGGAATTTTACTACTTGGCTCTTTTACAGCTGTTTAAACCATGGCGTACAGAGGATGAACTACTGGGAGAATTTCAAAGCTATGAAGATTCCTTTAATGCTTGCAAAGACAGCATACAATGCAGTACATTCACAACTTATGTGCAAATGTTAAATGAAGAAATTGAACAGGAAACTACAATTGCAGCTGAAGTAGCTAGAGACAGTTCTCAAGACAGCCAAAGTTCAGGAACACTCAGTCAAGATCCCCTAGGACAACCAATCGTTGAAAATGAAGCTGCAATAGCCATGAATGAAGTGGAAACGGCTATGAATCAAGCTGAAGAAGAATTTATATACTTACCAAATTTGGAAAGACAACTGAATGAAGAGCAAGAACAAATTTATGAAGAGATCAGAAATAAAATTGATCACGGATTACTACATGAAAAAAAAGAGTGCTCATGCACATCATTTCATCCAATCAGGATGTATGTAAGCGGACAAGCTGGAACTGGAAAAAGTTTCCTAATAAAAGTCATCAGAAGCTACCTACAGCAAAAAACGGATTCTACTTTGTCTTGTGTGGTTACTGCTCCAACTGGGTTAGCAGCATATAACATAAAAGGAATCACCTTGCATCGTTTGCTAATGTTACCAGTGGAGAATGAGAACAAAATACAATACCACAAGCTAACTGGAGAAGCATGCTTGGAAGTTTCAAGAGTATTGAAGAAGATGCAAGTTCTCATTATTGATGAGGTGAGCATGGTATCAAACTTAATGCTTGCCTTTGTGCATTTAAGAATGCAGCAAACTCTAAGGACAGACTATGACGTGTTATTTGGTGGAAAACATGTCATAGTTTTTGGGGATCTTCTACAGCTTACTCCAGTTAAAGGACAACCAGTGTTTAATACTGTGACACATGAAGACACAAAGAAGTCATTGGGAAGCATTGGTAATGCAAATATTTGGTCCTTCTTTGAGTACAAGGAACTTACTACTAATATGAGACAAGCAAACGATGAAGAATATGGAAGTATTCTGAAAGATATCAGAATTGGACTACTCACTGAAGCTGGTACAAAAGCATTACAGAGTCGGTTGCTACATAATTTATTTCCAAAGGAAGAAATAGTTGCAGAGAAGATGAACAAGAACATTGCAGAAAAGAAAAGTGTCATCTGCTTAATGCCAACTCTACGTGAATGCTCAATATTCAATGAGGAGCTTTTGAAATTGGAAAAGGAAGATATCAGGAAATTGGAAGCAGTGGACAAAATTCAGGATGGAAGAATTACTATCACATTAACAGGCAAACTGAAAAATAAATTGGATTCACTAGAGAAGAACATTTCCAAAACTGCTGGATTAGAAAAAAATCTATATGTTTGCATGAACTGTAGAGTATTTTTAAGGAGAAATTTGGATGTTGAAAAAGGTTTAGTTAATGGAGCTATGGGAAGACTTGTGGGTTTTATTAATTATCAGAAAAAAGATGGAATTGAATGTTTAAAAATAAAATTTGATCAGATAGAAGAAGTTATAGACATGTGTCGTTGTACAGTTCATTTTATGCTTGTGAAAGACTTATATGTACAAAGGAAACAGTTTCCGTTTTCTCTAGCATATGCTGTAACTATTCACAAGTCTCAAGGATTGACTGTAGATTGTGCATTTGTAAACATTGGTTCAACTGTGTTCAAAGAAGGTATGGCTTATGTAGCTTTGTCACGAGTGAAAACATTATCTGGTTTATTCATGATAGACTTTGATGATTCAAAAGTTAGTGCTGATGCAAATTGTGTAAAGGAGTACAATAGATTAAGAAGAACCTATGCTCCTCATTTAGGTCAGTATCCTGTGATAGAGAAACGTGTAGTTTCTCGTAAAAGGAGAAATGAGAATATCTGTAATGAGGATGTAGAGAGGAGGAAAAAAAAGAGGAGTGATGTAATTGCAAGCAAAAAGAAAAAGGAAAATGAAGAAGAGGTTGTAGGATGTCATTTTGAAAATAGCTCTGGTGTCAACTGCTACGCTAATGTAGTGCTGAATGTTGCATTTTATCTGGAAAGTTTGCAAGAGCAGATAATAGTAAATCAGAGAAAAAGATACTGTTCTGAGTTGAGTCTCCTTTTTCAAAAGCTGAGTAATGATAAAACTCAAATAGAAAGTGCTACTGAAATTAGAAAACTTTTAGATGTATGTTCAGGATGTACACAGTTTTCTCAAAATGTACAGCAAGACGCACAGGAATTCTTGATGTATTTTCTTCAGGTACTGGAAGAAGAAGGGGTTCCCATTGAAAATATGTTTGGTCTCTCTTATAAATGGGAACATAGTTGTGAAAACTGTTTCAATACATGTGGCTCTAATGTTGATTCTGAAAGGTTTATTTATTTAACACTGCCAGAGAGTAAAACAGTCACTTTTGCTAAATTAGTTAAAGATGCTAATCATAGCATGGAATGCGGTGAGTGTAAATCTGACATGTTTTCAACGTTAATTTTAAAGGAATACGGACAGTATGTAATTTTAATGATGCAACGATGTAAAGCTGATGGTTCAAAATTGGATACTTTAATAAAGAAGTTTACAGGACAGCAATTATCAATTTCAGGAAAAACTTTTGTAACAGTTGCAATAATTTTCCATGAAGGACCTACTGTTACTTCTGGACATTACACAGTTTATCTTAAATGTGAAAAAGGCTGGACACTGTGTAATGATTCCCAATTGATTTTCAAGCAACGTTTGCCTTTTGATTTAGCAAATTCCTATCTAATCTTCCTGAAACCTAAATTTTAGAGAGACTTGGCAAGATCTGTACAAAACAATTTTACCATTTTATTGGATTACCATTGGAATTTTCAAATAAAAAGACATTTTAAAATTATCATTTGGCCTAAAGGAAAGGTAACCAATTGTATTGTGGACTTATATAATTCTTAATTAATGTTTTGGAAAACAACATTTTAGAGAGAATCGGTAACATCTGTACAATTTAAATTTTTGTATTTTATTGGATTACCGTTGGAAATTTAATCAAAAAAGATTTTTAAAATTACCATTTGGCCTAAAGGAAAGGTATCCAATTGTATTGTGGACTTAATTAAATCCTAATTAATCTTTCGGAAACCAAAATTTTAGAGAGAATCGGTAACATCTGTACAATTTAAATTTTGGAATTTTATTGGATTATCGTTGGAAATTTAATCAAAAAATAATTTCAAAAATTAACATTTGGCCTAAAAGAAAGGAAACCAGATGTATTGTGGAGTTATTTGAGATATATTATTTTTGAGATTATGCTTCTGTAAGAAAATTGTCAGACGGTATTTTTTAGAAATAGTTTTTGTTATTAGATGATATTTTTAATGAATAATATTTTGCATTTCGATAATGTTATGTTTAACTGAGAAGAGATTCTGGGCTTTTTTTAAACAATCTTTGAGATTGTTATTTTTTTTTTGCCCGCGGTTAAGTGATGAATGCAATTGCTTTGACGATTTATAGTGAAATGCAATATATTCTGAAAACAGCAAAAAAAAGGCAAAAAATTGTTTTTGGAAAATATGTAAATATGTGTACTGTATTATAAAATGTTTTATTAAATATTAATACTTTTTTCTTTGTTTTCAGATTGCGAATGAAAATTTTCGAAAACTTGAACCATTTTTATAGCAATTAAAATTATATTTTAATTAATAAATAATTTTTTGAGTGGGTATGGTAAGTCAGAAATTTCATGGTCCCTTTTTTCCACTTCTCCACAATCACATTTTCAGTTTTTCATTGTAGTCTCTCAAGGACCTGTAATGTGATAATTGATTTTTAGTGTTTTTAAAAAAAAAAAAAAAAAAATTACGCGTACCGTACGCGTACGGTAAAAAAAAAAAAAAAAAAAAAAGTTTACAAAAATATATAAAAAAAGTTGAAAGGTAAGGTTGGCTCTTAAAAGAGCCGTTGTGTTCGTACAGGGACAGAGGAAAGAAAGTATGGGAATATTAGTCGGTAGGACAAATGTGCTGGTCTATTTTATTGTTAACTAGGGCAACACTGGTCTCCCTATGACAAATTAGACCATAACAAGTGGCGCACCGCATTGTAACCCTCGCAAACCGATGGTTGGTTTCCAGAGGACCAGAAAAAGGAGATGCTCCCCCCACAGATGAAGGGCTCAGCTGATCTGCCGAAGATGGACTCGGCCCTGCAGATGATGGACCAGGCTGAGCTGCTGTGGATGTGCTTGGTTGACTTACTGAAGGGGTTCCTCCAGTATGTCGAGCATATGTCCTACCGTGTACATCATGAAGGTGTCTCAACATAGTGTGATTCCCGAAGGAATACTTCTTGTTAGGATTCCCTCTTGAAAGTACACGGTCACAAAGCTTACAAGTCACTAAGGGTGCATTTACCTTTTTCTTGCCCTCTGGAAAAGAAAAATACTCCCATATGAAAGAGCTCTTTTGTTTCCTCCTTCTCTGCCTCATGGTAGTGCTGCTAGCCTCACTCTCAGAAGAGGTCTGCTGTTCTGCCATCGTATCACAAAGACAACTCAGCTCCTTCTCCTAAGGGATCACAAGCAGAAATGAGGGGAATGGGTGTGGTGTAGGAGAGTTCTAGAACTGAAAGTAGTAAAAACCAATCAAAAGTGTTGTTTCTTGATCACATGACCCAACGTGCGCGTACGTTACGCTTACGGTGCGCTTACGGAGCGCTTACGGTAAAAGTACGCATGCGCGTAAAAAAGACAGGCGCACGCGCGCATGCGCAAAACAGGCACGCCCCTTCACTTCCGCGTAACATGCGCGTGCAGCGTACGCGTTACGCGCCGCGTGCGCGTGACGTACATCTACGCAAATTGCGTAACTGAACGCAAACAGCGTAGAAATCTAACGTAATAAAAGCAAGACGTGCGCTTACCGTACGGGCACGCTAAAAAAATACTAAAAAAAAAAAAAAAGGGAAAAAAAGATTCACTATGTTATACTACTAAATCTTACATGTTTAGTTTAATAAAAGGTAAAAATAAAAAATATATTGTAGAATTTTTAAAATTTAACCATAGTCTTTAAAAAAGATATAAAATTAAAATAAAAATATGTAAAAAACATTGCAAAAAAAAAAAAAGGTCAATATAAGAATTAGCATTTAAAAAACCTTGCAAATTCACTGAAAAAACCATGGGTTTCACACACGTTATAGTTAGGAATTAGCATTTAAAAAACCTTAGAAATTCAATGAAAAAACCAAAGGTTTCACACATGTTATAGTTAGCTGGACATTTCACTCGTAAAAAACCAATGAAATTCCCCCGTTATAGTTAGTTCAGCTAACTATAACTCGCGCGCCCGCAATGCACTGCTGATGACGTCACATATTACATCACTCATGACATGGTCAGTGACATCACTCATGACATCACTGATGACATATGAAAAACAATGGGAGAGAAAGGGTTTTTTTTGGGGGGTACTCCTATTCCCCTTGGACAAATATTTAGCAAACAAAAGAAGGAGTATGCCCTCTGAGGTCAAATGATACCTCCAAGTTTAAGAGAGGTGTACTGAAAGGGACAATCCTTTTGTTGAAGACCCCTCACTCACCAACCTAGTTGGTGACATGCTTCATCATCGGGGTCCCACCCAGGGGCCGAGTGCCATCTGGGTGTGCTGCGACACCTGATTACAGTGGAGCTGGTGTTATTTGTGTGTGCAAGTGATTGTAGTGTTTTAAAAAATGGTCAAGTATTTAACTCAGTAGAAAATATTTAATCATAGAGCACTTGATCAATGTTAAAAGAGTAAATGGGGATACCCTATAGGGTTAAATTGGCCCGTGGTATCTAGTAATAAAGTGTGTAGTGAGTGAGAAAAAATATATATATATGTGTAGTTGGTCATATATATAAAAAGGTCAGGTCTACATGTTTCAACCCTGGTGGAGAAAGTCTCCGGGTTTTCTTCAGGACCGAAGGTGATGGTGCTAACCAGGGTGGTGTACACGCGCTAAGGTGTACCCTGCCCTTGGTTAGGAGTAAAAAAATTCCTACTGAAAATCCAGTGGGAATAAACCTGTGGAGGAAAACAGAAATAAAATATACATTGTATTTATATTCAGTAAAGCATTGTTGATTTCAGGTACCTCTCAATCACTAGAAAGTGATACTATGCCGTGGTTGTGAAGTTTAATCGGCTGATCCAGTCATCCACATTATGGTGAAATAGTGTGTATGTGCTCCATTTGTGGAATATGGCTTGCATCCATCAAAAGTGCGCTTACACCTTGCTCCAATCATACACTGTTGTTTCCAACAGGTGAGAGAGTGCATTCACACGGTAACTTACCGGGGTGCACGTGAATGGCGCTGTGATGATCAGGTGACTAACATCAAACATTCGTGTTGTCACTCCGTGTGTCCACCAATAGTCGTACTGGTGATTGTGTGCACTTACACGATACTATGCGTGGCGCACGTAAATAGCGACGAGTGATCAAGTGAAAATCACAAATGTCATTCGTCACCAATGAAAAACGCACCGTGCCAGTATTCAATTTATACCGACAACTGGTTTAAAAAAGGTTACAACTAACTCGCATACTCTACACAACAACACTCCCGAAACAACCGTGCAAAGGGCGTAAAACATGAAAAGGTAACTCCAAAGTTGGGCTTACTGGTAATGCGGGGAAAAGATGCCTCGAAAATGTCGAGAGCACGGACAGAAAGATCACCTTCAATCTGCCGGGGAAAAGACGTAGAACATAAGTGGACCGAAAGATCGATCCTAAACGATGCGTGGTGCCCACCCACGAGAAGTACATGTCTACTTACATGGTGAAAAGGAAGATCAGCTATTTCGCCTACAACCGTGTCCCGCCACCGCGTCCCGAGAAATGCCCGGGATGCGGAGAGGAACCGGTGGGGCGTGTCAAATACTTCCTGGTTGCACGCGATTGGCTAGGATTCCGCCAATAGCAACATAGTTAACATGTAAGGCTCACTGATGACATCTCAAATGACATCACTGATGACATCATCCAGTGAATGTGTGTATTTCTGAAAATTAAATATGTTTTATATATGTATATCTCAAGGTCGATGGAAGAATAAATGGATATATAAGTGTATAAATGGATGATTTGTTTTTGAAAAATTGATTGTGTAACTGACTGATTAAGTGTTTCATAGTGAATACATGGCTTACTGATTAATGTTTAAATATGTAAATATCTGTATCAGTCTCTAACTTTGTGTATAAGTGGCTGCATGGGTTGGTGAGTAGCTACATGGGTGTCTATATAGGTTATTAGTTGTTTTTTTGAGTATCAGTCTGAGTGTCTGCATGGTTCGGTGGGGGGTATTACGTAGTGCATAGGTGCATGAATGAGTGATTCACTCTTTGTATGTGTTGAAGACAGCATGTGTGCAGGACTGTATGGGTGGATGAGTGTGTGCATGGGTGTGTTAGTGAGTGAATGACTGTCTCAATAGTGTCTTTATGAGTAACTACATGTCTTTTAAACTAGTATATGTGACTATTGGTGTATATAAGTGAGTATATGTGAGAGTGAGAGATTGAAAGAGTTCCTGTATGAATAAGTATGTGTTTCTATAAGTGATTGTTTAACAGACTAAGTATGTGTAAGTTTCCATAGAAGTAAGTGTGGTGGTGTGTGTATAACTGTATATGCAAGTAAATATATGTTTGATTCTTTATTAGCATGAGTGACTATGTGTGTGAGTAACTCTATGGATGAATGGCGTTGTGTAGCAGGATGTATAGGTGTATGAGTACATATGATGAGTGAGTACATGTATGAGTGACTGTATAGGACTGTTGGTGAATGAGTGGATGTGTATGTGGATCTTAGAATTACTGAAGAGGTTGTTGTAACTGGTATTGGAATGTCCATTGCTTTGAAAATTTTAGTCTCTATTTTTGAATGTGTGTATCAAAGGTTATATTAGGGTGAGAGGAGGTCTGCCACCCTATCACAAGGATGATGTCATCGGTGATGTCATCAGTGATGTCATTTGAGATGTCATCAGTGATGTCATGAGTGATGTCACTGACCATGTCATGAGTGATGTAATATGTGACGTCATCAGCAGTGCATTGCGGGCGCGCGAGTTATAGTTAGCTGAACTAACTATAACGGGGGAATTTCATTGGTTTTTTACGAGTGAAATGTCCAGCTAACTATAACATGTGTGAAACCTTTGGTTTTTTCATTGAATTTCTAAGGTTTTTTAAATGCTAATTCCTAACTATAACGTGTGTGAAACCCATGGTTTTTTCAGTGTATATATATATATATATATATATATATATATATATATATATATATATATATATATTATTTTTCATTTTTTTTTCACTGAAAAAACCATAGGTTTCAGGGGTGTTATAGTTATTTCCTTCGTACAAAACCCTAGAAATTCCCCCATTATAGTTAGTTCAGCTAACTATAACTTGCGCCCCCGCAATGCACTGCTGATGACCTCACATATTACTTCACTCATGACATGGTCAGTGACATCACTGATGACATCTCAAATGACATCACTGATGACATCATCCAGTGACTGTGTGTTTCTGTAAAGTTTCAATATGTTTTATTTATATAGGGAAAGGCCTATGGAAGAATAAGTGGGTGTATAAGTGTGTGAACGGATGATTTAGTAGGTGCGTGACTGACTCTATAAGTGAGTGATTAAATCTATGTAACTGCGGACTAGTGACTAAACTGTGTGAATGTCTGTATCTGTCTGTCTGTTGGTGTGTAAGCAGCTGCATGGGTTTGTGAACAGCTACACGAGTGTCTATATGGGTTATTGATTGGTTGTCTGAGTATCTGTATGGGTGCCTGAGTGTTTGTGTGGGTGGAGTGTGTGTGACTCTGTGCATAGATGTGTGAGTGGGTTATTCAGTGGGTGCATGGTTTTAAGAGTGCATCTGTGGTGGACTGTATGTGTGGCTGAGTGCATGTATGGTTGTGTTAGTGAGTGAATATATATTTCATTAGTACATGTGTAATTTATTACATATGTGAACGGCAGTATATATGTATGTTGGAGTACAGAAATAACTATAACTGAGAGTGTGTGATAGTGTGAGTGGCTGTATGGATGAGTGTATGCTTGTATCATTGATTGTATAAGCCCATAAGAATTTACTAGTATTTGTGCGTGTATAATTGTATAGGTGAGTAAATGGCAGTGTGATTAATTACTTGCATGACTGAGTATATGTGTGAGTAACTCTATGGATGAGTAGCGGTGTGGGAGTGTCTATATAGGTGTATGAGTGCATATGATAGTGCTGTACTGAGTGACCATAAGTATGAGTGACTGTACGGGTGAGTGAGTGGATGAGTGTTATACATAAGAGTCAGTGATGGGGTATGTACTTATTGGTGTTGGAGTGTCTATGGTTTTGAGTGTGGCAGTATGTAATTTAGAGTGGGTGTATCAAAGGTTATATTAGGGCAGTGGTTCCCAATCTTTTTTGACATGCAGCTCCCTTGACCTATTGGTCGTTGGCCATGGCTCCCCATCATGTTACTTTTTTGGGTGGGTGAGGGGATGTAATCCCGGACTTGGGAGTACTTAATTTTTCCCCCTGAAAGTAATTACAATGCATGTATTATAATTAAAGATGTATCCTAAGTGATTGACCATGTTGTCTGTGGGTTCCTTAGACCACTGTAGTTACAAAGAAAGCTGTGCACATAGGAGAAATTCATGAACGAAAATAACATTAACAATTCACTATATAGGGAATTCCATAATTAACACCAAATGCACATTACATACCATGCATTGCTGCCATGTTCTGCCATGCTGGTGTGATACTTTACTGAGTGATGTCCTCATGTGTGAGAAATGGGCTCCTGAGAACTCCCTCACTGCCAACTGAAACCGTTTTACTTTACTAATGATCTTAATCTTAAGGATATTATCACTCACTCAAAAAGTGTGCTTTAGTGGACTAAAACAAACTAGATTGCATGTGTGCAAATACAGAGTGCACATGAAATACAAAGTATTGAACACCACCTCGCAGAAGAACCTTTAATAAAGACTTGGTTATACTACACACCCTGGCAGGGTCTGTTAAAGGCACAAAAAAGACGTCAATTGACCATCAGGGCGCCACTCTCATCTGAAAATTTTGAAGTGACTTTGAGCTGGACTTTATAAATAACTGCCCCTGGGGAAGAAGGAGCCTGCTATACTAAGAGTCCAACTCCGGTTAAAATGATTTGGTGCACGTAAACAGTCCAGCGTAGGCAGTTGGGTTTTGAGCTCTCTGAACAACCTAGCCCAGAATAATAGGCGGGGAATCGCTCATGAATAAGTGAGCCTTGAAAAGAAGGACTGGTTGGACAGGTGATGATGCCCTTATGAACTACAAAACTTACCAGCAGCTGTTTATCTGTTGTTATGCTTCCACTCCTTCAGACGCAAGAACTTGGGCCCACTTCTTGCCTTCTGCTATGTTTATGGCTGATTCTCTGTTAGATTTATTTGGAAAGCAACCACTAGATGTCAGCACACGCCAAGAATTTTATGAGAAACGACGTGTAGTCTCTCAACAGGAAATGCAATTTATTATAAAATACAGATGCATTTAGCGGACCAGGAATGTGTGGTTCCGAAACTGTGTGCTTGTTGCGCGGCGCCCCTAGCGGGATTTCATGGCGCGATGGGGTGCCATGGCGCACAGATTGGGAACCACTGTATTAGGGTATGACAAGAAGCATCAAATGATCACATGAATGACATCATCAGTGATGTCATCAGTGATGTCACTGACCATGTCATGAGTGATGTAATATGTGACGTCATCAGCAGTGCATTGCGGGGGCGCGAGTTATAGTTAGCTGAACTAACTATAACAGGGGAATTTCTAGGGTTTTGTACGAGGGAAATGTACAGCTAACTATAACACCCCTGAAACCTATGGTTTTTTCAGTGTATTTCTAAGGTTTTTTAAATGCCAATTCCTAACTATAACCTGCATGAAACCTATGGTTTTTTCAGTGAATATATATATATATATATATATATATATATATATATATATATATATATATATATATATATATATATATATATATATATATATGGAATCCACAATCCTGAGCTAACCCAGTCACGGGCGCAAGAAACAGGTACGGACCACACTCGAGGAGAACAAGTTTTCCTTTATTTTGTTGCAGATAAAAACGTAGCTATTCAAAGCAAGTGCCCAGCCTGACGCGTTTCGACTGCCCCACGGCAGCCTTGATCACATGACGCGCAGGACCTATCAGTGCAAATATATAGTGAACGACAAAATAGGCACATATTACTGCTCTTCTCATTGGTTTAGATAAACCTAGTGCTCAAAAATTATTTAAAGGGCCACATTGCTCAAATACAATTGTGTAGAACAGATACCACATAAAAGGATATATATAATCCATAATGGAATACAGAATCAAAGCATAGTGCTCCTATTACAAATAAAGTGTTCTGAAATTGATCTTCATTCGTTTATATCTTCTATATGAGTACAGAGTATAATCTTTTTGTAGTTATCACCCTCATTAAAATTCTGAGCACTGAAAATATATATTTTTTTCTCATAATAAGATTTTGACAGTACATTAGAAAGTGCCAAATAATTGAAGAATAAAGTGCATGTGTGCAAGTGTAAAAAAATTCAGAAAATATATTTACACATTGAATAACAGTATAAATACAAAGGGTAGCAGCGTATTTGTAAAGTGCCCTTGAAAAAAAGTCTTTTTCCTTTGTTTCAAATCATAAGTTTCAAGCATTCTTATAATATCGAGTTCCTTTGTTATGTTCCAAGAATGAGTCATCGGGTAAATCTAATAAAGAAAAACAGGAGGATATCATAGAATATATCTTAACATGACAAGACACTCAAACCTAAAAATCTGGCCAATACAATAATTGAATTAAATAATAAATAGTTTATCTACAGTTAGGTACAATCTGCCGGTAACTATATCCCATAAAACTTAATAAAATCCGAGTGTCAGATAAAACCAAGTACAATGGGACTATCACCGAATCTGTCATAATATTGTCTGTGATACATTTACTCATTAAAATACATAAATAAATAAATATATTAACTATAGATCATAAAACCAATTATTGAAATTATACTAGACAAGTCTCTAGATTTGAGTTTTCGGCAATATTCCCAGTCAATGTAGATAAAATTTAGACTAAAATTACCGGCTACTTGTCAATGATGAGACCATTTTATAAAACCCATTATCCTATAAAAAATTGTGCAAATCATCACTGTTATTAAGTCCATTGGGCATTTTCGAATCAAGTAGCATAATGAATTCAGATTCTACTTGTCGTAATCTTTTTTCTCTGTTGCCTCCCCTGAAGTTTTTGGGCACGGAGCAGATAATAAAATACTTCAGATCATTTAGCTCGTTATTGTGCACCAGTTTCAAGTGTCTCGCTACTGGGTAGCTCGGATCTGAGTTGACCACTGCCCTGAGGTGTTGCAGAATCCGGTTAAATACTTGCAATTTGGTGCTTCCTACATATTGTAGATGACAAGTGCACTCTAAAACGTATATTGCATAATCCGTTCTACAGGTGTAGTGTCCTTGTATTTTAATTGGTTCAGAGTTAAAAGCTGTAACATATTCTGAAGTGTTTTTGCCAAATTTACAAGCACAACATGAACTACATTTAAAAAATCCGGATCTTGCTGATAGCCAGGTGTTAGAGGTTATAACCTCAGGGCTATTTTTAACAAGGGCATCCCTCATAGAGGGTGCTCTTCTAAAAGTGAGATTCGGAAGTACTGGCAAGATCCTTGACAGAGTCATGTCTGATTTAACAATTGGCCAATTTTTATATAAGATTTTGCGGACTTTTCTCTCTTGTCTACAAAAGTTAGTTATCAATCTTATTTTGTTACTTGACTCAGTGATGGTCATACCTGTCTCTTCTTCAATTTGCACAACTGTGATATGGGTTTCACCAGTTTCAGAAGGGTGACCAGTTTTGTTAGCTTTGTCTTGTGCTTTGGTCAATTCCTCTTCTTTATATCCCCTATTTAAAAATCTCTTAAAGGCTTCTGTTTGACAGTTTTTTCGGTCATCATCATGGCTACAGATCCGTTTGATTCTTAAAAATTCACCATAGGGAATACTACGTATAAGATGTCTAGGATGTGCACTTTTGGCGTGGAGGATCGAATTTCCCGCTGTTAACTTTCTATATAGTCTAGTCTGAATTTTATTTTCTTTTATATAGATTTCTACATCTAAGAATTGAACTTTTTCTTTACTAATCTCCGATGTGAATTTCAAATTAAGGGTGTTATCGTTCAGGGTTTTAATAAAGTTTTCAGCTGTTTCTATTGAACCTTTCCAGATTAGACAGACATCATCTATAAATCTCCACCAGTGAAGCACATGTTGATCAAAACTTTTTTGGTGGGTACCTCTCAGTACATGCTCCTCCCACCAGCCCACGTGTAAACACGCGTAGCTGGGGGAGAAGCATGCTCCCATCGCCACACCGCGTAATTGTTGAAAAATCTCCTTATTAAACAGGAAATAATTGCGGGTTAGGCAGATCTCAATCATTTCAATCAACATTTTGTTATGTTCATACATGTGTATGTTTCTTTTATCCAAGTAATAGCGTATAGCATTAATACCATCACTATGATGAATACTGGTGTACAATGAGCTAATGTCCATCACAATTAGTAAACAATCCTCATCCCATTTAACAGTTTTCATTTTACATAAAAAATGTCCAGTATCTTTGATGAAAGAAGGCAAATTTTCAACAAATTCATGCAGAAAATGATCAACGTATTTCGACATTGCCTCCAATAGACTTTTTTGGGCCGAAATAATGGGCCTGCCTGGGACTGGAACCACATTTTTATGTATCTTAGGAATAAAATAAAGAAAAGGAGTCATAGGATGCTCGTTTTTCAGAAAACTGTATTCATTCTTAGATAATAGTCCTGAACGTTTCCATCGTGCCAACTCACTGAAGACAAATTCTTTATTCAATCTTAAATCTTGGAAGCTGGCTTTACGATAACAATTAAGATCTTTGAGGTGCAACTCAGCTTCTTCCATATACATTGACCGAGGCCATAAAACAATATTTCCCCCTTTATCTGCTTTGTTAATAATGACCTCTGTATGTTTTTGTAACTTTTGGATGAGTTTAGTGTATTGGATTTCAGCTTGATTACGTTGTCTATTTTGTTGCATGACCTCACAATTCAACTTCTTTAAGTCCTTTATCATGCAATCACTAAACACATCGATTGCATCCCTTGGCATCAATGGTATAAAGGATGATGGAGGTCTAAATGGACTAGCAATGGGAGTATTGCATGCTATGCCAGCTTCCAAGAGTTTTTCTTGTGTAGAAATTCCCTGTGAATTATTGGAATTAGCCAGATCCTGTGCTGTAATCAGAGTTCCCACATCTGCTACTTGGAGATTGGAGCTCAGACTATGAGTATTTCTGCTCTGAGATGCCTTATTCGCCGCTTGATTCAATTGAAAGTGTTTTCTAAGTTTTAGTTTGCGGATAAATTTAAAGACATCTACTCGTGTTTGAGTATACTTAAAATAACTCATAGGACAGTATGACAAACCTAAAGACAATAGTTGTTGTTCTGCCACTGTTAAAGTTATGTCCGACAAATTGATTACTGTATTATCATTTATAACGTTAGATACCTGATCTATTTGTTTCTGTTGAAATTCCTCCTGCCCCTTCCTCTGCAGTTTGATTTTCCGCCTCTGTTTTCTCCGTTGATTTCTTCTTGTCCTGGTTTCTGATTGCGTGGTCTGAGAGTTTGCCGGCGGTCCTCCACTAAAAAAGAAAGCTCTTCTCCTGGTGCCAGATTAGTTGGTACTTGTGCCATGTTTTGCCGTTGCTCCTCATCTGAATCGAAATTACTGCTTTCTATGCTACTGGATTCCACTGAAGATAAATCACTCTGTATAGGCAACGCGCTTGTTGTGCTTGCAGTGTTCTTAATACCTCCATTTGCAAGCGCTTGGCGCTTAATATTATCAAATTTTTTTGAAAAAGTAAAAACACGCCCAGTCTCATAGTCTCTTTTATCGCATGCAAACTTATAAATCTTCCTTTCTTTTATTATTTCTTCATGTTTCTTCAGTTTTGCTGTGATTTCCTCTCTTCCTTTATTAATTTGTTCTTTTTGTTCATTATTTTCCAGCATAGCATTTATTTCTTCGATTTCTTTGAGAATTCCTACACGATCGATTTCCGCGTATTTAATAAATATTGACACCATATTCATTGATGCATCCAGGTTATTAGTAGCCCACTCCTTTAACATCATAGGGTTTGGGTTTTCAAAAGAGGGAGCGATCATTACCCTTAGTCCTCGTGGTACTCTACCAACCTCTTTATACTTCTCTAATGATTTCTTTTCCCACCATTTAGTCATCTCATTTCGATGAAGCTTTTCAAGCCTTTTTAGAAGAGTTCTGGTATCATTGTTGGTAATAAGGGGAATATCAGCATTATGTGGTAATTCAGCTTGAACAATGTTCGAAAATAGGGCATTAGCTGCTGCTTCCCGGTCCTTCAGCGCGTCAGCTGTTGATAGCATGGCGTTTTAAAAATCTGCGTGTGCTTCACACAAAGTCTATGGACGTAATGTCCCGTCCCCGTGAAGTTACAGTGTTTCTCTATCCCTTCTACCCGCTGTAATAAGTGCTTAGATCATCCGAGCTGCTCACCTCCAAAGATATCGGCTCCGGTAACCTTAAGCGTCCTCCGACTCTCCAGGACCTTCGCACTTCAATCTGATCGGTGAGACAACGCTCTTACTTCCGTAGTCACTTAGCGGGGGGCTGGTTACGTATATCCTTCGCGGATTACAACACAATTCACTTCCGTGATTTCAGCCGTTAGATATATATATATATATGTTCACTGAAAAAACCATGGGTTTCACACACGTTATAGTTAGGAATTAGCATTTAAAAAACCTTAGAAATTCAATGAAAAAAACAAAGGTTTCACACATGTTATAGTTAGCTGGACATTTCACTCGTAAAAAACCAATGAAATTCCCCCGTTATAGTTAGTTCAGCTAACTATAACTCGCGCGCCCGCAATGCACTACTGATGACGTCACATATTACATCACTCATGACATGGTCACTGACATCACTCATGACATCACTGATGACATCTCAAATGACATCACTGATGACATCACTGATGACATCATCCAGTGAATGTGTGTTTTTCTGAAAATTAAATATGTTTTATATATGTATATCTCAAGGTCAATGGAAGAATAAATGGGTATATAAGTGTCTAAATGGATGATTTGTTTTTGAAAAATTGTTTGTGTAACTGACTGATGAAGTGTATCTTAGTGAATACATGGCTTACTGAGTAATGTTTAAATATGAAAATATCTGTATCAGTCTCTCACTTTGTGTAGAAGTGGCTGCATGGGTTGGTGATTAGCTTCATGGGTGTCTATATAGGTTATTAGTTGTTTTTTTGAGTATCAGTCTGAGTGTCTGCATGGTTTGGTGGGGGGTATTACGTAGTGCATAGGTGCATGAATGAGTGATTCACTCTTTGTATGTGTTGAAGACAGCATGTGTGCAGGACTGTATGGGTGTATGAGTGTGTGTATGGGTGTGTTAGTGAGTGAATGACTGTCTCAATAGTGTCTTTATGAGTAACTACATATCTATTAAACTAATATATGTGACTATTGGTGTATATAAGTGAGTATATGTGAGAGTGAGAGATTGAAAGAGTTCCTGTATGAATAAGTATGTGTTTCTATAAGTGACTGTTTATAAGACTAAGTATGTGTAAGTTTCCGTAGAAGTAAGTGTGGTGGTGTGTGTATAACTGTATATGCAAATAAATGTATGTTTGTTTCTTTATTAGCATGAGTGAGTATGTGTGAGTAACTCTATGGATGAGTGGCATTGTGTAACAGGATGTATAGGTGTATGAGTACATATGATGAGTGAGTACATGTATGAGTGACTGTATAGGACTGTTGGTGAATGAGTGGATGTGTATGTGGTTCTTAGAATTACTGAAGAGGTTGTTGTAACTGGTATTGGTATGTCCATTGTTTTGAAAATTTTAGTCTCTATTTTTGAATGTGTGTATCAAAGGTTATATTAGGGGAAGAGGAGGTCTGCCACTCTATCACAAGGATGATGTCATCGGTGATGTCATCAGTGATGTCATTTGAGATGTCATCAGTGATGTCATGAGTGATGTCAGTGACCATGTCATGAGTGATGTAATATGTGACGTCATCAGTAGTGCATTGCGGGCGCGCGAGTTATAGTTAGCTGAACTAACTATAACGGGGGAATTTCATTGGTTTTTTACGAGTGAAATGTCCAGCTAACTATAACATGTGTGAAACCTTTGGTTTTTTCATTGAATTTCTAAGGTTTTTTAAATGCTAATTCCTAACTATAACGTGTGTGAAACCCATGGTTTTTTCAGTGAATTTGCAAGGTTTTTTAAATGCTAATTCTTATATTTACCTTTTCTTTTTTTTTTTTTTTCAATTTTTTTTTACATATTTTTATTTTAATTTTCTATCCTTTTTTAAAAACTATGGTTACATTTTAAAAATTCTACAATATATTTTTTATTTTTACCATTTTTTTAAACTAAACAGGTAAGATTTATTAATATAACATAGTGGTTTTTTTTTCCCCTTTTTTTTTTTTTTTAGTATTTTTTTAACATGCGCGTACGGTAAGCGCACGTCTTGCTTTTATAACGTTAGATTTCTACGCTGTTTGCGTTCCTTTACGCAATTTGTGTAGATGTACGTCACGCGTGCGCAGCGCGTAACGCGTACGCTGCACGCGCATGTTACGCGGAAGTGAAGGGGCGTGCCTGTTTTGCGCATGCGCGTGTCTTTTTTACGCGCATGCGTACTTTTGCCGTAAGCGCTCCGTAAGCGCACCGTAAGCATAACGTACGCGCACGGTAGGTCATGTGATCAAGAAACAAAACTTTTGATTGGTTTAAAGTACTTTCAGTTCTAGAACTCTCCTACACCACACCCATTCCCCTCATTTCTGCTTGTGATCCCTTAGGAGAAGGAGCTGAGTTGTCTTTGTGATACGATGGCAGAACAGCAGACCTCTTCTGAGAGTGAGGCTAGCAGCACTACCTTGAGGCAGAGAAGGAGGAAACAAAAGAGCTCTTTCATATGGGAGTATTTTTCTTTTCCAGAGGGCAAGAAAAAGGTAAATGCACCCTTAGTGACTTGTAAGCTTTGTGACCGTGTACTTTCAAGAGGGAATCCCAACAAGAAGTATTCCTTCGGGAATCACACCATGTTGAGACACTTTCATGATGTACACGGTAGGACATATGCTCGACATACTGAAGGTAACCCTTCAGTAAGTCAACCAAGCACATCCACAGCAGCTCAGCCTGGTCCATCATCTGCAGGGCCGAGTCCATCTTCGGCAGGTCAGCTGAGCCCTTCATCTGTGGGGGGAGCATCTCCTTTTTCTGGTCCTCTGGAAACCAACCATCGGTTTGCGAGGGTTTTAATTCGGTGCGCCACTTGTCATGATCTAATTTGTCATAGGGAGACCAGTGTTGCCCTAGTGAACAATTTATTAGATCAACACATTTGTCGTACCGACTAATATTCCCATTCTTTCTTTCCTCTGTCCCTGCATGAACACAACGGCTCTTTTAAGAGCCAACCTTACCTTTCAACTTTTTTTTATATATTTTTTTTAACTTTTTTTTTTTTTTTTTTTTACCGTACGCGTTACAAGGTCCTTGAGAGACTACAATGAAAAACTGAAAATGTGATTGTGGAGAAGTGGAAAAAAGGGACCATGAAATTTTTTTTTTTTTGAAAAAGTTTTTATTGAGCAATAATTCGGTTACAAGTACGGGCCTACAACCACCCGGGCCGGCCGCTAGGTACAGAAGGAAATCTACACATATCAAGGCTACAATCAGTTCCCAGGGCACTGCCCCGCAGTGGCTCCAGATAGTTCTCGAGGAACAGGAAGCGTAAGTCCAACAATCACAAAAACAAAAAGACAAACAATAAAAAACAAAAGGCGAGATATGAGGGAAACCAGTGCGGGTCAGGCTCCCCCCGGGAAACTCCAGTCAGGACAATTGAGCAAACCGCTAAAGAGAGGAGTACCGGGAGGCCGGGGACGGAGAGGGGGGGGAGGGGGTCAAGGGAGATGAACTTCCATATGTAGTTGTTCCAAAAGGCGCCAGGAGCCATCAAGGGTCAGGGGGACATGGCGACATCAGTGTCTACCAGGGGGGGCGTACAGATGCCTCCGCGATACGCGTTCCATTGCCCCCAAATTCTACCCCACGCCCCCGGCTTGCCACGGGCCACATACACAGTCTTCTCCCTAAACATACACCAGTCCATATTCTCCTTCCATACTGACACGGTGGGCGGCCGTTGAGCGCCCCAAAGTTGCGCTATGTCCCTCTTGGCAATCATGTTCCCTAGGGCCGCCCACCGAGTCTGAGCCGCGCTGTAGTCATTGGGCTCCCACACATTCAGGACACAGCGACGCACCTCCGGCAGCAGCACAACCCCAGTGACCTGTCCCATAACCGTGTGGACCCGGCGCCAGTAGTCCGCCACCTCGCGGCACTCCCAAAGGATATGAAGAAAGGTGGCGCTGAGCCCACACCCTCGCTTACAGAGCCCGTCGCCGGAGAATCCCATCGAGACCAAGCGCGGACCCGTCACATACACCCGGTGGAGAATCTTGAGCTGTACCAACCGGAGACGAGCCGGAATGGCAACCTCCTTGGGGGACGACAGTGCAGACTGCCAATCTTCGTCGTCCAATTCCACCCCATCCCCAGTCCAAGCCTCCCGAAGGCGCACAAAAAGGTCCGCCCAGTGATTAATTAATTTTTTATAAATTAAAGAAATAGTACTATCAGGGACATGTCCGTCAAGTATGCGGTCCTCGAGGGGCGAGGAAACAGGGATCTTGGTCCCCTCCCCGAAGACCGAGAGCAGGGCGTGTCGAACCTGGGCGTAGCGGAAGAACTCCCTGTCGGTCAGCTCGTATTCGGCCTGGAGCACCGCGAAAGTCTTTACCGCGCCCTTATGCCACAGGTCTCCCACTTTGCTGATACCAATCGTGTCCCACTGGTCAAACCCCTTCGTGGTCCACAAGCTGCCCAGGCGGTCGGAGGCAAACAAGGGAGTAGCACATGTTAATCGCTCACTCCAGCCCATGGCCGCAGTGGCAGCCCTCCAGGTCCGCACCGCAATCTTAGTAGGACCCGTAAGGGTCCGGCCAGCCAGGCGGGAATAAAGTGCCCTGTTGTAGTTCCCGCCGGGAAGCAGGAACTTGTCCATCTCATACGCCGGATTCAAGCCGGGCGCATACGTGGCGTGGTTAATGGCAGATAGCTGCGAGGCCCAATAGTACCTGCGAATGTCAGGAAGCGCGATGCCCCCGTCATACCAGGGGAGAGTGAGCTTGGCAAGAGCAATACGCGCCCGCCCGTCCCACACCAGTCTCCTCTGCAGGCTCTCCACCTCCCGAAAGTAGGCCACTGGGATAACGTCGAAGGAGTTCTGGAGTGCATAGAGGAACCTGGGAAGGGACATCATTTTAAACAGCGCGGCCCGACCCAGCGGGGACAGGGGGAGCCTGCACCACCGGGCCGTGTCCTCCCGCAGTCGCCGAAGTGGACGCAGGAGATTCTGCTCATAGCGAGCCACCGGGTCCAGCGAAACGTATATCCCCAGGTACTTAAAGCCGCTCAGAGATATTTGAATCGGGAGCCGAGGCGGCAGGAGAGGAGGACCACCAGAGATGGGATAGACGCAGGATTTAGACCAATTGATCGTGAGACCCGAATTGTTCCCAAAGGAGGTCAGAACGTCAAAGAGGACGTTGAGTGACTGCCGCGGTGAGGTGAGATACAGGAGAATGTCGTCCGCATACAGCGAGACCCGATCTTCGAAGCCCGGGCCCCACCGGATCCCTCTAAGCGA
Organism: Triturus cristatus; assembly: GCF_964204655.1. Classification (NCBI taxonomy): domain Eukaryota; kingdom Metazoa; phylum Chordata; class Amphibia; order Caudata; family Salamandridae; genus Triturus; species Triturus cristatus. Next base: position 319,835,302 of record NC_140593.1, on the reverse strand, counting down.
GGGCTCCCAACGGAGCCAGGCAGCGAGTGGCTCCAGGGCGAGAGCAAAAAGCAACGGGGACAACGGGCACCCCTGCCTCGTGCCCCTGCCGAGGGCAAAGGGCCGAGAGACCCGCCCATTCACCACCACTTGAGCCATGGGTCCCGTGTAAAGGAGCCTCACCCAGCCAATAAATCCCTCTCCAAAGCCGAATTTATCCAAGACGGCCCAGAGGAATGGCCACTCAATAGTGTCAAAGGCCATCGTGGCATCCAAAGAAACCAGCACGGCCGGTTCGGAGAGGAACTCCGCCCTGGCAAGGGCCCCGTGAAGACGCCGCAAGTTAAGCGCGGTGTTGCGGTGCGGGATAAAGCCGCATTGGTCCGGATGAATAAGGTCGCACACGACACTCAACAAGCGATTGGCCAGGACTTTCGCCAGGATTTTAGGCTCCGCATTGAGCAGTGAAATAGGCCGGTAAGAAGTACAGCGGTCTCGCGGCTTGCCCTCCTTGGGGATAACGACTATAGTGGCCAAGCGCTGGTCGGCCGGAAGGGAACCCGCCGCAAGAGAGTCGCGGAACATGCGGCTGAGGAAGGGCGCAAGCTTATCAGGACGCAATTTGTATAGTTCAATGGGCAGACCGTTAGGACCCATAGCCTTGCCCGAGCGAAGGGAACGGATCGCGGTCGCTATTTCATCCGACGACAAGGGGGCGTCCAGCCGCTCCCGGTCCTCAACGGACAGGCCGGGCAGAGCAATATCTCTCAGTAGGAGGCGAGAGTCATCCTCATCCCTGTCAGTCACCGGGGAGTACACTGCCCGGAGGTGGTCAGCGAAACATTCCACAATCTCATCCGGCTCAGTCACACACACACCATCCGCAGCACGCAACTCGGGGACCACACGATTCACTCTCTCCTTTTTGTCCAGCCACGCAATCAACTTTCCCGCCTTGTCCCCGGCGTCATACAATCGGCCCTGCTGCTCCCTATACATAGTTTTGGCCGCGTCAGTGACCAGGGACCTATATTCGAACTGTTTCAGGCTAAGGGCATGTAGCCCGTCCGGAGTAACATTCGCCTCCAAGGCCGACTCCAACCCCGAGATGTCAGTCTCCAGCTTCACCACCGCCTCGCTCCTAACCTTCTTGGCCACCACTATCTGGGCGAGGGCGTGTCCGCGTATCACAGTTTTAAAGGCTTCCCAAAGGGACAACGCAGACGACACCGACCCCTCGTTTTCACTGAAGTATTGGTCCATGGCCTTAACCAGGCTGTCACGAGTCGCAGGGTCCCGCAGGTACCAGGGGTTAATAGGAGCTATCCGCCCTGCGGACCGCGACCCGGTGTCAAAGAGAAGCCACAGCGGAGAATGGTCGGAGATACCACGCGCCAGGTGTCTGACCTCTCGAATCCGACCAGTCTGCGCCGCGGGCATAAGGAAGTAGTCTAACCTGGAGAGACTCCCATGCGCCCCCGAATGAAAGGTGAACTGACACTGGGTCGGATGCATTAGTCTCCAACTATCCACCAAGCCGAAGGTCTCCAACATCCCACCCAGCCATGATTGGGCAGCGGGGAGGGTCCTTGGTGGGTGACGATCCAGTTCACCCGAAACCACAGAATTAAAGTCCCCGCCCATGAGCAGGAGGCCGTCCGGAAGATCAAGCAGCATTCGACCCAGGTCAGTAAAGGTGGAGTTCTGGAGGCCCGGGGGGACGTAGACTGAAACCAGGGTAAGGGGCTGCCCCTCCCACCTCCCAATCAAACACACATAGCGCCCTCTGTCATCCGAGACTATCCTCGTGATCTCCACCGGAAGGGAGGTTCGCAGGAGAATGCCCACCCCCCTGGAGCCAGTTGTGAAACCAGAATGGGCTACGAGGCGGTATCCCCCCCTGTTCATCGCATGGCAGACATTGCCGACCAAGTGCGTCTCCTGGAGAAACACCACATCAGGAGTCACACGACGCAAATATTGCAGTACAACACCCCGCTTAATACGGTCCCCCAACCCATTGACGTTCCATGACATAAGCCTCAACCCGTCTCCCCCCATCCCCTCCAATAGATCAAGAGGCCCCCAGCCCGCAGCACGGTTCCCAAATATGGACAAAAATCAATACCTCGCCCTGTAAACAAAAAACACACAACAAAACAACCCCTCTTCCCCCCCAACCCCACCCCAAGTCCAACTCCCCCCACCCTGCACCCCTGCGGGCCAATGACCCCCCCCAACTTGCAGTGTGCCTGTCGCCCCCCTAACCCCATTCTACAAAAAGACCCCGGAGGAGGAAAGGGACCCGAACCCGCCCGCACCCCTCACGGGTCCTGGTAAGACACAGTATGCAAAAGAAGTAAGACCCAACTGTACAGTGCAAAACCGCAAAAGCAAGGACCAAATGTCAGTCTAAGGGGACCCGTCACCTGCGGTGCCCCCAGAGGGCCCGGGCCGGCCACCCCCGTCCGGCAGCGAGTCCAGCCAGTCACTTGCGGCCACAGGAGAGTCAAAAAAGGCTGTCCGCTCTTCATACTCCACTCGGAGTTTCGCCGGGTAGATCATCGAATACTTCAGGCCTAGCTCGCGGAGACGGCGCTTCACCCCTTGGAATCCCATCCGCTGTTTCTGGACCAGTTGCGTGAAGTCCGGATAAAAATTGATGGTCGAGTTCTCGTAGCGGACCGGGCCACGGGTCCGTGAAGCCTGCAGAATAGCGTCGCGGTCCCTGTAGTGGAACAGTTTAGCCACGATAGGCCTCGGGGGGGCCCCCGGCCGCGGCCGGCCGCCCGGAACTCGATGGGCCCGCTCCACGGCGAAGAATTTGCTTAGGCCAACCGGGGATAGCTGTTGCAGGATAAGTTCCTCGACCACGAGGTCCACCGGGCGGCCGTCGGAGGACTCCGGTACACCAATGATGCGGACGTTGTTGCGTCGGGCCCGTCCCTCGAAGTCCTCAAGCCGCCGGGCCATATGGTCGTTGACCACTCTAATGTCCCCAAGCGCGGCCCGCAGATCCGACACCTCCGCACCCAGGGTGGAGGTCCGTGTATCAAGGGCCTGGACCTTCTCGTTGGTTTTGGAGAGGTCGGCCCGAATCAGGGTGACATCGATCGCGACAGTGTCGATCTTACGGGCCAGGGCCTCATATTGCGTCGCGATGGTTTCCCTGATGCCCTCGATGGCGCCCATAATGTCCTGCAGGGAAAGTTCCGCAGAGACGGTCGTGCCTCCCCCTGCAGCATCCGGGGAGAGGCCAGCAGCGCCAGGGGACCCCCTGCCCTGGGTGTAGCGGTCCATATTGTTGCTCTGGACCGCTCCCCCGCGCAGAGAAGCCTTGGTCTTGCGCCCCTCCGGACCCCCTTTGCCCGCCATGCGAGCGCAGTCTCTCAATGGGACCTCCGATCAAGAGGTGTGCGGGCGCCAGCAAAAGGACCACAAACTGTCGATGTAGGGGTCGGAGGCGTTGAGCCCACCAGTAGCAGATGGAAGCAAGCCTCGGGCAGAGGCCCAGGAGGCACCTCGCCACCTTGAGCACGCACGCCAGCCGATCTCCTGAAGGCCAAAACCGAAACCGAAAGTGCTGAATCGGCAACTGGCACCGCGCTGAGGCCGCTGTTGTTCAATTGCAGCCCGGCCCCACGGGTCACCTTCACCCCGGCCACCTCCGTCGGGTGGGTCCCAAAAGTTCCGACGACGACAATTCAGGATTCCCAGGTCCGATTAGAGTTTTAAAAAGAGATATATGATCAGCTGGTCTTCATCTCCCAGATTCCATAAACCAAATCAGGATAGTCTCAGGATATATTCCGAGGGGCAGAAAGGGTCCGGGGAGCCCTGTGCTCACGCGACCATCTTGGATGCGCGCTAGGCTCCTCCCCCCCGACCATGAAATTTTTGACTTACCATACCCACTCAAAAAATTATTTATTAATTAAAATTGAATTTTAATTGCTTTAAAAATGGTTCAAGTTTTCGAAAATGTTCTATCTCAATCTGAAAAAAAAGAAAAAGTATTAATATTTAATAAAGCATTTTATAATACAGTACACATATTTACATATTTTCCCAAAAAATGTTTTGCCTTTTTTTTGCTGTTTTCAGAATATATTGCATTTCACTATAAATTGTGAAAGCAATTGCATTCATCATTTAACAGCGGGCAAAAAAAAAATAACAATCTCAAAGATTGTTTTAAAAAAGCCCAGAATCTCTTTTTACTTAAACATAACATTATAGAAATGCATAATATTTAAAAAAAATATCATCTAATATCAATACTTATTTCTTTAAAATACCGTCTGACATTTTTGTTTCAGAAGTATAATCACAAAAATATATCTCAAATTACTCCACAATACATTTGGTTCCATTTCCTTTAGGCCAAATAGTAATTTTAAAATTCTTTTTTGATTAAATTTCCAATGTTAATCCAATAAAATTCTAAAGTTTAAATTGTACAGATCTCACCGATTCTCTGTAACATTTTGGTTTCCGAAAGATTAATTAATAATTAAATAAGTCCACAATACAATTGTTAACCTTTCCTCATGGCCAAATAGTAATTTTAAAAATCTTTTTTGAATAAATTTCCAATGGCAATCCAATAACATTCCAAAATTTAAATTGTGCAGATGTTACCAATTTTTGGTTTTCCAAAGTTTCATTAAAAATTTAAAAAGTCCACATTACAATTGGTTACCTTTCCATTAGGCCAAATGATAATTTGTAAAATCATTTTTTTAAAAAATTCCAATGGTAATCCAATAAAATGGTAAAATAGTTTTGTACAGATCTTGCCAAGTCTCTCTAAAATTTAGGTTTCAGGAAGATTAGATAGGAATTTGCTAAATCAAAAGGCAAACGTTGCTTGAAAATCAATTGGGAATCATTACACAGTGTCCAGCCTTTTTTCACATTTAAGATAAACTGTGTAATGTCTAGAAGTAACAGTAGGTCCTTCATGGAAAATTATTGCAACTGTTACAAAAGTTTTTCCTGAAATTGATAATTGCTGTCCTGTAAACTTCTTTATTAAAGTATCCAATTTTGAACCATCAGCTTTACATCGTTGCATCATTAAAATTACATATTGTCTGTATTCCTTTAAAATTAACGTTGAAAACATTTCAGATTGACACTCACTGCATTCCATGCTATGATTAGCATCTTTAACTAATTTAGCAAAAGTGACTGTTTTACTTTCTGGCAATGTTAAATAAATAAACCTTTCAGAATCAACATTAGAGCCACATGTATTGTAACAGTTTTCACAACTATGTTCCCATTTATAAGAGACACCAAACATATTTTCAATGGGAACCCCTTCTTCTTCCAGTACCTGAAGAAAAAACATCAAGAATTCCTGTGCGTCTTGCTGTACATTTTGAGAAAACTGTGTTCGTCCTGAACATACATCTAAAAGTTTTCTAATTTCAGTAGCAGTTTCTATTTGAGTTTTATCATTACTCAGCTTTTGAAAAAGGAGACTCAACTCAGAACAGAATCTTTTTCTCTGATTTACTATTATCTGCTCTTGCACACTTTCCAGATAAAATGCAACATTCAGCACTACATTAGCGTAGCAGTTGACACCAGAGCTATTTTCAAAAGGACATCCTACAACCTCTTCTTCATTTTCCTTTTTCTTTTTGCTTCCAATTACATCATTCCTCTTTTTTTACCTCCTCTCTACATCTTCATTACAGATATTCTCATTTCTCCTTTTACGAGAAACTACACGTTTCTCCAACACAGGATACTGACCTAAATGAGGAGCATAGGTTCTACTTAATCTATTATACTCCTTTACACAATTTGTATCAGCACTAACTTTTGAGTCATCAAAGTCTATCATGAATAAACCAGATAATGTTTTCACTCGTGACAAAGCTACATAAGCCATACCTTCTTTGAACACAGTTGAACCAATGTTCACAAAAGCACAATCTACAGTCAATCCTTGAGACTTGTGAATAGTTACAGCATATGCTAGAGAAAACGGAAACTGCTTCCTACGTACATATAAGTCTTTCACAAGCATGAAACGAACTGAACAACGACAAATGTCTTTAACTTCTTCTATCTGATCAAATTTTATTTTTAAACATTCAATTCCATCTTTTTTTCTGATAATTAATAAAACCCACAACTCTTCCCATAGCTCCATTAACTAAACCTTTTTCAACATCCAAATTTCTCCTTAAAAATACTCTACAGTTCATGCAAACATATAGATTTTTTTCTAATCCAGCTGTTTTGGAAATGTTCTTCTCTAGTGAATCCAATTTATTTTTCAGTGTGCCTGTTAATGTGATAGTAATTCTTCCATCCTCAATTTTGTCCACTGCTTCCAATTTCCTGATATCTTCCTTTTCCAATTTTAAAAGCTCCTCATTGAATATTGAGCATTCACGTAGAGTTGGCATTAAGCAGATGACACTTTTCTTTTCTGCAATGTTCTTGTCTATCTTCTCTGCAACTATTTCTTCCTTTGGAAATAAATTATGTAGCAGCCGACTCTGTAATGCTTTTTTGCCAAATTCTGTGAGTAGTCCAATTCTGATATCTTTCAGAATACTTCCATATTCTTCATCGTTTGCTTGCCTCATATTAGTAGTAAGTTCCTTGTACTCAAAGAAGGACCAAATATTTGCATTACCGATGCTTCCCAATGACTTCTTTGTGTCTTCATGTGTCACAGTATTAAACACTGGTTGTCCTTTAACTGGAGTAAGTTGTAGAAGATCACCAAAAACTATGACATGTTTTCCACCAAATAACACGTCATAGTCTGTCCTTAGAATTTGCTGCATTCTTAAATGCACAAAGGCAAGCATTAAGTTTGATACCATGCTCACCTCATCAATAATGAGAACTTGCATCTTCTTCAATACTCTTGAAACTTCCAAGCATGCTTCTCCAGTTAGCTTGTTGTATTGTATTTTGTTCTCATGCTCCACTGGTAACATTAGCAAACAATGTAAGGTGATTCCTTTTATGTTATATGCTGCTAACCCAGTTGGAGCAGTAACCACACAAGACAAAGTAGAATCAGTTTTTTGCTGTAGGTAGCTTCTGATGACTTTTATTAAGAAACTTTTTCCAGTTCCAGCTTGTCCGCTTACATACATCCTGATTGGATGAAATGATGTGCATGAGCACTCTTTTTTTTCATGTAGAAATCCGTGATCAATTTTGCTTCTGATCTCTTCATAAATTTGTTGCTGCTCTTCATTCAGTTGTGTTTCCAAATTTTGTAAGTCTATAAATTCTTCTTGAGCTTGATTCATAGCCGTTTCCACTTCATTCATGGCTATTGATGCTTCATTTTCAACGATTGGTTGTCCTAGGGGATCTTGACTGAGTGTTCCTGAACTTTGGCTGTCTTGAGAACTGTCTCTAGCTACTTCAGCTGCAATTGTAGTTTCCTGTTCAATTTCTTCATTTAACATTTGCAGATAAGTTGAGAATGTACTGCATTGTATGCTGTCTTTGCAAGCATTAAAAGAATCTTCATAGCTTTGAAATTCTCCCAGTAGTTCATCCTCTGTACGCCATGGTTTAAACAGCTGTAAAAGAGCCAAGTAGTAAAATTCCTTTTTGTCAGTAGTGTCGCAACTCAGCTTCCTGTGATTTATTAAACTTCCTTTTGTTTGCTTCACCAAACATCCTTCCTCACCAATGACTTTATATTTTCCATTGTTGATGTCTTCTGCGGCTTTCTGTGAATAAATGTAGTTCTGCAGCACTTCATAGAGACACATGTTCTCCAGATTCTGACTTCTTTTTGGATAATATGTGTCCAACATGTTTGATTTCAAAATATCTGTACTTTCTGGGTCATTCTCGGCCAAATATTCAATTTCTCCAACAGATTTCAGTACCCGATTTCTCATTGCTGCAAGGCCTAAACTTGCCCAAATTATTCTTCTTGATTTCGAGTAGAGACTTGCAGAAGATAACCTATCTGAACATTCGTAGGATCCAATTTCTCGATGCGATAACATCTTTAAACTGAAACTGTACAGCTTCTTACTGACAGTCTTCTCGTGAGAAATCTCTTCCCACATTTCTTTCAATTCAGTTTTTTCAGATTTAGTAATGTAAGACGTTACATATCGAGCAACAGCAATGGAATTGTCAGCTACATACTGTATATCCATGTTAGCATTCCACATGGATAAAATGACTGGGTTGTAGTCATTTATATTTTTTGATTCTTCTTTTCTTTTTAGGTTGTAGGTATTCTTAGGTGATTTTCTTGTGATAGTATGTCTCACAGATGACATAAAACTGTTTACTCTTCCATTTGAAAGAACAGGTCTAGGAAATCCAAATCGACATTTAGTGTAGTATTTATCTTTGCTCTTGTATTTCCGTCGACAGTATTTTCCACACCGATGACTTTGGAAACGTAAAACTTGCTCCTTTAACTTTTTCTCTTCTGTGCTTTTTGGTATAGCACATGTTGCATATTCTTCAATGTAAGATAACACTGCTTCATCAGTATCTGTTCCAAACTTTGGGGCATCCTTGATCCACAACAGCATATGAATATGAGGAGCACCTCTTGCCTGGTACTCTTTTCTCCAAAAGAAATCCACTACTTCTCCAAGGGGTGGATTTTTTTTATTGCAGATGAAGGACATCATAGCCTCAAATCTATGATTGAAATATCTGCAAACATTAACCGGATCCAATGAGCACAGTTCTCCTGCTGTCTTGTATTCAATGTTTTTAATGTTTGAATTTGCCTCTCGTAGAAAATCCAGTAAATCATCCCAAGCGTACTCAGCACAGCTTAGGGTAAGGAACCATGTTGGTGTTCCTAAATTCCGTAACATGCATTTTAATTCACCATGGCGTCGGTACCAATATTCATTTGTCCCACGCTGACAAGCCATCAGATTGATCAGTTGTGTTTCCAAATGATCATCTCGGTGCTGCACTTTCTCCATAAAATCCTTAGCAGACACATTTTGTAAATGTACTCCACTTATTAAAATGTGATTTACTGCATAAGATAGTGCAGACAAGTCGCTTTCAAATAAAAGATGGAACAAATAAGGAATACTTTGTCGAAATCTGGGATCTTCTGCATATAGTCTTGTAGTCCGATACTCAGAAGCTGGAATCTGTTCTGGACGTTCATCGTATCGTCCTCCTTTTCCTTTAGGAAACAGCTGGGGAAAACATCGAGCTTCCAAGCTCTCCTCCCATACACTCACGGGAGTTCCTTTTGCTTTCTTCATCTGAAACAGATCAATATTGTCTCCCATAACTTCTTTTGAATGTAGAGGATGTATGCTAAAATGTTCATAAATTTCTTCTTCCTTTGACTTTTTCAATTTGTCCAGTGGTGTTTCTGTGTCTTCTTGTAAATCTTCTTCTTCTTCCTCTATATAAATTGATTCATATCATTTGTTATTCCTTTTCAAATACAAATTTGCTCTTTGTACTTTCCGTACATCTACCAGCTCCTGCCAAATCTTCTTATTCTTTGGAGGTACACCATTAACCAGAATAACTAATGGTTCAGTTTCCAAAGTATCTGCATCAATAGTTTCCATATTTTTTTTCAAATCCAAGGGCAAATACACCACTCTACCTTTTAAACCTCTCAGTAAATCTGAAGGAGGTAATTTACCAGTTTTGGGCTCCATACGTACTATGGTCTGGAACGGATGAACACATTGAATAAGTATAGACTCATATGTATTTAATTCAGAAATTTCGGCAGGAATAACATCCAATTCTAAATTATTATGTACAGCTCTGGTTGGCATTCTATTTTCCTCTAACTTGTTGTAACAGTATTTACAAATACGCTTATCTTCACCCAATTTAAAACAATTTTCAGGAAATATATATGTGGCAAAATCCTTCCACTTATAATTATCTTCATTTTCACTCTTTCTGTAGAGATCAACATTCCTAGTTTGTTTTCTATAATGAGTTCTGCGGCAACAAATACAAGTTATATTTGGTCTTTCATTAGGGATTATTGCAAATTTTGTTATGTGATCATTAAATGTTTTACTTACAGAGGGTTCTACATTCTCTTCCACTTCTTCCTCATTTACTGTGTCCTTTTCTGCACTGTCTTGTTCAGGACCAAAGTAACAAAACTGAATTTCATCAACAACCTTCTCTACATCTGATACCGATCCACGGAACAGAGCCCTATTCAATTCATCTAACTTTATTGCTGGACTTTTAGCAAAATACAACCGTCTCACAAACTTTCTCATTTCAGTATGATGAACAGCCAGCATCCTAAAATGATGGAAAACACTATTACACACTTTTCTAGATAAACAAGCCAGAGAATGACCCTGCAAACCAGTATTCTCTCTCACTCTGCATGGATCTAGACTTTGAAGCACCTTAATCTTCTGTTTTACACTTTTTTTACTATATTCTCTTAGAAACTCACGAAATTTATCAATAGATTCCTGACGCACAGTGCAAATACTACTACAATTCCAAGTGTACACTGGGGCTTTAGGACGTCTCCCCATAGCCTCATCCGCCATCACTTGTACCTCATCTCTTGGAACCATTTTCTCCTTCTCCATTATACAACCATTTTTCACTTCGTAAGCACGACCTCTGGTGTCAACTGCATGCAGCAAACTATTACTTTGAAAATAACTCTCTTCATTAAAAAAAGGTTCACTACTTGAACTATGCATCCATTCTCCTAAAACACTTTACAAAAGTTTGTTCTTTTCACTACTCTTTTCCTTTTGCTTTGTGATTTCAGTACATTGACCATTTTATCTAATGTACGCATCCTATTCAAAATTAAAATGAATAGTTTCCTTTTTAATTCTAATGCCTTTGCTGCAATCGCTTCAATTTCTTTTTTTCTCTTGTAATATTTTGCCTTTTTCTTATATTTCTTCACATCCTTTATCAAATTGGACATAACTCTTCTCTGAAACATTTTTCTACGTATCTCTTTAAACGCTGTTTTTCTGTTTAAGTTAATCTTTGTTATTGCAGAAGGTATATTTGCATTAACTAAATTCTCAATTTTTTCCTGTTCTTTTCTATTGAAAACATTCTTTCCAGTACAGACATTTTGTACATTTTTCCTTTTTTTGAAGATGTTCTTTAAAAAATCTTTTGTCTGCTTACCAGAAGACTTTCTCTTTTTCCCAACATGAGCATCTCCAGCTAACTTAGGTCCTCCAGTTGTCTTCAAATATAGATTTTTTTTGTGGTTTTTCCTTTGTCTGGATTTTGTAGGCATCTTAAATTTTGTTCACTGCTCTTCAGCAATACCTGAAAAAAACTAAAAAAAAATTCCTTTATTTTATTTAAATATATTACTACATTTTTTATGATCTTTTCAAATCTTAAAATACTATGTACCCCTTTCCTACAAGTGAAAATCACAATAACACCATCACAAATTAAATATCTAAAAACAATTCCTGTGTGCACACAGAGTCATGGTTTGAAATTAGGCAGAAAACAAAATTTCTTTGCCATTTTGAAAGCACACTTACTACTCTTTTTTTTGGCAAGTAATAAGTACTTTTACAGTCTGACACATTTTGAATCCACTTTTCAGATTCTGATAAAAGCACATGTTCAAACTGCTTTTTGAGACCAGCACCATGTGTAACCTGGGTGACTGACTACACTCCAGCAAGGGCAACCAGCCTTAGTGATGCTGAATGTATTTGCATTACTGACTGCAACCTCAAACCCAACTCGGTTGTGAATACTGTGCATGATTCCACAGGATAAGCAGCTGGGTGTGTGCTAAGAGTCTGCTTCTGCATAAAAAAATAGCTCCCCCTTTCCATCTAATGCAAATGTAAAATCACCAGAGAAATACCAAACAGATTTCTGAGACCAGCAACATGTGTAACCTGGGTGACTGACTACACTCCAGCAAGGGTAACCAGCCTTACTGATGCTCAATGTATTTGCATTACTGACTGCAACCTCAAACCCTAAAAGTATTCCTCATTTATACCACTACACCTTAATTTATGGTGAAAACATAGTCCATATTATTTTACATGTTTTTATTTGCATTATTAAGTGCAACCTCAAACCCCACTCAGTTGTGAATACTGTGCATAATTCCACAGGATAAGCAGCTGGGTGTGTGCTAAAAGTCTGCTTCTACATAAAAAAATAGCTTCCCCTTTCCTACTAATGCAACTGTAAAATTACCAGAGCATAACGCAATAAATCTCTGCCTGTAATTCCTCTTTGCACACAGAGTCATGTTTTCGTATTAGTCTGAAAACGTAATTTCTTTGCCAATTTGAAACCACACTTACTACTCTTTTTTTTGGCAAGTGATAAATACTTTTACAGTCTGACACATTTTAAATCCACTTTTCTGATTCTTAAAAAAGCACATGTCCATACTGCTTTTTCAGACCAGCAACATGTGTAACCTGGGTGACTGACTACACTCCAGCAAGGGCAACCAGCCTTAGTGATGCTGAATGTATTTGCATTACTAAGTGCAACCTCAAACCCCACTCGTTTGTGAATACTGTGCATGATTCCACAGGATAAGCAGCTGGGTGTGTGCTAAGAGTCTGCTTCTGCATAAAAATAATGCTCCCCCTTTACATCTAATGCAAATGTAAAATCACCAGAGCAATACGCAATAAATCTCTGCCTGTAATTCCTATTTGCACACAGAGTCATGTTTTCATATTAGTCTGAAAACGTAATTTCTTTGCCAATTTGAAACCACACTTACTACTCTTTTTTTTGGCAAGTGATAAATACTTTTACAGTCTGACACATTTTAAATCCACTTTTCAGATTCTTAAAAAAGCACATGTCCAAACAACATTTTCAGACCAGCAACATGTGTAACCTGGGTGACTGAGTACACTCCAGCAAGGGCAACCAGCCTTAGTGATGCTGAATGTATTTGCATTACTGACTGCAACCTCAAACCCCACTCGGTTGTGAATACTGTGCATGATTCCACAGGATAAGCAGCTGGCTGTGTGCTAAGAGTCTGCTTCTGCACAAAAAAATAGCTCCCCCTTTACATCTAATGCAAATGTAAAATCACCAGAGCAATACGCAATAAATCTCTGCCTGTAATTCCTATTTGCACACAGAGTCATGTTTTCATATTAGTCACAAAACGAAATTTCTTTGCCAATTTGAAAGCACACTTACTACTCTTTTTTTTGGCAAGTGACAAGTACTTTTACAGTCTGACACATTATGAATCCACTTTTCAGATTCTTAAAAAAGCACATGTCCAAACAACATTTTCAGACCAGCAACATGTGTAACCTGGGTGACTGACTACACTCCAGCAAGGGCAACCAGCCTTAGTGAAGCTGAATGTATTTGCATTACTGACTGCAACCTCAAACCCCACTCGGTTGTGAATACTGTGCATGATTCCATAGGATAAGCAGCTGGTTGTGTGCTAAGAGTCTGCTTCTGCATAAAAAAATAACACCCCCTTTCCATCTAATGCAAATGTAAAATCACCAGAGCAATACCAAACAGCTTTCTGAGACCAGCAACATGTGTAACCTGGGTGACTGACTACACTCCAGCAAGGGCAACCAGCATTAGTGATGCTGAATGTATTTGCATTACTAAGTGCAACCTCAAACCCCACTCGGTTGTGAATACTGTGCATGATTCCACAGGATAAGCAGCTGGGTGTGTGCTAAGAGTCTGCTTCTGCAGAAAAAAATACCTCCCCCTTTCCATCTAATGCAAATGTAAAATCACCAGAGCAATACCAAACAGCTTTCTGAGACCAACAACATGTGTAGCCTGGGTGACTGACTACACTCCAGCAAGGGCAACCAGCCTTACTGATGCTGAATGTATTTGCATTACTGAGTGCAACCTCAAACCCTTAAAGTATTCCTTATTTATACCAGTACACCTTAATTTATCGTGAAAACATAGTCCATATTATTTTACATGTTCCTCACATTTAAATTTCTCCCAAAATAGAAAATGATAAACACAACTTCAACAAAAGGAATTCCAATTCTATTATTCATTTCTTAATTTACCATATACATCCCCTCTCAAACTCTAAACTCACCTTTAAAATTAGTTAGTTGCGAAAGAAATGTGGCACTCAAACAGCAGATTATCAGTGCCAGGATCTCTGTTCTGTACACCTCTCTCCTCTCAGCAGAACCAGATAATGGCAAAGTTTCCCTCTCTTTTTCCACACATATACATGTTAGTTTCAAATCTCAGTGCTTCCCCCTTTTTTTCAAATGTAATCACACATTTCTATTGGTTGAAAACCAACCCTTTTCCAAAAGTACCCTTCCCCCAACTTGACTTCTGCCTAGTACCCTTCCCCCAACTTGACTTCTGCCTGCTACCATAGCAACAGCTCTTGAAACACTGCTGTGCAGAGTTAGGTCAGAAGTTCACCAAACAATGTTTCATTTCCAAAGAGCAGGAGTGTTTGACTTTTCAAACCTAACAGCAAATCCATAGTACTGTTCTTTGGTAACACATTTTTCTGTACCAATACAAAACATGCTTCTATAAATTTACACATACAGCCTAGTTTTTATTGTAGAATGGTATGAAACAGCCAATCAGTTTTTTTAAATAAAAAAAAATATGTATGCCTCCATTTCCAAACTGTCTTTCATTTCTTTTTACCATTCTACTGAATTACACCTCCTGAGTGCATCCAGTTCTCCTTTGAAGATGTTCACAGTGTGGATTGTAGGGCACAGCTATGTCTTCTGGAGTGAAAAGTATGCAGAGAAAACAGGTATGGTGAGAGACCTTGCTTTGCCAAATGTAGACATTAAATGGATTGGTCAGAGAGGGTTAAAGTGGCACCAATTGATGCCATTGGTGAAATCCTTCATGCAAATCCAACACCCTGACCTCATAATAGTGCACTGTGGTGGCAATGACCTAGGCACTTTGACTGGGGTAGGTCTGGAAATGCTTATGAAGGAGACCTTTGCACAACTGTTTTCACTTTTCCCTAAAACTGCCTTTGTGTTTTCTAACATATGCCAAAGGCAAAAATGGAACTGGTCCAATCATTTCTGTCCACAGATTGACAAAGCAAGAAAGCACGTCAACAAATCTGTTTCTGCTTTCCTCCGAGACTATGGTATGGGTTCCATTTACCACAACAACTTGCGTTACGACATGCAAGACATTTATAGAGGAGATGGTGTGCACTTCAATGATGAAGGGAACAGAGTCTTCCTCTTGAACCTTAGACTCTGCATCGGTACTTACTTGTAGGTACCACTAACAAATCACTTCATAAACACAACGGCTCTTTTTAGAGCCCCCTAATATCTAAACACTTAAATCTGCATTTCATTTCATTTTTTATTTTTTTTTCTACCGTACGCGTACGGTTAGCTTACCGTACGCGTACCCCGCGATTTTTGTAAAAATTAATAAATGTTTTTTTTTGTACTTTTCTGTCCTTCTTTGACCCCCATTCAAATGTTAGGGGGTCTGTAACTCTCTTCCTTGCCCCCTTTTCAAGTTATCTCCCTTTTTTTTCTGACTGAAACACACGAAATGGCGGCCGCCGCTTCCTGGTTTCGACCGATTCGAATGTTTACTAAGATCTATCAGCCAATCAGAATCGCGCTCGCGCACGTCACCGTACGCGTACGGTAAGCGCACCGTAAGCGCACCGTAAGCTGGCTCAGATATATATATTGATTTAAAGGCTATTTTCTCAGAATCTACTGAACAGATTTACACCAAACCTACAAAAGGCACTTCCTTGACCTGAGGACTACCTCTTTGCCAAATTTCATTTAACTCTGTTCAGCCGTTCGGGCTGTAGCTGTGTCTAAAGGTCCTATGGAAAAATGCATGGGAAAAACGCGTTTTGGGACCCCCCTTTTATCTCAGCCCCCGCTTGTCGAATCCCCCCGAGACTTTCAGAGTAGGAGCGGAGCGCAGCGCCCCACCTAATTTGAAAATTTGGCGAGGATTCGTCGACCGGCGCCAAAGTTATTCAAAATAGAATGTTGCGGATTTCCTATGGTAAGAGGGTCCTAACTATAACTACCTACTGGCGACCGCCAGTAGGTAATATATATATATATATATCTATATATATATATATATATATATATAGATATATATATATATATATTATCTACTGGCGGTCGCCAGTAGATAGTTATAGTTAGGACCGTGTTTCCATAGGAAATCCGCAACATTCCATTTGGAATAACTTTGGCGCCGGTTGACGAATCCTCGTAAAATTTTCAAAATAGGTGGGGCGCTCCGCTCCGCTCCTACCCTGAAAGTCTCGGGGTGATTCGTCAAGCGGGGGCCGAGAAAAAAGGGGGGTCCCAAAACACATTTTCCCCATGCATTTTTCCATAGGGACCTTTAGTCCAAGGTACTGCCCGAACGGCTGAACAGAATTACTTGAAATTTGGCAGAGAGGTAGTCCTCAGGTCAGGGAAGTGCCTTTTGCAGGTCTGGTGTCAATCTGTTCAGTAGTTCCTGAGAAAATCAAAAGTAAAATCATATATACATGTGGGCGGAGCCTAACCACACACATCTGATTGGCTGTCAGCACTTCATCCAAGAAGTGTTGGCAGCCATCTTGGGACCAATATACATGATAGCACCTCATTAAAAAGCATTGTAGTTACTAGAAGGTTTTAAGACTTTAGTTACATTATAAATCATTTGTTGATGGTACTATACTCATTTTAGGAATTGTGGTATGTTCTAAGGTGATTTCACCATGTGAAAAAGCCTTCTGCTGGGATATCATGATTGAGAGAAAAATATTTTCTCATGCTTTTCCCACAGAGGTTTGGAAGGTGATCTATAAGCTAAACTGAGAGCATATTTTCTGTAAATTCACATTATCTTTCTCAGTCATGTGAGAATGAAGTCTGACATTCTCAGTAAAACATGTACATCCAACAACGGCAGAGACTGTCAGTTGATTCCTTTGTGTTCTACTGCAGCTTCCCAGAGTGTTCCAAAGAACAACTAGAGCGCTAACAGTCCTACTTATGATAAACGTATGGCACACCTGAAGCCATCTTGCTTGGATTAAAGTGGTAACTCTTAAAACATTTAATTTAAAAAGGAACAAAATGAGGGGGTTCATTTTTCCATAAAAAGTATGATTAGTGCTGCAGAAAGAAAAATTTGGGCACATTTTGAGTGACTTCTCAAATCCTCTTCTATTTCATAAAAAAATTCTGACATGCAGACTGAAACATGCACTTTCAATACCAGCAGCAGTTTTCCCTGGTGAGCAGTAGCTTTACTACAGTGATCTAATGAGCAAAAAGAGTGCTAACATTCTGAATTTATGGCAAATGTGTGACACATCTGAATGCCTTCTTGATGGAATCAAAGTAAAAAACTGAAAGTATTTCCTACTGAGGAGACTGCAGTAAATGAGGAAATTAGGAAACTTCATAACAAATAAGTCTCCCAAGAAGGCCACCAGAGACAAAAGAGCTCAAATGTAGCCCAAATATCAACCAGATGTAGCCCAAGTATAGCCCAATGACAGAATGTCCCAGAGTGTTCTTAAAAACAACTAGAGCGCTTACTGTCTTCATTATGACAAAAGTATGGCACACCTGAAGCCATCTTGATTGGAATAAACTGGTAACACTTAAAACATTTAATTTAAAAAGGAACACAATGAGGGGCTTCATTTTGCCATAGAAATTATGATTAATGCTGAAGAAAGAAAATGAGGGCACATTGAGTGACTTCTCAAATCCTCTTCTATTTCATTAAAAAATTCTGACATGCAGACTGAAACATGCACTTTTAATTCCAGGAGCAAACTTCCATGGTGAACAGTAGTTTTACTACAGTGATCTAATGAGCAACTAGAGTGCTAACAATCAGAATTTATGGCAAATGTGTGACATATCTGAATACCTTCATGATGGACTCAAAGTAAAAAACTGAAAGCATTTCCTACTGAGGAGACTGCAGTACATGAGGAAATTAGGAAACTTCATAACAAATAAATCTCCCAAAATGGCCACCGGAGACAAAAGAGCCCAAATGTAGCCCAAAATCACCCAGATGTAGCCCAAATATAGCCCAATGACAGAAGTGTGCAAACCACTTATTATTTTGTGTTTTTGCAGTGTTATATAGTGCAGACTTGTCAGGTATTGGAGTGTTTTACATGAGCATTGGTTACATCACACAAGAACAAATTCATTTTGGTTGTAGACATGGGGAGACTAAGTGATTTGACCAGAATCACAGAATGTCGAGCTGAAGCAGAAACTCCGACCTGGTACCCAGTTGCAAAGTCTGCAGTTCTGGAAGTAACACCACATCCTCTCCCCTAAGTGCAACATTTAATCAAGTGGTCAACTGGATAAAAAAACATAAAGATAACAAATAATTTAAAAGTGCTTTGTCGCTATTTGAAAATATGTCCTTATTTTAGTCTTTTAGAGCACTAACCATAATTTTGATGCCAATAAGACCCTCTCATATATGTAATTTCTAAAGGAAATGCTCTAGGTATTACAGTTTTGATTACATCAAGATGACGTAAGGCGTTCCACACTTTTGTAATAAATATAGAATGTTAGCAATCTAGTTGTTCATTAGGATACTGTTGAGAGGCAGAGGCCAGGGGCACGGACTCTGAAAATTGAAGGCAGGTAGGAGGGTGCAAAGGCAACAATTTAACCACACTGAGCAGGCAGGAAGGGCCGTGGCAGCACAACAGACTATGGAGGGCAGTGGAAAGGGGGGCAGGGGCAACAAACCAACAATACAACAATACAGGACTTGCAAGAGAGGCTGTGGCAATGTAATAGACCATTGTGGGCAGAAGGAAGAGGCAATGGTAGTAAAACCATACATGCCAACAGACCCCATTCAGCCAGGAAACGTCCAATGTTTTTAAGCTCAAATGGGCTTTATTTGATCTGTCTCCTGTCTACAATCTCCTCTTTTTCAATGTAACTCAAAGGGGAAAATCAATACCCCAGTTTTTTTTCAAAATCTCCCTCTTACCAAGTTCAAAATGTTCGCAAGTATGGTACATTGGATCATGGAAGGAAATGGGGTAGGGACATGGACTTGGATAACAGAGGACAGGAGGGACATGGAGAGGTGCACCAAACTGACCCTGCAGGGCAGGCATCAGGGTTTGCAGCAGCACAATACACCACACAGGGCATGCGGGACGGGAGTGCAGCACAACAACCCATAGAAAGCAAGAGGGAGGGGACAGGACCATGCACATGGAGAACAGAGAACAGAGGGGCAAGAGGCAATGGTAGCTAGCTGACCATAATGGACAGACAGGAGAGAAAGCTGCAGCATAACAGACCATAAAGTGCAGGAGGGACGGATCAGGGGCATTACAATGGAACAGACAAGCCAGGAGGGAGGGAGTAGGGGTCTGCACATGTAAACAGAGGGCTGGGGGCAAGGGGGCAGGGCAGGAGCAGCAAGATAGCCATGGAGGTCAGGCAGGATGGGCACTAGAAGCAAGACACACCATGAAGAGCAACAGTGAGACTGTGATGGCATACACACAGACCATGGAGGGAAGGTGGGAGGGGGTCAGGGGCAGCTAACTGACCACACAGGGAAGGTGGGAGGGGCTATGGCAGCACAGAAGACCATGCATGGCAAGTGGGAAAGTTAGTGGCAGCACAATGGCTATGATGGGCAAGAAGGAGGGTGCAGGGGCATGCACAAAGGACGATGGAGGATAGAAGGGAGGGTCAGGACCTGTGCACAGACAAGAAAGTTCAGGGGAAGGGGCCTCACAACAGACCGCACGGGGCAGGCAGGAGGAGCAGTTGCAGCACAAAAGACCAGGGAGGGCAGAAGGGTGTGGCAGTACAATGGACCATGTGGACAGGAGGAAGAGGATAGGGGCATGGCATGTGGACAGGCAGAGTGGAGGTGGCAGGGACAGGTTACAGTCATCTGACAATGCTAGGCAGGTGGGAGGGGAGTGGCAGCTCAACAGAACACTCAGAGTAGATAGGAGTGGCAGGTCCATGGAACATGGTGGGCAAAAAGGATGGAGCAGGGGCATGCACAAAGACATCGGAGGGCAGGGGGAAGGAGAATAGGGGCAGCAAGCTAAGCACAGAGTTTAAGCAGGAGGTCAATGATGGGACATAGAATTGGGCAATGGAGGGCAGGAGGAGTGGACTGGTACATCATACTAAATTGAGGGCAGTGGCAGCACATCAGACCATGCATGGCAGGAGGGAGGTGGCTAGTCCATGGATTCACACAACAGAGGATAGGGAGGAGGGGGATGGGGCAGCAAGCTAACTGTTCAGAGATGGCGGGTATTAGGAACTTTATTGTTTTTAAAACGTGTGTCTGTGCGAACTACTTAAAATATGAACAAGTATGCAGCATAATCTCACTTTTATTCAGGAAGAAGAGGACGTTTGTGACTGTGACTCCGGGCTCACTTGGCAGAAACACCCCCTGACCCTCCACCCCCTATCGCAAAATGTAATGCCCGTGAAAAGGGTAGGTGAACACAGTGTTATATAGAACATAGTCCTGAGAGCACGATTGAAAATGAAAACTAGATATAGTGTATGGTATAAACTATGCACCAAAAAGTGTGATATAAGATGAACCGGGCGTGAAATATAATATGCAATACATTTTGCACAATGACAGATTCATTGGAGAGCGCGAGATAGCACAGGCACTAGCGCGTGCTATGCGATATGCGCCTTGGAGTGTAATATGCACAGGGCAGTGTTGTGTAACCTAACTAGTCTCTAAAGTTGTAATATAAAATATGTGCTGGGGAGTGTAACGTTGCATATGCACCGTGACAAAGATATGGATCCCAGATTTTAATATGTATGGCATAGCACTGTGCGTTATAACATAGGCATCGAGGAAGGCATGTTAGATGGGGCAATATAACCCGTGTGAAGACAAGTGTGGCATGACATATTCACGGGGTGGTGTTACAGTGCACATGGGCTAGAGAGTGTCATAGCATATGCACTAGCTAGTGGAATACAACGCAGAGGTGTGTGGCACTCAGCAGGCAATGGTGGGTGTAACACAGCATTGGGCTCTGCCAGGAGCGCGCTGTGACTCTCAAGTGATGTTCGTCCCCTTTCCAGAGAGTAAAATAAAAAGTATTACACATCCAGCAGTGGATGTGTGTTTTATTAATCGTGAGGGGGGTTTCTTGCATAGTTTTGGTCGAATTTTTGTCGAATCCCCTTTGAATGGCTTGGTGTGCATGTGTATTAAATGTGCCCGTCAATAGCTACCCATGTTAGTATAAATAAACGACAAGGGTGTCTACAGGGATTAGGCACGGTAGGGCATCAGACATGTCAGAGCTTCACTAGTGGTGTAAATACATTCCACGTGGATTCATTGTATGCATAGTCGCCTTTTAATGAATATCACGCAAATCGTCATGGTGATAGGTACGTACGGTTTGTCCAACATGTCCTAGGTGTGTCTATAAATATATATTTTTAAAAAATAATAAAAAACAGTGGCTAGCCCTGGGGATTGGGGTCAAAAAATCTAATTAGGAGACAGGCCCTGGGGGATGGGGTCATCAGGGCCAATAAATTAGAATAAGAAGGGGAACCACACAGCCCCCCTTCTTAAAAAATTAAAATAAATAAAAGACTGGCATCGTGCCGGAGGCGACGCCCCCTCCTTGCAGCACTCTGCAAAGGAGCCCCCTGGCGAGTTGTAAGTTGGGGAATTAATTCCTCTTCAATACTGAGGGTCCCTGAGGGCCAACTAGCCCAACAGGCATCTCCAGTGTGCGCCAGGGAGCTGCGCTGTAGACAGGTGTTCTGAGGCCAAGCCCCTTTTTACATCTCTCTGCAACGCAGCTCTGTGGCACTTACTGGAGGTACCTAGTGGTCTAGTTTGACCCTAGGGACCCTTAGGATTCAAGGGGACTTAATCTCTCAACTTAGAACAGCCACAGGGCGCGTTTACACAGTGGTGAAGGGAGGGGACGGGGCCTGAGGTGACGTGTGCAAACACGCACTATGACACGTTTTAAATTGGGGATATAATTTCCCTTCAATACTGAGGGCCCCTGGGGGCTAACTAGCCCACCAAGTGCTTCCAGTAAGCGCCACTGAGCTGCATTGCAGAGAGGTGGTCCAGGCCATGCCACTTTTTACACCTCTCTGCAACGCAGCTCTGTGGCACTTACTGGAGGTACCTAGTGGTCTAGTTTGACCCTAGGGACCCTTAGGATTCAAGGGGACTTAATCTCTCAACTTAGAACAGCCACAGGGCGCGTTTACACAGTGGTGAAGGGAGGGGACGGGGCCTGAGGTGACGTGTGCAAACACGCACTATGGCACGTTTTAAATTGGGGATATAATTTCCCTTCAATACTGAGGGCCCCTGGGGGCTAACTAGCCCACCAAGTGCTTCCAGTAAGCGCCACTGAGCTGCATTGCAGAGAGGTGGTCCAGGCCATGCCACTTTTTACACCTCTCTGCAACGCAGCTCTGTGGCACTTACTGGAGGTACCTAGTGGGCTAGTTGGACCCTAGGGACCCTCAGGATTCAAATGAACTTAATCTCCCAACTAAAAACGGACACAGGGCGTGTTTACACAGTGGTGAAGGGAGGGGACAGGGCCTGAGTTAACGTGTGCAAAAACGCCCTGTGGCCTGTTTTAAGAGGTAGTTTTAATCCCCCTGCCCTATTATATACTAGGGGCTTACAGAGGAGGTCATGCTAATCACAGGGGGACCCCAACGCATAATGTTCCCTAGTGTATGTAGGTGTTTTCACTGTATTCTAAGTGTCTTTTAACATAGCACTGGCTCTAGGACTGGTTAGTCAGACTCAGTTACCACCAGTATCCGTCTGAAAAAGTTGAGGGTACAGGATGATTTTGCAACAAGGCTTCTTTCTGCGCTTCTTTTTGTTCTTTCGGCACGTTATCCTTCTTCCTGTACTTTTCTTCGTCTTTGAGGACTTCTGTTGCTTCTTTCTGCACTTCTTTTTTTTCTTTCTGTGCATTTTTTCTTCTTTCTTCACATGCCCTATCTCTGTAGGCATAGTTAGAAATTAGCATTTAAAAAACCTTTGAAATTCACAGAAAAAAACATAGGTTTCAGGCACGTTATAGTTAGGAATTAGCATTTAAAAAACCTCAGAAATTCACTGAAAAAACCATAGGTTTCAGGGGTGTTATAGTTAGCTGGACTTTTCACCTGTACAAAACCATTGAAATTCCCCCGTTATAGTTAGTTCAGCTAACTATAACTCGCGCGCCCGCAATGCACTGCTGATGATGTCACATATTACATCACTCATGACATGGTCAGTGACATCACTCATGACATCACTGATGACATCTCAAATGACATCACTGATGACATCACTGATGACATCATCCTTGTGATAGAGTGGCAGACCTCCTCTCACCCTACTATAACCTTTGATACACACATTCAAAAATAGAGACTACAATTTTCAAAACAATGGACATACCAATACCAGTTACAACAACCTCTTCAGTAATTCTAAGATCCACATACACATCCACTCATTCACCAACAGTACTATACAGTCTCTCATACATGTACTCACTCATCATATGTACTCATACACCTATACATCCTGTTACACAATGCCACTCATCCATAGAGTTACTCACACACATAGTCACTCATGCTAATAAAGAATCAAACATACATTTACTTGCATATACAGTTATACACACCACCACACTTACTTCTACGGAAACTTACACATACTTAGTCTTTTAAACAATCACTTATAGAAACACATACTTATTCATACAGGAACTCTTTCAATCTCTCACTCTCACATATACTCACTTATATACACCAATAGTCACATATACTAGTTTAAAACATATGTAGTTACTCATAAAGACACTATTGAGACAGTCATTCACTCACTAACACACCCATAAACTCACTCATCCACCAATACAGTCCTGCACACATGCTGTCTTCCACACATTCAAACAGTGAGTCACTCATTCATGCATCCTTGCACTAAGTAATACCCCCCACCGAACCACACAGACACTCAGACACTCATACTGATACTCAAAAAACTAACTAATATCCCATATAGACACTCATGAAGCTACTCACCAACCCATGCAGCCACTTATGCACAAAGTGAGAGACTGATACAGATATTTACATATTTAAACATTACTCACTAACCTATGTATTCACTAAGATACACTTAATTAGTCAGTTATACAATCAATTTTACAAACAAAAATCATCCATTTAGACACTTGTATACCCATTTATTCTTCCATCGACTTTGAGATATACATATATAAAACATATTTAATTTTCAGAAAAACACACATTCACTGGATGATGTCATCAGTGATGTCATTTGAGATGTCATCAGTGATGTCACTGACCATGTCATGAGTGATGTAATATGTGACGTCATCAGCAGTGCTTTGCGGGCGCGCAAGTTATAGTTAGCTGAACTAACTATAACAGGGGAATTTCTATGGTTTTGTACAAGTGAAATGTCCAACTAACTCTAACGCCCCTGAAACCTATGGTTTTTTCAGTGAATTTCTAAGGTTTTTTAAATGCTAATTTCTAACTATAAAGTGCCTGAAACCTATATTTTTTTCAGTGAATAGATATATATTTATTATACTATGTATATATGTGAAAATGTCTTGGTCCGCCTGTTTGCCTCAGTGGCACAGGAAAAATGGGTGGAACTGACGTCAGCACGCCGACGAGGTCCTCTTATGGCTCCGATGACATCATACGGTGTCGCGAGCGGAGCCGTGCTATTATGACGTCCTCATCGTCGTGGGAGAGCTAGGAAAGAATTTCTGTGGAATGCTGGTGCAGGGGATATTCACCTAAGTGTTCAGTCTAGTCCTTTGGGAGCAGCTGTTTATGTTGCCACTCCAGAAACCGAAACCAGTGATCCGAGGGCAGAGGCCCTGCAGATGGCACACGAGGTGGGGTGCCCAAGCATGTGCACCGGCAGGGCAGCGAAGTGACAAGCACCACAACCCACAAAAAAGGAAACGAGGGAACTGAATAACACAGGATCTTCTCTTTGTATCTGGCAGGAACAACAAAGTTAAAATGCTCTAGTACCAAAATGTAGAATTAGTGCTACAACGGTCTTCAAGAGGACCTGCGATGCCACTTCTGCCTCCCGTATCCTGGAGGCGGCACATGGGTCACGCGGTACGGTCATACTGCGGTGGGACGCACACTCGTTGACCTCTCATGGCAGTGCTCCACACTTCAGGGAGGATGCTTTCCATTAGCTATGTTTTCTGATGATGTGTCGCGCCGGCCCCGTCCAACAACAGAACTCCTTTAGATCCAAACAGACTCTTCCACTTTCTCAATACAACAGCTGGGAATGCACTTTTCGGTAAAAAAACACATTCCTTCATCCTAATTAATCAAATAAACGTCTCACTGAAGAACAGGGGCCAGCTTCGATCGGCAAACAGCCGTTACAACGACTTTTTTACTTTGCGATACCATTACAACGCACGCATTATCACACATGCATTGTACATCGCGAAGTCATTACTACACATTTTTTTAGAACGCATGGTCATTTACCACACATGCCTTTACAACAAATTTTGTTGTAAAGGTATGTATAGTAAATGACCATGCGTTCTAAAAAACAGGTAGACCATCCACGTTGTTGTAAGGAAACAGAGGCTGTTCCGTTTCCTCACAACGACATGCACCGCCCCTCAGAGACGACGTCAAGCAGTAACCACAAGGAGAGAGGAACCACGAGGAGTGGGAGGTAAGGGGGATTGGGCATGGGGTGTTTTTTTTTTCTAGGGTTTAGGGTAGTCCAGTGGTGTTTGGGTAGTGTAGGGGGTCGTGCTGGGGGTAGTGTTTTAGGGTTTAAGGTAGTGCAGTGGTGTTTGGGTAGTGTAGGGGGTCATGCTGGGGTAGTATTTTAGGGTTTAGGGTAGTGCAGAAGTGTAGGGGGTCATGCTGGGGGTAGTGTTTTAGGGTTTAGGGTAGCGCAGTGGTGTATGGATAGTGTAGGGGGTCGTGCTGGGGTAGTGTTTTAGGGTTTAGGGTAGTGCAGTGGTGTTTGAGTAGTGTAGGGGTCGTGCTGGGGGTAGTGTTTTATGGTTTAGGGTAGTGCAGTGGTGTTTGGGTAGTGTAGGGGGTCATGCTGGGGCAGATTTAGGGTTTAGGGTAGCGCAGTGGTGTTTGGGTAGTGTAGGGAGTCATGCTGCGGGTAGTGTTTTAGGGTTTAGGGTAGTGCAGTGGTGTTTGTATAGTGTGGGGGTTGTGCTGGGGGTAGTGTTTTAGGGTTTATGGTAGTGCAGTGGTGTTTGGGTAGTGTAGGGGGTAGTGCTGGGGTAGTGTTTTAGGGTTTAGGTTAGTGCAGTGGTGTTTGTGTAGTGTGGGGAAAGTGCTGGGGTAGTGTTTTAGGTTTTAAGGTAGTGCAGTGGTGTTTGTGTAGTGTAGGGGGTAGTGTTTTAGGGTTTAGGGTAGTGCAGTGGTGTTTGTGTAGTGTAGGCGGTCGTGTTTTAGGGTTGAGGGTCGTGCAGTGGTGTTTGGGTAGTGACGGGGGTCGTGCTGGGGGTAGTGTTTTAGGGTTTAGGGTAGTGCAGTTGTGTTTAGGTAGTGAAGGGGTCGTGCTGGGGGTAGTGTTTTAGGGTTTAGGGTAGTGCAGTCGTGTTTGTGTAGTGTAGGGGGTCATGCTGGGGGTAGATTTAGTGTTTAGGGTAGTGCAGTGGTGTTTGTGTAGTGTAGAGGGTCGTGCTGGGGTAGTGTTTTAGGGTTTGAGGCACTGCAGTGGTGTTTGTGTAGTGAAGGGGGTCATGCTGGGGGTAGTATTTTAGGGTTTAGGGTAGTGCAGTGGTGTTTGTGTAGTGTAGGGGGTTGTGCTGGGGGTATATTTAGGGTTTAGGGTAGTGCAGTGGTGTTTGGGTAGTGTAGGGAGTCGTGCTGGTGGTAGTGTTTTAGGGTTTAGGGTAGTGCAGTTATGTTTGGGTAGTGTAGGGTGTCGTGCTGGGGGTAGTGTTTTAGGGTTTAGGGTAGTGCAGTAGTCTTTCGGTAGTGGAGGGGGTAGTGTTTTAGGGTTTAGGGTAGTGCCCCCAACCAGCCACAATATCCGTGGAAAATGGGGATACTGAATCTTTTGAAAGCTCCACCAATTGAATAATCTGGGTCAAGGACCCTACCACGTCCAAGGCCTATCAATTCCTTTCTTGGGATCCCTCATATACTTGGAAAAAAAGGTACATAGTTTCTCATCAATTTCAGGCGTGTGTGCCACCTTCCCCTTCAGTGAGGGCCTAGGGCATTCTCCCCTCATCCTATTCCTGACCTCCCTTTCAAGGGGTTGATGGATTTTCCCCACCACATACTCTGCCACTTTGGTGTCAGGGGTCCACTCCGCCAAAAAAGGATGGTCAATTTGGGTAGGCTCGAATATATCTGAGTGGACCCCGTCCCCAACCCGGGACTGAGAGGAGTGGGACTCTGGATGCCAGGGATGCCCTGAGTCCTTATCCTCATCGGAGGAGAAATCATCCTCCGGTACACCCTCTCCCTCTAAGGGAAACCTTCTGTCGGGGTCTACAATAGTGGTGACAGCGTTGCAATTTTCTCCGGAGTACTCTTCCTCCCGGCAGGGTGCATGTTTTCGCGTTCGCGCATTCTTGAGGAAGGTCTCCGTAAGTTTATCAAATCTTTCCAAGTGCCCGCGTTATGCTTAACAGCCCTTTTATTCCCCATCTGGGAGCTACTAGGACCCGCCACCGCCAGATCTGGGTCACTGAACACCCCAGGGATGGTTTTCACCAGCTTATCAACCTGATCCCTAAGAGAAGCCAGCGCCCTAGAAATAGCCAGAGAGAGGGCTTGGTCCACTGCTGGAAGGAGAAGTTGGGGGGCCATTCCTCCTCCACTTCCTGGTGGGAGGAGTAAAAATGGTCTTCCGGAGAAGACATGATAGCAGAGGGTGTGAGCAGAGAACAAATGCCCTTAAAATCCTTAAGGCAGCCCCCTTGCCGGTGCTCCAACAGCTGGGCTTTCCCCAAAGCTGTTATAAGAATAGACTGAGGCGCAATACCAATTACCACCACCAAGTGGCACTGGTCACTAACGTGGCCGTGTGGGTAAATCACCACATAGCGGTGTCAAACTTAGGCGAGGGTTGGTCGGGAATCAAGCGGACACTAAAGGAGTGACCAGAATCCCAAACGCTCATAAAGACCAGCGGGAGCGCTCGACGGAGCTGCCCCGCTCGGCCCAGACACGCCTGACAGGATCTCACCACGCACAGAGCGTACAGCGGGAGAAACTGCGAGGGGGAGAACGCTCTCGGGCAATAGAATATTAAACAATACCAAGGCAATAATGCTAATAACGTGCACATGAAACCGCTATACAAACAGCAACAATGTCAGATTAAGCCAAGAATGTAAGGAATGCACTTAACTGATGAGCAGTGAAGAAAGCGGAAGGGACGTCACAAAATTATATACGATGGACTGTGATATGATTGGACTATGATTGGACTATAGTTGCCTTTGAGACTACCCCCCAAAGGGTTCATGGGTTGTGTAGTCTTTTGTTTAATGATTGTTGTGTTACGTTTTCTTTGAACTGCGATGCAAATAAAGTGAGGAGAGATATGCATAATCCTCGCCTCCTTCCTGCCATGGAATTCATTAAACTTTATTCAATCTGATTTAGAAACATAGATCATAAAAGTGAACATAAAAACAGTAAATCCTCTTTCCTAATACAATACAATGAGAATTCATTAAAACCAGTAGGTAAAAACGGGTGTAACAAAGCCCGGTTCAGAGCAACTTCAGGTTAATAGAATCGTAAAGTTCAATGTTTCGCAAGATCAATCTCATGTACTTCGTGCAAAATACGCAATAAGGGGTCCTAGTAAGATGTAACGCTCCAATACCTGACCAGTCTGCACTATCTAAAACTGCAGAAAAACTAAAAATAAAAAGTGTTTTGCACACTTCTGTCATTGGGCTATATGTGGGCTACATCTGGGTGATATTTGTGTTACATTTGGGCTCTTTTTTCTCTGGTGGGCATCTTGGGAGACTTATTTGTTATGAAGTTTCCTAATTACCTCATTTACTGCAGCCAGCCTCATACACATTCATATATCTATACTCAGACTCTGACGTCCTTTTAGAGAGTCAGGCAGACCGCCTTAATTTTGATTCATATACTTATATAGAGTGTAACACCTTTTGACATAGTCATAAAGACACTCTTACACTCTCTAACTTAACCATACAGATACTGTAATATCTATTCACATAATGACACAGTGTCAATGACACCCTCTCACATATCTATTGAGAGATTATCACACTCTGTCAAATACCCTTTCACATTCCCACGCTGTCAGTGTCATAACCTTTCACACACACATACATAATCTGTCATAGCCTGTTACATACCCATACAAAGAGTATTATTATTATTATTTTTTTATTTTATAGCCACAAGCATAAATACGTTACATCGAGAAACGAAATCAGAAACAAAATATCGATGATCATTAACTGAGCACATAAGAGCACAAGGAGCAAAACAGAATTATAAACATATCCATTTACAAGCGCCACACCTATAAAAAAGAGGAAGACAGTTATAAAAATAATACCTTAAATCCTTAGTCCCATTGAAGGCTAGACCACACCCTTTTAAATTTTAACCAGGACCGGGAACCTCTGGCTTTCGCTAGCGCTATCTCCATTTCATAAATTTCCCTTAGTAGGACCCAAAATTCATTATTATTTGGACTCACTCTTTGAATCCAAGATCGAGCGATACATAAGCAAGCACATGTCAGAACGATTGATGCAAGTGATTTCGTGAGACAGCCCAGCTCTGAGAATACTCCCAATACCATCTCCTTCTCCTTCTCTGAAACCGGATTATCATAACCAACCCATGTTTTCAACTTTGGACAGGTAATAAACATATGGTGCAAATCTGCAGCATATTCTTGACACTTCGGATAATATGTTGTGGTGGCTGTTTGAGTGTTAGTCCTCTAAGAAATTCGCTCTGGGGTGTAATAGAGCATAAATATAGTTCTATATTGCTGAAGTTTCAAGTTGACTGAAGTCACTGCAGAGTCTATAATTTCCAGAGATTCCTGTACCACCTCTTTATTTATGTTAAAATTGAAAATCCAACTTGGTTTAGCCGCTATCTGTATATCGTCATCACTGACAGCTGCTATAAGTTTCTGATACGTTTTGCCGATAGTTCCTCGACCTGTAGTGTGAAAAAATACAGACAAGACCTCGGAAGGATTAAATAACTCTGATAGACCCCGGCTACGGATGAAATAATCCATCACTTGCAAATACTTATAGAAATGGGTCTGTATCAGCCCAAATTCTTTTTTCAGACTCAAAAAGGATTGGAATCCCTGTCTGTCATATAAATGGCAGAGCTGTGCCACACCCTTACATTGCCATTCTTTCCCAAAGTAGTCGTGAAATATATTATGCAGCATGGGAACTCCCCATAATGCAGTATATACATGCAAATCGGGTAGTGTATATACTTTACAAATTTCGGGCCATATCCTGGTAATGTCCCTGAATACCTTGAATCGAACCCGCTTATAATAATTGGGTGAGATGTTTTGTACAATAAAAACCCTGTGTTAGGTCCACAAGCCAGCTGGTATGAAAGCCAATTAGTGCTAGTTTCAGGCCCTTTAAGTAAGCTCTGTATTCTTCCAGTAAATGCAGCCCAGAAATATAGTTTAATATCTGGGAGTTTAAAACCGCCTTGTTTGTAAGATAGTTTTATATACCGAATAGCTCTCTTTGCACGCTGCTAACCCCAGATAAAGCAGCCAATGATACTATTTAACCGCTTTAAAAAAGTCGGCTGCAAAAACAACAATTGATGGACAGAATGCAGAACAATGTCATACATTCACCCCAGTACAGAGCTCTGGGCCTAAATCCATCGTTTTTTTGCTCACCATGCCATTCCAGTTTGAACCCAGCCATATGCAAATCAGTCTTGACCCTGTGCCCCATGGGAACAGTCCAGCCCGAACTGCCAAGCCAGGTCCTCCCTGGACTGGAAACAAGCATCCTAGGACCGGTTTCGGGCTTTCAGCCCTCGTCAGCCAGGATAGCTTGATTCCAGTGGCATGGAGAGCAAGGGACTCACGTCTGAGCATACCCTTCCCACTCGGGGTGACAAATGCAAAAACAACAATTGATGGACAGAATGCAGAACAATGTCATACATTCACCCCAGTACAGAGATCTGGGTCTAAATCCATCGTTTTTTTGCTCACCATGCCATTCCAGTTTGAACCCAGCCATATGCAAATCAGTCTTGACCCTGTGCCCCATGGGAACAGTCCAGCCCGAACTGCCAAGCCAGGTCCTCCCTGGACTGGAAACAAGCATCCTAGGACCGTTTTCGGTGTTTCAGCCCTCGTCAGCCAGGATAGCTTGATTCCAGTGGCATGGAGAGCAAGGGACTCACGTCTGAGCATACCCTTCCCACTCGGGGTGACAAATGCAAAAACAACAATTGATGGACAGAATGCAGAACAATGTCATACATTCACCCCAGTACAGAGATCTGGGCCTAAATCCATCGTTTTTTTGCTCACCATGCCATTCCAGTTTGAATCCAGCCATATGCAAATCAGTCTTGACCCTGTGCCCCATGGGAACAGTCCAGCCCGAACTGCCAAGCCAGGTCCTCCCTGGACTGGAAACAAGCATCCTAGGACCGGTTTCGGGCTTTCAGCCCTCGTCAGCCAGGATAGCTTGATTCCAGTGGCATGGAGAGCAAGGGACTCACGTCTGAGCATACCCTTCCCACTCGGGGTGACAAATGCAAAAACAACAATTGATGGACAGAGTCAAGCTATCCTGGCTGATGACGGCTGATAGCCAGAAACCGGTCCTAGGATGCTTGATTCCGGTCCAGGGAAGACATGGCTTGGCAGTTCGGGCTGGACTGTTCCCATGAGGCACAGGGTCAAGACTGATTTGCATATGGCCATGTCTAAACTGGGGTGGTGTAGTGGGCAAAAGAACGATGGATTTAACCCAGATCTCTTGACTGGGGGAGAATGTATGCATTGTCAGCATTCCGTCCATCATTTGTTTGTTGTAACGCTTTTTGCCATAAGTGGGATGGGTATTCCCAGACGTGGGACCCGTGCTCACTACGCCACTGGAGTCAAGCTATCCTGGCTGATGACTGCTGATAGCCAGAAACCGGTCCTAGGGTGCTTGATTCCGGTCCAGGGAAGACATGGCTTGGCAGTTCGGGCTGGACTGTTCCCATGAGGCACAGGGTCAAGACTGATTTGCATATGGCCATATCTAAACTGGAGTGGTGTAGTGGGCAAAAGAACGATGGATTTAACCCAGATCTCTTGACTGGGGGAGAATGTATGCATTGTCAGCATTCCGTCCATCATTTGTTTGTTGTAACGCTTAAAAAAGTTGGCGGCACCCTTAATGGAATTGTACGAAAAATATACAAAAACGTCGTAAGAATATTCATTTTAACAACATTACACCTCCCATATATACTAAGGGGAAGCCGGTGCCAACATCACAATTTTACAACCACCTTCTTCAGCAGTGGTTCATAGTTTTGTGCGATAACATCATCAACTTGGCTACAGAGGCCGACTCCCAGATAAATTGCCATTCTTGTAACCCCTAATGCTGCTAAAGGCGTTTCAAGTTGAAAATTCAATTAGCCTCTGTCTTGTTTAGGTTTAATTTATAACCAAAGGAAGAACCATATCGCTGAGCCTCTTGTGTAATTGCAGCTAAAGTGGTTACTAGATTAATAGAAAAAATAGCAATATCATCCTCGTATGCGGTTAGTTTTAAATCCAGCCCATTAAAAGGAACCGGAGAAATATCAGCATTACACAGCAAGTGCTTAAAAAAATGCTCAATATAAAGAGCAAACAATCAAGGGGATAGCGGATAGCCCTGCCGCGTACCCCTTTGAACAGAAAAATAAGATGAGGAATGACCATTAAGCTTAACTGCAGCTATTGGGCTTCTATACAGTTTCTGTACCGCCGAGATAAACCTTTGACGAAGACCTATTGATGACATTGTTGCCCATAAAGCCCCTCAAGTTACCCGGTCAAAGGCCTTCACGTCGTCAATCAATCAATCAATCAATCATGTCATTTATAAAGCGTGCTACTTACCCTTAAGGGTCTCAAGGCGCTAGGGGGTTGGAGGTGCTGCTCGAAAAGCCAGGTCTTTAAGAGTCTTCTAAAGGTCTGCAGGTCTTGGGTCTGCCGTAGGTGGATGGGGAGGGTGTTCCAGGTCTTGGCGGCGAGGTGGGAGAACGATCTGCCACTGGATGTCACTCTTCGGGTTCAGGGGACTGTGGCAACCAACATCAACAAAACTGCTGGCCCCCAATTGACCAGAGACATCAAACGCAACGATCGCCGTGTTGATATGCGCAGCCGTGCCTCTTCCGGGAACAAAGCCATGCTGCTGCTCCGAGACTAATAAATGAATAACTGGGGCCAGTCGAAATGCGAGAATTTTAGAAAAGAGTTTTGCATCTGCATTAATCAATGCTATGGGCCGATAAGAGCTCATATCGTCTATAGGTTTCCCCTTCTTTGGAAAAACGATAATATTAGTAGTATTCCAAGAAGAGGGAACGTCTTCCCCTTTCATAATTTCATTACATAATGCAAGAAAGACAAGAATCAGTGTAGTTTTAAAAGTTTTATAGAATTTGAGTGGGATCTTAGCCTCACCAACTGCCTTGCCAACCGGCAGAGCATTAATTGCTTCCTCAACTTCCCCAACATCAACATCTTTTTGCAGGGGCTCTGAGAGCAGTGGATCTAAAACAGGCATTGCACTCTCCTGTATGTAATCCAAGGCAATTTGTTAGCTAAAACATACTGAATCGCCACGTAAGTCAGCATAAAATAGCCTAAATTGTTCCACTATGTCCGGAGACCTGGTATAGACCAGACCGTCTACTAGTTTAATTAATTTAATATGCGATCTGGCCCTTTGATCGGCAATCTGGTTAGCCAACAATCGACCCACCCTTTCCCCATATTCATATTGTTTAGTTTTGTACTTATGGTAATTATTTGCGACTTTGTCCCTCAACCTTCTCTTGAGCTTAGCTCTTGCCTCGACAACCTGCTGATAGATCAGTTGTTCATCTGAATCCTTTACAGCAATAGCTCTAGCATGCTGTCGCTCCAGATCTAAGTAAAGTCTGTGTTCCTGCTCCAACAAGCGGGCATCCTGCCGATTCTGTTTTATAATATATTGCAATGTAACCCCTCTTAAACAAAGAGAGGGACAGAGAGGGCTGTTTAACGGGGTCCAGCGTATGTGCCCAAATACTGTAAAACAAAGGAGAGTACGCAGTTCCCCAGCAGAGAAGGTGGATGAACCAACGTGGGTGGAGACACACAGGAGGGGAATCCTACTTGTCGAAACTAGAGTCCTCACACACCCAGCAAGCTAGGTGTCATGCTTCATCGTATGGACTCGCTCCTCGTAGGGTCGGCGGTGCAATACACGACGGGCACCCATAAAGGGTCTCTTTAGCGGAGATCTTCTGTTCCTGCCGTATGGTGCCGTGAGTGTGAGGGCCTTAGGTGTGAGTGTAGATGTGAGTGAGTGGTTAAAAAAGGTTGGATAGTCCACAAGAAAAATTAAATAAAGTGGTAATCCACCTTGTTAAAATACAAAAGAGAGGCTGCTCGCTGGCTCAATGGTCCAGGGGAGCAATGCTCTACTCTAAACTTGAGGTCGACATGTTTCACGCAGTGTGTTCAGAATGATACAGTGCATTTCATCAGGACCTAGAAACCATCTACACATAGTGTTCTGGTGGAAGAGTTCCTACCTCCCACTAATCTTGTGTGCGAGCACGTTGTCCCGCCAAATCTAGTGGAAACCTAGACAGGGATGACACAAGCAAAAACATATGGGAAAAGGTAAGCGGGGTCATTGTTACAGCCCCACAAAACGTGGTTCATCAAACAAGAGCATGTGAGGCAGAGGTCGGTGCTCTGCATAACAAGTGAGTATAAAAATAGGGTATAAAAACATTATAGATGATTGGAAGAAAACGCATGAAAAAATGTTAATCTTGTAAGATGGCTCACCCTACTAGGTGGAAGCGCTTGCTTCAATGGTCTTCTCAGCAGTAAGCACCTCAGTTGTGGGTGCCCTGTATTATGGAGAATAAAACAACAGAAAGTTGATCAAGGGCCCAGTGCCCCTTGCAGCAGCGTGTGGGGCAGTGGGAACCCCACTCAAGGAGGTAGCGTGCTGATTGTCCACCCCCACCATCGCTCACTAAGTGCAGAGCCCTCCAATGTAGTGAGAATGTCCGTCAATAAATATAAAAAAGAAGTACTCCGCCAATTGGAAGACGTGACCTGCTACCGGAAAATCACAAAAGACCCAACTAAAGAACTACAAGACCAACTATTTCATATCATAGAGGAAGGCTTTTCACAAGGTTTTGTGGGACCTAAAGAACGCCTGTTCCTGAAAAATATGAACCCAAGGATACCGGTCTTTTATGCCTTACCCAAACTCCACAAAAATGAATTGGACCCCCCAGGACGACCTATAGTTTCTGGGTGTGAATCACTTATTGAGCCAGTGGCTCAATATATCGACTATTTTCTAAAACCATTCATCAATCAGGTTCCGGCACATTTGAAAGACACCACTGCTTTCCTGAATAGAATTACATCCGTGCATTTTAACAAAAGGACACAATTGATGGTTACAATGGACGTGGTGTCACTCTATACCCAAATCCCACAAGATCAAGCTTTGGAGGCCTTAGAGTGGTTTTTAAATTTAAGAGAACGACCAGTACAAGTGCCCACGGAATTCCTCCTGTCTCTGGCTAGGTTTGCACTTTCTAAAAATTATTTTTCTTTTGACTCAGAGTTTTTTTACCAAATACGAGGCGTGGCCATGGGTTGTCCTTTCGCACCTGAGTTGGCAGTTCTATTCATGGGTTTATATGAAAACAATTTCATATATAATAACAACCCGTTCGTCTCTAATATTTCCAACTATATGAGGTTTATCGATGACATTTTCTTAATTTGGACTGGCACACAGCAATCACTAGACGAGTTTATTTGTTGGCTAAATGGAAGATCTAATGACATCAAATTCAGTATAGTCTCGTCAAACGATTCTATCACTTTTCTGGACGTCAAGGTAGTGGCTTCGGAGGGAGAGCTCGAGACCACACTTTTTAGAAAAGAGACAGATCGAAATAAGGCCCTTCATTTTACGAGCAACCATCCTCGTAGTCTGAGACAAAATCTACCCTATGGTCAGTTCTTGCGAATTCGCAGGAACTGCACCAAAAAAGAGGAATATTTCAGGCATGCAAACAAATTAAGAGACCGCCTCCTTGAGAGGGGTTATCCAAAGAAATTAATTAAACATTCTTTGAAGAGAGCATGGTGGACACCAAGAGAGACATTACTTGAGCAAAGAATTAGGAGAAAGGTTGACAGATCGGTTTGTGTGACAACATTTTGCCCTAACAGCCACCAACTCCGCAAACTCATCCTGGGCAACTGGCATTTAATCAAGGACCTTCATGAGGATTTTTCGAGACCTCCGATGTTTGCGTTCAAAAAGGAGAAAAGTGTAGCGAATTACATAGTACGTGCTGCCTTACCGAAACAAGAACAGCGTACATTGAGGAGTATGCTCAACCTACCGCCAGTTATGGGGCACCACAAATGTGGTACATGCATAAACTGTGACCAGACCATAGAGGGCGATGTTTTTTCATTCAACACCACGCATTGGAAACATAACACATTCAGTAATTGCAAAACGAAGAATGTCGTTTATGCAATAGTTTGTCCGTGTCCTAAGCTGTACATTGGAAAAACAACGCAGGAGGTGCGACAACGCATCATCCAGCACAAATCTAGGATCAGACGCCGAGTTGAGAATGCCCCTCTAGTCCATCATTGGCTCTCTCATTCACACAGTGAGACTGATTTGAGATGGACAGTTTTGTCCAAAATTGAAAGAGATCCTCGTGGAGGAGATTTGGAAGGCCTATTAAGCCGTCGCGAGGCGTTATTAATCATGAAGTACAACACGGCTATTAATGGCCTAAATGAAGTCGCTGAGATTTTCAGACCAATTGCTTAAAGTAAAAAGAACACCTTAACTCTGCCGCTGTCTCTCTGTGCAGGGCTTGGTCTGTTCTGCTGCGTCGATCATTTTTTATACAATTATAAATCACGGAGAGTTTCATTTTCTGAGCCATGCATTACTCCCCACGTTGGGAAAGCCTTCCCTGTTGTTTAGGTGCGTAGTAAAGGAGTTGTTCCACTTTGGTAAAGACAAAACTACATAGTAAGAAATTTTAACCACAACACCCGGAAGCCACTTGTCTTTTTTATCTTAAGCACTTTAAATTGTAAACAATGTCCTTCGGGTTCACAAAATCTTAGCCACATTTTTTTAAATAACACACCTGTAGGGTCGCAGAACATAAACTACATGTACCAGCAAGCTTTGCGCTTTTGGTAGTCCTAATGAGAGTTATACGCCATTAGTACCCACAAGGCTGTGTGTATCCTCACTCGTGGTACGACTAGGTTGTGGACGGTTGGAAAATGTATTCCCGGTAAGCCTGCAAGGATTACTCCTGTCTAGGGAACAGGAGCTCTGAGATATTGGATCGTTTGACTTTCCGTTTTATTACTTACACAGCTCGTCTCGCTTTTTCAGATTCCGGCGCGGGATAAGCATCTTGAAGTTAACTGGAAAACTTATCTAAGTAAGTTCCAAACTCCATTCAGTGGGCTGCGGTCCAGTTTCTCGATTGCGTTTGTGAACGGTTGTTCGTAGTTCTATGAGATCACGCTAGTTAACGGAATTCATTTCGTCCGTTCTCCCTTCCTTTAGATACACAAGTATTCAATCATTGACAGCCGGAAAAGAGGACAAGTTCTCTTGCTCCAGTAAGTTGAGCGTACATTACCTACCTTTGTCCAAAGTCTCCTGTGGGTCATGTGTTATTTGTTTAGCCTGTGGTAGACAAGTTGAAATTCTGATATAGTTGGTTTTGGTTTTTTCCGTGTTTAGGTCCCTCTGCATTGGAAACGAGATCCATTTAAGGCAGATAGATTTCCACGTTCTAAGGTGGGTTTTGATAAGCCCGGGTGGTGCTTCGTAGTTACTCTGAGTCCAATTTCATATTCTAAAACCTTTCTATTGTTCATTTCAGAAATTGGTTGGTCCTGAGGAGAACCCATAATTCTGGGGTTCGAAACGCGTCGACCAGTTCTCATTTCCTTGTGTCGCACCGCTTTCATAAAATTGTATTTCCATGCGAAGTTTAAAACATTTTTGTCATATTCATTTGCGCAATATAATAATGAAATGTTTTTTGACATTAGAATTGAGATGTAATTAATTGTACAAAGAAAGAAAGGTCGCCACAAGGACCCAGTTCTTGACAGTTTTTGTATGTATGCCGTGTATGCATGAGTATAAAGGCCATGAGTGTTTGATGAATGTTTGCATTTATTTTCTCTTTGTTTCCAGGGGAACATTAGTTATGTGTCATTGTAATATATGCCTTGTAATATTTTGTATATATGACCTTAGCGCAACAAAAGAAATGTTTCTGCGCAAAATTATTCTTGAAATATAAAATAAATTCTAATCATTTCCGTCAAATAATAAGGAAATTCATAAATCCCTCCTTCTCAGTTTCATTTCTTTTTAGGAGCTATAAAAGTATTGTGTTGAGTATTTCTCAGCTTGAACTGTTTGTTCTGTTTTCTTGCATCTTCGGCTCAGTTCAGCTGAGTTTTTTGAGCCACCACCCTGTGTTGTTTTCTATCACCCTACTAGGTGGCAGCGCTTGCTTCAACTGTCTTCTCAGCAGTAAGTACCATAGTTGTGGTTGCCCTGTATGACGGGGAGTAAAACAACAGAAAGTGTATCAAGGGCTGCAGTGCCCCTTGCAGCAGTGGGTGGGTCAGTGGGAACCCCACTCAAGGAGGTAGCGTGCTGATTGTCCACCATCGCTCACTAAGTGCAGAGTCCTCCGATGTCGTGAGAATGTCCGGCATGCTAGGTGCAGTGTAAGGGACTGGAGAGGAAGTGGAGGGTGCAAAGCACAACACTACCGAGCAAAGTAGCCTCGGCGTGCGCTCCGATATCCCCAGCGCAGCCGCCAATTCCAACACCATACACCTGCAAACTTGACTTAATCAAAACAAGCAGGCGGCGCCCGGTGGAGGTGCAACTAACAGGCAGGCTCAGAGGTCCTCAGAGGGTAGGGACACACAGCGTGTGGACAACGCTACGTCTAGCAACACTTATACGAACATCCCTGCACAGGCTGTGACCCTGCCTGTGCACTCACCTGTCCGAAGTAGGACGAACGCCGGTCATCTACCCCTGCACCAATGCCGAGAAGCCGAAGCAGATTTGGGTCGGCTTGGCGGTGTTTAAATACATTGCTGTATTGGAGAAGCCGCCTGGTCAGGTGGTATGACTCTTGCGTGGCCCAGCATGGGTCACGTGGTGCATGGTGCGAAGATGCAGCGAGCAATGGGTGGCGTCCCCGGATCCAAGTCAGCCATATTGGAATGTGTTCAGAAGGCCTAAGAAGCAGGCGAAATGGCGATCAAAAGTGTCAACAGGCTGGTGTTATGGGGCAAAATAAGTCTACCCTTGGGAAATTTAAACAAATGCGCTCATAAAAACTCTCATTAAAAAACCACAGATTGGTTTTGGGGTAATCAAGTTTCATCGGGTAAAAATGGCTGTAAATAAAGTATTGACTAGAGTATCACCTCGGATGCCAGTGAGTAATTAAGGGCGCCAAGGTAGGGAGGTCTGCATGGACCTGGCGCTACAAAGTAGGTAGTCCCAGGAGAGCGGTCTCTATTCAAAACTACATTGTAGTAGAGCACTTCATTGTAGTGGAGACCTTGGGAGCAGTAGATGGTGTTGTCACAGGTTACCACTAGTGTCAGAGGTTGCGGTATGTGATGTCCCAGTCCAGAGTGGAACCCAAGGCATCAGCTACTTATTAGTCAAGGCAGCCCAGGGTATGTTGTCATTAAGGCCGCAGGTGTCGGTAGACAGGCGGTGCACCCATCTCTGCTCAATCCTTAAGAGTGCTTGGTGTGTAATCCTGGAGTGTGACTTGAGAACCATCCATTTTAAGGTTTCTGCCTTATGGTTAAGGTCCCTACAGTGTGTGTATAGCTTAGTAGTTGTCTTCATGCATCTCACGTTACATTTGTGTTCAGTAATTCGTAGCTTGATCTGTCTCATCGTCATCCCTATGTATTTTTTATCACAGGGACATGTTAAGAGGTATATACATCTGGCTGTATTGCAATTTGTGTGCCTCTTGAGTTGCCATGTAAAGGTGTTAGACAGTTGGATCTCCTTGAAGACATTTGTCTGATCACAGACCGAACATCCCCTGCAAGGATAATGACCAGTAACCGGTGGTAAGTCCCATAACGTCCTTTGGGCGCCTGGATCCTTGGTTCTAGGTCTGGTGTGTACCTTAAGGTTGGATGTACGTTTAAAGGCGAACCTGGGACGTGGGAGGTTAAGGTCCCCTGTGTTGATTATACCCCAGTGTTTGTTAATCGTTTTCTTAATGTGAGACAAATTGTGGGTGAATGAGGTGACACAGGTGAGCGCATCAGTGGGTTCCTTATCTGAGACCTGAAGTAACGCCTCTCTTGGGTTGTTCATATTCCTTTTATAGGAGTGCCTGATCTGTTGGGCTGGATAGCCCCTTTCCCTTAAGTTGTGTTGTAGGTGTTGGGCCTCCGTTCTGTAGTCAGATAGGGTGGTACAGTTTCTCCTAATACAGAGTAACTGGCCTAAAGGAAGGTTGTTTCTGAGTGACCTCGGGTGATGGCTATCGTATAGGAGAAGACTGCTCCTGTCAGTCGCCTTCCTATAAAGGTTTGTGCTAAGACCCGTGTTGGTGAGCCATATCCTTAAGTCCAAAAAGGGGATGTCGGAATCGGATACAGTGTGGGTAAATTTCAAGAATACGTTTTGTGTATTGATCCAATTACAAAAGGCCTCACAGGTTATTAAGTCGCCTTTCCATAGGATGAGGATATCATCTATGTATCTTCTCCATAATGTCAGGTTGTCTCTGTATGGGTTGTTGGGATTCATAATGACATCTTCCTCAAAGGCAGCCATGTACAGACAGGCCACACTAGGGGCAAAGGTACTCCCCATGGAAGTACCTTGGGTCTGATAGAACAATTGTGTGTCTTATTCAAAAAAGTTTTCAGTTAAGGCCAGAGTGGCACAGTTCATGATGAACGGGATGGGCGTGGGCGAAGTCCAATCCTCTTTAAGGAGGCTGGACTCTATTGCCTGCAAGGTGGCTTGTTGTGGGATATTAGTATACAACGCCTCCACGTCCAAGGTGACCAGTAAGTCCACCCCAACCCTCCCCTCGATGTTGTCGATCAAGCAGAGGACATCAGTAGTGTCCTGCACAAATGAGGGTATCTTCCTCACCAATGGCTTGAGAAAATGGTCGCAGAATTTTGAAAGGGGTTCGAGCAAGAACCCTATCCATTACACTATTGGTCTCCCTGGGACCGGTGTAGTGTTCTTATGGATTTTGGGGAGGGTGTAGAAATATGGAGTCTTGGGGTCTTTAGTCATTAGGAAGTCAGCCTCCTTCCTGCTTACCCACCCATTAGTCTCAGCCTCAAAAACCAAAGATGCTATTTCAGCAGACAATCTCGGAGTCGGGTCCACAGTTAAGGGGGTGTAGTGGTTGGCGTTGCCGAGTTGACGTCTACACTCTCTATCAAAATCCGTGGTGGATTGG
Source organism: Triturus cristatus (assembly GCF_964204655.1). Lineage (NCBI taxonomy): Eukaryota > Metazoa > Chordata > Amphibia > Caudata > Salamandridae > Triturus > Triturus cristatus. The sequence continues at coordinate 319,793,393 of NC_140593.1, read as the reverse complement.
TTACAATCGCCCCTCCCTTGTCCGCCTGCTTAATAGTGATGCTCTAGTCAGTAGATAGTACCCTGGCAGCCTCTCTCTCTGCATTAGTCAGGTTGTGGAACATGGGGGCTCTGGGGATTTTGGTCAGCCCCTTGAGTACAGCACCCTCAAATGCCAGGATCTCAGGGGAACCATATTGTTGTTTGGAGTGAACGTGGATGGATTGCGTAACCCAGTGTCATTGTGTTCAGGAAGGGCCTTGTCCTGAAAGAACGCTTTGAGTCGTACTTTCCTAAAAAATTGTTTCAGTTCACACATCTCATTGAATTTGTCTGGTACGGGCGTGGGAACAAATGCCAGACCTTTTCTAGAACAGTTTTTTCAGTAGTAGTAAGGAGTCTAGTGGAAAGGTTGACTACTAAGCCCTCCTTCCCCTGCTAATGCTCCTCGTCTCTACTGACTGTGGTGTCTGATCCTGCCACTGTACCCCCTTCTGTGCTCCTCTTCTTCGCCCTCTTCCTTTGCCCCAGCCTCTGCCTAAAAAAGGGGGGTTGTTTATTGGATAGTAGTGTGGTGGGCCCTGAGGATATATTGGGTACTACCATGGTGGAGGAGCGGAACCGTGGAACATCGGCCCATTATCAAAGTTGGGGTATGGTTGGAAATTAGGTCTCTGTTGGTTACGGTTGCCCCAACTCCCAGTGCTGGAATCACTGTTGGATGAACCCCTTCTGCTGCCAGTGTCTGAGCTTTCGTCTGAGGAGTAACTATTCTTGGATGTGGTATAATCATCTTTGAGGTAGGGGTAAACCCTCTCCTTATCGAATTTAGCTACATCCTTTTGCAGTTTGGTAACCTTTTGTTTCAATAGAAATTCTCTGTTTTCTGCGATTTAGTTGTTAATCTCCGCTAGTTTAGATGAAAAGGCAGTTTTGGGGATAGATGATTTCAATGCAGCCTCTGCCACCTGTATCCCCCCCAGGAGGGCATCAGCCAGTCTTTTAGCAGTGTTAATGTTTAAGACCAACAGGTCTTTGGTGCACTTCCATGATACCTGGCACCAGTCTTTCTTGAATGGCCCATCCTCTATAAAGATTCTAGGCAAGATGTTGACTATGAAGCGGCTGGGTGTGATGTTTGCCCGCAGGTAATCAGTCATTAGGGACCATGAAGGGTGATCTTCAGCCATTCTTTCTTCAGTTGCGTAATCGAAGTCCAGTCATCAGTAAGTGACCATGAGGCTACAGCCCCTCCAGAGCCTAATAAGGAAGGAGCTGTTCTCAAGATGTCGGCTATAGCTTCCTTATCAAAGCTAAGTCCCTGGGTATCCCACACTGTATCCGATTCCAACATCCCCATTTTGGACTTAAGGATATGGCTCACCAACACGGGTCTTAGCACCAACCTTTATAGGAAGGCGACTGACAGGAACAGTCTTCTCCTATATGATAGCCATCACCCCAGGTCCCTCAGAAACAACCTTCCTTTTGGCCAGTTTCTTCATATTAGGAGAAACTGTACCACCCTATCTGACTACAGAATGGAGGCCCAACACCTACAACATAACTTAAGGGAAAGGGGCTATCCAGCCCAACAGATCAGGCACTCCTTCAAAAGGGCTATGAACAACCCAAGAGAGGCGTTACTTCAGGTCTCAGATAAAGAACCCACTGATGCGCTCACCTGTGTCACCTCATTCACCCACAATTTGTCTCACATTAAGAAAACGATTAACAAACACTGGGGTATAGTCAACACAGGGGACATTAACCTCCCACGTCCCAGGCTTGCCTTTAAACATACATCCAACCTTAAGGACACCCTGGTACACACCAGACCTAGAATCAAGGAACCAGGCTCCCAAAGGACTTTATGGGACTTACCACCGGTTACTGGTCATTATCCCTGCGTGGGATGTTCGGTCTGTGATCAGACAAATGTCTTCAAGGAGATCCAACTGTCTGACACCTTTACATGGCAACTCAAGAGGCACACAAATTGCATTACAGCCAGATATATATACCTCTTAATATGTCCCTGTGATAAAAAATACATAGGGATGACGATGAGAAAGATCAAGCTACGAATTACTGAACACAAAAGTAACGTGAGATGCATGAAGACAACTACTAAGCTATACACACACTGTAGGGACCTCAACCATAAGGCAGAAACCTTAAAATGGATGGTTCTTGAGTCACACCCCAGGATTACACACCAAGCATTGAGGATTGAGAAGAGATGGGTGCACCGCCCGTCTACCGACACCTGTGGCCTTAATGACAACATACCCTGGGCTGCCTTGACTAATAAGTAGCTGATGCCTTGGGTTCCACTCTGGACTCGGACATCACATACCGCAACCTTTGACACTAGTGGTAACCGATGACAACACCATCTACTGCTCCCAAGGTCTCCACTACAATGAAGTGCTCTACTGCAATGTAGTTTTGAATAGAGATCGCTCTCCTGTGACTACCTACTTTGTAGCGCCAGGTCCATGCAGACGTCCCTACCCTGGTGCCTTAATTACTCACTGGCACCGAGGTGATACTCTAAGCTATACCTCTCTGAAGAGCTCTAATTAGAGCGAAACACTGTGTCGCCCAGCGCGGAGACCGACTACATTACCCAGCGGCCCTAGCGGCGGACCCGGAAGCCGCCGATCTCGGTTTCGCGCCTGGAGGCGCTTTAAAAACGAACGCTGACACCGTATCGCGGGACCGCGCGCGGGCGGCGCCGGGCTAAGCCCGGGCAAAGGGCGGGCCCTCTGTAGCCCGAAGGAGCCGAAGTAGGCCGGGCCGGGCTCACCCCCTTGACTCTTTGCGGTATTGTTGTGACTCTGCGGTATATTATAATAGTGATTGTAGTTTTTAAATGTTCATCTTGTGTATTGTATTGTAATTTATGTTTCGCGTCTAGGTATTGTTAGATGTGCTTTACTAGGATTGCGGTCTATTAGCTACATGATCATGGCCAGCAACAAGGGCACATTAGATGGCTATGTCTGGAAAGTTTATTCCGGGACAGACAGAGAAACGACCCTTGCCGAACTAAGAGCGAAACGTCGTAGCTCTGTAGAGCATATAAAAAATATGTCCACAACTTCAAATTTGCTCGATAATGTTAATTCATCTCATAAAAGCCCCCTCTCCGATCACGAGACTTTATCTTGTTCGGATAACACCGACAAATCAATACCTCCTGGTAATCCTTCCATGTATGATTTATTGGAAGATTTGTCCTTTACCACCTCACCATGTCCTACAGAGGTAACTTCTCCGCCAGTCATATCTAACGACTTACAAATAGTGGCATCATCATCTCAAAATACTATTTTCTCAGGGGCATCTAAAAGAATAGGTCCTTTGCCAAAGAAAAGGAGGAAGCTAGATCCAGGAACCTATAAAAATAAAGGCAAACACAAACCCAGCCACAAATCGAATCGGGCTCATACTGCCAATAGTCCCACCCACGTTGCCATTGATACACCCCTTCCTGGTACCTCGGTATCGTGTTCTGTAAATGATATCACAATAGCAGAACTAATGGGCAACATAGACAAATTGTTCAAAATCCATTTGATACCCATTTTGGATAGTCTAAAAAATATTGAAAAACGGCTTATGAAAGTAGAATCTATAGTTATTAATAAAGGAGACTCATGTAAGAGTACTGCAAAACTAACAATGTCGTCCTCTACTGTGTCCGTTCCTGCGGTATCACCTCCCATTCTGCTTTCACATCAGATAGTTAGCCAGGGTGAGAGTAGTATAAATAACGCTACAAACACCCACGCAGAAAGAACCAGTATTGCCAAGTCAATCCAGCCAAAAAAGGTCATGCCATGTCAAGGAGGAAATATTCTATTACCTGGGGTAGTAAATTCTGTCAGTGAGACTCGTCGTTTAGCCCCTATGGCAAAGATGCACGATTCTTCTACTGTTAATCTCCCACCAGAGGCTGTACCGCTTGTAGTGGTGCTTGCGGGTGTTCCCATTTTGAAGAGCGAGGTTAAAGAGGGATATTCCCAATTAAAAAACAAGGTGATTCACTGGTTGGGACAAAATCGTCCCCTCCCCTCGTACATTAATGGGGAAATCCTACATGTTAGGCGCTTATCATGGTTGGGTAATACACCAAAAAACATAAAAGGTGACATTATCCTGGTTAACTTCAGGGACCCCAGGGCTGTTAATTACATCTTAAACTGGCATACAGATCATGGGAGGTCCGTTATTACCACCTGGGAACTGACTTACTTCTTTCCTAGACCTAGGCCAGTTTCTAGTTTTAATCTTGGGACCTCATTATGTAACCAAATAAATGCCCCAATTTTGACGAGTAATCGCTTTGAGGTGTTAGCCAACCTCGAAGATGTAGATTGACTCAATAACAATCTGGTCATGACAGCGAGCCCTGTTCAACCAATGCTTGATCCATTTCTCTCTAGAAATAAGACAAGAAACCCCCAAAAGGAAGCAATTATAGACACCTGTCCAAAACAAGTTTATGATCTTCCATTGACCACTATTTGCCCCAGTAATGCCCAGGGTTCTAAGGGGAGCTTATTGTCCTGGAATATTGCCGGGTTGATTTCCAAACTAGATTCACCAGACTGGCTTACTTTTGTCAACAATTATGACCTTTGCATATTCCAGGAGACTTGGTCATGTGAACCTTGTTTTGTTCAGGGATATCTTAATTACTCTGTGCCGGCTTCCAAGGGCCTTAGGGGCAGACCTATGGGAGGATTAACAATATGGGTTCGCCAGTGCTTAAAGCTGGTTATTAAAGTTATTGATATTAGCAACCAAGACATCCAACTAATTAGACTGGAATCAGATAAATTGGGAAGATTGGACATCTATAATGTATATGCCCGGAGTAACAAGGGTAGAAGGTCCGATACTTTAGTCGCTCTAAGTAGTCTACTCGACACCCATTCTCTAAACAATAACATTGTCATTGCGGGTGATTTTAACAGAACTTTTGATCCCCTACTTAATAATGATGACTTATTTGGTGATGAGGAGGACCAACAATGGGGTGTTCCCAAATTAGAGCTTCCACCGGTTTTGCGGTGGACTCCAGATGTTATAGCCCTAAATTCTTTATGTTACGAAAAGGGCCTAAGAGCCCTAAATGGTAGGACTAACGGCGACAGGAATGGGTCAAATACATTCGACAATGGCCGACATACCACTAGAATTGATTATGTGATATGTAGCCTAAAACTATGGCCCTTGATCTGTGATATGGAGGTTGTTAAGAGGATAGAGAGCGATCATAATCCTTTGTGTACCACTCATAAATGGTGGCTTTATACCATTTTTCCATCTTGTCCCTCCGCGACTGCTCCCCCACGGGTCGTTCCTACAAACGACATGCGGAGGCTAAGATGGGAAAAGGTAGCAACTAACCACCAGGTCATTGCCGCGATTAATTCACGGGTGGACACTGTAATATCGGATATAAAGAACCTAAACTCACTTGGTAGTGGCTTAGGTGAAGTTGAAGGATTACACAATGCTCTTTTTTATAAGATCAAGGAGTATTTTCTGAAACCTGTTAAAAATAAAGGCAATAGAGTTCTTAAACCTGCCAAATGGTATAATGAACAATGCAGGAAATCAAGATTAGCCCTAGGTGAAGCCATTAAAGGGGGTCAATCCACTCTAATTCAAGCTGCTAGAAAGAACTATAAAACTAGCATATCCAAGGCCAAAAAAGCTTGGGACGAACATCACTGGATCGAGTTAAAGGCAGCCAGTGACAGTAGGGACTCCCGGTTATTTTGGCACAGTGTCAGATGGGGTAAAGCTGGTTCCCCGGGGTCCCCAAACAACAATGTGCCTGAAGAAGCATGGATAAAATTTTTCAAAAACCAGTATGCTGCTCCAAGAAATGACAGCATGGCTCAGGAGCCTAGGGTTGACCTCCCTAAAGAGAATCTTTTTAGCACTGCTGAAATCATGCTGGCCCTGAACACGGTTGCCTGTGGTCGTGCTCCTGGTCTTGATGGTGTGCCAGCTGACTTATTTGTAAATGATAAGGATCGCTGGTGCCAGTATATTCACCTTCTTATTAATGCCATAGCCTCGGGTGCTGCGGTACCAAAATCCTGGCAGGGTGCAGTTATCATTCCTATTTTCAAGAAGGGTGACCGATCCCTGCCAGGCAATTACAGGCCAATAAGCCTTATTGATACCATCCAAAAGGTTGTGGGACGTGTGATCGTCAATAGGCTCCTGGAATGGGCGGATGAGACAAATGCTCTCTCACCATTCCAGGCTGGCTTTCGACGGTCCACAAGCACGGTCGACCAGGTATTCCGTTTTACCCTGTTACAATGGAAGACGGTGGTCCTGGGTAAAGGCAGCTTGTATGCAGCCTTTGTAGATCTACGGGCCGCTTTCGTCCTTGTCCCTCGCTCTAATCTTTGGACGGTTCTAAATAAGCAGGGTCTCCCCAGCGATCTACTGTCCCTAATAATGAGGCTACATGAATCTAATTATGCTAGAATCCAGTGGGGAGGACTCGGTTCGGTAACCACGGACTTCCCTGTCGAAAGGGGAGTCCGGCAGGGATGTTCGATGGCTCCCGTTCTTTTCACCCTATACATCAATGATGTGGTAGCCCGTATGACCTCTGCACAAGTGGACGCTCCCTTTTTAGCTGGGATAAAAACTCCTATTTTAATGTTTGCTGATGACACGCTCATCCTATCTAAAACACAGAGTGGTCTGCAGCGCGCCTTATCTATTTTTGACCAATTCTGTGGGGAGTATGGATTAGAAGTTAACACTGCCAAAACAAAGCTTATGATATTTAATCCTCATCGTAGCTTTAAATCAAAAATTATTTTAAATGCTCGCCCGCTAGAAGTAGTGAACACTTTTACATATCTGGGTATGCACATTTCTAGCGAGAAGAACTGGCGACATCACGTTGACATTGCTACACTCAGACATAGGCAACTGGCAGGTGCCATTTCCTCAGAGCACAGAAAATCATTGACCAAACCTGTAAAACCTGCTCTACAGGTTTATGAAGCAAAAGCTCTAGGCTCCGCTTTATATGGTGCTGAGCTCTGGGGCTTTGAGAAGGTTGCTGCACTCCAATCTTCAGAAAACAAATTTCTTAGGGCAATAACAGGACTCCCTAAAAGTACTCCATTGGTGCCCCTCAGATATGATTTGGGCAGAAAAGCAATTTCAGACATGGTACAACTGCGCCCGATTTTGTATTGGCGCAGGTTATGGACGACTCCTGCTCTTTCCCATTATGCAGATGGTTTCTTAGACATCATAAGGTCTGATGTTCATCATAAAATAGAATGGTTAAAGGCACTTAGGACATCCCTGTATGAGCTTGGCTTGCGCTCCCTCTGGGATGATCCTGCGAGAGCCAGCTTTCCATCCAAAAGCATTCTAAAGAACATCTATTGGGAGCTGGTTGCTCGACGGAATTGGAATAGTCTGAGTGTTGGTTCTATGACTTCATATTTTATAGAGGCAAAGATGTATCCTTGTTTGGAACCATACTGGGATATTATAACAAGGCCCTTAGAAAGAAAGCTTCTTTTTCAACTTAGAGTAGGTGCACTTCCCCTTAAATTTTTGACATCTAAGTGGGAAGGGGGTTCTGGCGATGGATGTCCTGTATGTGGCTCAGGTAAAGAAACCATTGGTCATTTTCTATTTGTTTGCAAGCTTTACGCAGTCCCTAGGCGTAACTGGTTGACCCCGATGTGTAAAAATTTAGGTACAACCAGTGGTACCGTGGCCCTGCGTATTATACGAACGAATACTTTGCCATGGATATCTGTAGCCACTGCAAAATATCTAGGCTGGGCGTGGTCAATCAGACAGAGACTGCTAGTCGTTTGACTATTCTCACGATTCGGGAGAGACTGCTAGTCTTTTTTGATTATTCTCTCCTATATTTTATGTCATCTTTTTAGCTATATTTAACTGGTTTTTAAACAATTTTATCATCTAGTTGTGTTTTAAAAACTTTTTATTCATCGCCAAAGTTCAACATGCCGCGGGGTTATGATTATGATAACATTTTCATGTGTATGCTTTGTATCTGATCCCTTGATCACAGTTTAATACTTTTTTAACTATGTATGTAATTGTCTATGCGAATGTATTTTTTTTTGCTTTTATGAATGATATTCGAATAAAGCATACTTTGAATTGAATTGAATTGATACTCTAGTCAATACTTTATTTACAGCCATTTTTACCCGATAAAACTTGATTACCCCAAAACCAATCTGTAGTTTTTTAATGAGATTTTTTATGAGCGCATTTGTTTAAATTTCCCAAGGGTAGACTTATTTTGCCCCCTAACACCGGCCTGGTGACACCTTTGATCGCCATTTCGCCACCTTCTTAGGTCTTCTGAACACATTCCAATATGGCCGACTTGGATCCCGGGCTGCCACCCATTGCTCGCTGCATCTTCGCACCATGCACCCTGTGACCCACGCTGTGTCAGGATCGGTACACGGAGCGCCTGCCCAGACTACGGGTCCCAGAATCCCATGTGCCTGAAGGGGAGGAGCCATGGGCATAAAACGCCCGGATCGCACGCATCAGGTGTGCGTAATTGATGTATTTCCGGACTTGACGGGCGGAGTCCCGTAAACTTCTTTCCCGCGGCTTTTGTGAGAGGCGAGGGGAGAGCTGCACCTTTCGGCCGAGCGAGTTCGGTATCAGAGTCTCTGGGATAGGAGACTCCGTGTTAACGTCCTGTTTCCATTGGTTCTGGGGTTTCCCTGCGGCGTTTACGACGTGTTGGGAGGCAAGCACCGGCATCTGAGTCGTCTTCCGGACTGATCCCAGGAGAGAGGCGAGATCCTCGACATCACGCTATATCCACGGCGGAGTTCCGGTCTACGCCGACAAACAGCAAGTATCTGAAGGGGTATCAGTGCCCAAAGAAGGAAGAGCGTGTACTACGGACAGGTTCTCATGGCCGGATGGCCATTGGCAAAGTCTGTAGTGATATGCAAAGACCCTCGTAAAGGTCTGGAGTAAGACCTAGGGATACTGATAGTTGAAATCAGTTAGACCTCCGTTTCGTAACACAGAGGATTATTCTGTACCGAGTTAGGTGGGGGTCATTCGTAATTCATTTCGGAGCCCGAGCTCCAGAGTATTGTTGCAGTTGTCTTGGTATAACTTTCCCAGCACACCTACATCATAAACTTCCAAAGAAATACAGAAGGGGGGGAGTCCCCGTTCTAATCGGTGCTGCTTCCAGAAGTGGAGCATCGACCCGTTGTCAAGATAGACGCCACATGTTCCTTTCTTAATCTTTTGTCCACTACTTATAACGGCAGAAAAGGAGACTGCCAATCTTCTTTAGTTTTCCTCCATTTCAGGGGTACAAGATTATAACCCAGACTTGTGGGTACTTTATGGTTTACACGTTTGCAAGTTGTGTATGGTTACGTCCCAGAGTGGTGGTATGAGTGTGATGCAGAAAGTAGAAGCTCTTTACCATATCGGTGCCCAGTAGCGAGAATTACTGAGAGTAGGTGTTTGGATTGCAACTTGTATTATTATTGTGTGTGTATTAACTTTACTTTACAGGTTCTACTCTCCGCTGTTCCCATCCTTCCCTTCCCTCGCTTGACTGCTCCAGTCTTCCGTGCCTTTAGTGCAGGAAGTTGGTGACGTCGAGAAGTGGACCCCATATAGCGTCGCCCGAATCCTGAGGAGTGTTGGACCTGGGACGGATTCTTGACACGCTGGGCCACGCAGGAGTCATACCACCTGACCAGGCGGCTTCTCCAATTCAGCGATGTATTTAAACGCCGCCAAGCCGACCCTAATCCGCTCCAGCTTCTCGGCATTGGCACAAGGGTAGATGACTGGCGTTCTTCCTACCACGGACAGGTGATTGCACTGGCGGGGTCACAGCCTGTACGGGGGTGTTCGTATAAGTGTTGCTAGATGTAGCATTCTCCACACGCTGTGTGTCCCTACTCCCTGAGGACCTCTGAGCCTGCCTGTTAGTTTCACCTCCACCGGGCGTCGCCCGCTTGTTTTGATTAAGTCAAGTTTGCGGGTGTATGGTGTTGGGATTGGCGGGTGTGCTGGGGATATCGAAGCGCACACTGAGGCTACTCTGCTCGGTAGTGTTGTGCTTTTCACCCTCCACATCCTCTCCAGTCCCTTACACTGCACTTAGCATGCCGGACATTCTCACTACATTGGAGGGCTCTGCACTTAGTGAGCGATGGTGGGGGTGGACAATCAGCACGCTACCTCCTTGAGTGGGGTTCCCACTGCCCCACACGCTGCTGCAAGGGGCACTGGGCCCTTGATCAACTTTCTGTTGTTTTATTCTCCATAATACAGGGCACCCACAACTGAGGTGCTTACTGCTGAGAAGACCGTTGAAGCAAGCGCTTCCACCTAGTAGGGTGAGGCATCTTACAAGATTAACATTTTTTCATGCGTTTTCTTCCAGTCACCGATAATGTTTTTATACCTTATTTTTATACTCACTTGTTATGAAGAGCACACATGTCTGCCTCACATGCTCTTGTTTGATGAACCACGTTTTGTGGGGCTGTAACGATGACCCCGCTTAGCTTTTCCCATATGTTTTTGCTTGTGTCATCCCTGTCTAGGTTTCCACTAGATTTTGCGGGACCAAGTGCTCGCACACAAAATTAGTGGGAGGTAGGAACTCTTCCACAAGACCACTATGTTTAGATAGTTTCTAGGTCCTGATGAAATGCACTGTATCATTCTGAACACACTGCGTGAAACATGTCGACCTCAAGTTTAGAGTAGAGCATTGCTCCCCTGGACCATTGAGCCAGCGAGCAGCCTCTCTTTTGTATTTTAACAAGGTGGATTACCACTTTATTTAATTTTTCTTGTGGACTATCCAACCTTTTTTAACCACTCACTCACATCTATACTCACACCTAAGGCCCTCACACTCACGGCACCATACGGCAGGAACAGAAGATCTCCACTAAAGAGCCCCTTTATGGGTGCCCGTCGTGTATTGCACCGCCGACCCTACGAGGAGCGAGTCCATATGATGAAGCATGACACCTAGCTTGCTGGGTGTGTGAGGACTCTAGTTTCGACAAGGAGGATTCCCCTCCTGTGTGTCTCCACCCACGTTGGTTCATCCACCTTCTCCACTGGGGAACTGCATACTCTCCTTTGTTTTAATGTAACCCCTCTTAGATAGGCCTTCAGTCAATACCATACTATTGGAATAGGCACCGTGCCCCAATTATTATCTATATACGGCCCTAGTGCTGCTCACATAAGTTCCACATACTCTGAATTACTAAGGTGTCTAGGAAATGTAAATTCCCGCACTAATTCCTTAACCGCTGGCTATAGCTGCACCGTTAGCATCATCGGGTTGTCATCGGACGTAATTTTGGGACATTCCACCACGGATGTGTTTTCCAACATAATATTGTTGACAAATATCATATCGATCCTTGAATAGTGTTTGTGTGGTGATGAAAAAAAAGTATAGCCCGGTACATGTGGGAATAATCTCCTCCAAGAATTCTCCAACTGATGTATGTGAAGAAGTTCTAAGATAGCAGCCCTAGTCTTACACATTCTAACAGGAGCTGTAGTATCAGTGTGTCAATCTTCCTATCTAAAATACAGTTTGAAATCTCCCATAACGATCAATTCAACAGTCCACTCCAGCAGCTCGGAGCTCAAATGAAATATAACATCCGGACAATCGGTATTAGGGCCGTATACCATGCAGATTGTAACCACACGCCCATAGATCATCAGTTGAGAGATTGCCCATCTCCCTTTATAATCCGCCTGCGATCGAAGGACAACAGCCCCACATCTCTTAGACTTTAATAAACGCCCCCCCCTCATATAGAAATGGATTGCGATGTACATACAATAATATCATACCCCAGCTATTTTAACTGAGCTCGGTCCTTATAGGCAAGATGTGTTTCCGCAAGCCCTAATATATGGGTTTCAAATACACGCAGATCCTCCATTACTAACCGGCGATTTCCAGCTTGATTAAGCCCCGCTACATTCCAGCACATCCACTTAAAGTCCGACATTTAATAGCATTTGTAAACTCGGTCTAGTCATTGCTGCCCTTATTATGTGCCCCTTTCCCCAGTGCTCAACCCGTGTGAAATTAACTAAACTGTGGCTCTTTACACCCCCCCTCCCTGAACCCTTACTTGTAGACCAATCAGCCATTTGTAGACCCTCTCCTCCCTTCCTACCCCCCCAGTACCTACAAAAAGGAATCGCCCCCTTCCTTGCTGTCCCAGAATGACAGCATAACAAAGACGCCCCCTCTGCACCCCCACAAGCCCCCTAGGCCCCCCCGGACCCTAACCAACCTCCCAACATAATTTTTCCATAGCAACATAGCAAAACAGTAATAATAAAAAAGCGCTTTGAAATTACAAATCAACAAAAAGCTTTTCACAGGCACTTCCTCTCTTGTTATACAAATAATCCCTGCTTTAGACATAGAGTCATTCCTAAACATTAGCCTGCCATTTTAATAAAGCTTGTTTAGTGTCCTGCTCATTAAAGAAAAAATGTTGACGACCATCCTTAATGATCTTTAGGCAAGCCGGTTCTTTCAAAAACACTTGTGAACACACAGTCTTTAGAGGAACCATTAATTGACGAAGTTTCCATCGCTTGTTCATTGTTGCCTTACACAAGTCGGAGCGCACAAAGATAGACATTGCATCACCCTTAACTGGAGCCGATGGACGCGCCTTCAGATATATCGCTTGACGTAGCAAAAAATTGCCCAAGAACACAAGGATGGGCCTAGCAAAGTTGGATCTGCGAGATAGACAAAGGCAGTCTGTGTGCCCGTTGAACCTGGGTATCTTTATCCCAGTCCGCTAGATCCAAAAAAGGCTTTTTGAAAGAGACTAACAATGAAAGCCTAGGGATCGTTGCCTTCCCTTCCTTCTGGATAACCAAAATCCGTAAGTTCTGGCACCGCTGGCGATTTTCAAGATCTTCAATCTTGGATTACATAAATATCATTGAGAATCCTATGTTTTTACAAGATTGACTGTATACGTATTGGCCTCTTCCACAGCCACAACACGCTGCTGTAAGTCAGTAGCCAGAAGAGATCTGGCTAACCTTGGTTGTTACATCCACCAGAGCTTGCTTAATTTCTCAGCTGTCGGCTTTTGCCTGTTGATAGTACTCTTGGGCCTCGGCTCTCTGAATGACCAGCACTTGCATGTGCCTAGACAGTGAGGGCTCCTTACCACCTATCAATTCCTGATCGTTAGTAGGCACTCCTAATTCCGGCATGGCTAATGGTGGCTGTGCAGAGCTGGGGGCCAGAGCAAGAACTGGAAGTGCTGAAAGTTCAGAGAAAGCGGCAGATGCAGGTTCAGCTGGCTGCCAATTCTGACCAGCAACACCATCATGAACTACAGACACAGCGCCAGGAATGTTAGCTGGTATAGGCTGTTCAACATCCGCTCCTGCTCCTTCTCCCACTGCCATTTCCGTAGAAGTTAGGGCCATATTGCCGGCATTGGATAGCCTAGAAATAATGGATTTGACTTCGCCCTTTGTGGCAACCCATTTACACAGCAGGCTGGTCCCTGGGCCAACTTTTGTGATGGTTGCTCAGGCCTTCTTTAGTCACCCCAGTGCATCAGTCACTTGTTGCTTCACTCCCCCACCATGGTCTTTACCGCCTTTGCCTGTCCTGATGACTTTTGAGCCCTTTGCTCTTGCTCCTTTCCCCCCTACAGGGTTATTAATTTTTGGATTGCCAGGATCCCTTGACTCATTTGTACATCAGTTCGATGCTCCGCGTGGTAATTAGGCTGAGTACTTTCCCAACCTTGCGCCGGGTTAAGCCGCACCAAATATAAAGCCCGTTCAATTTGAGTTGCTCCATTGGCCACAATATCAATAGGACTACAGACTGATTGTTCCACAGGGTCCCTCAAGTTATTATTTACACTATTCCCGTTTCCTGGATTTACACCTACAGCACCGATCAGTAACTGTGTGCCAGTCTCAACAAGGTCCTCTGGGATTAGTCCAGTGAATCCTACGGTAGTCGCTAGATTGACCGTTGTATTAGGTCTATCGCAAACAGTTTCGTTGCCCTACCAGCTTCTTGACAAATAAAGGCAGGGGACGTTGAAGATGCGATCGAAATATTAACTGTTCCAACCTCGTCTCCCCAGCCCTCCTGTACTGCAGCATTTAGCACTTCGGTGATCTCAACACCCGGAATGGAGTTCTCGGACCCACATGATCGGAGTAGCGCAGTTGCTCTCCCAGAGTGAAGCAACTTCAGAATTGGCTTTCCAAGCTGGGATCCGGCACCAACATCGGGCCCGGGGGTAAAATCATCATCGGTCGAGGGGGTGCACACTGGCGGCTCACCTGTAGGTGTTGCTGTTGTTTCCTCCATCGTTATCTGTACTTCTCATGGCTTTTCCGGCTGTAGTAGATGCTTCATAGTGACCGCGTCCTTTAGCGGTGCGTTGAGGAGCCATTCCGACCCCCTTCACCTCCTCTATAAGCACTGCTGAGCCTCCCCTGTTTCAATTAACCCGGGACCAACACCCGAGCTCAGCAAGCACCTGCAGTAGTATTGGCAATGGAGTCCACTGTGCAGCGTGGTTCGCATAGCCTTTTTTTTCACCTGAGCAATCCGGCACATTTGTTTAATGTAGGTACGAGTCACGATACAAGTCCCAGTTACAGCAAACCATTATGCTAATAAACACCTGCAATGCATTGAGGGGAGGCAGGCGGGCCATCGGTGGTTCACCGGAGGTTTGCGGGAGGAGCAGAGAGGAGCGTCCTCAAGCACAGAGTCAATCCGCCATCTTCCCTTCCCCTCCTTCTCTCACGAATAGAATTATAATCATTCCTACTTCTATACATAAACTCTCATATGTTTTCACATGCCATGTAGAGAGCTTAATGTGCATTGGCAAACCCATACATAGACTGTCACACCCTCTTACATATTCATAGATACACTGTGAGACCCTGTTCCATAACAATAAAGGTACCCTTACAACAATCACCATAATTATACACATACTCTCACACACTCACATTTCCATACAGACACCCTTATACCCATTCACATAGATATACGCAGACTCTGATTCCCTTTCATATACTCATTCACACCTGCTTTATTCCCATTCACATACTTATACAGTGTAACACCCATTAACATACTCATAAAGAGACTCACACCCTATCCCATACCCATACAGTCACTCACACCCTTACACATTGAAAATTCTTTTATTCTCATTCACATACTTATACAGACAGTATAACATCTATTCCCATACTCACACACACATTATTCTACACTCTCAGATATCCATACAGACACTTTGTAGCCATTCACATACTGATACACAGACTCTGACACCCTGTTACATACTTGTATGTAAACTGTTACAGCTTGTCGCATACGTATTGAGACCTTCTTTTTCCTAGCCATATATGTATACAGACAGTCTCATACCTATTTACATACCATTGTAGAGACTCTCACACCCTCTCACATACCCATATAGAGACTCTTACATCCTTTTGCATACCCATGTAGACACTCTTATACCTGTTTACATATCCATGTAGAGATTCATACACCATGTCACATACTCATACATAGACTTTCACACACTCTAACATACTATACAGACAGTGTCACAATCATTTACATAGCCATGCAGAAACACTCACATACTCTGACATACCCATGTAGAGACCCTTATATCCATTTATATACCCATACACAGAGTTTCACACCCTTTCACATATCCATTCATAGACTATGAGACACTGTCACAACCATTCACACACCTATGGAGATACTCTCACATCCTCTGAGAAATCTGTACAGATACTGTTATACCCATTCACATACCTATACCAGTCACTCATTCCCTCTGTTAATATGTTATATTGGTTTATTGAAGTAGTTAGTGAATTAATAATTAGATGATTTTATCTGGACCTTAATGTATTGTTTATTACTTTTCCAGATATACAGTTTTGAAAAAGAAGAACAACTACAATGCCTGATAAAATGCAAAAAAGAAAGAAAACAGAGGAAACAGGATTATCAACTTCAAAGTGAGATAAACAAACAAAATAAGGTGGAAAATGTGCAGAGTAAAAAAGAGAGGCTGGTAAGAGTACTAAGGAGTTGAATGGGAGTACAGTCTTATCTAAAAATTGAATTTGCACATCAAGTGGAAAAAAGGAAGGAG
Organism: Triturus cristatus; assembly: GCF_964204655.1. Classification (NCBI taxonomy): domain Eukaryota; kingdom Metazoa; phylum Chordata; class Amphibia; order Caudata; family Salamandridae; genus Triturus; species Triturus cristatus. The sequence continues at coordinate 319,777,114 of NC_140593.1, read as the reverse complement.
CATGTGTTTTACTAAGTAGGAAATATTCTAAGAAATCAGAGTAACAAAAAAGAAGAAAAATGAACAAAATGGACTCTTCTTTTTCTTCAATAAAATAATTTCCTCATATATTCAAATGAAATCTTGGGAGAACCACTATTTAAACTTCAATGCCTGCTGCTGATTTTTAATTTTCAGAGATGGTTGGCTGATGGTACATCTTACTTCTTCTCCTTTACTTGTGGAACGTCTGGTGTCTTTAAAAACTATAATATTAGGACATGCTCTTGTGCTTTTACAACAAAACAAAATAAAAACAGATTAACAAACTGTGAACTACCATTTCTCGAAACACTGCACAAGTTGTTGCAATGGTGGTATTTGCAGAATGGTTGGTTGGGCGTAGATGATAATACACTTATGGCAGTAGAAGATGTTGCTTTCTCCTTCATCATTGTTAAATATTCACATTAATGGTTGCTGGTGATGTCAACCCACATTGAGAATGTGCTGTAACTGTACTTTTTCATGCTACCTCTGCAAAGCTGTTTCCCACATAGCTTACATTCTTTGTATCTGGCACTGGCTTTCTTTTTTCCAGATGGTACAATAAAACAGTTCCACGGGATTAAAGTGACTGTTTTGGGTGTGGGTTGGATGTGTTAAAACAGGAACCAATAGAACTGAAGCCTTTAGCTTTGTTATTAAAGGACCCTGTGATGTAGGCTGCACATTAAAAAAGGTTTAAATATGTTACAATAGTTACAGTTATAATAGTTATAATATATATTTGTATGTACATTTTAAATAGGTATATTGGTTATAAGTAAATTAGTAATGTTGTTTAATTATTTTGTTCAAATAAATGTGTTATTCTATTTATGTTTGGTGTAATTGTCACTTATTTGTCACCTATTTTTCAGGTCTATCTACTGCATTGTTTTCTACCTTTTCTATGATTTTCATTGCTTTGACCCTATCATTTTTGTAGTTTTTACAATTCTTTATAATGTATTTTTCCACAAATGTAATAGTTTCTCCTTTCTAGGCACACACTGATGTACACCCATAGACACAGTTATTCATTCAGTAAGAGACCAAAACACACACTGACACATTAACTGTCACACTGAGGCATACCCTTATTCATGTACTGACAGACCCAAAGATACACTTACACATACATTAACACAAAATGGGACACACCTACACATACCATGATACAGGTAGGCACACAGTGTTACATACACTGACACACCTATTAACACACTGATTCAATCACTGAGATAGCAAGGTACACATCTACGGATACACTGAAACACCCAGACACATAATGACATTTACACTGACACACCCATACACACCGTCTTTCATTCACTGACAGACCAAAAGCAACATAATAACGCATAGAGTTAAATCAAGAGGTATACTGAAAGGTAGACTGACACACCCATATACACACTTTTTTCTGAAGAGGCACATCCAAATATACAGTAAGACATACACTGACACATCAGCGTACACCTATGTAAACACTGACATACCCAGTCACAAACAGATGCATAAACTAAGATACCCAGGCAGAAACCCATTCAACAGTAAAACACCAAATCATACACTAATGTATACATTTTCACATGCAGGCACACATTAACACATACACTGACACATCTATGCACATATTTATTTATATTGTAACCCGCCCAAATACATAGTAACATGTAGTAAGACAGTCACTCACACACTTATTAAAACACCGATTCTGCTATAAATTATAAGAACATTGACACAGCTCTTTTAGGAAAATTACAAAATGTTTTTATTTTTATTTTTACATTAAGAAACACTTTACAGCCACTTTAAGACAGCATATGATCCATTTACATCATACATTTGGGAAGTAAATCATTAAGAACATTTTGTAAGAAGATATAAGGACAAAGGCAAGATGAGTAGGTAAAGTTCATATACCTTTAGATATCCGTTGTCTGTCTTTATACTATACCCTTGCAATCTAGCTGATAATCTCCCCACTCATATCTACTTCATATATAGTTTAACTCTCTTTAGGGTTCAGGGTTTAGTAGTATTAGTAGCATTAGTAGAAGAAAATGATGTGTAAAGAACTACCATCAGTACAGAAGAGTCGTGATGTATAGGGTAGTGCAAGTAGGGCAAATATCTCTCATAAGAATGAAGTAAATCCTGGCAAGATTTATTGAAAACCTAGATTTTAAAAAAGATAAAAAGAAAGGTAAAGATTCTTCAATAGAACCTTGTTACTATAAATATGAATGAGGGGGCTTCTCAAACTCCATTTCTTGCATGCTTATTTGTACTGCAATCATACTACTAATTGATTACAAAATGCTATTCACTTATCTACGCGCGGACGTCTAAATCTCTGCCTCTGCTATTTTAATGGGCAGAGCTATCCACCCCAATTGAGGGGATCTCTATACACATAGGTGTATGTTTTAGTTGTAGATGAGGAAGTGACAGAAGAATGGCTGGAAAAAGGCGAATACTTTCTATCAAATGGGAGGGTGTAAGAGAGGAGTATGGAGGGGTTCAATCAAAATGGACCTAAACCAATAGTAAACATGGTCCAGCTCAGAGCTGAGTGAGTCTAGCCCCACACATTGCCAACTACTGGTACTGCAGCATGCTGCCATAGAAAATAATGGTGACACTGACAATATAATAATCCATAGCAACTACATTAAAATTCAATCAAAATATTTTAACTTGAAAAAAAACAACATTTAAATGTATGTTACAACAATTGAATATAATTAAATATAAATAACAATGAATTGTTATTTCATTATAAAATATATTAATACTTTTTTTAAGGAAAAGCTATTGTACCGTAAAAATATTGAAATTAATTAAAATTATTCTATAAACAGCTTTTAATATTTGTAATACATAATAAATATAAATATAATACATACAAATGTGCAGGCTCTGTGTCATTCCTCTCTCCTGCTCAGCCATGCTAACAGCTTCCCTCCCAGTAGTGTTGTAGTGTAGGGACCCCTAGAACATATGTTTGAAGTCCGCTGCTGGAGCCAGTAATCAGGGACAGAGGAACTGTGTATCTGGATAGAAGCGCCGTAGGCCCCCTGGCGTTAAGTATGCCCTGTGTAAGATGTTAAATTGTATGTTTTTAAAGCGTGTGTTTCTAGAGACCTTTTTGGGGTATTCTATAGCCTGCTCCCACTCCTTTTCATGTAGCGGCCAAACCATATCCTCCTCCCACGTCTGTCGCAGCGAGATTAGCGGTTTGAGTAGTAGTTCCTGGATGGCCTTATACAGCCATGTTTCTAGGTGTCTGCCCGCCCCCATATGTAGTATGGTATGTATTTCTGGATGTGTTGGTGGTTCTACTTCGATCGGATCCTAAAATGGGTGGCTGCTGGCTGTAATTCATCTATGTAACAGGAATTGCCCCGGTGGGAGATCATATTCCTCCACTAGCTGATTGTAGGGTCGTAATCGCCCGTCCTCGAAGAGGGTTTCCAGCTCACTCAGTGAGCTGTCGGTCCACACCCGCAGGGTTTGGGCAGTGTAATATCTCTCATTGTTGGTGAACCCTATCAGTGGAAGCAGTGGGGAATACGGGGGTTTCCCCTCAAACATGCTATGTATTTGCATCAAATAGATGTGAGCCACCGACACTGGCAGTGGATGAATGCGCTGGGGCTTAGTGCCGGGCAACAGCATGCGCCGTAGTGCCAGCAGGGGTATTTGTTCCGTGTCAGAGGTTCTCTTGCCCATGTGGCGCTCTGCAGTCCAGTGCGAGAGCCATTGTAGTTGTGTCGCTAAAAAAACAGCTCTTTTAGGAAGATTTGGTGTTTTTTTATTTTGCAGATCAAATTCTCTATTTTTGAATGTGTGCAGAGAGTAAATTTCTATGCAAAACTGATGACAAAAAACAACAGTTTTAAACCAGTAAAAAAAAGTTAACAAAACAAACAAAAAAAACCATCACTTTTGTATTTCTTCAAAAAGAAAATAATGTCCTCAGATTTCCAAATGACATATTGGGCCAACCACTCTTTAAAGTTCACAGATGGTTGGATGATGGTACAGCTTCATCTTTCTCTGTCACTTGAGTAACTTCCTATTGTGTTTAAGAAATGTAACATTAGCACTTGTGCTTTTGTAACAATAGAAAGTAAACAAGAAGAAATTAACATCGATCTCCTTTCACTTTTTCCAACATGGTGATAATGTCATCATTTTATTCTCAATCAATTTCTTGACATTTGTAACTGTGAACAACCATGTCGTTGAATTCGGTACAAGTCGGTGCAATGTTGATATTTTGCAGAAGGTTGGTTGGACGTAGATGACGATGCTCCTGTGTCACTGCAAGATGCTGCTTTCTCCTACAACATTCTAAGATAGGAACCTTCGTGATTACTCTTTTTTTTAATCCCATGTTACCACTGATTAGCACCGATCTGACTCACTTTTCCCTTGTGCTTAATATCGCCTTTGATTCAATCAGATTTACTGGGATACTTTGAGTGCTCACAGGCCCCCCAGTTTTCTGAATTGAGGGGGTGTAACCATTGGACAGAGATATCTTCAGATCTTTAGCAAATCCCAAAATCTTCCCTTTCCATTCTCATTATTTCTGCTTCTGTCAATATCATTAAAGAAAACCACAGATCTTTTCCAGGCCTGCCATGTAGGGGCCAAAGCTTGTGCCCAGAGCTAACATATTTTGCTTCTTGCCAGTAAAATTAAATAGAAGATCAGATACCGGCCTTTTACTTGTCGGTTGCGTGAATCCTTATCTTGCTGAATTACCTCAAACATTGTTAAAGCGGTGCTTATCTCCATATTGACCTCCGTGGAGTAGGAAATAGTCTTACCTACTGCTGTCCAGAATTCATCTAGTCTTATACACATGGCAAACATACGTATATTGTCTGCCTCACCACTGCCGCACTGCTTACACTTTAGTTCTCCTGTTATCCTTATCTTTTCCAACCTTTTTGGGGTCCAGTAAATTCTATGCAGGGTAAAAAAAAGTGGTTCTTTCTTAGTGCAGCAGATTTAACCACAGAAAGAAGTGTAGTAAAAGATACTTGACATACCTCAGCCAGGTTCTCTTCCAGCAGGTTTATGTCCATCATGGCATATGGTGCTTTCATCGTATCTTCCTCTACTGTCAGCAGATACTGGTACCAATGGGCCACTTCTTTCTTCCTGACTGATATGTCATGGAGATCAATTTCCATTTCTCCAGAGTCATCCTTTGACGAATTTTGACTTTTAAGCCACACATTTACTTGGTAGATTTTAAACCTAGATATAGCACTGCCCATCTTATTGTTCCAAAAACTCCAGGTTAATCTTTTCCTATCATTCACCAACTGCCCCCATCTGGTGACATCGCCCTGCTTCAAAGGCTTTGCAAGACTGTCAAGAAAGCACTCTGGGGTTCCTGGGAAATCCCACATTGGGGATAACCTCCTGTAGTATGCTATACCCATAATTGATCTAATCTCATACCAGGTTCTTGCTGCCGCCTGTAAACATTTTAGTCTGACCTTTTTAAAGAATTTTGGTCTTAAACATAACTCCTGTTAAGGACTCATCTGGCTGTAAAAGAAGCATTCTGTTGTTTTTTAGTTGGAAGGCCCAGCAGTAAAGATGTAAGTCAGGAAGTCCAAGGCCTCCTACGGCAACTTTCCATCTCAATTTGTACCATGAGAGTCGTATTCCTCTTCTGGCCCAAATAAAAGATAAAATTTCCCCTTGCTGTTTCAGAAACGATTTTAACTCAAAATGTAATGGGATGTTATCAACGAGAAAAGGGAGTTTGGGAGTACAGACATCTACACTAAGTTGATCCGCCCATATATCGAAAGTGAAAGGTTCTGCCATCTTTTTAATAACTCTCCTATCTCTCTTTCTACCCTTTTGAGATTAACTGTTTTAATCCCCAAATATCTAATTTCTTGAACAATTGTTATCTCTCCGCCATTTTGGTTTCAAAGCATTATTTCCATTTTCTCTTCATTTGCAGCATATCCTGCCAATGTACCAAATTTCCTTACCTCAGCCGTCAGGTGTGGCAAGGCTGATGTTACATCTGAAGTATAAACCATTAAATCGTCTGCATATAGAGAGATATTCCTTGACTATGCACCTACTACAGAAGGATTGATCGCATCATTCATTCTTAGACTTTGAGCAAAAGGTTCGATGCATAGATCAAATAATACAGGGGGAAGAGGGCATCCCTGTCTTGTCCCCCTTTCTGTTCTTACTGGAGTTTACAAACCATAGTTCACCAGGATCATGGCAGTTGGAGCATTATAAATCTTAAACAATGAGTCTATCACATTTTTACCTAATCTAAAATGTTCTATGGTAATCCTAAAATATCTCCAATTAACACAGTCAAATGCTTTAGCCACATCCATGGTCACAATCGTGAGAGAAGCCCCTTGTGTTGTAGCTAGGTCTATTGAACCTATCAGAGTACTATTAAGCTCCCTCATATTCTTCCCCGGTAGAAAACGCTTTAGATCCTGATGTATCAATTGCCCCACCACTTTATTCAAACCAACGTCCAGGATACTGGTGAAAATCTTATAGTCGCAATTAATTAATGGAATCGGATGGTAAGATTGGCAATATATGGGGTTCTTGCGTGGCTTCGGTATTAGGGAAATTACCGCCTCATTCCATAACACAGGGATCAGCATATGTTCTATCAATATTGAATTGAATATCTTAACCCAAAAAAAGGTGATGACCTCCACTAATACAGAACATAGTTCACTAGGGATCCCGTTCAGTCCTGCGGCCTTTTCTTTTTTTAACTTTTTTCGCTACATGAAGAATTTTGTTGCCAATAATTTCTTTACCTAAATATTTGGATTGATCACTTGTCAATTTGGGGAGGCATTTTCCCTGGAGTCAACATTCTATGTCCTCCCCATCGACCACAAAATCCTCTGTATACAACCCCTGAAAAAAGTTAGTAAATGCAGCTCTAATTTTTTTGCTCCCTTTGAAAATCAGCCCACGCTCCCCATCTATGATCTTCCTAACTTAGTTCTGGTTTCTTTCCAACCTTGACTTCCATGCCAATAATTTCCCGCAACATTCCCAGTGTAAAATATCCTCTGCTCTACTGACCTCCCATTATTGCGGCATTTTCTCCTCTACCTTGCCTCTAAAAGTTGCAGATCCTCAAGTTTTTCTGACCATCCCTTCCTTTCCTCTTCCTGCAGTTAATTAGTCATTAACACAGCTTCCGCTTTAGCTATCTCCTTCTCTAACTTAGTAAATTGTTCATTCTCTTCTTTCACCCAATTCACTGATAAGTTTTAATAGTTCCCCTAAGCCAAGGCTTATATGCATCCCTTACCACGTGTAAGGGGGTTGATAACAAATTCCAGGAAAAAAACTCCTCTCTACTATACCTCACTTTTGCCATTATTTCCCTCTGCAACATTATCCTTCTGTTGATCGTCCACCTCCTAATACTACTGAAATCCCTTTTTTTACTTACAACTCATTCAGATTCCAGCATAAAATTGTTAGAGAGTCCCTCTTGTTCATATTCCCTGTTACCGCTCCTTCCTCATTTGCTATAACCTTGTCATTGTTTTTCAATTTTTTTCCCATGTTCCCCACCACAAGAGCACCCTACCATGGAAATCCTCCCAATTATTTAGTTAGGCATAACTATTGCCTACTGAGCACATCTTTAGGGAGTGTCAATAGCATCTTTCCTCCTCTGCCTATCCATTATCAGGATTTCCTTGTTTTGCCTCCATTATGAATTTGTTCACCTCTTCTGGGACTAGGAAATTTTGCATTTTGTTCCACCACATCACTTTCAAAATAGCAGGGAACCTCATTTGTACTGATGCTCCCAGCTTCTTCAGCTCTTCCTTTCTGTTTCCCAGTTCCCACTGTCTACCTTCTGTTTCCTTGAAGATGTCTGATCTGATCCTATAGGTGGCCCCCGTTGCTTGTATTGCTTTCTCCTTCAAGGCTAACCCCAGAATTTTATCTTTCATGGAATATGAAACAAAATTCACCAGAATTTTTCGTGTTTTTTTATTGCCTGGGAGGGGTTTCTATGTATGCATTGGATTTCTATGTCCAGGTTTAGTGGTGTAGCCTCTCGTGTGAAAAACGTTTTCAATAATTATCACAAAGGTTTTAATATCAGATCAGATCCTTCCAGCCCTTCTTGTAGGGCGAGTCATTTACTATCACATATCTTGTTAACATCTAGCATAACATATCGGGTCTATATATAGATCGCTATAGTCTTATAGACCCTTATAGAATTTTTTATGTCTTCAGTTACTAATAAAGATGTCTCCCTTCAATATAGAGACCATTATAGAAGGTTTAAAGGCTGACTCGGATTCTATTATTTCGTTCAAATTAAGGCTGGAGTTAAGCCAGTAGATTAGTAAATACCTTTTAGATATTGGGATTTCTACATCTTGTCTATATAGGTATGTTTTAAGTTCCATAAGTAACACAAAACTGCCCCAACATGCCACTATCAATGCATCTCTGGGGCCATACCGGAAGAGAGTTTTCAGTTTAGCTCTCTAGTGTTAACGTCTGCGTCTGACGTCCAGGAACTATAGTTTTGCGCCATTATAATTCGCAAAAGACGGAGGTGGTCAGGACATCTGTTTCCTGTAAGAGATACACCATTAATCAAAATAGCATGTCCGAGGTATATCATGACTTAATATCGGGCGTAGTAACGCGAGGCAAATATCGGACATCGTCTTTGTGTAAGTAATGCGAGGCACTATAGAAAACAAGTTTGTGAGCGCAAGGCAGTATCCGGACATTGGTTTCCCATAAACAATGCAAGGTATTACTGAGAACAAGTTCCTGAACTTTGCAATACTTGGGAGTATTCTATGCAAGGCAGTTGGATAAACTTTGATGAAGAAGCACCTGCTTCACCGTTATATGCTACCTTAAGGTAAGACATTATACGATTGTGGCTTTTGTAAAGTAGGATCAATACGGCACAAATATCAGCGGTCATAATTATGATTGGTCTTGCTTTTATTTTCACCATTTAGGAGCCTAATTCATGCCATCATCTTGAGCTGCATTACATATTCATTTTGTCTATATTTTCCTTGGGTTAAGTGTGAATAGGCTGGCCTTTGGGAGAACGTTGATGTCAACACATAGGGAGTACATCCCTATATCTTCCTCTTCGTAAAATTCTTTTAAAATCTTCCTTTTTACTCCAGCTAGAGCTTTGGCCTTGCTCTTTACTGATGAGCCATAAGGGATTGCCTACCAGTTGGAACTATGCATAATTTCTAGGTAAACTCTCTTTGACACCCTGACAATACTAAGTGACTATAGGCGTTCACATAATGCTTCAATTGTTACATCTATTTTTTATGTAGAGCCATATATCGTTCCCCATGACATTCCCAGTTACTAGTGAACTGGTGAATAGAATACACCTGAGTTTCCTCTAGGAGTTTGGAAATCTCTTATAAGATTTTTAAATCTTTTTTCTTAATCTTTTCTGTTCCTTAGACTATTTCTTTGGGATTTTGTTTTAATTTCTGCAATTCATGGACATGATAGTGGATCTATCTATGGACATAAATTGTTTCACTATAAAACATGGGATATAAGGTGGCACATTGGAAACTTTTTTATGGATGGACGTATATTCTGACCACAAATTATGGGATTTAAGGTATTACAGTTCAAACGTGACACACAAACTAAATCATAGCTGTTTTTGAAATACTCTGGAGGGTTTTGAGACCGTCACCCAGATCTTAATTTCTTTGTTGTATGTGTTTTTATAGGATTCTTTCCATTATACACAGCTTTCTGATGAAGGCTTGTTAGCCGAAAAGTGATGGTTTAGAAACATTAATTCATGCAGTCCTCACAATTTGAGATATAACTTCATTGAATAATGACAAAAAAACATTGGAAAACCTATCAAAGTGAATAATATTGTCAATGTATACATAATAGAAGAATATGTCCCCCATGTGAGATCTAAGTCATGAAATGGTAATATATCAAAATAAGAAGAACATTGTACAATGAAAAATATAATGAAGGATGAATGAGGACGGATAAATGAACAAAAGGGTTGTTTCATTATATAGTTGTGACATAATTTTTTTTAATTAATTGAACTATATGTTATTTATTGATTGAAATGTATGTATTCATGTAATTTTTCTATTTTGATACAATAAATATTCTATATTCAGTTTCATATCTGGGTTTCGGTATTCACAATTTGATGCCCCTTCATAAACATAACATTTCAATATATAGTTGCCTAAGCATCTAAATACAATTGTTCTGTAGTCCGTGTTCTAGGAACTCCACCTAATACCATGGGAACCCCCTATATGTGCACAGTTGTGTCCTTCCAGCCCTTCTGACACCCCCAACATTCTAATATTATTCCTCCTGGCATTATTTCCAATTTTTCATGTTTTTCTGTTGGAACCTTTTCTCTTTGCTTTAAACATACCACCTTTTGAGTATTCACTTACACTTTTATCTGTAGGACTTGTATTCCAGTTCCAGCTCCTGTGTTTGCTGGGTTAGACCTTCTATCTTCCCCTCCAGGCTAGAACATGTTATCTGTAACTCCTTTTAATTAGTATCTGAGGTAGTAAAGCGCTCTTTAATTTCCTGGGTTAGGTGGCCCAGCATTTCCTTCAATACTTCTCACCCTTTGTGGCTACTAGCTCCCATACCATTACTCTCTGGGATGGGAGTTCTACATATAGTATTCGGCCCCTCCCCAGTAGCTCCTCCTGCCCCCAGGTTCAGTTCTTCCATGGGCAGGGCCAGAAACCTGTTTTGTGTAGGGGACAGCAGGGTGTGCTAAGGTGGTACCAGAATCTCCTAAATCTGCACTTCTTTCGTCACTCCTTGCACTCACCCTGCCCCCAAAACTCCTTTGTTCTGAGGTGGCCCTATCTTCCTCAAAAAGTTTCTTTGCGCCAGTCCTGACTTTAAAGAATGATCTGAGTGAGGGTGGGCTTCTTTGGGCTTTTGAGGCTGGGAGACCTTGATTCTCCTTTGGCAATATTTTGTTTGCCGGCTTTCATAGGGTTGTTTTTGGAAGAGAAGATTTAACTGTACCAGTGTTAGTTCGGGGTTTTTGCTGCTTAGCTTGCAATTTCACAGGGAACTGCAAGCACTTTTTTCCGCCTATACCGCTGTTTTCCTCTAAGACCCAGGGTGGACAATTATGAGATCATAGGGTATAACAATTTTCTGCCCACAACTTCTCCTCTGCCCTTCCTATATTCTTTACTGACACAGTTGGCAGCTTACCCTTGTCCTCTTACTTGAATACTACCTTCTGGTCGTTAGAATCCATCAGAACCCTTTGTTCTTCATGTTTTAATGGTTTGCTAGTTTCAGCCCCCTTTTCCCCTTTGGCCATCGTCCTAATGCTTCCCAGATTCTCCAGGCCGCCGGGATCCCTCTCCCAGCGCGCACGACTTGTGCTGACTCTGCTCATGTTGGCTGAGGCACTCCCTCACCGGGGCAGCAGGCGCTTATCTGCACGGAGCTCCCTTAGCGCTCCTATCGCTTCGAGCCAAGGCAAGGCCAAGGTGGAGGTAAGTGCTGCTAAAATTCCATATGAAGTGGTAATCCATTGATGCGCTTACGATCTGCTTCGTCAGCCGGCTGCCATGTTCCCCCGTAATATTGCTTGGCCCAGATTGAACCTTCGTGATTACTCTTGATGTGCTTCCACATCAAGGATGTGCTGTAACTATACCATTTCATGGAACCTCTTAAAAGCTGCTTCCCACACAACTTGTATTCCATATATACCTAGCCGTGGCTTTCCTGTCTCCAGAAGGCACAAGGAACCACAACCAGACATCCATTTCCTTTCTGGTGGAAGTAACTTCTTCTTCCACTATTCTTGCTTCGTCTTCTGGAGCTACAGCAGGTGATATATTTGCTTCTGTCAAAACAACAGACACCAATGAGCTCTCAAACTTTCTTCACTGACAGCCATGATCAAAGTGACTATTTTAGTTGTGGTTTTACCAAAATTTGGCTGTGGTTCAAGAGGAACCAATGAAAATTAAGCTTTGGTTTTTATTATAGAGCAACTCTGCGGATCAGCATCAAATCCTAAGATTCGTGTAATAATAATACAGTTCATTTGAGCAGGAAATTGAAAACAAATATTTTTTAAAGTTTCAAATATCTACAACCTTATACTATAATGTAATTGTAAAGTTCCTATACCTCTAAAATAATTGATTATTATTTCACCAAATTCGCAGATTGGATCTGCAAGTCTGCTGCTATCACCTTATCACAACAAAAAACCATTGAGTTAGAACCAGAGAAGCCCAGCGGTTCTGTGAGAAATCTTAAATTTTTACTGACCGCGGGCAGGGAACTCCGCTCCACTGGAGGAGCTTGGGGATTTTTGCATACTCCGCGTTCCGCTGAGAATGTAAAGTTTATGCAAAACTCCGACTCCGCAGCGGAGCAGAGTTCAGCTTCGGGCCCTCCCCGCCTCCACCCCTTCAAAACATATTTTCTAAATAAAATACAAATTAAGGTAAAAATCACACTTACCATTATTGTGGCATCTCCGGGCTGCCCTCCTTCTCCTCGTTGTGGTGTCTCCTACAGAATCCCCTAATCAGACGTACGTCATGGTAGGACTGCGCATGCGCACACAGTCCTACTCACGACGTACGTATAACGTAGGTAGGGGTTTTGGTTTCCAGAAGAGATCACAGCGAGGAGGAGGAGGGCAGCCCAGGGACTCAGTGATTATGGTAAGTGTGTTTTTTACCTTCATTTTTATTTTAAAAATATTTATTGATGAGGGGTGGAGGCGCGGACCGGAGCTCCACAGAATTTTTTCCCAACTCTGTGGAGCTCTGTGTACAGCAACTACGCCAGCTCCACCTGGGCCTAAGTTTTACTTAAAAAAAACTGTGACAATACTTATAAATAGAATATTAGCAGTGTTCAATTGTTTTTTCTAAAATAATTTAGTTCATTATGTACATCTTATTAAGATTATCAGTCATCTGCCATCTATTTTTAAACTCTATGTTGTATATTGTTTCCTACCTTTTTGCATCATTGTCACCGCCTTCAACTTATTTTTTTGTATCATTTTGAGTACTTTCACATTCCATTTTTCTCTGAAATTAATACTTTCACATTTTTGTCATATTCTGCATCTGCATATTCCTTAATATTTGCTAATGGGTGAACTAATATTAATCAATGGGATTGGCGAAAGTCTGTGATCATAGCACACATCCTGTAAACAATCTAACACAGTAGGAAAAAATAAGACAAACTGACTTTAAAAAACAAGTAGAGACATTATACTTGATCAACGTAATTAAAAGAACTATAGTAATTTAGCAAAAAAACAAAGGTTAGACTACTGTTGTACTGATATAATTTAAAATCAAAGAACTATAGAAATGCAATTAAAAAAATCAAAGGTTACAGGGATGTTATAGTTAGGAAACAGAATTAAAAAAGTGTACAACTTTCTTGAAGAAAACAAAAGTACACAGACATTATAGTTAGGAAATAGATTTAAAAAAACCTTAGAAATTCACAAAAAAAATAGTTACACTGACATTCTAGTTAGCAAATAAATTTAACAACTAAGGTTACAGAGACATTATAGATAGGCTGACGTTTCACTAGTACAAAAACAAAAAAATTCAGCAGTCATAGTCAGCTGTGCTAACTATAAGTTACACCCTCGCAATTCATTGCTTATGACCTTACATTTTACATCACTAAGTAACTTTTACAAAACACTTACAATCACTGGATGACATCATCAGTGATGTCAGTTTCCCACGCTGGGGAACTTGGGAGAGCCTGAAGGTCCCCTCTGTCCCTGTTGGCTTTCTGCATCCTGCTGGAACCTGGAATTGTTTTTGACAGTGGAAGCTGCTGAACATACAGCTCCCTCTGTCCAAAAGCAATTCTGCTCTGCTTCTAGTAAACAAGAGTATTTTTATGCTCTTGCTTGCTAGAAGGAGAGTAGAGTTTGCTATGGCTTGGCATGAGCGGTAAAGGGGGTGGGACATTACAGGAGCAGGCCCTGGGGGTGGCTGTCCCCATGGATATTATTGACTCCAGGAGGGGGGCCACAGGACCCCCTCCTTTTATTGTAATTTGCCCCGTGGAGGTGGTGTTCCCTAGGAGGGTCCATGGGGCCCCCCATTCAGTAAAGTTAAAGTCCCAGGGAGGTGGCGGTCCCCGGCGCTGCGGGGCATCCATGTGGCCCGTCGATATTTTCAGATCAAGTGCAGGGGAGGTGGAAGTCCCCAGGGCTGTAAAAAAACCAAAAATAAGCCCAGGGAGATGGTGGTCCCTGGGGTAAAATTCAGCCCCAGGAGGGTGGCCCGAGTCCCCCTCTATTTTAAAAAAAATTGCTGGGACCTGCCCCACCCAGGACCGATAATGAACAAAGCACAGGAGCCTATGCTTCATTTTTTCAAATCTTTTTTTTTTGATAAACACGTTTTTATTGATTTGACAAAAGACACCAGCCATTTAGCATGACACCATAAGAACCCAAGAGCATAGCTGGTGCTTTGACCAACCCATTCTACAATAATGGTTGAAGACAAAACAAAATACATTTAAGCAGTCCCCTTGAGATTAGACCATTACCCCCAACCATTTCCCCCAGACCCTTCGATATTTCTTAGAACACCCTCGTGCCTCATACATAGTCTTTTCTTGCGTGGCACACCAGTCAACCCCGGTCTGCCAACGTGCAACACCTGGGGGGTCAGGGGACTTCCAGGAGGCTGCTATTGTCAGGGTCTAGCCCTCGCGCCTGCCGAACAAACTACATTTCCCAGAGGTCCGGGGGTTGGAACTACCGATCCCAGCAGCCTTTGCGGTAGGACCGGATATAGGGGAAGCTAACGAAGATGAAGGCGTTCGTGATTTTGTGGGATCCGAGGGAGCGGCAGCTACCACCAGAAGTTCCTGTAGCTTTTCCCTCAGAGCTGGTGGTGGACACGGACCGTAGGATTTTGGAGTGCCGGCGTGCGTACGGCTGAGTTCGCGATGACGCACCCGGTAGGACACTGACACCCTGGCGATAATCCGAGAGACTCTACCGGAGCCCGGACGACAGTACGGTGAGTCAGGGAGCAGCCTGGTGGTGGTGCCTTTGTGCAAGGTATCCCGGAGTACATACCAGTGGCGGAGTGCGAGGGGCAGGCATACTCTGCATTGCCGTCACAAAGAAAGTCATATGTGGAATACAAGTGCCAACGCGGGCGGCGGTAGTTGATCACTACGCCCTACCGTGGTTGGAGGGACCCCCGGGTGGGGAAAGAGCATTGGTTAAAACTTCGGGGTATATGCTGTTAATATACCCCGCAACAAGATATTCCTTTTTGTTTACATTGCAGCCCCTTTTGGGGGTTTTCATGAGGAGCGAAACCTCCATACTCAGAAGCTAGCACAGCGGATTCCCTTAGAGGTTAAGCAGCCCTCTCATGAGGGTAGGTAGTCTATGGATGCATTGTCTAAGGAGCATGAAAGGTCTTTTGTCCCCATGTTTATGAATCTGGTTTTTTGTGTGTCCATAGGGAGAAGGGATAGCGGAAGCGTTCCAGGGAATAGAGTCATTGCGCTGAAACATTACAGGTGAATCATTACTGGTTGTAGTGAGAAATTACTGAGAGTAGCATGTATGCCCTATGTTAACCCTTGTGTTTATGTTTTCCAGCTTCCTTTCCCTGCTGACCCTCCCTTTCCCTTCCTTTTGGGTTTTTTCCCCTTTTGGGGATTTTTTCCCTCGCCGTATCATTCGAACACCCTGTGTGTAATACTTCAGGGTGTTGGGAAGGTCCGGAGGTGGAGCTTATTGCTGCGTCTGGATTCCGCAGAGTGAGAACCTGACAGAATCACGAACCCACGAATTGCATTCTGCCCGATTCAGTCGCAGCAATAATGGCGTCCATGGAGGAAGTGTTACATGCGTTAGTACTGGTGCAACAGGAGTTGGCAGCGTCTAGAGACGAAACTACGGCGTTAAGAGATGAGGTGGAGTTCCTGGGGGTGAATCTCAGTCCCCAGGGGTTACAGATGTCGGATAGAAAGGTCAGGGCGGTGATGGATTGGCCCACCCCAAGAAACGTTCGTGAAGTGCAAAGTTTTTTGGGGTTCGCCAACTACTACCGCCGGTTCATAGGGCAGTTTTCTCACACGGCAATTCCTATTACTAGGTTGTTGAGGAAAGGGGTTCCCTTTGCATGGTCCAGAGAGGCCGATGAGGCCTTCAAGTCTCTAAAAAGAGCGTTCACTACAGCTCCAGTTTTGGCGCATCCTGTACCAGAACATCCGTTTGTGGTGGAAGCCGACGCTTCGGAGGAAGCAATCGGAGCGGTTTTATCCCAGCGTGATGCACACACTGGTTTCCTCCACCCGGTAGCCTTCCTGTCGATAAAATTGAGCCCTGCTGAAGTTAACTATACTATAGCGGAAAAAGAGCTTCTGGCTATCAAGAGGGCTTTCCAGGAGTGGCGGCACTATCTGTGGGGGGCCAGTCAGGCGGTAACCGTCTATACTGACCATAAAAACCTTCAATACATGACCTCGGCGCGACATTTAACGCAGCGTCAAATGCGTTGGATGTTGTTCTTCGCAGGGTACAACTTCGTGGTCACATATAGACCGGGCAGTGATAATCGGAAGGCGGACGCGCTGTCTCGACAGGAGGTGCCGGGGGAGCAACCAGAGACCATCCCTCAGGCCATCATTCCGGCTACCAAGGTGATTGGTGTGATCCGGGTTGAGAAGTTCTTGGACACCATCAGGGATTCCAGATCCCTGGGGGCCTGGGAAAAATGGGCGGCGAGTAAACCGGGCAGGGCGGTGAAACAAGGGCTGCCTTTTCAAGGAGAGGGACTGTATGTACCCACGAGGGAAATGCAGAAAAAGGCCTTCGTATGGTGCCACGTAACGCCCATGGCTGGTCATCCAGGAGTAACCAAGACTTTGCATTTACTTCGGAGACACTTTTGGTGGGGCTCGATGGTAACAGACACCAAGAGGTGGGTGAGGGAGTGTGTGGTTTGCGCCAGAGCCAAGGGGGAGAACACCCGCAAGAAAGGTCAACTAATGCCCATGCCCACGCCAGCTCGCCCATGGCAGAACATAAGCTTGGATTTTATAACCGGGTTGCCAAGGGATAAAGGGTATTCAGCTATCTTGGTGGTAGTGGATAACTTAACCAAGATGGGTCATTTTGTACCATGTTCGAATCTTCCCACCGCCAGTCAGACTGCTCAGCTACTAGCTTCTCAGGTTATACGATTGCACGGCCTGCCCCGGGTGATAGTGTCTGACAGAGGACCGCAGTTTGTTGCCCGTTTTTGGAAAACATGGTGTCAGGCACTAGGGGTGGAAGCGGCGCTGTCAACGAGTTTTCACCCACAGACCGACGGGCAGACCGAGCGGTTAAATCAGACTCTAAAGAAATACCTCCGGTGTTATTCCGATGAAGCTCACGAATCATGGGTGGATTTGTTATGGGTGGCCGAATTGGCCTATAACAATGCCTGGCATAGTTCTACTGGCATGTCACCGTTCAAAGCCAATTTCGGGTACGACGCAAACACGTTACCCATTAACATCCCTTCGGCCGTTCGGAATCAGCCCGCAGTGCTGGCACACTTACGCAGGTTGAGGAAAGTGCACAAGGCGGTGCACACCCATGTGGTGAGGGCGAAAGAAGCATACAAGCACTGGGAGGATAAGCACAGGATCCCGGGTCCTCAGTTCCGAGTGGGGGACAAGGTGTGGTTGTCAACCAGATACATCCGTTTCAAACTACGAAGCATATTCCACCCACGCTTCATTGGTCCGTATCCTATAGTGAAACAAGTCAACCCCATGGCCTACAAATTGCGACTGCCGTGCTCGTTAAGGATACATCCCGTGTTCCATGTGCACTTACTGAAGAAGGCCTTTACGGCCCACAGGAGGAAACCCCCACCTGTGTGTGGGGATGACGGGCTTGAATATGAGGTGCGGTCCATCCGCGATTCGAAGCTGCGTAGGGGAGTGTTGTGGTACCTGGTCTCCTGGAAGGGTTATCCGGTGGAGGATGACTCCTGGGAACCCTGGAACAACGTGCATGCCCCAAGAGCCGTGGCGTCTTTTCATCGGAGGTTTCCATCTAAGCCTGGTCCTAGGAGGCGCTGGGGAGGGGGGCGTACTGTCAGGGTCTATCCCTCGCGCCTGCCGAACAAACTACATTTCCCAGAGGTCCGGGGGTTGGAACTACCGATCCCAGCAGCCTTTGCGGTAGGACCGGATATAGGGGAAGCTAACGAAGATGAAGGCGTTCGTGATTTTGTGGGATCCGAGGGAGCGGCAGCTACCACCAGAAGTTCCTGTAGCTTTTCCCTCAGAGCTGGTGGTGGACACGGACCGTAGGATTTTGGAGTGCCGGCGTGCGTACGGCTGAGTTCGCGATGACGCACCCGGTAGGACACTGACACCCTGTCGATAATCCGAGAGACTCTACCGGAGCCCGGACAACAGTACGGTGAGTCAGGGAGCAGCCTGGAGGTGGTGCCTTTGTGCAAGGTATCCCGGAGTACATACCAGTGGCGGAGTGCGAGGGGCAGGCATACTCTGCATTGCCGTCACAAAGAAAGTCATATGTGGAATACAAGTGCCAACGCGGGCGGCGGTAGTTGATCACTACGCCCTACCGTGGTTGGAGGGACCCCCGGGTGGGGAAAGAGCATTGGTTAAAACTTCGGGGTATATGCTGTTAATATACCCCGCAACAAGATATTCCTTTTTGTTTACATTGCAGCCCCTTTTGGGGGTTTTCATGAGGAGCGAAACCTCCATACTCAGAAGCTAGCACAGCGGATTCCCTTAGAGGTTAAGCAGCCCTCTCATGAGGGTAGGTAGTCTATGGATGCATTGTCTAAGGAGCATGAAAGGTCTTTTGTCCCCATGTTTATGGATCTGGTTTTTTGTGTGTCCATAGGGAGAAGGGATAGCCGAAGCGTTCCAGGGAATAGAGTCATTGCGCTGAAACATTACAGGTGAATCATTACTGGTTGTAGTGAGAAATTACTGAGAGTAGCATGTATGCCCTATGTTAACCCTTGTGTTTATGTTTTCCAGCTTCCTTTCCCTGCTGACCCTCCCTTTCCCTTCCTTTTGGGTTTTTTCCCCTTTTGGGGATTTTTTCCCTCGCCGTATCATTCGAACACCCTGTGTGTAATAATTCAGGGTGTTGGGAAGGTCCGGAGGTGGAGCTTATTGCTGCGTCTGGATTCCGCAGAGTGAGAACCTGACAGCTATGTCCCTTTTAGCCACCACCATGGCCATAGTAAAAAACAGTTTCTTGTTTCTAGACCTGTCCAGCCAGTCAGTAATGCCTAGAATCGTGTGTTTTGGATTGTGTGGAACCTCCCACCCAAGTATTTCAGTCAATTCCTCCTCAATGTGGCCCCAGAATCGTGCCAAGCGCGGACAGGCCCATACCATATGGAGAAAATCAGCTGGTTCGTGGCCGCACCTAGTGCAAGTGGGGGTCGGGCTAAGTCCTGCCCGGTGAAGGCGCACAGGGGTGAGGTAAGCGGCATGTAGATAGTGTAGTTGAACCATGCATAGCCTGGCAGAGGCGGTGACCGTCCTGGGAGCCATAAGGGCATCACGCCAGTCTTCCTCCTCCAGAGTACCCACCCACTCCTCGCATTGGGCATGCAATCTGTCTAGAGAAGTAGGGGTGTTATTGATCATTGTTCGGTAAATGCGGGAAATGCCACCCTTCCCCAAGTCCCCCAGCATAATCTGTGCCTCAGGCAGGCTATGGTTCGGAAGCCTTGTGCCTGTCGTGAGATGTGCGTGGAGAGCATGTCGCAACTGTAGGTATCTGTAGAGCTGGAACTGATGCAGGGAGTATCTGGTCGGAAGTTCCGTGAAGGAGCGCATATGATCACCCACCCACACATCTCCGAGCTGCGAAATGCCTATAAGGTCCCAGGATTGGAAGCCTTGCAGCCCATTCACCTCCTGGTGCCACAGGGGTGTGCACTGAGTCAGTGCGTGTGTCCACTTAGTGTGCTGCAGCGCGGCCCGCCAGGCCAGCAGCACGGAGCATGTCACCTCTAGCAATTGGGATGGGATAGGGTCTCCGTACAGCATAGACTGGACCTTGGTCAGACCCAGATCACTTAATTCCAGCCTGTACACCGGATCAGACCAACCCCCGTTGAACCAATCGTGTATGGATAGCAGGCGTGTGGTGAGATAATACAGATATAAGTGGGTCATCCCCAAGCCCCCGTCAAATGAAGGAATCCTACAGGTCTTCAGAGCCAAACGGGCCCTTCCTTTCCCTCAGAGGAACTTGTTGGTCATGCTATCCAGTTTGTTAAACCAGGTCCTTGGGAAGCAGAGGGGAGTGTTCTGAAGAACGCTAAGAAACCTAGGGAGAACCATCATTTTTAAGAGGGCGACTCTCCCCATGGGATTCATTTTTGGAGGTCAGCCTTAGCTCTCTTCACCAGGGGAGTGGCATTGTGGGCCCAGCTAAGTTCGGGGAGTAGAGTCACCCATATCACCAGATACTTGACCGATTGGCGGCGGAGAGGTATGTTGGACTGCCAATCAAAGCACTCCCGAGATAAGTGCAGAGGGACCAGGACCGACTTGTCGGGGTTTAGCCGGATGCCCGAAGCCTGTTCAAAGGATTGTAGGATACGGAGACAGTGGGGGCCAGACCAGGCGGGGTCTGCTAAGTAAATGAGGACATCGTCCGCAAAAAGGGCAATCTTATCAGTTTCTGCGTTGGGCCAGTTTCAACCCTGCACATGCTCGCTCAATTGCATCAAGGTCGCCAAGGGCTCCATCACCAGGGCAAAGAGCGGGGGGAAAGAGGACACCACTGCCTTGTTCCCCTGCCGACCGAGAAGGGTTCCGACAGAACCCCATTCACCAGGACGCGTGCCCTCGGACAAGCATATAGAACACAAACCAGACCCCGAAAGTGGGGACAAAAGCCCATCAGGACGAGGATGTCCTCCAGAAATCCCCAGTCCACCGACTCAAAGGCTTTTTCAAAGTCTACAAGGAGGATCGCCAGATAGGGGGTAAGCCGGTGGCAATGAGCCAGGGCCAAGGATTGCCTCCGGATACAGTGCCGGGTGCCACGCGAGGGCATGAACCCGCATTGGTCGGAGTGAACCAACGTGGATAAGTGAGGTTTGAGCCACTGGGTGAGGACCATGGCAAACAGCTTTAGGTCCGTGTTGATGAGGGAGATGGGACGATAGTCCGTACACTGTGGTGAGGGTGGCTGGGACTTTGGAAGGACCACTATTGTGGCCATATGCGTCTCCGGAGGGAAGGAGCCCTTGTCCGCCGCCTCTTGAAACAGGCTCACAAGGTGAGGAACGAGGGTTTCGCGATATAGCGCATAATATTCTTGGGGTACGCCATCTGGGCCTGGTGTATTACCGGAGGAGGTAAGGGCGATCGCCTCCTCTTGTGTGATGGGATGGTCCAGATCTTCCTGAACTAGGGGATCTAGACGAGGGAGGTAGCTGTTCCTGGTCCCCAACAAGTTAGAGAGAGAGAGAGTTGGAGCTTAAGCCGCATATAAGTGGCGGTAGTAGGAGGCGAAGGTGCGAGCCATCTCCGCTGGGGAGCGGCACACCGAACCATCTTGGGGCATGATTTCAAGGATTATGCGGTTCGCCCTGGGATAGCTGGCCAGCCTGTGGAGGAGTGAGACGTTTTTGTCACCCCAGCCATGCACCCTGGCAACAGATGAGCACTAGAGGAGCTTGGCCATGTCCAGGGAAAGCTGCCTAACCTCCGTACGAATATGAGCAAGAAGTCACATTTCAGAGGCGTCTGGGATCTGAGCGGAGGATTGATTAAAGCCTAGCGCTTGCGCCTCACGCGAGGTAATTTGCTCCACCTGTGCCTGCGCTGGAGTTTGAGTTGGCCCTTGGCAACCCCTTAATCGTGGCCTTGCCAGCCTACCACAGGGTGCCCGATGAGAAGATTGACCCCTCATTGGTCAAAAAGTAATGCTGAAGTTCCTGCCCCACCACCTTCCTGAATTTCCTGTCTTGAAGGAACCAAGCGTTTACCCACCACGTCTGATGCATTGAGGTGGGAGGGGAGCCCATATTGAGTATCACCGGGGAATGGTCAGAGATACCTCGAGGGAGGATAGAGATGTCCTGAATGTTGAGACAGTCAGTCGAGGGAATGAAAATCGTGTCAATACGCGCCTACGTGTGGTGAGCTGCTGAGGTGTGTGTGAATTGTTTGGAGTGTGGGTGCCAGATACGCCACACGTCGCAGAGACCCAGTGATTCAGTCCAATTCGTCAACTGCCTTGCCTGCACGAGTCTACCATGGGATGGGGGGCATGTCGTGTCTAAGGCAGGGGAGGAAACCGCATTAAAGTCGCCCCCGCGAAAAGTGGAACCCAAGGGCAGGGAAGCTAGAAGATCGACCGATTTGGCTAGGGATGCTGTCAACATCGAAGGAGGGGAGTAAAATTATATGAAATTGAGGGGGCCACCATTTAGTGAGCCACTCAGAGCCACAAAGCTGCCCTGGGCATCATGAGTAACACGTGTAGCTACAAGACGAAGGGACCTTTTCACCAGGATCGCCACCCACAGGAGCCACGGGCGAAGCCTGAGTGCCAAACCCTATCGTATCCATATCGCGCTAAAAAAGGGGCAGTGATTACCTAGTAAATGCATCTCTTGTAGCAGTAGGACCTCTACCCCAAAGCGTTGCGCATATCGCAATACAGCCACATGCTTGAAACGGTCCAGGAGGCCGTTGACATTCCAGGACATTACACGCAGGGAGGCCCTTAGCTGAGGTGTGTCAGGCATAGTGGTAGGCGTTCTCAGTAGAAGGATAAAGTCTCACAGGATGGCATGGCCGTGAGTCGGGTCGCCAGAGGGCTTGGCTGGGTGCCCAGGAGAAATCAGTGTGTTCCACCGGGAGTGAAGCAGGTTGTCATGCGAGTGCTGGTGCCACAAAGCAAAGAAACAACAAAAACAAACAAAGACTAAAACTTGGGACAATGGTCCCCCACCCCCCACCCTACACTTAAGGAACAGAAGCATCTGTCGCCCTAACAATGAAAAATTCTAACAGAAAACCAAACTACAACGCTTAGGAATGGGGGAGCGTGGAGGACCCCTCCTCATGACAGGATGTGCATAGTCAAGTCCGTCGTGAGTAAAAGCAATAATGAGCCGATGTGCCGACTTCGGCTGCGGAGCTATGCCCGGCAGACCGAGGCAAGTTTAAGCAGGGACCCTGAGAAGCATTGGGCTGTGTGAAAGATCCGTGTCTGGGAAGTCCATCAGGGAAGGTCGGGGCGAAGCACTCCAAGCATCCAGGCGGCTGGAGGAGCCAGACCGCCTCAGTGCCCGGGACTCTCCAGGGAGCGGCGCCAGTTGCTGAGAGGGGCCCAACGGGGAATCGGAGCAGGCTCGCCTCTGGCCACGGCGCTTACGGGAGTGGTTGCGCTGAGGCCGGGGGGCTAGAATCTCTAGGCAGGCGGACCCACCAGCTGCATCATCGGGTGTCGGATTACGGTCGTTGGACCGTAGAGGACGCTCTTCCGTTGCCCAGGCCCAGGCGTCTGCAGGAGAGTCAACGAAAAGGGACTTGTTGGAGAACACCACTCGCAAATGTGCCAGGAAGAGGAGCCTGTATTGGATGTTAAGGGTACATAGTTTTTGCTTGACTTCGCCGAACGAGCGGCGTTGACCCTGGACCTCATGAGTGTGGTCTGGGAAGACCATGATCGTGTGGTTATCATAGTGGAGTTGCGGCCAGGATAGAGTCGCGGTCCTTAAAGTTAAGAATCCGCATTATAATTGGTCGGGGAGCCGCTCCCATTGGTGGTTTAGGAGCAAGGGAGTGGTGGGCCTGCTCAATTGCGAACCATGGGGCAAGGGAGCCTTCAGGGATCCATTATCGCAGCCACTTTTCCAAGAAATCCACAGTAGGGCCCCATTCCACCCCATCCGGAAACCCCACCAGGCTGAGGTTGTTGCGGCAGGATCTGTTTTCTGCATCCTCAGCTCATCGGTGCAAATCTTGGATGTGCGATTGGAGACGAGCTACTTGCCCCTTGAGTTGCTGGACGTCGTCCTCCATGATGGAAATCCTGGATTCGATCTCTTTGATCCGGGCCATGGTGTTTCAGAGATCCTGCCGAAAGAGGGTCATGTCCACCCGGACCTCCGCGATCTTGCCCTCCACGGAGGATTGCAAGGTGTGGATAGCTTGGAGGATAGTAGCTAGTTTTTTGGCCGGTGGGGTTCTTTGTCTGCAGTGTCCCCAGTCGCCCCCATATCCGTAGTGGTGAAGTGGTCCATTTTGGTCTAAGTGGCAGAGGACTTGGCCAGTTTGTCTCTGCCCATGATGCCACTTGACCGGGGTTGGAGGTCCCAAGGGTCTTGATGGAAGGATTCCACAGCAAGGGGTCAGCGACTGACCGCAGAGGCCCAGGATCAAAAAGTGGGGAAGCCAGGTAAGAGGAGGAGGCCCCCCCAAGATCCTCCGCTGCTCAATATATTAGGCCGACTCCACCTGTTATGTTATGTTATGTTATGTTATTAATTTTTTTGTATAGCGCAACGGTTACTCAAAAAGAGAATCCCGGCGCTTTTGGTAAGGTGAACAGGTTACAAAATAACACAACACAAAGAAAACAGTTCAAACGTCCACAAAAGAAACGGGGCAACACGCAAACCTATTGAGAAAACAGCCAGGTTTTGAGGCCTTTCCTAAAATCAAGAAGAGTAGACGCCCCCCGCAAAGCGAGCGGTAAGGAATTCCACATCTGTGGGGCCAGCAGACTGAAGGAGCGGCCCCCTAGGCGAGCCCTCTTCACACGCGGAACAGCCGCAAGTAGTAAAGATTCCGACCTCAACGCGCGAGTGGGATGGTAAAAAAAGAGTCTTTTTTGAAGGTGTTTAGCTCCCACCGCATGGAGAGCCTTATAGGCCAAGGTCAGAGCCTTAAAGGCAATCCGTTTGCGGATGGGTAGCCAGTGTAGCGTCACCAACAACCCAGAGGCGCTGATGCGTCTACTTAGGCCAAAAATGGCCCTGGCCGCCGCGTTCTGTGCCACTTGAAGCCTCTGCAGCAGATACTCTGGCAGGCCCAGGTACAGGCTGTTGGCATAATCCAACCTGGAGCCAATCAGAGCCTGCACCGTCAACCTCCTGTGCTCCTCAGACAGGAGGGGCAGAAACTTCCGCAGCATTTTTAGCAGGCCGAAACAAGTGCCGGTTACCCCAAGAATCTGGGCTTTCATCGTCAGCCCCTTGTCCATCTTAACCCCCAGGTTTTTAGCCATGGGAGAAGAACCGGACGGAGGGAACATGTCGATGGGCCACCAGGCCTGCCAGCTGGGCTCCGAGTCGCACCCAAAGAAGAGAACCTCCGATTTATCCGAATTGCACTTGAGGCTGTGCAGTTGGAACCATGCGAATACAGCCCCAAGGCAATTCTGGATACTCTCTCCGTCAAAGTCAGCACCCCTCTCACATGAGAAGAGGAGCTGAGTGTCGTCGGCATACGACACGATCCGGGCACCAAAAGACTCCGCCACCGCCGCCAAAGGGGTCATATAGATATTAAAGAGGGTCGGGCTCAATATAGAGCCCTGAGGGACCCCGACTCCCAACGGCGGCATTACAGCGGAGTCAGATGATGTCCAGATCGTTTGCCGGCGGCCGGCCAAGAAGGAAGAAAACCATTTGAGCACCGTCCCCCGCAGGCCAATCTCAAAGAGTCTTGCAAGCAGGCCCTCATGGGGGACGGTGTCAAAGGCCGCCGACAGGTCCAACAACACCAGCATGACTTTGCCCCCGGAATCCAGCACCCCTTTGATGGTTTCCGAAACCTCAAGGAGCGCGGTCTCGGTGCTGCGGTTTGAGCGTAAGCCCGACTGGGAGTCGTGCAAGATCTCATGAGACTCCAAAAAATTGGAGAGCACCGACTGAACGTGCTTTTCCAAGATTTTTACGAAAGCCGGAAGCAGCGAGATAGGCCTGTAATTGGCTGGGGCTTTCGGGTCAAGTCCCGGCTTTTTAAGCAACGGGATAACCATTGCCTGCTTCCATGATGGCGGCACCTCTCCCGAACTCAACGAAAGGTTGAGAAGAGGGTGGGCCAGCGGATTAACCACCTCCGCCAGTTTACCCAGAAGCTTAGCTGGGCAGGGGTCAAGCGGCGACCCAGATTTTAAATTGCCCATGAGCGCAAGGGAGGCGGAGGCTGGCAAAGATGGAAACTCAGCCAATATCGCGCCCTGCATAACTGGAGGGGACATACCCGCCTCCTGCAACGGCAACGTGACCGGTCCACTCGAAGGAAAGGAGTCCTGGATAAGTTGGATCTTGCCTGTGAAAAAGCTCGCCAGATCTGCTGCCCAGGATTCTACAGGGCCCTCTTCCGAGGCGATGGTCCGAGGTGAAATGAATTCTCGGACGATAGTAAAAATCTCCTTACTGGAGTTCGAAGCTGCTTCGATTCTCCCCGCAAAATAGGCTTTCTTTTCGAGGCGGATATCGCGGTGGTAAGCTTTGACCACAGCCTTATAGGCAGACCTGTCCTTGCTGTCATAATATGCCCGCCAGGCCCTTTCGGCTACCTTGCACTGCTGCCGCGTAGCCCGCAGAGCCGTGGTAAACCAAGGGGCCGAGACCCGCTTAGATGTCGAGCGGGGGGGCAGAACAGGGGCCAGGTCATCCAGCCTCTCCGTCAACCACTTTTGCAGGGCCTCCAAGTCGCTTTCTAACTCACCAGACAGAGGGCAAGGGTGAGTCGCAGCAGCCTGGGCCAGCATCTCAGGGGTCACCCTGCTAAATGCTCTACAGGCTCGTCCCCTCTGCTGTGAGACAAGGTTCGACGCCCTAAGCTTGCCATTGATTGCAAATTTGGCAAGCCAATGATCCGACCACAGGACCGGGAGGATCTCTTTCACTACCAGCGGGGAGGTCGAGAAAACCTGGTCTAGGGTATGCCCCTTCTCGTGGGTAGGACCCAATAGATGTGGGGTCAGGCCCAGCGGTGTCATAACCTCCAAGAGCTTGATAGCGGCGGGGTCCGATGGATCATCCATCCGGATGTTAAAGTCCCCAGCCACTAAGCAGTGTTCTGCTCTCAGGGCTAGACCCGCCATCGCCACATCAAGGTCAGCAAAGAACGTCCCAAGCGGACCGGGGGGGCGGTAGACTAGCAGTCCCTTCACTGATTGGTGCGGCGCTAGCGCGATAGAAAAAGCCAGCGATTCTGAGCCGCGAATGTCCTCAGTAGGCAAGATGGTACAAGGTGTGCCCTTCTTTACCACCAATGCGACCCCGCCACCCCTGCCCTTTGCTCTGTCCTTCCTGAAGATATCAAAATCAGGCGGAATGGCCATAGCCACATCGGGATTAGACGCTTCACCCCACCAAGTCTCCGTCAACATAAGACAGAGTGGCCTCTCAGTCTCAAGGAGCTCAAAAATGTGTTGCGCATGGCAGCTAGCCGACCTGGTGTTTAACAGCATGCAGGCATACTCAGCGCCCGCGATGTCCGTAGGCGGGGAAGATGACAGCACCCGGGTAGGATGCCAGCCACAACCCGGACATCGCCATTTGCCCCTATGGCGGGCCGGGAAGACAGTGCGGCAGCAGCTCTCCCTGACATGCAAGGAGCGCAGCTCCCAGGAGGAGTACCGCATCGAAATGGCGCCCAGAGAGCTCAGTTCCCGTGACCAGGGCCCCACCCGCCGCCAGAACGCCTCCGGGACGCGGACGGGCGCAGACGGGCAGGACTCTGGCTTGACTCCGGCGCGAGTCAGGCGCCACCGCTGCGCGTCACCGCTGCACGAGCCAGGTGAGCTTTAAATAGGAGCTCACCTGAACTCCCGCAAAGCGCTAGAACGCTCAGGCAAGTGGCGCGTGATTCCGAAGTCCCCCCCAAGATGGCGACCGGCGCCACAAGCAGGCAACCAGAAGGTGAGACAATCCGTCCAAAACGCGGTGGGGGCACAATTATAGTGCAAGTATAGGGCCAGAACACGATGGAAGTTAAAAGCAGGGCAGTACAAAATAATTACAAACAAAATACAAAAACGGGATATATTTTAAATTATTTTAAAATAATGCTAGCGCAGCGCGCTGTAATGCCAGCAGCCACAATGCACCCAAAGGCACCTTACCAAAGGCAGAGCAGCGGAAATGCTCGCCTTAAATAGGAGCTCACCTGAACTCCCGCAAAGCGCTAGAACGCTCAGGCAAGTGGCGCGTGATTCCGAAGTCCCCCCCCAAGATGGCGACCGGCGCCACAAGCAGGCAACCAGAAGGTGAGACAATCCGTCCAAAACGCGGTGGGGGCACAATTATAGTGCAAGTATAGGGCCAGAACACGATGGAAGTTAAAAGCAGGGCAGTACAAAATAAATTACAAACAAAATACAAAAACGGGATATATTTTAAAATAATGCTAGCGCAGCGCGCTGTAATGCCAGCAGCCACAATGCACCCAAAGGCACCTCACCTTACCTCACCTCCCGGGGTCAAGACTGTACCCCAGTGGTACAGGCGCAGAGCTTCTGACTGAGGCCGCAGCAAGGTCATCGTGCTCAGGGCTCACAAGCTACCCCAGACGTCACTCGAGCAAGGCAGAGGTGGAGTGGGTGGTGGAGGAGGCGTCCCTTTAGACCCCAAGCCGCTCGATGTCAGCGGCCAATTCCACCTCTCCGGGGCACAGTCTCAACCGCAAGCAGCGCGGCTGGAGGCTTGTCTGTGAGCTATGGCTTGCTCCGCAAACCTCAGCAAGTGCCGCTGGCGCTAGGTAGTCTGCCTCAGGTCAGGCAAGAGCAAGCTGGGGGGCAGGGGGCAATAGAGGGCCCCCACATGGGGCCTCTTGCGGCTCGATGTATGCAGCCAGCACCACCCTTCCAGGACTCCCCCAGCCAGAAGTCTGTAATCGGCCACAGAGCGCTGCCGCCAAACTGCGCCAGGGCCTGAGAATGCCAGCCCAAGGCAGCGGGGCACAGTAGGCAAGGGGACGTGGCTGGGCCAGATGCCAAGACAGCCCCACCCGGGAGCTGAGCCCTCACTCCAGCAGGCGACTGTGCATGTGGGTGGGCCCCACATATCTGTCCACTGACCCCCTCCACCGCCGGGATCTTAGATCTTAGGTCCACTGATCGCTGGGTCCCACATCAAGCAGGCTCTGGCCGCCGGTGGTCTCCAGTTCCCCCCACCCGCAATGGCAGCCAACACGAGGTTCCCCGCAGCCAGGGACACAGCCAGAGGTACGCCGCTTGAACGATGATGGTCTACAGGGCTGGATGGCTCTCAAGACGGGTAAATTAAGAGTGGATGGCAGAGGGATCCGGGAGCACTTTCAAGGTGTGTCCACATCTTGGCTCAGTAAGCCACGCCCCTCCTTTTTCAAAACATTTTACAATAAATTTGTGAATTCATATCGACCTTGAGGTGAAAATGAAAAATAAAAAATAAAAATGCTTTTTTTTGCATTGAGGAGTCCCAGAGGGACCCCAAGACCCTGGCTATGGGGGTCAGTGTATTCCTACCCTCCCTGCACGTTTTCTATATTTTCAATTTTTGGAGGGGGATTCCATGAAGCCGAGGTCCAAGATGGCTTTCAGCACTTCATGTTTGAAGTGTTGACAGCCAATCAGAACTGTGCAAGTCCCTGCACAAGCTTGTCTTTTTTCGCAAAGGCTTTGTGGCTATCACTAACTTTTTCTTCTTACATTACTCAAAAATTTCTTAATGGATTTGCACCAAATAACAAAAAGCACAATCTGCATAACAACATCTACCTTTGTGCCAAATGTAGTGTTATTCCATCCAGCAGTTCAGGCTGTAGGTTTGACTATGCGTCCTATAGGAATTAAAATGGGAAAAGGCACATTTTGAGCCCCCTTTTCCTCAGCCCCTACTCAAAGTATCACCCCAAACCTTCCCATGCAATACAAGACTTAATATGACATTTCATTTTTTTGGGAGAATTTTGTGAAGATTCGTCAACTGGTGCCAAAGATATATGCAAGTCAAAAACCCTTTCCCTATTGGAACTAGCTCCTAACTATAACTGCCTACTGGTGACCACTAGTAGATTATATACACTCATATATTCACTTAAACAAAGGTTTCAAGGATGTTATAGTTAGGAAAAAACATTAAAATACCATTAGAAATTCACTGAAAACAAAATGGTTACAGGGAAGTTATAGCCAGAGAAATTCCACAGCTATAGTTTGCTGGCCTAACTATGACTTGCACCACTGCAATGCACTGTTTATGACCTCACATATTACATCACTCAAGACATGGTCAGTGACATCACTGATGATGTCTCAAATGACATCACTGATGACATCATCCAGTAAATGTGAGTGTTTTAAAAAAGTTTATGAGTGTTAAATACCTATACCAAGGTGTATTGATAAATCAGTGGGTGTATGAGTGCTTGTATGGATGATTCAGTGGGTACATGACTGTCTGTATAACTCAGTGAATAGGTGTCTCAGTGAATGTATGGGAGAGTGACTAGATTGTGTGAATGTCTGTATCAGTCTGTCTAAGTGGATGTATGAGTTGGTGACTGGGTATGTGAGTGGCTGTATGGGTGATTGATTGGTTGTCTGAGTAGCTATATGGGTGTATGAATGTCTGTGTTGATGAATGAAGTGTTGTGTTACTGCCTGCATGGATGAGTAAAGAGGTGAGTCAGTGGCTGAATGGGTTAGTGAGTGTGTCTGTGAAGGGGCTGTATGGGTGACTGAGTGTGTGTATGGCTGTGTCATTGAGTGAATGGATATGTCAGTCATATATGGGTGAGTGACTGCATATGTGGAAGGCAGTGTGGGTGAGTGTTGGAATATATGAATGACTGTGTGACTGTGTGACTGAGTGATTGTGAGAGTGGCTGTATGGGTGAGTGTGTGTTTGTGTCAAAGACAGTATAGGTGAGTGAGTTTGTGTTAGTATCTGTATGAATATGTGAGTAGGTGTGTGTATAACCTTATAGCTGAGTATGTGGTTGTATGAGTGACACTCTCACTCTGGGTGACTGGGTAGGTGTGTGAGTAGCTCTATGGGTGACTGACAGTGTGTGAGTGGCTGTATGGGTGTATGAATGGATATATCAGTAACTGTATTAGTGAGTATGTTAGTACATGAGTGGCTATACGGGTGACTGAGTGGATGTGTGCGTAGACCTATGAATCAGTGAGTGGGTGTGAAAGTACAGGTATGGGTGTATCAATGGTTTTGAGAATTATAGCGTGGAAGTTGGAGCAGGTGTATGAAAGGTTATATTGGGGTGTGAGTGGGTGCATCAGAGATTCTATGGATGATGTCATCAGTGATATCATTTGAGATGTCATGAGTGATGTCATCAGTGATGTCACTCACCATGTCATGAGTAATGTAATATGTAAGGTCATAAGCAGTACATTGGGGGCGCAAGTTATAGTTAGCTCAGCTAACTATAGCTGCTGAATTTCTCTGATATTGTACTAGTGAAATGTCAGCCTAACTATATTATCCCTGTAACCTTTGGGTTTTTTCAGTGAATTTCTAAGTTTAAAAAAAATTATATTTCCTAACTATAAGTCGCTGTAACCTTTGGTTTTTGCAAGGAATTTCCAAGGTTTATTAAATGCTAATTCCTAACTATTACATCCCTGTAACCTTTGTTTTTTTCATCAAATTTCTATGGTTTTTTTAAAATTCTATTTCTTAGTTATAACATCCATTCTTTTTAAGTGAGCCTCCAAGATTTTTTAATTTTCTTTCTATAATTGTATATTGTATATTATATTTATATTGTATACCACTCACCTTTTGATTTGGTATGTGTATATCAGAAAGTTTATTAATAACTGGTTTTATTTTTAAGAATTTTTTAAATCAGAGCCACTGAAGAGACCAACATCTTGTTGATTTTCTTGTCAAATAATTGTTTAACAATACACACATTACTAACCACATCATTGTTTTAAAAACATATTTGAACACATATATTTGTAGGATATGTTTTAAAAACTGTGTTTGAACCCTACTTCCCATTTTCATGATTACACAGAGAGTCGCACTGTCTCCGGTATCAGGAACGATCACGCCTTTTTTAGGGGGTGCAAAATACATATATGCATACATTTTACAATATTTTAGACACTAGGGGTTTATTACTGCACTGTTTAAAGTCATATTAGTGTAGAGAGTTTGCATAAATACAACCATTTAAACTGATTACCTGTTTTCACAGTGACTCTGGGAGTTGCGATCAAATCAGTAGCCATGATCACCGCGAACACGTTGCAGAAAAACAAAACAAATACAGACATTCAATTGTCTCCACCACATTCAAAACTTATAACAGCAAAATGAATTATAACCAACACACTAAACACATTACTTTACTATCTAAATGACTATATAATAGTATGTACAACACCCTTAATATCTCTATAACACAGTGCATAACTTTTTCAGTGTAATCTATGATGGCATGCATCACTGTATCACTAAGTCTCTCATTTACTATATAAGCATTTGAGAGGATCTGTGAGACGATACATTAGTCTAATAATACTTGACTGCCTCATTACATCTATGAGTGGGTGCATCA
This sequence comes from Triturus cristatus, assembly GCF_964204655.1. NCBI lineage: Eukaryota > Metazoa > Chordata > Amphibia > Caudata > Salamandridae > Triturus > Triturus cristatus. The sequence goes on along the minus strand of NC_140593.1, from coordinate 319,744,378 downwards.
GTGTCACAATGGGTTTGTGATGGGTTGTGTAAGTCTCTCACTCAATCTGTGAGCAGGTGCATGAGTTCCTTTGTGCATTTGTAAATAAGTATGTGAGTGTCTGAGTGGATCTGTGAGTGGATACATGAGTGTCTAAGTGGGTAACTGAATAGGTGAGTGATTGGATACATGAGTGTGTGGGTAGATCTGTGAGTGAGTGTATGAGTCTCTAAGTGGGTCTATGACTGGTATCGAGAGTGTTTCTGTCAGTGGGTGCGTGAGTCTGTGAGTACGACTGTGCATGTGTACATGAGTCTCTGAGTGTATAACTAACTAGGTGCAGAAGTCTCTGAGTGGGTCTATGAGTGTCTGTGTGAGTGACTGTGTGGGTGTGTGATTGTCTGAGTGGGTCTATTAGTAGAGGCATGAGTGTACGAGTGCATCTGTGAGTGGGTGTATGAGTGTCTCAATGTGCCTGTGAGTGAGAGCATATGTCTCTGAGTTGGTGAGTGAATGGGTGCATGCAAGAGTGTCTGCGTTGGTCTGGTAGGGCAAGTGTCTGGGTGGGTCTGTGAGTAGATGCATGAGCCTTGAGTTAGTGGGTGCATGTATATTTGAGTGAGTTTCTGAGTGGGTGTGTGATTTTCTAAGTTTATGAGTGACTGTCTGAGTCTATAAGTCTCTGAGACGGTCTGTGACTGAGTGCGGGAGTGACTGTGTGAGAGGGTGTATGAGTGTCTCAGTCAATCTGTGAGTACGCGTATGAGTGTCTCAGCGGGTCCGTGAGAACATACATGAGTGTGTGAGTAGGCCTGTAAGTGTGTGCTTGAGTCTCTGACTGGGTCTTTACATGGCTGCGTCACTCTCAGAGTAAGTCTGTAAGTGGGTACGTAAGTACCTGAATGGGTATGTGAGTGAGTGCATGAGTATCTGAGTAGCTATGTCACTTGATGTATAAATGTGTGAGTGGGTATGTGAATGGCTGTAGAAGTGTCTGAGTGAGTTTGTGAGTGCATACATGAGTGTGTGACAGTGACCGGCAAGTGTGTACATATACATATGTATATTTATTTATATTTTATGATTATTCGTGATGACGACAGTATATGGGGGCCATGCTGGTGGTCACGGTGTTGTCAAGAATATCGCGCACGATTAAAAAACTCTATTTTGGACACATAACTTGTGTCACTATCACACCCCTATCTCCACCCTGATCTCTTATGTTAGCTTTTACACAAACTTTCAGCCCCGGGAACCATTCCCAGATGATACAATTGTGGCCTTAACTCTCTGTTCAGGTTACGTCCAGCCAATCAGAGCATTCCCATTGGCACATGCCAAATCAGGAAACCACTGAGAAATATCCACGGCCTGAGATATGCCTATAATTTTTGGATTACATTTCTCAAAAACTGCTGAATGGATTTGCACCAAATAACAACATCTACCTTTCTGCCAAATTTGGGGTAATTCCGTCCAGCGATTCGGGCTGTAGGTTCGACAACGCTTTCCCATGGGAATTAACATTACAAACATACCCTTATTTTATGCCCCAGGTTCTCAGTCCCCACTGCATGGATCACCTCCAAACTTTCTAAGATAACCAGAACCTACCTTAACACTTTATTTGGAAAATGTCATGAAGATTGGTCAAATGACGCCAAAGTAATAGGCAAGTCAATACATGCTTTCCTATTGAAACTAGTTTCTAAATATAACTACCTACTGGCGACCGCCAGTAAGTACTATATATATATATATATATATACTCACTTGGAGAGTGACACACCCATGTACAGACCCACTCAGAAACTCATGCACCCACTTACAAACCCATTGTGAGACTTTTGCTTCTACGGACACACCCACTGATAGTGAAACCCACTCAGACACTTTTGCAGCAACTCATAGACTCAGTCACAGGCTCATGCACCAATTCACATACGGAGTCAGAGATTCATGTACTCACTCACAGACCTACTCAGACACTCATGCACCCAATAAGAGACCCACTCAGACATTCACACACCCAGTCAGAGACTGACTCAGACATTCATGCATGGACTCACAGACCCACTGAGCAACTTATAATTCCTCTCACACACCCACTGAGACATTGATTGACTCAGTCACAGATCCAGTCTGACAATCACGTACTGACTCACAGAGCCACCGAGAGACTTCCACTTCCACTCATACATGCACTCAGAGACTTTTGCAGCCAGTGGCACACTTACTGAAAGACTCATGAGTCGAGTCTCATATCCACCCATAGACTTATATATGCAGAAACAGACCCACTCAGAGATTTATGCATGCACTCACATAACCGAGTGAATCGTTAATACAGATTACAGACTGGTATTGAGATATTGATAAATGTTTTATAGCGTTAATTAGTGATTTATCTTGTGTGATGTTTAGAATTAGTAAGATAGTTAGAACCGTTGAATATGGTGGTAGCTATTGAATTCCTCATTTTGCTGTGCATTTTCACGATGTATCCACAGGGATTGCGATTACCAATGTAATTGCAATCTCTAGTGCCACTGGGAAAACAGAAAGTAGGTTTTAGAGATGGTTTGTCATAGAAACTCTCTAGAAAAACATGATTTTAGAGAATACTGTAGGAAACCCCTAGTGTTTTAAATACTGTATTATGTGTGTATATATGTGCTGCAGAACGCAGCATGCATAGAAAGGGGGAAAATAAGGAGAAATAAAAATGTTTCTCCTCGTTTTACCTCCCTACACCTCCCCTGGGGAGGCATAGGATTCTGACACATTCCCAGCTTTCCATATCATTGTAAATCGCGGAATGAGGCTACATCCATGGTTGTTGTGTGGGAACAGCCACAGCAACACACATGACATGCTTCTTTCATGCAAAGTGCTGAGTGAAAAGGGCCAGTATTTACAGGGCCATGGAAAGCCATGCAGAGTGGCTTTATGTGGCCTTGTAAATATGGGGCACCACGTTACGCCTCCAGTGAGTCAAAAAAAGTGATGCACCGGTGGCACATGGGGCATGTTACTATGCCCCCTTGGCTTAATGTTTATTTTAAAATTTACGAGAGAAGGGATAAACTGTTCTTTCACCATGTATAAGTGAGAAGTGAGATATGGTGCAGCTGTGTTGTACGACAGGGTGCTAAAATGTTAAAAGGTAACAAATAAATAAAGTTTTGTGTTTTGCTTTGGTTTTGTTCTATTTTAGTAAGTGCATTTAGTAATATATCTAGGTTCAACTGTAGATTTAAAACTGCAACATAACAAGCAAACTGTTGTATTATGTGTAGGTAAGTAGTAAAGTAGTTGGTGCGTTGGCTATGGTAAAAATTTAAACATACATGTTTTTTCTATAGAACAATGGCTACATAACTACAAACAGTTAGAATGCCTACAAAAGCTCAGACAATAAAAGCAACAGAAGCAACTACAGTATCTGCAGAAATTAGTTAAAAAAAGGGTAATACATGCAGGAAACATGGTGAAAGAATAAAGAGCTGCTGTTAAGAGAACAAAGTCATTTCTTAAAAATATATGTGGACATTTGCGAAGGTTACAAAATAAAGAAAATAAAATGATGACTAAGACAAACAATAGGAGTTAACAAAGTGTACATTGCAAGAGCAGAAAAGATTGTAACAAAGATGGGCACAGCTTAACCTAGACACAGAAACAGTTTAAGGAAATCAGAGCCAGGATGTTTGATAGCAGAGTGGTTGTAAATCTACTGAGAAATTTGAAGAAGTATACAAGTAAGAGAGATGCACTGAACCAGAAAGAACGAGTTGAGAGAGTAGTTGATAAGGCCTTTGGTTTGAAGAGGAAGCTTTTTATGTTGATTCTAAATAAAATGAAAATTCTTGGCAAAATGGTGTTGTGCATAAGGAGACAAAGCTATAAAAAACGATTAGCAAATAGAAGTAACTTTTGTACAGTTGTTATTGGAGAATGGAAACATACTTCTAGTACAGAGCCTTTTTTTAATGAAGAAAGTGATCTGCAGGATAACAGATACTTTTATGCAATTGATGAAAGAGGATGTTGTTATGAAATGAAGAATGGCAGTCCTATAGTAAACGAGATTATTGTACCTAGAAATGTAGAACAAGATATTGGAGAAGAGGTACAAGGAAGGCATAGTCTTGCCCCTGTATAGAAATGGAATTGTGGTAGGCTTTGTAGTACTCAACAGCAATTCATTGATATATTAAGGACGTTTCTACGTATCTTTCCAAGGCAAAGTTTAAAACACAAAATAAGTGCTTTGCAAGTATTGGATCCTTGCAAGATTAGAAAGCATACAAATTTCAGGGACACTCACTAGCTTGTTCATAAAAACAAAGTATTCCAAAGCATCTTTCATTATTTCAGAATGTTAGCTGTACACCACTCAACAATGCAAACTTAGGAGGCTGTACTATGTGAAAACTCCTGCTTTATGTTTCCGAGAAATGAATTGAGCACTTTTGCATTGTATTGTGGTAAAAGAGGGTTGTGGTGATGTGCAGTTTCTTTTCTTTGGTCCTGAGCAGGATTCTAGGGAAAATGAAAGTTGTTAAGAGGAGGAGTTGCCGAACAGGACACAGATATTACAGTTGCTAGTTTTGAAAAAGAGATTACAACATTTAACACAATGTGGTTTCGAAAACTACAGGATTTTTGCATATGTTGTCAATGCATTCACTAGAAGATTCAAACAAAGATTGTTCAATTGTATTTAAAAATTGAAAAAGTAAATAATGATAACTTGCAAAAGTTAACTGTATTTATTAGTGGAGTAACGCTTTGACTTGTCCATATAAGTTATATGTAAGTAGTGGTACAATAAAATAGAAGATATCAAATGAAGAACACATAGATATTAGATGCCCATTTTGTAAGATAATAAAATGTCTGCTAATGTAGAAAAACTATGAAGGCCCAAACTAAAAAAAGATCAACATTTATGATTCTTTGCAGCATTGCAAATGGCTGTTATGGACTGCTCTCCAGCACTCACTACAACTGCACAATCCATTCAGTATGATGCTATCTGGGAAAACTGTGAAGCCAAATCTTGAAGTTGAGATTGGAACTCTGAAAGGACTCTCTGTCCTGGTGTTGTTGCAGTAGCTTTTGAAGTTGAGGGTCAGTCAGCCTTGCGTTGCTTTCTTATTGCTTTTGCTCTATTGCTATTGTATATTTTTAGAAGCACGGGCGCAGTCTCGCAAGAATAGTTTTAATATGTACCCCTTGACAATGTCTTGTGACATATTGTGCATTGAGCAAATCTGCCCACTTTGCACTCCTCTTAAAGAATGTTCAAGATAGATAAATGGATGTGTTCTTCTTATTCTTTCAGTTGAAAAGTCTATTAACCAATGATATTCCTTTATTTCCCAGTGACATGATTTTCTGTTTTGTTTTTGAATATTGTTTTGTGGTTTTGTAGTTTTAAAATGTTTTGTTTTCTTTTTTATGGTAACAAGAATGACAACTGGGACAGAAGGAATTCGAAAAATGTGCACTGAGAAATGAGTAAAAAATATAAAAGGGGAAAGAAATGTGCATGTACGATTTTCTGTAGTATTACGAAAAGCTGTAACACACTGCTCACCTGCACTTATAACAACAGTAGAGTCCATGCAATAGGTAGCCATTCTTCAAAACTCTGGAACCATATCTGTTGTAGTAGTCTGAACCTCTGATCGAACTTTCTGGCTGGGAATTTTTGCTGCTGCCACTGATTTAGATAGTCCCCCAGTTTCCCACTGCTAGATTGCAAGTTGTATACCTTTTCTATGATAGGTTTTAAGATTATATAGCATGAACTTTGTCCTACATGTTTTTTTTTGTTTGTCCCTCTTGTTACAGATTGTCGTTTTTTTGCAGTTTTTGATTCCCCATGAATTTGGGTAAGAATGGGAAGTTGATGGGTGTTTGGTAGTTCTGTTCTATTTGTGAGCTCGGATGTTGAAAGTTATTTTTTGAAATTGTTGTTTTTTACAAATTTTTTGTAAAATTAAAGTTAAATCAATATGTAACAAATCAGATAGACTCAAACTTTGTGTAAAATATGTCTACACATCTGTTTTACACTTTGTTATTTGTATTCGTGATTACTGATGTCATTGTGACCTCCGGTATCGCTGTGAAGAAGAAAAAGGTATTTTTGATGTAGTTATTTTGACAAATGAATACAAAGGGGGAAATTCAATTAGTATCTTACTAAATAGCTACACTGAAACTTTATGTAAAATATGTCTATATATATATGTTTTACACTTTGTCAGAAGCACCCGGTACTCATGGTGTGTCCTTTCCAATTGCACACATAGAATCATACAGATCATACAGGCACTACCTATGCAATCATACAATCACCCAGGCATTACTCATGCACTTACATATTAACCCAGACATTACACACTCACTGACAGACCCATACACCCACTCAGACACCCAGTTACCAACCAATACAGCAACTCACACACCCTCTCTCAAAGTTTACAGGTTACAGTTAGGCAATAAAATTAAAAGTACCTTCAAAATTCACTGAAAAAATGAAAGGTTACAGGGACTTTATACTTAGGAATTAGAGTTTAAAAACCTTAGAAATTTCGGAAACAACCAAAGGTTACAGAGACATTATAGTTAGGCTCAAGTTTCACTCGTACAAAACCAGTGAAATTCAGCAGTTATAATTGGCTGAGCTAACTATAACTTTCGCCCCACAATGCACTGCTTATGACCACACATATTATATGACTCATGACATGGTCAGTGACATCACTGATGTTATCACTGATGACATCTCAAATCACATCACTATCTATGAGGCAACTTTTTTTGCCTCCCCATGCTTCCCTGCTAAATGATAACATCATCATCTAAGTACCATTTCCATATTATGATATTATTTCTGAAGGGATTCTGGTCACATAAAACCACCTTGTTTCGAAGCTGTGTACATGGGGACATGCCATGCCAGACAGGGAGCAAAAGTACTCCCCATGGAAGTCCCATGGGCATGTAGAAAGAACTCCCCCTTGTACTCAAAATAATTCCTTGTTAATGCAAGGTGTGCACAGTTCATTACAAATTCCTTTGGTGCCATGGAATCCTATTGAAGGTTGGACAGTATTGAATCCACCACCTTCAGAGTCTCTTCCTGTGGAATACTTGTGTTGTTTCCACGTCAATGCTGATCATCAATTCATCATCAGGGTAATATCTCAAATCAGACAAATAGGTCAGATTGTGCTGCTCAACAATAGGTCTCAAGAACCAATCACAATATCTGGACAGCGCTTTCAAAGCTGAACCTATACCTGCAACTATGGATCTCCCTGAGGGAGGATGAACACCCTTATGTATATTCAGTAGATAGGGATCTGAGGAGTCAAATTATAGAGGAATTCATACACTTTCTTGGTAATCCAGCCATCAAAACTGTGGACACACAGTAGACGCACCACTCTACATGTAAAGTTTTGTCATAAATGATGCAGTTATAACTGTGATAAGTATATTTGGGAATTCTATGATTTAACATAATACAAGTGAAGTAAAATGAAAGGGTAGAAGCAGTGCATGCAGAAGGGCCGAGTTATAGTTAATGTGGTGTGTCTACAATTTTGATGCCACTGTTTTTCGAAGCATGAAGAAATCCCATGGCTCCATTCACTTCTTCTACATGTAAATTGCAATGTAAAATAACATGAAAATGTTTACCCAGTTGTCAATCTTGATCGATCTTTTGTAATTTTGTTGCCAAAGTCTCGCTGATAGGTTTGTTTACTCCGTGATTCTCTACTTAATCTTTACAAGGGAGATTTCTTCTTTTCCCAGATATAGCATTTCATTATTTTTAGCACATTCTTCAACAGTTGATATTAAACAAACCACGGGTTGTGATTGTGAAAAAAGAGAATGCATTACTTCAGCCGGTGGAATTAATGTTAGGAAACCATTTCCTTGTATTTCGGTCCCTTAGCATAATCTTTGCTTATTTTGTTGCAGTGGTGAGGCGAATGCCTTGTAATATCTTGGCAAATTCTTCATTATTAGATTGCCTCCCATTCTTTGTTAGTTCTCTGTGTGTAAAATTCAACCAACTGTTGACATTCCGTATACTTCCCTAAGAATACCAAGTTTGAGCCTTCATATGATTCTTGAAAACAGGTTCACCTACAATGAAAACAATGACATGTTTCCCCACATACAGCTCTTCATAATACATTATGAGTATTTCTTACAACCTCAAATAAACAAATGCCAACATCAAGTTGGAAACCGTGCTCACTTCATCTATGATCAAAACTTTTAATTATTTTTAAACTCTACCAATTTCTTGACATGTATCACTATTCGATTTTAAGTATTCCAATTTGTTATCATGCTCCACAGGCAGTAACAGTAGATGTAAAGTAATTCCTTTGATTTTATGTGCTGCTCAGCCAGTAGGAGAAGTAACAACACACGATGAATTTGGTGATGTCACTTCATATACAGATGCAGAAATTACTTTTACATGAAAGCTTTACCGAGTTCCAACTTGAGCACTCACATATTGTAACGTAGGTTCAAAAGTAGTGCACTCATTTAATTTCAATAAACTTTATTCTGTCTAGTTAGGCCACAAAAATGTTAAAACGTTATACAACTGGACATTAATCCTCAAATAACAGTGTTACAGTCTCAGTAAACAGTGACCTGCAAGATTAAATAATCAATAAAAACATAAAAATGATAGGAATAATTACAAAAGAAGGATTAGAATATCACAAAAAAGCAATAGCCCTGTGCTTAATGGCACATTCAATGTAAACACCAGTTGAAAAACAAATCTTGGTAGAGGGCATTTTTTCCAGAATAGTGAAGGCTGCTTGACAATAACATATGTTTGTCTCCTTTAAGATGGGTAACAAATAGCGTTTTCTCAATAATGAGTACAATTTACAAAAAAAAATGAAAAGTATCAAGCTCTGAACTTAGCAATCATCACAAGGACACACGGGCTGATGAGAAAAATAAGAGCCCTGAACGGGAAAGGCAACAAGAAATTGATTTGATTTGTGAACTTATAAAGCGCACGAATGCCCAGGGGCGTCTTGGCGCTGTGTTAAATGCAGAAAGTCTGGCGCTACCGGTGATATGAGGTTCTAACTAGGATGTAAAGAACCAGGTTTTAACAGCCTTCCTAAATTATAGCAGTGAGGAGCTATTTTTTATTGAGAGTGGTAGTTGGTTCCAAGTTTTAGCTGTTTGCAATAGAAAGCTTCTCCCCCCATCTTAATTGCTTGAATTTGGGAACCTTAATCAACTTTGCCTCACTTGATCTTAGGTTCCTTGGAGGTTCGTACTGTTTCAGTTGAGTTTTTAAGAAGTGGGAGCCTATCACATGAAGGGCCTTGTATGCTAGGCAGACTGACTTAAACCTTATCCTTTTCTCCATAGGCAACCAGTGGAGGGTTCTTAATCTGTGGGCAGCCGGCTCGGATCAGGGAATGTGTAAAACCAGCCTAGCTGCTGCGTTTTGTAAACGCTGACGTTTTGTCAGGTGTTGAGTTTGTATCCCAGCATACAGGGTGTTTCCGTAGTCAAGCCTAGATAAGGCCAGTGCTGTTACCAGTGTTTTACAAGCTTCTTGGGGAATGAAAGGCAAGAGTATTTTTATCATTTTCAGAATGTACCACACAGAAGAGGACAGTTTATTAATCTGAGCGTTGAACGTTAATTTACTGTCGAATACAAAACCCAGGTTCCTGACTTTATCCACTGGGGAAGGACAATTGCCTAAGCTATCAGGCCACCATTTAGGCGACCAGATGTTAAGATCCGTACCAAGTAGCATGACTTCGGATTTATCCCGGTTTAGTTTTAGACAGTTTAGCTGCATCCAGTGATTAACTTGTTCCATGCAGTTGCTAAATCTGCCTGCTGTTTAGTCTACATTATTTGAGATTGACACCACTATTTGGGTGTCATCTGCGTAGGAAACGGGTAGAAACCCACAATTCCTTATGATGGTTGCTAATGAAGCAACATATATATTAAAGAGGGTAGGGCTCAGGGAAGATCCCTGAGGCACCCCCCATGGTGACTTAAAAGGTTTAGATGTGTAATCTCCTAATTTGACTGTGAAAGTTCTCTCGGTCAGGAATGAGGATAACAACGAGAGTGCTGTGTCATGAGCTCCCAGTTCTGCTAGACGGGTCAGGAGTATATCATGGTTAACGGTGTCGAAGGCTGCTGAAAGATCCAAAAGGATCAGGGCAGCCTTCCCACCCGTATCCAGTACACTCCTGAGTTCCTCGGCTGCCATGAGCAACGCTGTCTCTGTTCCGTGTTCCTCCCTGAACCCATACTGTGATTGATCTAATGCATGAGCAGACAATATAAATTCTGACAGTTTTTTATTCAGTCATTTTTCCAGAACTTTAGCTGGGAAAGGTATTCTTGAAATCGGTCTGTAGCTCGCAGGATCATGCGGATCCAGATTGGAATTTTTCAGTAAAGGGAGGACTGATGCAGTTTTCCAGGCATCTGGGAAACAGCGCAACTGTAGTATCTTTGTAAAAAGCAGATATATTTGTTCGCTGAGTAGGTCTGGGAACAGATGTAGCTCCTTGGGTGGACAAAGGTCCGTTAGGCCTCCGGACATGGTTGTCATTATTGTCTGTCGTATTTGTTCCACTGAAGGGGTCAAAAAGCGAAACCCTGTGTTTAATATTTCCAGTGTGCCCACTAAGGTTGGAGTGAACATGTGATTGGGAGGTGTCAGGTTTGTCAATTGTCTTCACGGATTCATATACTGATTTAACTCTATCAACAAAAAATTGGCCCAGTGTATTGCATAGTCCAGTGCTGCCTTCTATTCGTTTGTTTGCGGTGAGATTTGTTAGTCTTTTGACCATGGTAAATAATTCTTTACTAGAGTTCTTGGCTTCATTTATTTTCCTTGTAAAATAGGTGCTTTTTTCTTCTATTATTAGTTTTTTATATATTGCCAGAGTACTACAATATTCTTCTCTAGTCTGTACCTCATACTTGGCCCTCCATCTTCTCTCCGCCCTTCTACATGCCTGCTTTTGTAACCTCAGCCTCTCCGAGAACCATGGTTCTGAGGTGTTTTTCCTCCTAGAGATTGTTTTTTTTATGGGGGCAGCAATTGCAACCGCAGATTTGATACAGCTGGATATTTGATCGGCGGCTCTGTTGCTATCTAGGCCGAGTTCCGGAATGGTCATGATAAGCTGTTCCTGTAAACTAGGTGTATCAATCTTAGCCCATTCCTGGTAGGAAATATGCCAGGGCTGGGTAGCCGTGGCTATTTTTGCCTGCTCCATCTTCAAGGAAAATTTTATTACTTTATGGTCTGACCAGGGGACAAGATTATTTCTCCGATTTTGATGTTAGTGTTTGAGGTAAAGATCCCGTCCAGTGTATGCTCGGCTGTATGTGTGTCCTGCTGGACAATCTGGGTCAGGGAGCAGCTTCCCATTGTCTCGGTTATTGATACCGCGCTTTTATCCGAGTGCTTTTCTAAATGTAGGTTAAAATCCCCCAGTATAGTAAAGTCTGCACCCTTTACACTGGATTCAAGGAAAGGACTAAGTAACTGTGTCCAGTTTGTTTTTGCCCTTGGTGGTCTGTAGATCAGAAGGCCTTTTAATGCGTAGCTGTTAGTGATGGCAATCTGGAAGGATAGCGATTCACAATCTGGGCTGCTACCTGTTACCAAGCCCCTTGCCTGCAGTTCTTCTCTAAAGATGATGGCTAACCCTCCCCCTCGCTTTCCTTTTCTGTCAGCTCGAATTATCATATAGCCCCCTGGAAGTGCTAGTGCTGTGTCTGCGTCAGAGGCATTGTCTGCCCATGTCTCTGTGACGGGGAACAACCTTTACAACGCAACTTTTACAACGCACTACACTTACAACGCAATTTTTACAACGCAACATCCACTACAACGCATTCCATTACATCGCATGACACTACAACGCATTTTTAAAAACTACCTTTACAACGCATTCCATTACATCGCATACTACCTTTACAACGCATACCATTACAACGCATAATATTACACTACACTATCCAACACTTACCCTACTGTTGAACCCCCTGGAGTTAGAATAGTAATTTTTACCCCTATACTATCCAACACTTACCCTACTGTTGTACCCCCTGGAGTTAGAATAGTAATTTTTACCCCTATACTATCCAACACTTACCCTACTGTTGCACCCCCTGGAGTTAGAATAGTAATTTTTACCCCTATACTATCCAACACTTACCCTACTGTTGCACCCCCTGGAGTTAGAATAGTAATTTTTACCCCTATACTATCCAACACTTACCCTACTGTTGCACCCCCTGGAGTTAGAATAGTAATTTTTACCCCTATACTATCCAACACTTACCCTACTGTTGCACCCCCTGGAGTTAGAATAGTAATTTTTACCCCTATACTATCCAACACTTACCCTACTGTTGCACCCCCTGGAATTAGAATAGTAATTTTTACCCCTATACTATCCAACACTTACCCTACTGTTGCACCCCCTGGAGTTAGAATAGTAATTTTTACCCCTATACTATCCAACACTTACCCTACTGTTGCACCCCCTGGAGTAAGAATATTAATTTTTATCCCTATACTATCCAACACTTACCGTGCTGTTGCACCCCCTGGAGTTAGAATAGTAATTTTAACCCCTATACTATCCAACACTTACCCTACTGTTGCACCCCCTGGAGTTAGAATAGTAATTTTTACCCCTATACTATCCAATACTTACCTTAAATGCAATGTAATATTATGCGTTGTAATTGTATGCGTTGTAAAGGTAGTATGCGTTGTAATGGAATGCGTTGTAAAGGTAGTTTTTAAAAATGCGTTGTAGTGTCATGCGATGTAATGGAATGCGTTGTAGTGGATGTTGCGTTGTAAAAATTGCGTTGTAAGTGCATGCGTTGTAAAAGTATGCGTTGTAACGTCATACATCCCTCTGTGACGTATAGTAAGTCAAGATCGTGTGTTTCAATTAAGTTGGCCGTCTCTGTGTTATGTTTCACTAAGGACCGTGCGTTGATTAGGGCAGCTTTGATGACTTTAGTTGTCTTCTTGGTAGGATGTGGGCAGTGCTGGGATAGCGCCTTACTGTGTATAGTTGAAGGGTAGATGGCAGTACGTACAATGTTTGTTTTAAATCTGTGGATTTAATATGGGGCAGTGCATAACCTCAGTCTGATTAGCAAAAGTTTCTGATGTTGGTTTCTCACCCATTTTAGATATGGTTCAATGCTAGTACTAGTGCAATTCCCTATACAAGCCTGGACTGTACATTTGTTTGCAGCCCTCCGCAGTCTCTCCTCCAGGCACCCAGTTAGAAAAGTGTTCCTTCTCGGAGTGGTGAGAGCACTAGCTGACACACTACTAGGAGAGGTAAGCAGATCACCTAGACCCATACTAAGGCAAATGGTCTGAATGTACCTTATCCAGGCAATGTTTAGGCATTGGTCTAGTTTCAGGCAATCAGCAAGGACAGCCCTGTTGAATAAGGTCTGGCTCCCCATCCAGATTCTGAGCCATAAGAGGAGTGGTCGCAAATTAATGAGGTCACTAATGTACCCACTCCCAGCCTCTAGATGGCAAATGAAAGAGCTGGTACTTTTTGAGACAGCTAGTAGCCTCTTAATAAAATCATTCTGAATTGACTCCAGGCCTTCTGTTCTCTAATGTCCCACACTGGCTGCATATGAGGCAATAGCACAGCACTTAGCAATGTATATGGCTGCATATTCCCTAATAAGCTTCTGCACTAATCTAAGGGCAAAATGCAGCACAGCTTCATTTGATTTGCAGAATGCTGTGGTTCTACTGGACAGGAAGTGTTTCCACATAATATGTGTATCAAAATGAATGCCTAGGTAGCAAAACGTGGGAACAGTACCTATTTATTTGGCATTGACTATAAAGGTAGGAGTGTACATCTTCTTTGTCCCACCAACCATTATGTGTATTTTGGCCTGGTTAACCCTCAAATCTAAGCTGGTCATAAAATTGCAGAAGCGGTCCAGCAGATGTTGCTGTCCAATGGCAGTCCTGGCTAATAGAACAGTATCCTCAGCATGGATTAAGGAAGGGATACTGCAGTCACCTATACGGGGACAATCAATCCCAGCTTCAACAAACTGGTCCTTCAGATCATTAACCTATAAGGAAAAGAGAAATGGGGCCAGCACACAGCCCTGGCATACACCCCTGGGAAGACTAAAGGCTGTTGTGGTTTTCACCCATGGGCCATACCTCACACTAGCAGTGACATCTAGATGAAGCTCCCTCAAGAAGTTGAAAACCCCCAGTACATTTGCATAATCCATTTTCATGATGAAGTCCATGATCTACTGACTGCTTCATTTCTTTGTATACATGTAGTTGTTCTGAATTTAATTGAGATACTAAACAATGCAAATTTCCAACGTCCTTTTCAACTTAGTCATTTGTATGTTGAGCCTCTTCCATGGAAAACATTGCTTCATTATCCATCATTGGTTTCCCAAGTGAGTCACCAGTCCTGAAAATTGAAATTTTATTAGATTTTCCAGTGTTGTATTAAATTTCTGCATTAATTTTATTATCTTCTGTTATTCCTTGTTCCAACATTCGTAAGTATCTCTGAAATTCAGGCACTGCAGTGTTATTTTTATAAACATTAAATGCATCTTCGTAGGATTCAAAGGGGCCTATAATATCTTCTTCTTTGTGTATTGGTTGAAATAGTTGAAGAAGTGCTAAATAGTAGATTTCTTTCTTTTCTCCCGTGTCACAACTCAGTTTGTGATGATTAATAAGAATAGGTTTACAATGACCAATTAAACATCCATTTGTCCCTTCAACTCTAAATTTTCCACTATTGATATCTTCTTCCATATTATTTCTATATGACTAGAACTGAGCAACTTAATATGGTGCTAGGTTTTCTAATAGTGAGCTTCTCTATGATTAATATGTGTCCAACATATTGGTTTTCAAAATGTCTTTGTAAGTGGGATCACAATGTGCTAGGTATTCAATTTCAGGTAGGCTTTTCAAAACTCTTCTGTGTGATGAGGTTAATCCCAAACTAAGCTACATGATTGCCTGAGATTTACCATAAAAGGTTGATGAAGTCAAACGGTCACATGCTTCATAGCTACTGATCTCACTGTGACAGAGAATTTGAGGTTAAATCTGTACAATATTTTACTTAAGGATTGCTCAGCATATATTTCTTCCTATAATTCCTTGATATCAGTTATCCAGCCTTTGTAATGTTGAATTAACATAATGTGCAACTGCTTTAGAGTTATCTGAAACAAATTTTATATCCATGTTAGCATCCTACCTATATATAATAAAAGGGATGTATTCGTTGATCTGCTGGGATGATTGCAGTGGCCTAGGATTGTAAGTATGTTTGGGTTATTAGCCAGTAACCACAGCTCTTCCATTCTCCTCAAGCCCCCACGTCACCTTCAGCCACGCCTCCGAACTCACCTGGACTGACCACCACTGCATCTATTTCTCCTTCCGAAAACCACTCACACACCACCGCACCCTACAGACCCCCCGCCGCCGCTGGGGCAAAATCACTGAAGAACAACTATAGACAAGCCTCGCACTCAACTCTCTGATGAACCCCACCAACCCGGATGATGGTGCGCTCTCCCTCGAACGCTGGATGAACGACTGCGCCAACACCATCGCGC
Organism: Triturus cristatus; assembly: GCF_964204655.1. NCBI lineage: Eukaryota > Metazoa > Chordata > Amphibia > Caudata > Salamandridae > Triturus > Triturus cristatus. The sequence goes on along the minus strand of NC_140593.1, from coordinate 319,728,652 downwards.
TGCTGAAAAACCCCACCAACAGAGGCACCAGCAGAAGAGTCAGCTAGTTCACCCCGGAACTCCTCGACTCCAAACGCACCTGCTGGAAACTGAAAAACACATGGAACAACAACAAGATGCCAGACAGCCACACTGCCTACAAAGACGCCATCCGCAACCACCACCACCTTATCAGGACCGCCAAAAGGACCTCCTTCACAGACTGCCTTGACAACAATGCACACAACAGCAAGGAGCTCTTAACCATCGTGAAGGTACTCTCCCACCCCATCTCCAATGCCAACGACATCCCACCATCACAAGCCCTGTGCGACTCACTCGCCACCTTCTTTCACTGGAAAATCACCAACATCCATGACATTCAGACCCCGGACGACCCCTGCCGACCACACCGTACCGAACCCACCGCACCCCACCACCCACGACACCCTGACAACCTGGGCCAACGTGAGCATCGAGGACACAATCAAGACCATGGGATCAATCCACTCCGACCCCCTCCCACACCACATCTTCAACAAAGCCAGCAAGTCCATCACACCCCACCTGCACAAAATCATCAACCTCTCCTTGGAGACCCCGACCTTCCCTGAGAACTGGAAGCACGCAGAGATCAATGCCCTACTGAAGAAACCCAAAGCAGACCCGAGCGACCTCAAAAACTTCCGGCCCATCTCCTTGCTCCCGTTCCCAGCTAAGGTCATCGAGAAGATAGTAAACACCCAGCTCACGTGACACCTCGAAGACAACAACATCCGAGACCCATCACAATCAGGATTCCGCAGCAACCACAGCACCAAGAGCACCCTCATCGCCGCCAGAGATGACATCAGGATCCTGCTAGACAACGGAGAGACGGCGGCCCTCATCCTCCTGGACCTCTCTGCCGCCTTTGACACTGTCTGCCACCGCACACTACGCACGCGCCTCCACGACGCAGGGATCCGAAACAAGGCCCTGGACTGGACCACCTCCTTCCTCTCCGGCAGAACTCAGAGAGTCCGCCTCCCCCCGTTCCGTTCCGAGGCCTTCAAGATCATCTGTGGCATCCCACAGGGATCCTTCCTCAGCCCGACGCTGTTCAACGTCTACATGGCACCACTAGCACGCATCGCCCGACAACACGACCTCAACATAATCTCCTATGCCGATGACACTCAGCTGATCCTCTCCCTCACCAAGGACCCCCTCACCACCAAATCCAACCTCCACCAGGGAATGAAGGCCGTTGCCGACTGGATGGAGGACAGCTGCCTCAAACTGAACATAGACAAAATGGAAATCCTCATTCTCGGGTCAACCCCTCCGCTTGGGATGACTCTTGGAGGCCCACATCACTGGGGACCCCCCCAGCCCCCACTGACCATGCAAGCAACCTGAGAGTCCACCTCGACTCGAAACTCTCCATGACCAAACAAGTCACGCAGTCTCCTCCACCTGTTTCAACACCCTCCGCATGCTCCGCAAGATCTTCAGATGGATCCCGACAAACACGAGGAAAACAGTCACCCAGGCCCTGGTCAGCAGCAGGCTCGACTATGGAAACGCCCTCTATGCCAGAACCTCGTCCAAGCTCATCAGCAGACTACAGAGAATCCAGAATGCCTCTGCACGCCTGATCTTTGACGTCCCGTGCCGCGACCACATCACCCCCCACCTGAAGAACCTGCACTGGCACCCCGTCGACAAAAAAATCTCCTTCAAGCTCCTGATCCACGCACACAAGGCACTCCACAAAACCGGCCCAGCCTATCTCAACAGCCGACTCTCCTTCTACGTACCCAACAGAAAACTCCGCTCCACTGACCACGCCCTGACCACGGTTCCACGCATCCGGAGAACTACTTCCGGAGGCAAATCCTTCTCCCATCGCGCCGCCAAGACCTGGAACACCCTCCCCCTCCACCTACGTCAAACTGAATACCTGCTGACCTTCAGGAGACAACTCAAAACCTGGCTCTTCGACCACTAACAGCTCCCCCCCAGCGGCTTGAAACCCGCCCGGGTATGTAGCTCGCTTTACAAGTTACATGATTGATTGATTGATTGATGACATTAAATTGTTGACTGCTCCTTTCTGTAGAATGGGTCTTGGAAATCCAAAGCAACATTTTGAGTAACATTTAGATGTGTGCAGAAATTTTCTTAAGTACTATTTACCACACATGTGATTGAAGGTGTAAAATGTGCTCAATTTTTTTTTGTTTTGCTCTTTTTTTGGTATGTCACAAGTGATATAATAATCAATAAAATGCAGAATGGATTCATCAGATTCATATCCAAATTTAAGTGCATCTTTAATCCATAGAAGCACATAAATGTGTGGTGCACCTTTTGCTTGATACTCTTCTCTAAAAGAAAATAAATATCTTTCCAAGGAGATTTTTCCTTTTATTGGTTAAGTAGTTAAGCATAGCTTGTAATTTGTGGTTGAAATGGTGCAGACAGAATATTGACGAAAATATCGAATTGCAAGAATATCGAGTGAAGAATACCGATGGTGTAAAATATCGAGGTAAGTTTTCTCGTTGTTATAAATATCGATTTTTGTGTAAATTAGAAATATTGAATTTGTAAATATCGATGGCAAAAATATACTGTAAAATAATATCGATTTTTTTTCTTTTAATGTTCTTTTTTTGAGTAATTTGGTATTAGTTATTTTATAATGTTTAATTCATTTTCTGATGTTATAACATTTGTTTTTATTGTTTTCAAAATCATTTTTAGGAGTGGGATGTTGGGTTTATAAAGGATAAGGGTGGGTTGCAAATTAAAAAAATTGTGGGAAACATTACAAAATTTCACACCTTTTATAAATTTTAGGATCAGGATGCTGAGTTTATAGTAGATAAGGGTGGGGTGTAATTTAAAACATTTGTGGAAATATTTACAATATTTTTTATTTTGTAGAAATTTTTTGGTGTTGGATGTTGGGTTTACAGGGGATAAGGGTGGGGAGTAATTTAAGAATGTTGGTTAAGAATATAAATGAAAATTTAAAAAATATGAAATATATTGATAGTAAAAATTATAAAAATATAAAATTTTGATTTTTTTCAAAATTTGAAATGTCTTGGGTGCGAATATTGTAGTGTAAATTGTTGGATTGTTTTCGTTAAATTTGTAAAAATGTAACAATTTAAGAAAAAAATATATTAATAGTTAGTTATTTAAATATTTAATTTAGGACTATAATTTAGTTTTCTAATTATTTTTAGTGTACAAATAGTTTAAACAGTGGTTAATATTGGATTATAAAACAGTTATGTTTATTTGTAATTTATACTCTAATATTTATTATTTTATTTGATGTGAGAAGTGGTGTTTCAAAATTTTTATATGCAAATACATGTATTTTTGTATTCATAATTACATTCCTTTCATTTGCTTTTCTTGTAAACATAAATCAGAAATGTTGATGGTATTCAGTTTTTATTATAAAGTATAATATATTTGTAACATCATTTTTCATGTAAAATTGCAAAATAAAACATATATTTTCATATACACTTTTTTTTTACAGTTTTGAAAAATGGTACATTGTTTGATAGTATAGTGATGTAATAGTAAAGTGAAATATTTGTAGTTCTTTAATTCTAAACAATTTCATTTTTATTGTTTATTAGTTTTTTTATTGGAAAAAAACATTTGTATACATTTGTGTTTACATTTTCCTAATACATTTTATATATTTTTTTTTTTGTAAAATCGTATAATATGTATTTTACAAGGTTTTATTATTTAGTATATTGAATACTGTTTTTAATAAAATAATATTTAATATGTTAAATAATTTACAAAAAGTTTAACAAAAATATTTTGTAGCATATATATTTTTTCACTTTTTCACATTTGTTGTACATTTACAGTGTATGGAACAAACATATATTTTGATGTACATTAAATATTATATTTTTATTATTTTTGGATAATATAATATTTTGGGCCCAATTCTGATGTTGTTTGGAAGGCCTTCGAAACGGATTTGGCTTTCCCAGATCTGATTCATAGCCTTTGTTTACGACCTAATCGTACACAGGTCCGAACAACCAAGTACGATGCGAAGATCGAGTTTGCGCTGACCAAATAGTTTCCGGGACCCGAACCTGTCCGTATGACTCATTCGTAGCCGAATTGTGCCACGCTATGGAGCCGGATGCCGACTGAGCGAGTATGATGCATGGTTCAAAGCCGCTTCGCCTCGGTCTCAGTGAGACAATATGTCTTTCAGAAGCATACTTTGTGGGGCTGTAGCAGGCCCACCTTCATGCGGGTCCTCCGAATCTGTCAAGGGGGTGTGCCCATGGGTCCCCCGATCCAGGCATGCACAGTGTGGCGGGCACCATGGAGTGCCTGCCACAGGGTGTATGCTTTTCCCTACCCACCCCTTATCTGTTATGGTAGCCTGTGTACACACCTGTACACAGGCTTCGATAGAGTTCAATAGGAGTGTATGAGCAAATTAGTCCGTAAGCATATGGCAGCATCATACTCGCTCGTTCAGACTCCCGGTGCACGACTCCCTTGGAAAGCCCTCCAGATCCGAGTCATACAGAGGGCTTTCCAAGAGAGATCGGAACATTTGAAAAACACATTACAATAAATAAAAATATACAGATAATATTTTGCAATTTTTAAAATATTTCTCCATTGTCTTCTATGGAGAGTTAGGTGCCGATTAAGATCCTGTAAAAAAATTCCCCGTACGACTCGTATCCGGTCTTTTTACCGTACGAATTGTACAAGTGCCGTACAAACTGCCAAGTACGATTCGCATGGGAAAAAGTCCGTATGAATCACATTGGGAATAATTCCCCACACGTCCTCGGGTCGGAAAATGTGTCCAACACGTCCCCGGACGATTTACCGTACAAACGTGAAAATTGAAGTCCGACCGCGCAAGTATGATCCATCCCGTGCGTCCGATGTCACAACCGTATGGAAAAAACACCGTCCGCACCGAACTCCCATTGCAACCATGGAGACATGTGCCCACATATGCGCCGAACCCCCCCAGCCCCCATATGTACGTGCCTAACCACCCCCCCAGCCCCCGTGAGTACGTGTCGAACCCCCCCCAGCCCCCGTGAGTACGCGCCATACCCCCCCAGCCCCCGTGAGTACGCGCCAAACCCCCCATGTATGTACACCCGTGTACGTGTCGAACCCCCGGTGTATGTACACCCGTGTACGCGCCGAACCCCCGTGTATGTACACCCGTGTACGTGTCGAACCCCCGTGTATGTACACCCGTGTACGTGTCGAACCCCCCATGTATGTACACCCGTGTACGTGTCGAGCCCCCGTGTATGTACACCCATGTACGTGTCGAACCCCCCGTGTATGTACACCTGTGTACGTGTCGAACTCCACCGTGTATGTACACCCATGTACGTTCGAGTCGTACCCCCACCCGTGTATGTACGGTGCGTACCCACAGCGCGTACACGGGGGGGTTCGACACATACACGGGTGTACATACACGGGGGGTTCGACACGTACACGGGTGTACATACACGGGGGGTTCGACACGTACACGGGTGTACATACACGGGGGGGTTCGACACGTACACGGGGGGTACGACTCGAACGTACACGGGTGTACATACACAGGGGGTTCAGCGCGTACTCACGGGGGCTGGGGGGGTACGGCGCGTACTCACGGGGGCTAGGGGGGTACAGCGCGTACTCACGGGGGCTGGGGGGGGATACGGTGCGTACTCACGGGGCTGGGGGGGTACGGCGCGTACTCACGGGGGCTGGGGGGGTACGGCACGTACTCATGGGGGCTGGGGGGGTATGGCGCGTACTCACGGGGGCTGGGGGGGCACGGCGCGTACTCACGGGGGCTGGGGGGGTACGGCGCGTACCGGGCCCCCTATTCTGGTCGTTTCGCGGCGTACTTCGCTTTTCCGGCACTTTTTGGGTGCCGTGAAAATATTGCCGTCCGGACTGCTGTCGGTTCGAATCGTACTTCCTGGGTCGTGAAACGCTGCCTGACAGCATCCCGACGTCACGTCGGAGCATTCCCGGATCACATTCGTATGTATATTTTCGTCGGACGCTGTTTTTTACGATTCGTACGGAAATGGTGTTTCCGTGCAAATCGTACTTCCATGTTTGTACAGTTTTACAACCGGGTACGAGTCGGACGGAGAAAACGCTCCGACCGACGGTTCGTACCCGGTTTTTCCAGGATCGTAATCGGCACCCTTGTCTTTTTTTTCATTTTTATTACGTGGCCTTTTTCTTTTCTATTTCCACACTTCTCTGTCTATCTGTTTCATTTTTAGGTTATTTTAGAAGACGGAACCTCATGGTTGGGAGCTGCGTTTTGTCGGTTAAGGTAAGTTTAATTTTATATACTTTTAAGGTAGTTTTAGGGTAGGGGCAAGGTAGTAGTAGTGCAAATAGATTTGTTAGGGCGTTATTTGTTCATTTTTGGTGCAGTTAGGTGTCGTTTTGGTAGTTTAGTCTTTTATGTGTTTGACGTAGTGTTGGATAGAATTAAAATGTTATGTAGTGTTAGTTATGTGTTGTTGAAATCTATCATTTTGTATTTAGGGTCCGATTCCGATCCGGGTCGGAAAGCACTCCGATCGAGCCGGATCCGGAGTGTTTTCCGACCGAGCCGGAGTCCTGCAGTCCGACCGAGCGAGTACGATGCAGCCGTATGCTGTCGGACTCGGTTCGGTCGAACTTCCATAGAAGTCAATGGGAGCCGGTTGTACGATGCGTACATGGGCTCCCATTGACTGAATGGGTATGGTGCGGACAAGTGCGCCCCCTACAGTGAGTACGCGTCGGAGCCATCGCGCCGTACATGCCTGTGTTGGGAAGACCCATGGGTCTCCCCTTGTGTCCGAGTCATAGGGCTGCGGATGACAGGGGGTCCGACGTGGACCCCGAAAGGCAACCACCCGGAAGATTTGCAAGCCAGACACTGCGGCTCCCACAGGCTGTCCGACGCGTGCATCGTAATGGCTCGGTCGTGAATCGCATCCATTGCACGTCACGGTTAGCTTCCGACCGAGATGTACGGAGCGGTTCGGACCTGGATACGAGTCGGTCGGTGAATTTCATGTAGCTCGCATCGTACTTGCTCGCTCGTACAGTTGTACGAGTCGGGCGGAAAACACGCGTACAGCGCGTAGCTTTTCCGGCCGGTTCGCGTTCGGTGCCCTTCCGACCCGGATCGGAATCGGCTCCTTAATGTTGATATTAATGTTTGTGGGTTTGTATTTGTTGTTGTGGGCGGTTGTTTTTTATTTTTTAATTACAGGTTTTCCATTTGGTGAACGCAGGGGGCTAATGACGGAAAATGTATTTTGTTTTTGATAACATGTTAATTAACATTCCCTTTAAACTAATTTTCTGGTTTTTGAGGGTTTCGTAATTAAGAGGATTGCGGCGTTGGACCGTTTTTATAAAGTTGTATTTTTGCATTTTTTTAGGCTTTGTTATCCAATGGATTCGTATTTTCATTTGTGCGCTATGGATTTTCTCGTTTTCGAGGATAGTCTACTGCTACATAACTGTAAGTTATTTTTTCTTATTATGGGGAGAAATGTATTTTGTTAAATTGTTTTTTTATATAATTATATTTTGCCATATCATTTTGTGCTCGATTTTAAATTTTGTATGACATAATTATATAAATTATGTTTTTTAAATGTTTTATAGTTTAAAGATCATTATGATGTTTGGTATTTTGTTTGGTTTAAAGTATTGATTTAGCAATCGTTTCTAGGTATTGTAGACCTTGGGTGTTTGGATAAAGTTGAGTACTGTGTTGTAGGTACTCATACATTGTTTATGTTTGTTTACTTAGTTTAGGGCCGATTATAGTTTGGGATTGCTCTAGTCTTAGTTCTTGATAGCTCTGTTCCATTTAATTACTTCAACTAGTTTATGTAGTGTTGGTTGTCCTTTTCCTATTGTGGCTTGGAAGGCATTATGCCATCCTTCCACTGCGTTGTTAGTTTTAGCTTTTTGAGCTACAGTGCTAGCGTGGACGTTCCACCACGGGATCTGGAATTTTGGTTGTCCACGGTGCCGTGACCTATGTAACCTTCCCACCCAGGTGCCTTCAAAGTAGTCTAGGAAGGGAGTTAGTTTACTTTCGTTTGTTTGATTGAAAGGGCTTTCCAGAAGTATGTTATAATGGTTGGCTACTTCAGTTGTTGGGATATAGGCCAGGGCTATTAATGTTTTTATTTGGTAGGCAAAGTTGCTATTGGTGGCATAATCTATACTCAGAGTAGATTTTTGTAGGAGTCTCCAGATACTCTGATTGGAGTGGTAATAGCAACATTGTATTGCGGTGTGTGGGTATAATTTTAAAATTGACTGAATCATTGCTTGCTTAAAGTCAATGATTATTCTGTGTGGAAAGTAATTGTCAGTGAATTGTTTTAGTATGGTCAGAAGCTCTATACAGGTGGTGTTTTGTTTATTAGGGAGTAATGCATATATGAAGGGGATATTAGTATCTTCATATTCGCCGTGGATGGTATATAGCTGGTAAAACGGCTTGGGGCAAACTTTGAATGTGCCATCCTTCATCCATTTTCGCAGTTTTAAAGTTTTTGTAAATTTTTGTTTGTAGCAAAGATGATATTTCATTTCTCATGACTTTCATTTTCATAAAGAAGGAATTATTCATATTTGTGGGTGATGCTGTATTCAGGTAACATTTGTATTTCTCCAAACGTTTGTAGGGAGGTGGTGTTTGAGCTATAGCTCTTTTAGTTCTAGCGATTAATGTTTTTTAAAGTTGGGATGGATGTTAGTTGTCCTATGACATGTTCAGGAACTTGAGTTAAAACATTTTCAAGTATTTTGATACTTGTTTGTTGGGAACTTGTTCTTGCGTCTCTTATTGTTTCTAGGGCCTCTCTGACTTAAATTTCAGTCACATTGGAGGGATGGTTGTGTTCTCTAATACTAACTACATTGGTTTCTACTGTAGTGGCTCTCCCATAGCAAGCATTAGAATAATATTTGCTACATTTCCAATGTGTTTTGTTTTCAATTACTTTTTCCTATGTATAAGTGTAGCCCATGTAGGAAATAAGTAGTATCCCCTTTTGCGAAGTTATGATGTTTGCTCCTTCTGCCATTTTCTTGTCTATCTGGGAATATACATATATATAGATATGTTTAATAATTATGCAATTTTGAACAGTAAACATTTTAGTATAATTCTTATAATTGAAAACATTCTTACATTAGTGTTGCTTTACTTTTCAAGATAGATATGTTTTGATGATCGTTGGTTATTCACTTATTTTTTCTGTTGGTATGAAAGCAAAATGTTAATGTTATTAAAGTGTTACATATATTTTTATTATTTTTATTTTATCGTATCTTTCTGTATTTAGTAGGAATAAAATTCATTCTTATTAATTGTAGTTGATGAAGTTCATTTCTTTGATGTTTTTTGTTGTTGAAGTTTGAAGAAGCTGTGAAGAGAAAAGTATTTGTTAGTTAAAATTGCTTTTTTATTCAATTTATCATTTCTTAGTTTGCTTTATTTGTTAGTTAACTTATACACTTACTAAGGGGCCCATTAGGATGGTGGTCGGAAAACCACCCCGACTGCCATGGTAGCGGAAATCAACCGCCCGCCGGTACAGCGGAAAAACTGGCGGTACAATTAGGATTAACTGCCCAAAAAATCCAACCACGGCAGAACGAGGCAACGAAAAACCACCCGTAGCAGGCGGAGAAGGCTAAAATCCTTCCGCGGCAGTTGGATTTGCAACGGAAAATCACCAAACCGCCGCTATGACCGCGGAGTAACCGCCAGTGAAATTTGGATTTCCCCGATTTGACAGCCGAACTTTCCGCTGTTTCCGACTGCTGCGGTCGCAAATAGTGATGAATGGGAGAGCTGGCAGAACTGCTGTAGCATAGTCACCACTGTGGACGCTCCGTGACAAATATGGAGGTCGAAAACAAAAAATCACAACACGGCCACCAAGTGCACACAACAAACCAGCCCTGCCCTCAAAAACACCTAACACACCCCAATGACACACCCCCATGGCAACTTAAAAAACACAAATCCCAAGACAACCCACTCAACACACCTGACAGCAATATCTCATTTTAACTAGGCCTGGGCTAAATTTCCGTTCCGCTCGCGGAAATTGCGATAATTTGACATTTTCACGTTCCGCAGAGCGCGAAAATGTCAAAATTTCCACATTCCGCAGCTTAGCGATAATTTGTTTCTTGCTCGCGTTGTCAAATAATACATTCTCGCGCGCGTGCGATCGCCTTACCTGAATCCCCGCGTTCGCCGACAAGTTTTCCCAATCCGGTCGCGTTCTCCACGAGATGTTGGCTTCTTGGTAGCCATTTGCGCTGTCTCATGACAGTTCGCGCCCGCATTAACGTCATGCGTCGCGCGATCACGTCTTTCTTCTCGCGATCATGCACCGCGAGAGGAGTGAAAACAAGATGTCCGCGCCCGCGAGCAACCGCATGGGTAAGTTGGCGAGCCGCGACCACACAGAAAATACCGCGAACGGGCGGGAAAAAAACTTCCGCATCTTCGCGATATTTCCGCGTGTTTGCGGAGATTTAAAAAATGTTCGCGATAATTTGCGAAAGTCGCTTTCGCAAATTCCGCCCACCCCTAATTTTAACACACCCACATAACTAATTTTAAAACCAACCCCTTTCTCTGACCACAATCCTTTGCAATACTCCAGAAGTGAAGGGACAAACACCACAGCTGAAAGGAGAGGCAAATCATCACACCATCACAACACACACACACCACACACATCACCACCACCACCAACTACACACCTGCACCCATAACCCCTTTGCACATCACACAACATGGCACCACAAAAAATGCCCAAATTCACAGAGAGTGAGTTGTCAGTCATGGTAGATGAGATAATAAGAGTAGAGCCACAATTGTTTGGTAACCTGGTCCAACAGACACCATTAGCCACCAGAAATCAAATGTGGATAAGGATAGTTGACAGGGTCAATGCAGTTGGGACCACCCCGCGCAACAATGAGGAAATCATGAAGCGGTGGCATGACCTGAAGAGTGTTGTGAAAAAGAAGAGGAACAAGAACCGTGAGCCGGCTCAGTGGACTGGCGGTGGCCCTTCCATTCCACCAAGAACATTCACTGCATGGGAGGAGAAGGTGCTTGCCATACTGCATCCAGAGCGTCTCACAGAAATAGCCGAGGGAGTGCAGGCTAGTAAGTACCAACAAATGTATACCATTACACTGCTATGTACTGTCTTGCACAACTACAAAGCTACATCTCCGAGGCCCAAGTACATACATCTGCACCACAATATCCAACACAGGTCTCACAGATGTAACATTCACTTCATCTGAATCACCCCAAATGTAGCCAAAATGTACAGGGTTGTATGTGTCCAGGCAACCAGCACTACAACTCCCACCAGGCCCCTTGTCCCACCCCTGAGCAGGATGGAGCACTCCACCCCACCAAGAAGCATGTGGCAGCCATTAGATCACTACAAACAAACTAACAGTTAGGTAGCTATCTTCCCTGGGAGGGCTGTTTGGGGATGGGAGGCCTGCACAACAACTCACACCATGTACCCCTGTCCCACCCCTGAGCAGGATGGAGAACTCCCCACCACCCAGAAGAATGTGGCAGCCATTGTATGGATTCCCCTCACCTAACAGGTAGGTAGCCATCTTCCCAGGGAGGCTGTTTGGGGGTGGGAGGCCTGCACTACAACTCACACCAGGCCCCCTGTCTCACCCCTGAGCAGGATGGAGCACTCCCCACCACCCAGAAGCAAGTGACAGCCATTGTATGGTTCCCCCTCACCTAATAGGTAGGTAGCCATCTACCCAGGGAGGGCTGGTTGGGGGTAGGAGGCCTGCACTACAACTCCCACCAGGCCCCCTGTCCCACCCATGAGCAGGATGTAGCACTCCACCACACCCAGAAGCATGTGGCAGCCATTAGATCACTACAAACAGACCAACAGGTAGGTAGCCATCTTCCCAGGGAGGGCTGTTTGGGGGTGGGAAGCCTGCACTACAACTCACACTATGCACCCCTGTCTCACCCCTGAGCAGGATAGAGCACTCCCCGCCACCCAGAAGCAAGCGACAGCCATTGTATGGTTCCCCTTCACCTAATAGGTAGGTAGCCATCTTCCCAGGGAGGGCTGGTTGGGGGTAGGAGGCCTGCACTACAACTCCCACCAGGCCCCCTGTCCCACCCATGAGCAGGATGTAGCACTTCACCACACCCAGAAGCATGTGGCAGCCATTAGATCACTACAAACAGACTAACAGGTAGGTAGCCATCTTCCCAGGGAGGGCTGTTTGGGGGTGGGAAGCCTGCACTACTACTCACACTATGCACCCCTGTCCCACCCCTGAGCAGGATGGAGCACTCCCCACCACCCAGAAGCACGTGGCAGCCATTGTATGGTTCCCCCTCACCGAACAGGTAGGTAGCCATCTTCCCAGGGAGGGCTGGTTGGGGGTGGGAGGCCTGCACTACAACTCCCACCATTCACCCCTGTCCCAACCCTGAGCAGGATGTAGCACTCCACCCCACCCAGAAGCCTGTGCCAGAAAGTCCACCACAATGTGACAGCAGGACAGGTAAGCAGACAATGCATGCACCCCAGCATTCATCAAGAAAAGCATGGAGACATATGACAACACAAGGCCTCACATAACACAAAAACTTACACAGATACAATCCCACTTTACAATGTGCATACAGTTAAGCATATGTAACTGTCACAGCAACAGAAGTGGGACTCACCAAATCACAGGTTGAAGCAAATCAGGGCTCAAACATGCACAGCAACAAATGTTCTCTGTAACTTACATGGGTGCTGAGCATGAAGGACCATAGGAAAAGTATGGTCTGTTGAACAAAGAAATCAAAGCACAGGACAGGACAAAGGTATGCATAAGATGACAATGGCTAGTTCTTGCGCACATGTAATGGCTGCCAGTCACAGTAATCAGCAAAGATGCTTCACATCATGTTGTATATCCGCCAGTTGTCAGATGACAACCTTTCATCGTAATCCTAAAATCTTCACGTGGGGCCTGGTATCCATTGACATGTCACACCAGTGAAAAATAATGTATGTACATCTACATCATGTCATGATGTACATCAGTGTGCAGACATAAAATGTGTGAAATAGTTAAATGTGTGTTGCATAACCTGTAAATAAGAGACATTGAGCAGCAAGCTTGAGGTGTGCACGTCACTGAGCATCTCTCCCCTGTCCCACAGGTGACCAAGAACTGACTGCAGAGGACGACAACATCAACCTGCAGAGCCAGTCTCCTCCCCCGGAACATGGACTCTCTGATGTGGACTCCCTGGATTTGGAGGATTTGGAGCTCCAAGCAGGCCCATCTGGTATGCCAGGGTGCAACAGGTCCCAGGACACCACTGCCACCCCTGCCCCCTCAGCAACAACAACAACGCTGAGCCCTGCTGGAATGACCTGTGCTGCCACCACCACCACCACCAGCAGTATCACCAGCACCACCACCAGTGCTGGCTACAACACTCGCACTGCCCCAGAGAATGACCACCCCACACCAACAACTGTGGATGGCAGGGAGAGTAGGCGTGTGCATACAGTGGTGAGGCAACAGGTCCGTGACAGCAGGGCAGGTGGGAGGCCTAGTACGAGTCAAAGACAACAGGACCCTGGGACCGAAGCCCTGGCAAACATCACCAGAGTCCTTGGGGCCTATGAACAGGTCGAGGGACAAACGGGGCAGGCTCATCAATATGCCAGTGAGCTCCAACAGCTGCTGCGGTCCATAGACAACCGCATGGGCCAAATCGTGGACATCTTGGCCCAGCTAGTGGTGGTACTGATGGTCAGGCCTGTGGCACAGACAACACCTCCACCTCCCTCCGTTGTCATGCAGGATTCCAGTTCCCCATCGTCCCCTGCGGACACGCAGAGGGGTGACTCCTCAGATCCCACTGGCCCAGCAGCTGTGGCCCCCCTGCCAAAAAAACAAGGGGCCATCCGAAGAAATCCTTGGGAGTAACCCGTATCAAAACACCTGCCAAACACCATCCAAGGAGCCAGCCTTGAAGCCACACCTCTTCACCCTACCATTGACTTTGTCAACTGTCCTACCCCACACAGCCATGCCAATGGCATCCGTCTGTTGGACACCACATCAATGTGGTGAGGAATCAATTGTCTCATCTGCCATCACTGACAACTCATTGCTCCACCCTTATCAATACTGTAAATATTCACTCCCCTGTCACATATACCCATTGTAAATAAACACTCCTTACACACCAATGTCGTTGTGTCTGCTCCATGTTTATCACATTATGTGCAATGTTCACCATGATTACAATATCACAGGAGCATGGATTGTCCCTAGGCAAGGAGAGGCTGAAGGGACCTATGAAAACACAACAAAACAATAGTCACTAGTCAGGCAGTGGCATCACAGCCATCACACAACACTTGTCATCAAGGTACTCCAATCTGCACACATTACAATTAGCAACAGTACCGACATAGACATCCTGTAGCTGTGCATAACTACCCTGTTCCCTAAACATTGGCAGCCAACAACAGGCTGCAGTCACAAAGCTCACATCGACCTTTTCAACAACAACAGCATCAGCAGACAATGGCCCCGTTGTACATTGCTACTCTCCTTCAAGTGAAGTAGCGGTTGATGAGCTGTTGTCGCAGGTCGACACCTTCCTCCTCTCCACTATCCTCGTCATTTGACATGGCTTGGTTTGCAGGCGGGGCCTCGGTTGCTCATCACCGTCCAGGTGCAGTGGGATCTCCTTGAGCAAGGCCAGGTTGTGGAAAATGTAGCATTCGACAACGATCTGACACACCTTTTTGGGTGAGTACATCAGGGCAACTCCGGTCTTGTCCAGGCAGTGAAACCGTGACTTGAGGAGATCAAAAGTACGCCCCACCACACGACGGATCCTCCCATGGGCATCATTGTAGCTGACTTTAGCCGGTGTCCGGGGATTCCGCAGTGGGCTCAGCAACCAAGGACGGTTGGGATACGCAGAGTCACCTAGCTGTGATATACACAGACCTACTTTGTAATACAACTGTGGCAGAGGACTGCATGTCACACACACAGCACACTAATTGACTTAGCATACTCACCCACAATCCATGCACACTCAGGAAGCAGATTATCCATTAGCTGGGGCACAATGCTGTTATGCATGATGTATGAGTCATGCGCTGAGCCTGGAAATTTGGGACACACGTGCGAAAGGATCATATCCGCCTGGCACACCACTTGTACGTTGATGGAATGCAAATGTTTCCTATTTCTGTACATGTGCTCACATACCAGTGATGGAACGAGCCCAACATGTGTGCAATCAGTGGCACCAACAACATGGGGGATGTGCCCAAGGGCAGAAAAATCAGCCTTAACACCCGCCAATTCATGCCTCCTGGGGAAATGGATATATCTGTCCTTGTAGATCATCATAGCAGACAGGACATCCCGTAGCACCATGCTGAACATAGGTTGCAACATCCCACCTGCGCTGGACACCGTGTGCTGGAATGATCCAGTGGCAAACAAATGCAGGGCCGCCATCACCTTAGACGATGGGGTGAAAGCAGTTGGATATGTTCTGTGAGGCTGCAGGTGGGGCTCCAACATAGCACATAGGTTTTGTAGGATGGCTCTATCCAGACGGAATTTCTGGATGACATCCTCATTCTCCATGTCTGCCAGCACTGTGAAGGGACGATGCAGATTTGGTCTCCTCCTAGTTGAGATGAAAGTGGACACATGTCAATGCAATACACCATGAGATGTGTACAACATCTTACGTTATGACTGACACAATGCCAACAATGACTGTCATCACGTTTGAGTTACAGACCAGCTTACATGTAGGGACACCTTCAGCTACACTACTCGTACACCTGTCCCCTTTCACACAGCAAGTACCTCCGAAACAACATCTGACTATGAGAATGCACAAAGGGCTATGGCCACATCTAGCATGAGCAGGCCTGAGAGTATTTCATACAGCATATGTGTTAAAGTGCAACACTACAGTCTCATACCTAGCTGCTGTGCCTGCCAAACCTTCAGGCGTAAGTTGAACAGGGCACACATCAACAACACAATGAGCACAGTCTGTGCGTAAACAACAAGTGTGTGCATGAGCCAAGAAAAGTAGACTGTCAAATCTGCACATTGTTCATTAAGACATACATCACTGTGATTTTCTCAGCCCTTTCACACATTGACATGTGTACACATTGGAGAGTCCATCACAACACTGTTCTGTGTACATGCCCATCAATATCACAAGTGACATGTGAGGGAGCACATGTCAATATCCAAAATCACATACACAAACATGGCATGTGTAGTCAGCAGTGGGGTAAATGTTATATTGGCATTGTGTGCCCAATGATGTGCCATTGATCATGTGGCCACTGTGCACTGATGATAACTGCCCATTGGGCATTGACACAGCATGATGTGTCCGTAGGTGTTGTCAAAGTGCTCCGCCACCCAAATCACGGTCACTCATGTCAATGTATGGCACCTAAATCGCGGTAGCTACCGCCTGACCCCAGCGGTGTGTCACCATCAATGCCCAAAACACAATTGCGGTAATGATAGGCATATGCACATGCTCAAATGGCAGTTGGCATGCTCCGCCACCTAAATCACGGTCACTCATATCAATGTATGGCACCCAAATCGTGGTGGCTACCGCCTGACCCCAGCGGTGTGTTACCACCAATGCCCAAAACACAATTGCGGTAGTGATAGGCATATGAGTATTGCCAAATGGCGGTTGGCATGCTCTGCCACCCAAATCACGGTCACTCATATCAATGTATGGCACCCAAATCGCGGTAGCTACCGCCTGGCCCCAGCAGTGTGTCACCACCAATGCCCAAAACATATTCGCGGTAGTGATAGGCATATGCACATGTTCAAATGGCGGTTGGCATGCTCAGCCACCCAAATCATGGTCACTCATATCAATGTATGGCACCCAAATCGTGGTGGCTACCGCCTGACCCCAGCGGTGTGTTACCACCAATGCCCAAAACACAATTGCGGTAGTGATAGGCATATGAGTATTGCCAAATGGCGGTTGGCATGCTCTGCCACCCAAATCACGGTCACTCATATCAATGTATGGCACCCAAATCGCGGTAGCTACCGCCTGGCCCCAGCAGTGTGTCACCACCAATGCCCAAAACATATTCGCGGTAGTGATAGGCATATGCACATGTTCAAATGGCGGTTGGCATGCTCCGCCACCTAAATCACGGTCACTCATATCAATGTATGGCACCCAAATCGTGGTGGCTACCGCCTGACCCCAGCGGTGTGTTACCACCAATGCCCAAAACACAATTGCGGTAGTGATAGGCATATGAGTATTGCCAAATGGCGGTTGGCATGCTCTGCCACCCAAATCACGGTCACTCATATCAATGTATGGCACCCAAATCGCGGTAGCTACCGCCTGGCCCCAGCAGTGTGTCACCACCAATGCCCAAAACATATTCGCGGTAGTGATAGGCATATGCACATGTTCAAATGGCGGTTGGCATGCTCAGCCACCCAAATCATGGTCACTCATATCAATGTATGGCACCCAAATCGCGATAGCTACCGCCTGGCCCCAGCGGTGTGTCACCACCATGGCCCATGCCCTCATAGCCAATGGGAACCGCAATCGGGGTAGACTAATGCAATTTTGAAAATCACGGTAGGCGTGATCCGCCACTGCGGGGTCGGTCATTGGATGCAATTGAAAGACGCATGACCGCTGTAGCAACCGCCTGGCCCCCGCGTTGTGTCACCGCCATGGACCATGCCCTTACAGCCAATGGGAACCACAATCACGGTAGCCTAATGCAATTTTGAAAATCGCGGTAGGCGTGCTCCGCCACCACGGAGCCGGTAATTGGATGCATTTGAAAAAGGCTGACCTGGAACACCAATTGCAGCAGCTTAGAACCACTGAAACTAGCCCAGGGGGCTATTTATATGTGGGGAAGAGCCTCACATTTTTGCAGCTCAAAGAGCCTGCTGCCTGCCACCTCTCAACACCAACTGCTGCTGCTGCTGTCTCCAGGGACTGCTGCCTGCCACCCCTCAACACCAACTGCTGTCTCCAGGGATTGCTACCTGCCACCCCTCAACACCAACTGCTGTCTCCTGGCCACAGTGATAGCGAGGACTGAGAAGATCCTGGCCTGTCCCTTCACCACCGAGGAGCTGGAGGTCCTGGTGGACGAGGTGCTCACACAGTATCCAAGGCTATATGGTGCACCAAATGTCGTGGTAAGCCTTCAACAGTGTGAGTGAGAGTGCAGGGGGGTCACACATGAAGTTGAGCTGCTGCAGTATGTGCCTGAGAGTGTGGGGTTTTGTCATGCACTGCCTAGCATGCTTTCTCCAGGGGAAAGGGGTGTGTAGCCTATGTCACACGTTTCCCTACCTGCACATCAAGATTTGAGGGACATGTATTGTCTTGTCAGCCATACAGTGACGCAGCAAGTTGGTAATGCAGGAGTCAGGACAGTGATTGCTTGTGTGAATGGCTGTGTGGGTCCCTGATGTCCTTCTCACTGTGAGGCCACCTGGCCTGCACAGTCACCCCCCAATCTGACAAGGCCACATCACTGAATGTACAGTGTTACATGTGTGTATTTTTTTCGGGATTCTCCATCAGTGAGCCATCTCAGCCCTGTAGATTGCAAACAACAGGCCTTGTGAGAAGGGTGTGGGTTTGTGAGATCATGTCCCTCAATGTGACATCCATGACACAATGAGCCATTCACAGGGCAAGGAGATTTAGGGCTGCGCAGTGTTGGACACAGAGAGTCTACCCCCAAACATATATTGATATGTAATGTATGTCTTGCTCAACCTAAACATGGACAGTAGATGTGGGCAGACTACACATGGCTTTCTGTGCTGGCATCCTGCATGTGCATGAGATGGGCAGGTACTGTGCCCACCCTCACACCTGCATGCATTTATGTGTGATTCTCCCATGCTGATGTTCCATGTGAGATGCATTCTTGTCTCTGTTAGACATATCTGTGGATTTCGGATGAGTTAGTATCATGCTCCTGTACTGAGAGATATTGGTACATAACACTGTGTCACTGATTTGTCCCCCTCTTGTCTCCCATGCCTGCAGCTCAAAGTACACCAGCGTAAGGCCGTGTGGAGGGCCATTGCATGCAAGGTGCAGGCTCTGGATGTCTCAAACCGATGGCGCACACACTGTCACAAGAGGTGGGATGGCATCTGCCAGCTGAGCAAGAACGTGGTGGAGATGATGCTGGGGCTGCTTCCTCGGACTGGCTGGTTGGCGGAGCGGAGCATGACACCACTAATGGCCCACATCTTGGCTGTGACACAACCTGAGCTGGATGCACGTTTGAAGGAGCATCAGCAGCAAGCTAGTGGTGAGTATTCTTGGAAGGGTGACTTTGGCTGTGAGTGGCTGCATGTGTTCACAGCCTGGGCCAGCGCTGGGCTATGTGACGTTGGTAGTGTGATGCAGTGGCTTGTAAGTGGCCTATGTGTTGGGTGCAGCTGTCATGCATTTGCCCTACCTGTACTTCTTAATGTAATTTGAGTAATGGGCATTGACATTGCATTCTGAGTAATGGGCTTCAGGTACCGTCTGCATTGGGGTAGTCTGGGAAATCCCATGGAAGGGAACGGCAGTGTGCATTATCTGAGTGTGCTTTCATCAATGCGTGCATTGCCTGACCTCAGAATTGTGAGGCTTAGACATCTGACGCCAATGTGCAACAATAGTTGTGTCCCAAAGTACATCATGGTGGATGGCATAAGCTCATGGCCATTGTGGACTGTTATGTTGTAGTCTGTATCTGTGTTGTCCCCTTCTGCTCCATCCAGATATGACAGTGGCAACATGTCGTGGGGTACATCTTTGCCCCCATCAGGGCCCTAGGTGTGCTCAGAGCTGTTTGTGTGTCTGGTTGAACGGAGCCACTGGCAGGATATTGTGCTGTGTGGTCATCACATGGCTCACTTATGCCTGGTTTGACACGCACAAATCCAGTTAAAAATTGAGGCCGCACAATGTTATTGCACAGGGTGGTGTGCAACATGGAGATTTCATCATCTACAGTGATGCTTTGCTCGCACATGATTGTTGTGTTGATGCCAATGAACTGACCCTACATCTCTCTCTCATGCAGCATCTCCTGTGGGCACGGAAGGACAGGGGATGGACACCAGTGGTGAGGCATCAAGCACAACAGCTGCACACAAGCACAGTGATACAGATGTGACCAGCGCCTCGGAGGAAGACAGGAGTCTGCTTGAGGAATCACAGCCAGAGACGCAAACCTCAATGTCATCTGACGCCAGCGGTAACGCATCCATGTTGGTGGGCACAGGGAACGAGGACTCTACCTCCTCTTCCACCACACAGCATACAGTGCCCACCCTCCCAGCTACTTCCACTAGTGCTGCCCGTGTTCACAACATTAAGAAGGGAAGAGTGTTCTTCACCCCAGGCACCGCTGCCCCGTCCCCCCTGGAGCCATCAGTGCTGAGTCTGTGGACCTTTTGCGCCAGCTGTGTGTGGGCCAGACAGCTCTCCTCAATGCCTTCCTAGACCACGACAAAAAGTTGACACAGATGGTTGCTTTCATGGAGGGCATACATTCAGACGTGGGTGGGCTACACCGGACTGTCCAGTCTTTGTCCTCCGCAGTGATGGCAGCCATTCAACTGGCACAATCTCGGAGTCCAGCTCCAGTCCCTGTGTCCATCCCCCTGCCAGTGGCCACATCTGACGATAGTGACAACACACCACAGACATCAAGGGCAAGATACAGAACACGCAGCACAGAGCAGCAGCCCAAGCGGTCCAGGCCGCAGACACCATCCCCACAGAAAACTAAAGCCACCCCAGAGCGCAAAGACAAAAGCCAGTCAGATGACAGCAAGGGCTACAAAGCCAAGATGCAGGCCTCAGGGTCACATGCCTCAGAGGTATCCCCAGCCAAGGACTTTTCTGTCCCAAAGCGTTTCGCAAACACAAGCAGACAGTTTCCGTGCCAGCTGAGAAGGTGGTGCCTGCTAAGAGTACACATAAGAAGAGCTCCAAGGCAGATTCACCCACAACCTCAACTCCCATCCAAAGCCTGGTAAAGCAGGGAAAGGAGGGCACTGTAGGGGGTACACCTGGTAAAAAGGGGATGGAGGGGCAAAGGCAAGGCCAGGCCAAGCATACAGCTGGATCTAGCATGTCCCCAGAGGGAGGGCCACCTTCTGCACCTGATGCAGCTTTGGTGGTGAGTGTGCCTGTTGTGTCAACAGCACTTTCAATTAATCCCAAGACAGGGAAGCCATTTCGAGTCCCCAAGAAGTGGAAAGGCACCCCTCCGCAATCTCCAACCCACACTGTGTCTCACGGCAGCATGACTCCACCTCCACGTGCAACTACACCACCTTCCCAAGCCACTGATGCTTCTACCTCAGCCTTGCCTCTCTCTCCCTGGTCTATTCCTCCAACTGTCCCTGATACACAGCCACCTCCCAGTCCGACAGACAGCCAAATCTGAGTGGAAGTCCCCCTCACACACCTGTCTCACCCACAGCAGTGCCTGTACTGCCCATTGTTACCCCCTGTCTGTGTTGCTGACCATGGCAGGGTACAGTCACACACATTTCCTGTGCAGCCTCTCATGTACTTACTCTGCACTTTGTGCTGGCCACTGGCCTTGTTGTTCACTGATGTTTGCCCCTTGCCTGTGCAGCTTCTCATGTACCTCATCTGCACCTTGGACTGGCCACTGGCCTTGATGTTCACTGATGTTTGCCCCTTCCCTGTGCAGGATCTCATGTACCTCACCTGCACTTTGTCCTGGCCACTGGCCTTGCTCTTGTCTATTTTTGGTGCCTATCTGTGTAATATGTGAATAAAGACAGTTACTCCTGTTGTCTGCCTTGTCAGTGTCCTTGCTAAATAAAGGGTTTTCTGTGTGGGTATGGTTTACTGTGACACATGCTCTATATGCCACTTCAACATTGCCAATTGCTTGTTTCATTTTTTCAGGCTTTTACAGATGTGACAGGCACTTCACTTCTTCTTGACTCTGAGGCTTGGGGGTGCAATGAATTTGGTTTGTGAAGTACTACTGTTATCATGATCACTCTTTGGTCAGGTTATCTATATTGTACACATGTCATGTTTGTATGCAGTGCCAGCACAAAGTGGGATTCTATCCACAGTAATGCAGGCTGGCTGGCCAGGGTCATCATGTCTGTGTGATCTTTCTTGATATGTGACCAGCAATGTTGATGTATGCTCATCTTGTGATGGCCAAGCATTCTAGTCACGTGGGCAAATTTCAATGTGTGCACTTGGGTGGTCATGAAGTGTGCAGTGTGAAGGCAGTGACTATGTCAGTAGTGTTGATGTGTGTGTGCCTCTGCAATGTCAACTGCACACATGTGTCACCCAGGATTTGAGTGCCTGTTATATGTTTTGTTCAGCCCTGTGCTTTTGATTGTGTGCACTTGTGGGAGTTGTAGATTGTGCACTGTGAAGTGTGTTGGTGTGTCCTTGCAATTCTGGGGGACAACTACTTGTTGTTGGTGGCAATTGTGAGTGTGTGACTGGCAAGTCAGTGTTGTGTTTTGTTGATCAGCCATGTGTCTTGATACTGTTTGTGGTCACTGTGCAGACCTGCTCAGCCACACTGACATTGTGGGTGTGTGTTCTCATGCATTGCTGTCACATGGGGCTTTATTGCCTCCATTATGGCATGTGGTGTGTCATACCATCCCCTATCTGTGCTTCAGATGCCTACCCATTGTGAGTCTGCACTCCATCTATTTGTGTATGGTACACTTCTGCCATGTATACAAGACTTCACTTTCATTTCAGCTGTCCCCTTGGGTTGCCTGTGTGTGTGCCTCCCCATCACTTCATTTGTAACACTGTGCTTTGTGGTGCAGATCTGTGCACAGGAGCAATGTGCCAATCAGGACAGTTTACCAATTGGTTATATGTGATTTTCTTGTCTTGTTTTGAAGCTATGGTTGCTCATATGCAGTTCTGTGGTCATGTTGTTGTCACCTGGGGGTCCCAGACTTGTGCATCTGTGAGTGTTGGGTTAGCTGTATGTGTGTTTGCTGGGGTACTGCTTCCCTTCCTGAGTGTGATGTTGTCTGTGTGCTGTGCTGATTGTTGTTGTGGGGGTTCATGGTGTGTCACTCATATCTGTGTGGAACTGGTATGATTGTTGTGCACACACTGCTTATCATGCATGCAATGCTGTTAGTGTATGTTGCCTTGTCCTTGCCTGGTGTGCATCCCCTGATGCCCTGCTGTGTTTGCAATGTGATTTATTGGTGTGTGCATCTGTTGTGTGTTTGATGTGGCTGTGTGCAGTGTTTGAATTATGTTGTCTCTTGCAGATGACAGATGCTCTGTGTGTGTTGTTCTATTTGCATGTCAGTGTGTATGTTTTGTTGGTGTGGTGTGTTACATTCAGATGTGTGTTGCCAGTGTGGTGTACCTTACTTGTGTGTCTGTCACATGAACTTAGGTCTATTCTAGTTCCTGTGCCTGTTTTGGGTGCGTCCTTGGTGTTTTCTCCTATCATATTTGAGCTGTCTCTTGTCATTCTTGTGCATGTGCAGGCATGTGGTACACTATGACACCATGTTGACTTGATGGGTGGTGTGGTATGTCTGTCTGTGTGTCATTATAGGCCCATTTCTCCCATTTTGGGGTCGATTCCGATCCTGTATTTTTTTTTCGTACAGCTCGTATCTGTAATTTTTCCCGTACGAATCGTACAAGTCCTGTCCCAACCGTGAAGTACGATTCGTACGGGAAAAATACATACGGATCGGCCGATCCGTACGAATTGGATCGGGAAAGTTGTACGAGACGGACCCGGACACTTTTCCGTACGAATCCTAAAAATACAGTCCGACCGTACAAGTACGATCCGGACCGGCTTTCCGATTTATGATTCGTACGGAAAACGTCCTGTACACGGGGAATGACTTTACCCGCTACAAAGCAAACTTTGTACGACTCGTATCCCAGGAAAAGAAGTTCCCGGGGTGCGAGTCGTACAGGGGTACGAGTCGCACAGGCCCCCCCATGCATATGTACGCACCTTACAACAACATCGCATATGTACGGTGCGTTCCCCAACATCGCGGATGTACGCACCTTACTACGACTTCGCGTATGTACGCACTTTACAACAACATCGCGCATGTACGGTGCTACACCAACATCATGTAGGTACGCACCTTACAACAACATCGCGCATATACGGTGCGTACGCCAACATCGTGTATGTACACTGGGTCCGCCTACATCGCGTATGTACGGTGCGTCCGCCAACATCACATATGTACGGTGCGTACCCCATCATCGCGCATGTACGGTGCGTACGCCAACATCGCGTATGTACAGTGCGTACGCCAACATCACGTATGTACACACCTTACAACAACATCATCGCATATGTACGGTGCGTACCCCAACATCGTGTATGTACACACCTCACAACAACATCGCGTATGTACGCACCGTACATAGGCAATGTAAAACAGCACAAGGAGGGTCTATTCGACTCGCACAACACCACAAAACACGTCTACAGTGCACAAAACATGGAAACGACTGACCTGGCCACATCCAAACAAGCAAACAGCGGGCCAAACTCACAACCACCCTTTATAACACACCCACAAAAATTCAAACTGAGGCCCACCCTCAAATGGACCAATAAAAAGGGCCCACACACACACAAACCATGAGCCTTTGTAACAGACTCACTGCAGCTAGAGAGCACACACCAACAACTGCACCCATCCACATTAACATACACACCTTCACACAACCTCCTTCACACATACCCCCTCTTCACATTCAGACCCACAACTTCACATTCAGACCCACACACCCACAACCATCCACACCCTCACCCCACACCATGCCCACAGACAAGAATCCAAAGTTCACAAGGGAGGAGCTGGAGATCCTTGTCAATTAAGTCATCAGAGTCGAGTCACAGCTGTTTGGAACATTGGTCAGACAGACCAGCATAGCCGAAAAATCACGCCTGTGGCAGAGGATCGTCGATAGGGTGAATGCTGTTGCACCCATCAGAAGGACCAGGACTGAATGCCAAGCCAGGTGGTACGATCTGCGGAGGGAAGTCACGCAAAAAATGAATGACGACTACGCCCAGAGGAGCATCACTGGAGGTGGTGGGCCCCGCAGACCAGTACATTTCCATCACCGGGAGGAGAAGGTAATGGCCCTGCTTCCGCCGGTGGGAGTGCATGGACTTCAAGGAGTTCCAGAGCCTGGTGAGTACACAAACAACTTATGTAACATGGGGGTAATGGCATCCACACCCCAACTACACAAAATGCACGCAACTACCTCCAAACACTCACTGGCAAGAACCATAGTCAAAAACAATGCTAATGCCACTAACATGTGTATGCCCCATTGAGAAAGCAAGGCCATGCTATGTCCCATGCTACACGAAGCACTAAATCAAGAATGGATGTCCAGTATGCTGGGAGGGTGGGTGTCACAAAACGCATTGTTGAACTCCAAATCAGACACAATTGCCCTCATCCCATATGGCCCAGGTACATACCCATGCACCATGCTCAATGCACAGGGACTGTGAAAGTACTGACAAGATAGCTGACACTGGGCCCTGGTGTAGGCAGCACAAGGCCCTCCTGTGACCAGTGCAAACACAAACACCAAGACAACAAGGTCAGATATCTAGGACAGGAACTCACACTCACCGTCATGGCAGCATGCTCCATGGGGGGACAGCTACATCACCTGGGAGCCCCAGTGCCAAATCACACTACATCCACCAGCAGGCTGTGAAACACACACCCCTTACACAAGCAGACACCCCCGGGACAGGCAATGGATTTACCCACTGTCACAATGGACATGTAATACAACAAGACCAATATATAGCCGAAGAAGCATCCAAGCCAAAAATCAACAAGTCAAAGACTCAGGAACACATATCAATCTGTCCCCCGCAACATACCCATCCACAAGTGAACATTGAGGAGAATGCTAGGCACATACAACTACCTGGAGGAACCGTGCCAACTAGAATGTGTCTGAAACATGTATGTTGCATGAAACAGCATTAACATTGTCTGTCTCTCACACACAGGGCAACGTGAGGAATCTCCCCCCAACAATGGGGGTGAAGAATCACAGTCCCAGGCTCGGGAGGAACCTGATCCCACCGGCAGCGACGCCTCTCAACA
This sequence comes from Triturus cristatus, assembly GCF_964204655.1. Taxonomy (NCBI): domain Eukaryota; kingdom Metazoa; phylum Chordata; class Amphibia; order Caudata; family Salamandridae; genus Triturus; species Triturus cristatus. Next base: position 319,702,291 of record NC_140593.1, on the reverse strand, counting down.
CTCCGCGGATGACCCCGACTGACCTAGACCCTCTGGTGTCCAAGCCCCTGCAGCACCTGGTTCAGGAACATCTGTGCCAACCACCACCCCCATTCCTGCCACATCCCAGGAGACACCGAGGAGCCCTGCCCGCAGTGAACCACTGAGCCAGTCTGACCAGGAGGGACAAGGTTCGCTGGGCAACCAGGAGGAGACCGACACCACCACTGCCATCCTTCAGGGGTCCCGTAGACCCGACGTGCCCACAACGGCAGGCCAGGCTCGTGTGGGCAGGGGTGGTGGGAGTGGAGGCAGGCGGAGGCGAGAACCTGACCAGCCAGCTGAAGAGACCGGTATGTCACACATCACAACATCATGGAGGCATACCGGCGTGACACCAGGGAGATCAGCCAGGTAGTTGGGACACTCACAGAGATAAAGGGGACCATCACAGAGATGAAGAACCAGCAGGCCGAGCAACATGCCAGTCAACAAGAACACCAAGGACGGATGGAGGCAAGACTGACTGAGCTCCTGGCGGTGCAAAGGGACATAAGCCATTCTCTCTGTCGGATCGCAGACAACATGGGCAACCCTCCCTGTGCCACCATGCGAAGACCACCACCAGCCACAGGGAGGGAGGAGGAGGAGGATTTGTCCGACGGAGCGTCCCAAGCATCGTCAAGGCCTGCATCTGAGGGTCCCCCGAGGAAGGTGGGTCGTCCACGGAAAAGACCGTGAGAGGCAGCGGCCCATCCACATCTCCTAGGTCACCTGGCCTGGCACCTGGCCTTCATGTGAAACAGCATCACCTCATTGACTGACATTCTCTGCCACATGGACTTGCTGGTCACAGTCTGACCAATGATGCCAAACACTGTGGTCTGGACTCTGCTGCTTTCAAATGCCAAGGATCCCATCTCCGCCTGGGAACTTTGGATTCTATGGTCCCTGTATTGCACCTTTTTCTTGCACAAATCATGCCCCAGACCTATAATAATTATTATTTTTTTTTTTTATGTTGCAGTCATTTCGCATGAGTCCACAACATAAGTGTGGGGATATGTAAAAGTATGCCTGAGTGTGGAACTAACTCCAGCCATCCATACACTGGGATCTGAGTCCGGTCGAGGACACATATGGGTCACAATGTATCATCAAATACAGACATGGAGCCCAATACTCACCCGTGATGGCCTCAAGATGCTGAGGGGGGGCTTGCAATACTGCTCGGACAGACCAATTTGGAAGAGTATCATGAAGGCGTAGAGGTCATGGGTCATGTGGAGGTGCCCAGGGAGGGAGTCCCAGGTCTGTTTGGCAAGGTGGGAGAACTATCTCCTGCATGCAAGGTTGTCTACACGGAGTTGGGCCAACGGGGTGTTGGATGACAGACGTCCAAAGTCAGTTTTGGGTCTGGGGTTGTGGACTGCCTCCTGAGTGTGGGTGAGGAGTCTGAAGGTGATCCTGCAGCAGACAGTAAGGCATTGTAGCTATCTCAGGTGGACGGTGATGTGGCTGGGGCAGGGGATGTTGAAGATGAGGTGTGCGGATGCACCCTGGATGTGGACAAGTTCTCCTGCAGTTTTGCTGTTGTCCCTCCATAGTGGGCGTTGCTGTAGTTGACCCGGCTGGTGTCGTGGACCTGGGGGACGGTCTGTCTTGCCTTGGAGTGAATCTATCTGTGGATCATTTGCAGCATGCGGAGGGTGTTGCAGCATGAGGTACAGATGGTGTTGAGTTGCATGGTAATTGTGAGCGATGAGTCCATGATGAACACCAGCTTGCGTGTGTGGCCACTGGGTGCTGGTGCGGTGCCCAGGCCGGTGGGACACAAGGAGTTGACCCAGCCGTAAGGGGACAATCCTCAGATGATGACCACAGTCCTGTCCAAGTCCAGCCTCAGGTGGCTGATGTTCAGCCATTCGCCAACGGATCTCATGCCTTCTTGAAGGTTGGATCTGGCAATGGCTGGGTCTTTGGTGAGGGTGAGGAGCAGCTGGGTGTCAATGGCATACGAGATGATGATGAGGACGTGTGCGCATGTGATGGTGGAGAGGGCGGTCATGGAGACATTGAAGATAGTCATGCTGAGAGATGAGCCCTGGGGCATGGGCCAGATGATCCCAGTGTACCACATGCTGAAGGGTGAAGGCTGACTCCCTGGGCCTTGCTGGTGAGCTACTTGTTGATTTAATCCTGGGCCCTCCTCTGGATACCAGTGTTTGAGATGTGTGAGCTGACAGTGTGGTAGCACATGGTGTAGAATGCCATTGAGAGGTCAAGGGGGGTGGTCTCACCATTGTTGAGCAGGGCAAAGTTGTCGTTGGTGGTGGCAATTATGACGGTTGCAGTGGTGTGATTACTGTGGAAGATGGTCTGGTGCCAGTTGCCTGAAGCTGTTTGCGTGGAGGAAGTTTGTCAGTTGCTCGTTGAGTGTCTTCCTGATGACATTTGCTGGGTAGGGAAGCAGGATGATGTTCCAGGAGTTCCTGCGGTACTGCCGTCCGTTGTTTAAGAAGGGCCTGGGTCTCTGCATGCCTCCAGCTCCCATGGAATTTGGCAAACTCAAAGGAGACATTCATGACGTGCTGGACGTGGGCTTCAAGGATGGGGAATGATGTGGTTGAGATGTTGTGTGGGAAGGGGCCTGATGGAGATCCAGAGTGGATGTTGCATATGAGCCAGGTGGTGTATTTGCTGCTGACGGGAGTCCAGAACCTGAGGGGGGTTTGTCCCACGGATAATAGTGCTGTCTGCCTCTCTGTGCCAAGGTTGTCATGCATGTCCATGAGCTTGCAGTGGTAGAAAGTTGCAAGGGATTTGATCGGCCTTGCAAGGGTGGGGTGTCTTTTGGATGGAGAGCTGCTGTCAGTCCACTCACAATGCTGATGAGCTCCTTTATGTCGTGTGTTTTGGTCCCTCGGACCTATCTGAAGGATCTCCACTTGTCCTTGCTGATGATATGGTGATGGCTGTGTGTGGCGTTTTCCAGGGCTGTAAGGTAACTGATGGTTCTTTGTGTTGCAAGGTTTGCACAAGAGTCCGGCTAGATCTGTATGAGTCCAGTAGGTCTGCCTTGTCCCAGGTGGCTTAACTGTTGTTGTGCTTCACAGGAAAGTCCGTCAATGTGGCAAGATTGTTGGATCAGTTGCTGATCCAGTGTGTGAGGTTGCAGGGTGTGGCGGGGGTGTTGGTTCGAGTGTCCCACACAGCTTGTCTGTGGTGACTTACATCAAGCATCTTTGGGGGATCGGTAGCGGGGTGTGGGGCAGTGTGTAGCTTGTCGGAGACATGGATGCAAATGTTGATGGACCAATGATGGGTGGTGGTGTGGTTCTCCTCCAGCAAGAAGTTACTGGCCCCCAGCCACATGTAGCCTGTGGACTTGAGGGCGTGCGTGCAGATGTACGTGTTGATGGCTTTGCGGATTTGTGGATGTAGGCCTGGAGATCTATAGATGAGTGTTACTCTGAGGGTTGCCAGGGGGTTGGTGCGAAACCGGATTTGTGACTCTGAGGGTGTACTTGTGAATAAATTGCAAGTCATCCGCCGGGATTGTTGGTGCCGTCCCTGCGGGTGATCTTGTATCCGTCAGATGGCAATGAAGAAGTTGTGTGCTGAGGATGCTTTTATCCAGGTTACAGTCATGAAGGTGATGTGTGGGGCTGTTGTTTTGAGGAGGTAACAGAGTCCAATGGCGTGCTGGTGGACGGAGCGGGTGTGGAGTAGGAGGCACATGACCTGGTTGTTCTGACAGGGTCTGGTAGGCGGGGCAGCGCTGTGTAGGCAGTTGGAGTTGCACACTCAGCATGCAAAGGTGTCGTGTGTGCGCTTAGGGGTTGCCTGATAGCAGGCGGTTGCTTGTCTGGTGGACATTGCTTGGAGGGTGGCTGCAGCATGAGCCTGTTGTGTGACGTGGGTCATGCAAGGACCGGAGGGTCATGCACTCTTGCACGTTGCAGGCGCAGATGGTCCTGCCTTTGGCACGGCGTTGGCGCAACAGTGGCACAGTCAAGCTGCTGGCTGCATTAAGAATGGGTGGAGGGGGGAAGGGAGGAGAATTTTGGAGGCGTGTGGGTTGCAGAATCAGGGCACTCAGTGGGGCGGTGCCGCAGGTGAGGCTGCAGCAGGCAGAAAGGGTGAGAAACTAGGCAAAAAATAGCACACAAAGACAAGGAGGTCAGAAAGGCACAGTGCAACAGGTGTATGTAAAGGAAGGAGTGTCAGGTTACTCATGGGTCACTCCGAGAAAATGTATGAAGAATCAACAAAAATGACGGCCACAGGATCAGGCAACAAAATGCGGAGCTGCGTACAGGAGACACACCGTCAGCAGGCATTGACGTCCCGTTGTGGGGAGCAACCTGCACAAATACATACACAACCAGGTACTTCATGCACAATAGAGATTATTAGCCATAAAGAACTGCATGCATGTTGCCGAAGTACACATACACTCATATGCTCAATCTTTGACAATTATGCCATAGATGACACATGCAAACTGGCAAGAGATCTGCAAAGACAGATGTGAGGCACTTTGGATTGTGCTGAACACCTTTATTGCACAAACTCACACAAAGGGAAATGCATCCATACGAACAGACTCACAGGTCAGTTGACAGAACATGTGGAACATACGGTGGACCACCCCTTCACAACACGCATGTTGTAAATCCCAATGAATTGGCACACAAGTTAAGGGAATGAGCCAAACACATCCTGCTGCACACGGAGAGGCTGCAATTCACCACAGAGCCTGTTGTTGTGATGTCCCACACTATGTCCACCCGTAGCATCCGCAATGTTTCAGAGGCAAGGTTTATGCACATAGATGCCTTCATTAAACTCCACACTCCACTACAGATGACTGTCAAGAAGGGTGACTATCATGTCATGGGAGTGATGCTACATGTGATCTGTACCACTGCGTACCTCAAGGACACACGAGACGTCTTCAATCTCATAGAAAACATCAACCAAGAAAATAGGGAACCCATTGACCTCCTCCTAACCATGGACGTAGAGGCGTTGTATACCAACATCCCTCAAGACGCCACCATCGAGGTTGTCAACGACCTACTCCAGAGGATGGAACCCCTTACCAACACACCAGTGGCCTTTATCATGGATCTAATCACACTAGCCCTGAAAGAGAATTTCTTTATGTACAAAACCTCAATCTTCCATCAGGTACAAGGTACCAGCATGGGGAGTACCTTCGCGCCGAGCCTGGCGGGTCTATATATGGCCTCTTTCGAGAATAGCCACATCTTTCCAGACACAAACCCATACAAGCACAACATCATCACATGGAAGCGGTACATAGATGACATCTTGATCTTCTGGAAGGGTACCAGATAATCCTGCGAGACCTTCCTGGAATGGGTGAATGGACTGAACCCACACCTTCGATTCACGGGGACTATGAGTGACACCTCTATCCCCTTTCTGGATCTCTTGATCATCCTAGAGGACGGCACCCTGAGGACCACACTACACAAGAAACCGACGGACTGTAACAGTCTCCTTGACTTTAACAGTCACCACCCCAAGGCCCTCCAGGAGAATCTCCCGTACGGACAATTCCTGCGCATACGACGGAATTGCTCAACCAGTCAGGATTATGAGAACGAAGCAAATCACCTTGAGAAAAACCTCCTGGACAGACATTACCCCAAGAGGGTAGTCAGACACGCAAGAAAAAGAGCCCGCAATAACCATAGGGACACACTCTTGGAAACCAGAACCAAGACACCCAGTGAGTCCATCACATGCGTGACCACTTTTACACCCCAGTCCAACAAAATCAAACAAATCATAAAACGGAATTGGAAGATTTTGAACACCGACACACTGGATCTAGAACTACCACGTTTCGCATTTAAAAGAACAGCTAACCTACGTGACAGACTGGTCAACACACGACCACTACAACGTAGACAGGACCCACCCAACACCACATTGTGGAACCTGGCCCCTGTGTCAGGCCACTATCCATGTGGGAACTGCCACGCTTGTTCTACGACTACGCACAGTAAGCAACTCACTCTGGAGAACTTTATATGGGAACAACGAGGACACTCTAATTGCAACACCAAGAACTGCATCTACCTTATCACATGCCCTTGTGGTCTAAGGTATGTCGGCATGACCTCACGTCCCATTAAAGTACGCATTAGCGAACACAAGAGTACCATCCGTCGGGGACGGACAGCCACGAAGCTCACCAACCACTTTCTTGACCGTGGGCATAGCAGCGAACAACTAACATGGACCATATTAGAGTCCAGACCCTTCTGGAATGCCCAAGCCTTATTGCGCCAGGAACAACGTTGGGTGTTCCGTCTCCGCACTAACACGCAAGGACTCAATGATGAGATACCCTGGGTGGAACTGTAACTAACAATCTACATATACCATCGCTCCGGTGGGCACATCTCTTAACACTTGAGTAAGTGATGAGATACCCTGGGTGGAACTGTAACTAACAACTTATACATCCTTTTGCCCCGGAGAGCACATTCCCTAACACTTGTGTATCTATATGATCTCTCTGGCTCTTTATTAAGGAGCGTTACAGGAGGAGGAGCCCGTGCTCTCCCCTAATTGTTTGTATATATTTTTCTCTCCCGCCCCTCACCCTCCACTTTTATCCGCGACATAGACCAGTTTTTATGTGGGTATCAAGTTTGTATTCTGCACCACACCCCAGGACACGCCCTGTCCAGTTAATTGAACACGCCACCCTATCAATCTGTGGCTAAACCCGGGGCACCACTAGGGCTCACAAGCCCTTTAAAGTCACACTCGTGCAGACCACCTATGAGCAGGGCACTATGTGGAAATAGTATCGCATGCGCACTCCGCTGGTTCCCAATTTTCACTTTGCGCATGCGCACACCCCAGGACACATTCGCCCACGCATGCGCCAGAAACTACATGCGCACTCCCCCGGCCCTCGAGCAGGAAGTGGTTCACTCCCTTTTCCTACGCCTTAAATGGACACCTGCTTGCTACCGGCACTATCTCCAGGCAGCCGCTGGCAGAGGGTAGGTGCTGACTGAGCCGGCCCCGACGCAACCGTAAGTACTCTCGGGCAGGATCCACTAGGGAGATGCTTGATAATCCTGTGTGCGCAGCCCACCCTCATGTAGGGTCCCCTCCCTTAATCTATTTATACACTGTTTGGTTCCTTCAGCAAATAGGGCGCTGGCAGCCTCGGCAAAACCTAGGAAGCCCCGTTCAGATACACGAGGGTAAGGATGGGGGCACCTTGCTCTTCGTAATACCGGATGAATGTGTTTTTATGTTTTTTCGCATGCCCTTTTTACATTTACCATTTGATACTTAAACAGAGTGTTCGCTTGTAATCAGAGTTGTCAGGATCTTTCCTGACCCATCCCCTTTGAGCTCAGTGGGTCCGTTACCTTGCTGTGTGGTGTGTTTGCACTGTTCGACCATTGTACTAAGATCTTTTGTATAGATTATCAATGTCCGGGTTTTGTTCACGCACTACGTACCGCTCATTCCGGCGATACTACTGCCATTTCACTAAAGTTCTCTTCGATTCCAGCATGTATGTTGAGATATATATATATTTTTCTAAAAATGTTTGGTATTCGCCCTGTACCGCCCTTCAACCCATGGGCAACACTCTACCATTGAATTAGTTAAGTGTGTCTGACACCGATGTTGGACGTCTGACACGTCACCTGTGTATGTTCTTGTTGACATGGTCACCGGGGTGACCTCACTATCACTATGCAAATGGTATTCGGGGTCACAGACAGTCCCTCGCTGTGCTCTCTCGTGAAACTGTGACTGATTCCATGTACCAGTCCTGTCTAAACCATTCATGTGTGTTTGTCACCCCTCCCTCTTCCCTCTACTCCCCTCCTTTCCCAATCCCTACCTTCCCCATCTCCTCCCTTTTTCCCCCTCCCGTTTATTTCCCCTACAGGTTACACTAGCTTGCTGACTAGGTCACTGTACCCCGCAGCCCCGTACCACTTTTAACCTCCTTTAAGACGTGGGTTACCCCTCCAATCTCTGGCACCCCCGTCTTCACCGTGCACAACCTTTCACTTTTCTTTGGTCCTGAAGAAACGCCGCTGACCCGTTTGGGCATTTTAGGCGTGAAACATGTCGACCTTTTATTAAAGTCACATTAGCACCTTGCGCTTATTAGTGACTGTTGGAAACAGCCCACTCCCACTCCGAAGGGGTGGTGGTGGTCTTCCGGACACACTGTGGTAGCTTGGCTCGAGTGGTCAGGAAACAGGCACCGTGCTAAGCATACAATATACCCATACAATAACCATGCGTGCATCCGTTCCAAAAACGACTCTACACCGTAAAAATTATGAAAATATTCTTCTTTATCTTTTTCTCTTAGTTGCTGATTGGAAAAATAAATAAGACAATCACAATATACAAATTTAAATAGTGCAGGTCAAATAAATACTGTCTGGAGATTCAATAAATAGGGATGATCATAAATACAAGGGACATAAATATAAGTGCAGGTAATACAGGCAATTAAATATTCTGAGGCATTAAATACTGAACCAATAAATATTGTACACCAACCAGTCCTGTAGACCAATAAATATAGTGAAGCAATAAATATGTAAAAACTCAATAAATACAGTGCCCCCAATAAGTAATTAAAAGTATACAGCAACACTCATGTAATCAGATCACTTTTCAATTCTTAAGGGCTGATTTGGCCCAGGCACAGCTTGTAGGGTTGTGGAAGGCTTGAGGGGTTCTACTCCCTGGCTGGGACAAGGCTGAGGCCTAAACTGAGGTAGATCAAGGGGGGAATACCAGTGCCCTGGCTTTCTCTCTCCACACAACCTCTCTAGGTTAGTCCCAATTCACCCCTGGCACAGTCAGGTTGGTTCCAGCACCTCCCTAGCCCTTTAGAGCAGTCTCTCAGGTCTCCACAGGGCCTTAGGCGCCCTCTACTCCACTTACTGCCCTTTTTCTGATGTTCCGACGCCGCTGGAGTCGTGTCGATGCCGTGAGGCGGTTCCGGTTCGGTCTCGGCGGCCTCGGCACAATGTCAGTTCTAGACGACGCCGGTAGGCGGTTCCGGTCCGATGTCGGCGGCCTCGGTTCGATCTCGACCTCCGATTCGACGGCGTCGGGCAGTCTCTACTCGATGTCGACTTCGGGCGGCTCCGGTCCGATGGCGCTCTCGGCTTCGATGACGTCGGCCGGCCTGGCCTCGATGTCGACTTCCGGCGACTCCGGGGTGCGATCCTCACCCCCGACCTCCGGTGCTCCTCCTCTCAGGTTCCGGGCGACTCCGGAGTGCGATCCTCACTCCCGACCTCCGGTACACTTCACCTCGGTCTCCGACGACTCCGGAGGGCGGACTTCACTCCTCCGATGACGCCGCTCACTCGACCTCGGTTAACTTCCTCCTCGACCTTTGGTATTCCTCACGACCTCCGTTTGCGCCCTCTCACGACCTCAGGCGGCTCCGGGTACGACGTCTGCTTCTTCAGTCAGTGCCGCTTCTCCACCTCGGGCTCCAGGTCTTAGGCTACTCGACGCCGGACTCCAGGGAAACCAGTTTCCAGGTCAGGATCTTGCTGCTTTCTGCTTCTAAGGCCTGTTCCTGCTGTCCAGGTCCTTAGGATGAGTTTTTCTGGCTTCTTCCCACACAGGGCTACAGGCTGGGATCCATCAGTAGGGACTAGTATCAAGGGTGGGTTTATGGACCCCACTCCAGGCACAAGTTTCCACCCCTGCTGCTTCACTCCTTCCTCCTTCACTGTTGTGCTGCTCTCTCTTCACCAATCAGGTGCCAACTGCCAGCTCCAACTGCCAACTCTCTCTCTTAACTCCCCAACATTCCAAACCGCCTCCAACTGTCACAGAGTTCTGGAATGTTCTGGAAGGTGCTGGTAGGTTCCAGTGGATGCTGGTGATGTCACAGGTGGCCACCATTTTGTGCTTCAGGCCCTCAGACAGAAGTTTCAGGGGTAGGTAAATTGGCTCCCTGAATCTGCAGCAACACTAAAAAGTCTGGTGGTTCCCAAAAAGGAAAAATTCAAACAGGGTTTGAGGCAAAAGTGGGACAAAATAAATAATGATGAGGAGGGACCACCCAAAGGGCTGACAGGTCTAACACGCGTCCCCCCCAGCTGAAAGTGGGGAGAGCTACCCAACCCCTTGGGAGTTCTCATCACTAAGGCGGAAATACCTTGAGAGACCGTCTGCATTGGCGTGGTCCACTCCAGGCCGATGTTCCACCTGAAAGTCCATCCCCTGTAGGGAAATAGACCACCTCAACAACTTGGGATTCTCCCCCTTCATTTGCATCAGCCAACGAAGGGGTCTGTGGTCGGTCTGAACTAGGAAGTGCGAGCCAAACAGGTATGGCCGCAACTTCTTCAGAGCCCATACCACTGCAAAGGCTTCACGCTCTATTGCACTCCACTTCTGTTCCCTGGGAAGTAGTCTCCGGGATAGGAAGACCACGGGTTGATCCAGACCCTCTTCGTTGAGTTGCGATAACACTGCCCCAATGCCATGTTCTGATGCATCTGTCTGGACAATGAACTTCTTGGAAAAGTCTGGGGCCCTTAAGACCGGGGCCTCGCACATGGCTTTCTTCAATCTCTCAAAGGCTTGCTGACAAGCCTCCGTCCAGAATACCCGTCGAGGTTGTTTCTTGGACGTGAGCTCCGTGAGGGGGGCTACGATGGTACCGTACCCCTTCACGAAGCGGCGGTAATATCCCGTGAGGCCCAAAAATGCTCGGACCTCAGTCTGTGTCTTGGGGGGTTTCCAGGCCATGATGGCCTCGATCTTCGCCTGGAGGGGTTGCACCGCTCCCCTACCCACCAAGTGTCCAAGGTACACTACCGACCCCTGCCCGATCTGGCACTTGCTGGCCTTGATCGTCAATCCAGCTTGTCTCAGGGCCTGGAGAACAGCTTGCAGGTGACGCAAGTGATCCTCCCAGCTGTTACTGAAGACGGCTATGTCATCCAGATAAGCAGCAGAGAAACTCTCCATTCCGGTGAGGATCTGGTTTACCAGGCGCTGAAACGTGGCAGGTGCGTTCTTGAGCCCAAAGGGCATCACACAGAACTGGTAGTGGCCATTGGGCGTGGAGAAGGCTGACCTTTCCCTTGCTCCATCAGTCAAAGAGATCTGCCAGTACCCTGAAGTAAGGTCAAAGGTACTTAGATATTGGGCAGCTCCCAGCCGGTCAATCAATTCATCCGCCCTAGGGATCGGATGAGCATCAGTTCTTGTCACTGAATTCAGTCCCCGGTAGTCCACACAGAACCTCAGTTCTGGTTGGGCACCCGGTGGTGCAGCTTTCGGTACTAACACCACCGGACTAGACCAGGGGCTGCTAGAAGGTTCAATCACTCCTAGCTCCAGCATCTTAGTGACTTCACTATGAATGCTGGCCTTCACCTTGTCTGACATCCGGTAGATCTTGGACTTCACAGGTGGGCTGTCTCCTGTGTCCACGTCATGGACGCACAGGTGAGTCCTACCCGGGACAAGGGAGAACAACGTAGAGTACTGTCCCAGGACCTGGCGACAGTCCTCCTGCTGTTCAGGAGTTAGAGATGGGGAGAGAATCACTCCCTCCACCGACCCATCCTTTTCTTGAGACGCAAACAGATCAGGGAGAGGCTCGCTTTCCACGTCCTCTCCTCCGTCAGTCACCATCATCAAGATGACTTCGGGCCTCTCGTGGTGGGGTTTGAGGCGGTTGGCATGCAGCACCCGCAGGGGCTGACGAGGGGTCTTCAGGTCCACCAAGTAGGTAGCCTTACCCTTCTTCTCCAACACCTCAAAGGGTCCTGACCAGCGATCCTGGAGGGCGCTAAGCTCTCCGGGTTCGATCACCCACACCTTCTGGCCAGGCTCCAACTCCACCGGGTGAGCATTGTGGTCATACCACGCCTTCATTACTGCTTGGCTGGCTTCCAAGTTGTCAGAAGCTTGCTTCCACAACTTAGCCATTTGGCTCCGGAAGGCCAGCATGTAGCTCACCACATCCTGGGGGAGCTTTCTGGGAGTTCTTTCCCATCCGTCTCTCACCAGGTTAAGAGGTCCACGTACAGGGTGCCCATACAGAAGCTCGAAGGGGCTGAAGCCCACTCCCTTCTGTGGCACTTCCCTGTAGGAAAAAAGTAAACAGGGTAGGAGGACGTCCCATTTCCTCCGCAGGCTTTCAGGCAGACTTCTGATCATGCCCTTCAAGGTTTTATTAAACCTCTCCACCAGACCATTGGTCTGGGGGTGGTAAGGAGTTGTGAACCGGTATGTCACTCCACACTCCTTCCACATTGCCCGCATATACGCTGACATGAAGTTGGTCCCCCTGTCGGACACAACTTCCTTGGGAAAACCCACTCGGGTAAAGATTCCCATCAGGGCCCTTGCCACAACAGGTGCCGTTATGGTCCTCAGAGGTATTGCCTCTGGGTACCGTGTGGCATGATCCACCAGAACCAGGATAAACCTGTGACCAGCTGTAGTTGGCGGATCTAATGGACCCACAATGTCGATGCCCACCCTTTCAAAGGGGGTGCTAACGACAGGAAGTGGTTCCAGGGGAGCTTTCAGCTTCACCCCTGTTTTCCCACTGGCTTGGCAAGACACACATGTCCGGCAGTAGGTATCGGACGACACTTTCATCTGAGGCCAATAAAAGTGTGGGACAAGACGGGCGAAGGTCTTGTCTTGCCCCAGGTGTCCTGCCAACGGTATCTCGTGAGCCAACTCCAGAAGGAAGGCTCGATAACGTTGAGGAACTACCAAGGCTCGTGACGATCCGTGTAGGGGTGCCTTGGGTTCACTGTAGAGGAGGCCATCCTCCCAGTAAACACTGTAGTTCCCTTCAACGTTCCCTGCTGCCTGGGCTTCGGCCTGTCGCCTCAGCCCCTCAAGGGTAGGGCACTCCCTCTGGCCCTGGCAGAATTCCTCCCTGGACGGGCCTCCCTCCACGTGCCACTCGGCCGGGATGGGTAGGTCCTCCAGGTTGGTAACGTCCCCCTCCGCAGACTCCTGGTCCACCACCTCCGGTGGCCTATCCGTCCTACGGGGTGGAGACGCCGAGGCAGGCTCCTCCTGTCCTCGGTTCTTCCCTTGACTGGCAGCTGGCTGGGCCTTTGTTCCAGGCTCCAGCCGAAATGAACTCCCTCTTCGGGTAGTCGTGGACCTTGTGCTAACACAGGCCCAGTCAGGTGTACCCAGCATCTCGGTGTGAGTCCGGTATTCCACCTTCTTCCAAGCGTTGTGCTCCATATCATTCCCCAGCAGACAATCGACTGGCACGGCAGGGCTTACGGCAACTCGAAGTGAACCTGCAACCCCCCCCCATTCAAAGGGAACCTCGGCCACGGGATAGTGACCTGTTCTGCCGTCAGCCATCGCGGCTGGGTGGAGTACATCGGGAATTACCTGCTCTGGAGACACCAGTTGACTACGCACCATAGTCATACTGGCTCCTGTGTCTCTCAGAGCCTCCCCTCTTTGGCCGTTGATGGTGACCCACTGCCCATACTTTGCGGTATTTGCGGGCACCTGGATCTTAGGAACCATCTCCCGTTCTCCCAGGGACACTAAAGTGACACCCGCCCACTCCCTTCCCTTAGTTAAGGGCATCTCCTCCCCGAGCACTACACTAGCTACTCCGGGGGTCTTTCCTCCAGTGGGAGGGGGTGGTCGTTTCAGACACTTCGGATCTCCTTTATAGTGTCCAACGCCACCGCACTCGTAGCAATGGACAACCCTTGGCTGCTGACTCTGGCCAGGATTAGGGTTTCTGGGTGGGTTAGCCTTAGAGGTGAATCCTGTTCCCTTCCCTTGGAAGTTATTCTGGGGGCCTTTGGAGAACTCCTTTTTCTTTTCCCCTCCCTCTTTCTTCTGGGGGGCGCCCTGTCCGGCCTTTTGAGTATCCCCTCCAGTCCCCCTTGTGGACACCCGGGTACTAGCCCAAATGTCCGCCTCCTCAGCAAGCTTCCGGGGACTGGTCAGCTTGCTATCCACCAGGTGTTGCCGCAGTTCAGGGAAACATTTCTCGAGCAGGTGTTCCTTCAGTACTAGGTCAAACAACTCCTCGTAGTTCCTCACTTCACTGCCCTGAATCCAACCTTCCATTGCCTTCTTCGCATAGTCCAGGAAGTCCACCCAATTCTGCGTGCCCAGTTTGTGACTACCCCTGAACTTCTGTCTGTACTTTTCAGGTGTTAGTCCAAACTTTCTGATGAGCGCCAGTTTCATGGTGGGGTAGTGGGTCTGCTCATCCTCTTCGAGGGCCAACAAAGCATCCCTACCAGCTGGAGGCATGTACTTGTACAATCCCCCTCCCCAGTACTTCTCTGGAACCCCATGGGCCCTCAACGAGACCTCATAGGCCGCTAGCCACTTGGCGATATCGTCGCCCACACCATAGCTAGCTACTATGTCCTTTGGCAGGTATGGTTTAGGTTCCCTGGTGATCTCTTGGGTTTGGCTGCCACCATTAGGAACAGGTTGTGCCCCGATTCTCAAGATCTGAAGATCTATTTCTTTCAGTCGTAATTCATGGGCCATCCTCTGCTCCTCCTTCTCCTTTTCCAGCCTTGCTAAGTCCCATGTGAGCTGTCTTTTCTCCCTCCGGTCCGTTAGCTCCACTTCAGACAAGCCACCGCTAGAGGCACTGCTGCCCTTCCTAGAAATGGTTCTGGGCCCTGCTGACAGGTTCCCCACCTCAGGTTGGTACATCTCAGCCCCCTCGGGGTCAGGCTCTCCATCCCTGTCCTCCTCCTCAGCCTTGCTTTCTCGGCGTGCCTCCCCCCAAGCCCTTAAGCTGGTTTGGAGTGCACCCTTCTTTGCTCCTGGGGGACAGTACACCCCCTCCCGCTGGCAAAACTCCCTGAGTTGGGCCACAGTGTACGTTTCTAGATTTTCTAGTACAAACTCCATCTTGCCCACTCAGGTTAGAGGACAGGTTTTGTGCAGTAACTATGCAGGGGGGTACCTTTAATAATACCTCCTCCCACCACCAGAGTAAATTTGGAAAAAACAAAAACCCACAATTAGGAAGGCCGCTTTTGAGAAAACTCCCGGTGTAGGCCTATGGACTACCCACAGTTATTGTTGAGTATACGTAGGCACAGCTCTATCCCACCGCTGAACACCAATTTATGTTGGAAACAGCCCACTCCCACTCCGAAGGGGTGGTGGTGGTCTTCCGGACACACTGTGGTAGCTTGGCTCGAGTGGTCAGGAAACAGGCACCGTGCTAAGCATACAATATACCCATACAATAACCATGCGTGCATCCGTTCCAAAAACGACTCTACACCGTAAAAATTATGAAAATATTCTTCTTTATCTTTTTCTCTTAGTTGCTGATTGGAAAAATAAATAAGACAATCACAATATACAAATTTAAATAGTGCAGGTCAAATAAATACTGTCTGGAGATTCAATAAATAGGGATGATCATAAATACAAGGGACATAAATATAAGTGCAGGTAATACAGGCAATTAAATATTCTGAGGCATTAAATACTGAACCAATAAATATTGTACACCAACCAGTCCTGTAGACCAATAAATATAGTGAAGCAATAAATATGTAAAAACTCAATAAATACAGTGCCCCCAATAAGTATTTAAAAGTATACAGCAACACTCATGTAATCAGATCACTTTTCAATTCTTAAGGGCTGATTTGGCCCAGGCACAGCTTGTAGGGTTGTGGAAGGCTTGAGGGGTTCTACTCCCTGGCTGGGACAAGGCTGAGGCCTAAACTGAGGTAGATCAAGGGGGGAATACCAGTGCCCTGGCTTTCTCTCTCCACACAACCTCTCTAGGTTAGTCCCAATTCACCCCTGGCACAGTCAGGTTGGTTCCAGCACCTCCCTAGCCCTTTAGAGCAGTCTCTCAGGTCTCCACAGGGCCTTAGGCGCCCTCTACTCCACTTACTGCCCTTTTTCTGATGTTCCGACGCCGCTGGAGTCGTGTCGATGCCGTGAGGCGGTTCCGGTTCGGTCTCGGCGGCCTCGGCACAATGTCAGTTCTAGACGACGCCGGTAGGCGGTTCCGGTCCGATGTCGGCGGCCTCGGTTCGATCTCGACCTCCGATTCGACGGCGTCGGGCAGTCTCTACTCGATGTCGACTTCGGGCGGCTCCGGTCCGATGGCGCTCTCGGCTTCGATGACGTCGGCCGGCCTGGCCTCGATGTCGACTTCCGGCGACTCCGGGGTGCGATCCTCACCCCCGACCTCCGGTGCTCCTCCTCTCAGGTTCCGGGCGACTCCGGAGTGCGATCCTCACTCCCGACCTCCGGTACACTTCACCTCGGTCTCCGACGACTCCGGAGGGCGGACTTCACTCCTCCGATGACGCCGCTCACTCGACCTCGGTTAACTTCCTCCTCGACCTTTGGTATTCCTCACGACCTCCGTCGGCGCCCTCTCACGACCTCAGGCGGCTCCGGGTACGACGTCTGCTTCTTCAGTCAGCGCCGCTTCTCCACCTCGGGCTCCAGGTCTTAGGCTACTCGACGCCGGACTCCAGGGAAACCAGTTTCCAGGTCAGGATCTTGCTGCTTTCTGCTTCTAAGGCCTGTTCCTGCTGTCCAGGTCCTTAGGATGAGTTTTTCTGGCTTCTTCCCACACAGGGCTACAGGCTGGGATCCATCAGTAGGGACTAGTATCAAGGGTGGGTTTATGGACCCCACTCCAGGCACAAGTTTCCACCCCTGCTGCTTCACTCCTTCCTCCTTCACTGTTGTGCTGCTCTCTCTTCACCAGTCAGGTGCCAACTGCCAGCTCCAACTGCCAACTCTCTCTCTTAACTCCCCAACATTCCAAACCGCCTCCAACTGTCACAGAGTTCTGGAATGTTCTGGAAGGTGCTGGTAGGTTCCAGTGGATGCTGGTGATGTCACAGGTGGCCACCATTTTGTGCTTCAGGCCCTCAGACAGAAGTTTCAGGGGTAGGTAAAATGGCTCCCTGAATCTGCAGCAACACTAAAAAGTCTGGTGGTTCCCAAAAAGGAAAAATTCAAACAGGGTTTGAGGCAAAAGTGGGACAAAATAAATAATGATGAGGAGGGACCACCCAAAGGGCTGACAGGTCTAACAGTGACCCTGCGACCTTTTGGTCTTTTTACTTTGCCAGAGGCTCCATTATATTAAAATTCACTTTTTGGACACCCCTAGGCATTTTTATTTCACACACCTCGCACGCACGCAATCACTTACCTCTCGGATCCTCCTTACTGTTTTTTGGCCCACATACCCGCATTCACCTTACGGCTTTTCTCTTTAAAAGACCTCCGATAAAGAGACCCTTCGGGGGACCGTCGGGCATTGCAGCGCCGGCCCGATGAGGAGCAACAACAAGCCCAATGATGAAGCAAGACATCCCTCGGGGTGTGTGAGGGCTAACCAGAGGCTACATAGAGTCCTCCCCTTCGGGATTGGATCCTTGAGACTGGGGAAATTTCTCTCTGCCTCTTTTCATCTCCCCTCTACCCCCCCCTCTCCTCCCCCCCTCTACACCCTTTCTTCTATCTCTACTTATGTTGAGCAGGTGATCGTTATTTTTGTTTCACCGCCAACAGGGAACAATGTCCTCATTGATTTAACTGTCATGAGTGGAGCACGGACATTGGACCATAACCAGCTCCTGGTCCCCCTCTTCTTTTTTTGACTTAGTATTTGCACGGCGGCCCAGCCGAGGGACCTCTCTATCTACTATCTCCTGTTTCTCTTTCTCACCCATCTCCCCCTTCTTTAGGCCCCAAAGCACATCACTGTGAACATGTCAACATCTAACATAGGGGACACCCTAGGTCTCGCGTTTGGCGAAGACATGGTCTCTGAAATCCTGAGAACACCGTCTATACTCGACACAGACGGGAATATGGCCTGTTCCAGCTCCCAAGGAGACTGGAATTCGTTAACCACTCTTAAGAAAACACTGGTCAAGGTCACTCTCCACGGCCAAATTATGACCGAGTACCTCAGGGCTAATGCGGCCCCCAATGGCCTCATTGTACGGACATCTCCTCGCATCTTTCTAGACGATCCGGTATTCAAAAGGGAATGGAGCCAGATTGCTTGGAAGTGCACTCGTGACTGGCTTATTCTGATTATCAGCACAGCCAAACGCTTGTCAGAAGCCCTGATCATCAAGATCAAAATCTCTGAAGATGGGTTGAAAACAGGGATCAACATATCATCGTTCAAAACACGTCTCGCAGAGATTAATAGCGAGATGAATGAACACCGTGACTACCTGTTACAACAAAAGATCACAAAACTCCAGAAAGATGTCAAAAAATTTGACAGGGAGAAAGTTTACCCGTATATCAAAGAGGACTACCAAACCGCAGACAACGATGCACTCTCGGAAGATGGCTCGACTTCATCTAATCACTCGGGACAGTCGTCCTACAGTAACTCAAGTGATAGAAGCCGGGGAAGAGCCATGAAACAACAGGGACTTCTCCCACCGCCCCAACATATGCCACCCAACCCATATGGCTTTCATCATCCCCCTTATCCACCTCAGGGCCCAATGTGGTACCCTGCCTTCAACGGACCACAACCAGGCTATGTACAGCCCGGCTACCCCCAACCATTCTTCCCTAACCCACCACCTCCTTTTCAGTACAGAGGCAGGGGGCGAGGCAGAGGGAGAAGAAGAGGTCAGAAGCAGGTTCAGTGGCAAGACGCCGGACAACTCCAACACCAGCAACAGCAGAGACAAACCAGGAGCATGACAAACCAAAGACCCTGATTGTCAACCTCTCCAAGAGACAGCTGAATGCAGAGGAAACCACGACTCTCGAACTAGGACTCGGTTTCGTTCCTACCCCAAAGGAAGACGACTTCAGGACGAACCAGGAACTACACCAATTATTCAGAAAAATTCGACTGCAGGCATTCTTTCAGGGAAAACCACCTCAGGACAGAGACGACACCGGTCTTAGACCCCCATCAAAGTTTACACCTACCTCCTCCATGGTACCACCAGAGGTCCTTACCTTTGAGAAAGCCGTATTAAAAGAGACGACTCAACTTATTAAAGGGCCATCGTATAACAACCTTCCTAACAAGAATCGCCAGGCTTTGGAGTCACTCAGAAGAGATGAGACGATCATCATAAAGCCGGCAGACAAAGGGGGTGCGACTGTCCTCTTGGACATCACTGACTACGAAGCTGAATGTGAGAAACAACTCAGGAACACCAAATATTACCGCAGACTGAACAAAGACCCTACAGAAGATCTGTCTAAAAAGATCAAGATATTGGTCAACGAGGCTAGCACGGAGGGGTGGATCTCCCCCCAGGAAGCGGCATTTTTGATCAACGATGACCCCAGAACACCATACTTCTACATCCTCCCCAAAATACACAAGGGGGTCATCCTGCCTCCTGGTAGACCCATTGTCTCGGGCATCAACTCCCTCCTGGAACCACTGAGCCAATTCAGCCACTATTTCCTCCGTCCTTTGGTGCAGAACACCACTGCGTACCTCAAGGACACACGAGACGTCCTCAATCTCATAGAAAACATCAACCAAGAAAATAGGGAACCCATTGACCTCCTCCTAACCATGGACGTAGAGGCGTTGTATACCAACATCCCTCAAGACGCCACCATCGAGGTTGTCAACGACCTACTCCAGAGGATGGAACCCCTTACCAACACACCAGTGGCCTTTATCATGGATCTAATCACACTAGCCCTGAAAGAGAATTTCTTTATGTACAAAACCTCAATCTTCCATCAGGTACAAGGTACCAGCATGGGGAGCACCTTCGCGCCGAGCCTGGCGGGTCTATATATGGCCTCTTTCGAGAATAGCCACATCTTTCCAGACACAAACCCATACAAGCACAACATCATCACATGGAAGCGGTACATAGATGACATCTTGATCTTCTGGAAGGGTACCAGATCATCCTGCGAGACCTTCCTGGAATGGGTGAATGGACTGAACCCACACCTTCGATTCACGGGGACTATGAGTGACACCTCTATCCCTTTTCTGGATGTCTTGATCATCCTAGAGGACGGCACCCTGAGGACCACACTACACAAGAAACCGACGGACTGTAACAGTCTCCTTGACTTTAACAGGCACCACCCCAAGGCCCTCCGGGAGAATCTCCAGTACGGACAATTCCTGCGCATACGACGGAATTGCTCAACCAGTCAGGATTATGAGAACGAAGCAAATCACCTTGAGAAAAACCTCCTGGACAGACATTACCCCAAGAGGGTAGTCAGACATGCAAGAAAAAGAGCCCGCAATAACCATAGGGACACACTCTTGGAAACCAGAACCAAGACACCCAGTGAGTCCATCACATGCGTGACCACTTTTACACCCCAGTCCAACAAAATCAAACAAATCATAAAACGGAATTGGAAGATTTTGAACACCGACACACTGGATCTAGAACTACCACGTTTCGCATTTAAAAGAACAGCTAACCTACGTGACAGACTGGTCAACACACGACCACTACAACGTAGACAGGACCCACCCAACACCACATTGTGGAACCTGGCCCCTGTGTCAGGCCACTATCCATGTGGGAACTGCCACGCTTGTTCTACGACTACGCACAGTAAGCAACTCACTCTGGAGAACTTTATATGGGAACAACGAGGACACTCTAATTGCAACACCAAGAACTGCGTCTACCTTATCACATGCCCTTGTGGTCTAAGGTATGTCGGCATGACCTCACGTCCCATTAAAGTACGCATTAGCGAACACAAGAGTACCATCCGTCGGGGACGGACAGCCACGAAGCTCACCAACCACTTTCTTGACCGTGGGCATAGCAGCGAACAACTAACATGGACCATATTAGAGTCCAGACCCTTCTGGAATGCCCAAGCCTTATTGCGCCAGGAACAACGTTGGGTGTTCCGTCTCCGCACTAACACGCAAGGACTCAATGATGAGATACCCTGGGTAGAACTGTAACTAACAATCTACATATACCATCGCTCCGGTGGGCACATCTCTTAACACTTGAGTAAGTGATGAGATACCCTGGGTGGAACTGTAACTAACAACTTATACATCCTTTTGCCCCGGAGAGCACATTCCCTAACACTTGTGTATCTATATGATCTCTCTGGCTCTTTATTAAGGAGCGTTCCAGGAGGAGGAGCCCGTGCTCTCCCCTAATTGTTTGTATATATTTTTCTCTCCCGCCCCTCACCCTCCACTTTTATCCGCGACATAGACCAGTTTTTATGTGGGTATCAAGTTTGTATTCTGCACCACACACCAGGACACGCCCTGTCCAGTTAATTGAACACGCCACCCTATCAATCTGTGGCTAAACCCGGGGCACCACTAGGGCTCACGAGCCCTTTAAAGTCACACTCGTGCAGACCACCTATGAGCAGGGCACTATGTGGAAATAGTATCGCATGCGCACTCCGCTGGTTCCCAATTTTCACTTTGCGCATGCGCACACCCCAGGACACATTCGCCCACGCATGCGCCAGAAACTACATGCGCACTCCCCCGGCCCTCGAGCAGGAAGTGGTTCACTCCCTTTTCCTACGCCTTAAATGGACACCTGCTTGCTACCGGCACTATCTCCAGGCAGCCGCTGGCAGAGGGTAGGTGCTGACTCAGCCGGCCCCCGACGCAACCGTAAGTACTCTCGGGCAGGATCCACTAGGGAGATGCTTGATAATCCTGTGTGCGCAGCCCACCCTCATGTAGGGTCCCCTCCCTTAATCTATTTATACTCTGTTTGGTTCCTTCAACAAATAGGGCGCTGGCAGCCTCGGCAAAACCTAGGAAGCCCCGTTCAGATACACGAGGGTAAGGATGGGGGCACCTTGCTCTTCGTAATACCGGATGAATGTGTTTTTACGTTTTTTCGCATGCCCTTTTTACATTTACCATTTGATACTTAAACAGAGTGTTCGCTTGTAATCAGAGTTGTCAGGATCTTTCCTGACCCATCCCCTTTGAGCTCAGTGGGTCCGTTACCTTGCTGTGTGGTGTGTTTGCACTGTTCGACCATTGTACTAAGATCTTTTGTATAGATTATCAATGTCCGGGTTTTGTTCACGCACTACGTACCGCTCATTCCGGCGTTACTACTGCCATTTCACTAAAGTTCTCTTCGATTCCAGCATGTATGTTGAGATATATATATATTTTTCTAAAAATGTTTGGTATTCGCCCTGCACCGCCCTTCAACCCATGGGCAACACTCTACCATTGAATTAGTTAAGTGTGTCTGACACCGATGTTGGACGTCTGACACGTCACCTGTGTATGTTCTTGTTGACATGGTCACCGGGGTGACCTCACTATCACTATGCGAATGGTATTCGGGGTCACAGACAGTCCCTCGCTGTGCTCTCTCGTGAAACTGTGACTGATTCCATGTACCAGTCCTGTCTAAACCATTCATGTGTGTTTGTCACCCCTCCCTCTTCCCTCTACTCCCCTCCTTTCCCAATCCCTACCTTCCCCATCTCCTCCCTTTTTCCCCCTCCCGTTTATTTCCCCTACAGGTTACACTAGCTTGGCACGCTCTCTTTTTTTCCTTGCTGACTAGGTCACTGTACCCCGCAGCCCCGTACCACTTTTAACCTCCTTTAAGACATGGGTTACCCCTCCAATCTCTGGCACCCCCGTCTTCACCGTGCACAACCTTTCACTTTTCTTTGGTCCTGAAGAAACGCCGCTGACCCGTTTGGGCATTTTAGGCGTGAAACATGTCGACCTTTTATTAAAGTCACATTAGCACCTTGCGCTTATTAGTGACCCTGCGACCTTTTGGTCTTTTTACTTTGCCAGAGGCTCCATTATATTAAAATTCACTTTTTGGACACCCCTAGGCATTTTTATTTCACACACCTCGCACGCACGCAATCACTTACCTCTCGGATCCTCCTTACTGTTTTTTGGCCCACATACCCGCATTCACCTTACGGCTTTTCTCTTTAAAAGACCTCCGATAAAGAGACCCTTCGGGGGACCGTCGGGCATTGCAGCGCCGGCCCGACGAGGAGCAACAACAAGCCCAATGATGAAGCAAGACATCCCTCGGGGTGTGTGAGGGCTAACCAGAGGCTACATAGAGTCCTCCCCTTCGGGATTGGATCCTTGAGACTGGGGAAATTTCTCTCTGCCTCTTTTCATCTCCCCTCTACCCCCCCCCTCTCCTCCCCCCCTCTACACCCTTTCTTCTATCTCTACTTATGTTGAGCAGGTGATCGTTATTTTTGTTTCACCGCCAACAGGGAACAATGTCCTCATTGATTTAACTGTCATGAGTGGAGCACGGACATTGGACCATAACCAGCTCCTGGTCCCCCTCTTCTTTTTTTGACTTAGAGAAGACATGTATGCATTGTACCACAACATGCACAGAAGCAGTCCCCACACATTCCCAACCGGTACCACCACCAAAAAGCCTTGCTGCAATCCTTACCCAAACATGTCCGTGCATGGAACACGGATTCAGCACACGTTGCAATCCTCATGAGGAATAGCAGGAGGACAAAGATGACACGAGCAGACAACAGGCGCAAAAACCTGGGAATGACAGACACACAAGAAGTCACCTAAAACAAATCTCGTCGCACACATGGTCAGTTACGAAACATGAACAATGTTGGACACATGCAAATTTCAAAGAAAGTCTCTCCGCAAAACTGTGTGGCATGACATCATCACTCGAGTGACACATCAGTACACACATCAAAGTCACTTTGCATTCAGTCAGCTGGACACACACATTGCAACACATGCCACTCAATGCTACAAGCTTGCACACTCATACCCAGTGACTCACCATTATGAGAAGAAGTTGCGTATTAGCTGACTCCGGATATCATCCTCCTCCTCCTCATCACTTGCCTCGTGACCAAGCCCTGGATCCTCCACAGGTGGATGTTGCTGCTCATCAGGATCAAGGATGAGTGGCACTGCCTTCTCAACAGCCATGTTGTGCAGCATGCAGCACACAATGAAGATTTTGCAGACTGTTGGACAGGCCACACGAAGGGCTTGCTCCCTCCCCGCACGACAGGGCCCGAGCTCCGGCCCACCAGGCTTAACCCACGAAAAGCACCCGTACCCCGTCTCCCGACGGATCTTCTGCCCTCGGACCTCTACTCATCACGGGGCCCAGCCCCACCGGCTCCCCCGGCCGGTTCAAGCCGCCATCTTGGGCCCTGCACCACGAGGCCGCGTGGCCTCGCCCCGACCCTAAACCCCGGGCCTGACCGGCCCCGACATCCCGGCACCACCATCCACCCGGGAGGTGAGCGGACCACTTGGCAGGTCAATAGGAGGACGAAGTGTCAAGAGCTCTTCCCCCGCCAGGTGCCGATCGCCTCCAGCTCCCCCAGGCGCTGGCTCCACCCCCTGCTGGGTGTCTGGACACCTTCATCCCGGGCCCTCCGACCTCCAAGTGCGAGGGTCCGGACATCAAAGAGCGCCTGCCCTATAACTGGGGCAACTCCAGAGCAGGAAGGCAGTTGTATCCTGGAGTCGAGAGACACCGAGAGAACTCAGCCTTGACGGACTACTGGCGCTGCCGTAGCCCGCTCCTGTGAACCATCGTCCTGCCTGCTGGCGCTGCCGCGGCCTTCTACGACATCCATCCTCGTCGGGACCTGCTGGCGCTGCCGCGGCCCGTTGTAACGACCATCCTCACCGGGACCTGCTGGCGCTGCCGCGGACCGTACACCGACCATCTTTCCGGGACCTGCTGGCGCTGCCGCGGCCCGCACCAACTAAGCTCGAGGATTGTGAGCTAATCATCATCTCATCCAAACTACCTGACTGGTAGACAGACTGTCCCGCTACCCCTTACCCTGCTTTGAGAGACTTGAATCGAGGGGACCCCTGAGTCCAGACCTCCTTGTAACATTCAACCGTACCTTAAGAAGTGCTTATAAAGAACACTGAACCTTATCCGTGTGTGGTATCTGTCTGTGGGGGGGAAGTTACTTGTCTGTACGATCGCTGGAGACGGCTCTCCCCGGAGACCTCTCCTCCTGACCCCGGCCGACCCTCCCGGTCCGTCTATCCTTTCTAACACAGACCTTCTCCGGTGCATATGGGAGGGACCCGCCTGTCTTGTCAAGGCACCGGAATCGGCTCTTCAGGAGGCCAAACGTCCTCTCAATCACTCGCCTGGTCTGCCCGTGTGCATTGTTGTACCGGTGATCTGCAGCTGTTCTTGGGTTGTGGAGAGGTGTCATTAGCCATGGCATGTTGGGATATCCAGAGTCCCCAACATGGAAACATCATGTAAATAAGTGGGTCAGGAGATGTTGTAAGAGCCAAAGATACCGCAACACACAGGACAAACAGAGTATACCCACCAACAAGACATGCTCGTTCGTTGTGCAGCCACAGCATCATTTGTGGCACACTGCTACGCCTCATGATGTAGGCATCGTGTGCTGATCCTGGAAAACGTGCACAGAATGGGAAATCGGCATGTTAGCAAGACACACCACAAGGGCATTTATTGAGTGGTAATGTTTATGGTTGCAATAGGCTTGCTCCTGTGCCTGTGGTGGTACCAAAGCCACATGTGTCCCATCAATGGACCCAATGACATGGGGCATCCCTCCCAGGGCATAGGAATCACCCTTGACATCTGTCAACTCCTCAGGAGTAGGAAAGTTGATGAATTCATCAAGGTGCTCCAACATGGCTGCCAAAACATCACACAGGACACGGCTGAACATTGTCTGTGACATCCCACCTACATCAGCTATGGTCAATTGAAACGTACCTGTGGCAAAAAATTTAGGGCTGCGATCACCTTCATCTTGGGGGTCAGCGCAGTAGGATACCTGTGTCGTGGTTGGAGGTGTGGTGCCAGCTTGTCGGTCAAGTCCTCAATCAACTGTCGAGTGAATCTGTAATGTCAGATGCAGGCACGTTCCCTCATGGCAGCCAAGACTGGCATTGGTCTTGGGACAGGCGGTGCCCTGCAAGACATTGTTAGGAATAATGAAGATTGAGAGTCTGCCAACATCAATGTCAATGAACATAGCACATGCTAAACTGCTACTAAACATCCGGTAACTATGGAGTCTGGTGTGTGCAATACATCCAGGACGCATATGCCAGCTTGCTGGCACTCCTACGAAAAGCCAGATACACCGGTTGATTGTCAAGTCTACATGACATGTCCTAAAATGAGCTGGGGGCAAGTCTGAGTGAACAGCCAGCGACATCACCTGAGTGACACACATCCACATAGCTGCATTGGAAGGATGTCATCTCATCCAGACAGTTGACTGCAAGGCACACGCACAGGTCACATGGAATGTCAAATGTACATATGAAACACATTGCGATGAAGGGGTACATGTGACAATAAATAAACACAGCCATTGAGACGACGCAGACATGTATGCCTGGGAAAATATGATGTCCAATGCACACAGACCCTACAGCCGTGGGAATCCACATGTGGCATGGTGTGCGTAGATGTGTGCCATGCCCATCTCCACACAGACCCATGTTGGATGCACGAACAGAAGATGCAGTTGACGGAACACTAACAGCAAGCTCATGGGAACACATGACACACACCTGACATAGTCACATAGGGGCACGCTGATCGTGACATGTTAGTTGATAGAGTGTCCCTGTCCCTAGCATCAGGAGACAGGTGCGGGTGGTGATGACTGTGCCATCCCACTGCTGCTGTGCATGACACAGTTGGACTACAGACACACATGTGGCAAGTGTCAAGGTGATGTGTGCCACATAGTGCCCCATCACATATGACATGTGTACACAGGTCATCACACATCAATTGTGCAACTAGATGAGATGACCTGTGCAATATCACTGGCTGACACACCTAGGGCCTGCACATGAAAGTATGCAATGACAAGTACTTTATGGACATCCTTGTGCGACTCGTAGCCCTCCATTCTTGGCGTGTGTACGCCTCGTATCACTATTCTACTGGTGTCCTTAGGGGTACGTGTGAAACGCATGTACCCACGCATTCATTGCGTGTGTACGCATCGTATCACTATTGTACTGGTGTCCGTACGGGTACGTGTGAAATGCACCGTACCCACGCATTCATTGCGTGTGTATGGTCCGTATCACTATTCTACTGGTGCCGTACGGGTACTTGTGAAACGCACCGTACACACGCATTCATTGCGTGTGTATGGTCCGTATCACTATTCTACTGGTGCCGTAGGGGTACGCGTGAAACGCACCGTACCCACGCATTCATTGCGTGTTTACGGTCCGTATCACTATTCTACTGGTGCCGTAGGGGTACGTGTGAAACGCACCGTACACACGCATTCATTGCGTGTGTACAGTCCGTATCACTATTCTACTGGTGCCGTACAGTACGTGTGAAACGCACCGTACATGTGTGTGGATTTCAAAATTACATAGGGGACACATAGGGGACAAGTATTAGGCCCAAAATGCATGCTGGTTGTCATGGATTCAGAGTTTTCATTTGCAATGTGTCCATCAGATGTCCTGGAACAGTTAGTTGGCCAAAAAATACAATGTTGCAAAGTGGTTGTTGACTTGACATGATGCTCAAAATTTGAACGATGCAAATGCGTGTCGTTGGTGTATGTTTAAAGGGATTGGAGTAAACGTATGATGCAAATGAGTCTGACCAATCACTATGTACTCCTCTAAATGAATGCCCTTCAGCAAGACAGATATAAGGCAGCCAGAAACCATGAGAAGGCGCTTGCCTGCACAACTTTCCAGTCGACCACACTGCTGCTGTCTCTGCTTTCTCTGGACCATGTTGCGTACTGTGGAGAGGGCCCAGCCCTTCACCCTAGAGGAGAATGAGGCATTGCTGGACTGCCTCCTCCCACAGTACCCCAAGCTGTATGGGAGACCAGGGGAGCAGGTGAGTGCTGACTCCACTACCTTTGCCTATGCACCTGTTGTGTGACTGTCACTTCTGGCATTGTGTCCAGGTGTGACAGACATGCAATGTTGTTTAGAGTGGGTCCCAGGGGGGGGGACAAGCTTATGTCTCTCATGCAGAGCATGAGGTAGTTCCTGTGTGCACTCCTCACTTGCATTGTGCTTACTGTGACATTCACTGCATAGTGCATGACACATTCAGCCTGGCAAATCCTTGGTGGCTTTTTTCCCTATTGTCCTGAGGTGACTCAGTGGTCCCCCCGGTGTGACAGGTGACTGTACCCACAGATGTGTATGAGTTGAGTGGACCTGTGATGAGAGTGTTCAAATGATGTGTACAACCTCATGGATATTGTTTGTGTGAATGTTCCTTGTCATGTGGGTGAGTGTCTATGTGAAGTGTTGCACCACAGCTGCGTGGAGGAGGCAACAGCTCTACCCATCTGATGTGACAAGTAAGCCGTGCTGTGTGTCTGACTTGCAAAGCTAGCACAACACCTGTGACACCCCACAGGCAAGTGGCACATGTGCAGAGTGAGGGTTGTATCCGCTGTTGTCACTGACAGGCGAGTGATCTGTGCCTGGGTGTGTCTGTTTAGTCTGCTGAGGGTGCGTCAGTGGAGTGGGACATGTAACTGCTTGGCACGTGCTGTCCATCAGCCTGCTGTTGCATGTGCTGCACAGTGTGTGCCATGATCAGTGAGTGTGTCGCACCCCTTATGCCACCTGTTGACTTTCAATGCCATGTAGTGCATTTGGGCTTGCACACAGGCCAATTTCTCATTGAGAATGATGTAATTCCTGTCAGCATCCTATGCCCTGTTCAACATATCAAAGATGTTCAAATGTGTGTCTCTGGAACATGGAGCAGGTGTAGTGATGTTGTCTCACTTAGTCATCCTGACAGGCAACTGCCTATGAGAAGATGGTGAACTGGCAGGACATCGTCAGGGCCATGAGATCGGAGGGGGATTGGAGTTGGTGCCTACCACAGGTCCGAAAACAGTGGCAGGACATCCGGTGCTGGACCCGGCGGATTGCCCGGGTCCAGCTGGGGCTCGACCCTCCTCGCCCCCATGGTGGGTGCCGATGCCTGACCTCCCACATGACCCGTGTCCTGGCGGTGGTCTTCCCTGACCTCGATAGGCAGTTACAGGAGAGACTGCAGCAAGGAGGGGGTAGGTACATGGCTGTTTGTTGTGTTATGGTTCACCAGCTTTTGGAAGTGCTATGTAGCCTGGATACACTCCCAGAGTTTATATGTGCAGTGCATTTTCTGTTCCCCAATGTCACCTGGTGCTCTTTTTCATCCCTTCCCCTCCTTGACATGTGTCCCCTGGTCTGTGTGTAATCACATTTGCACATGGTCATCTAGGGTGCCAGGAAATCAAAGTGCACATGGCTTTCTGCATCATGTGGGAGGGTGGTCTGTGACATGTGTTGGTACCTTGCCTGTGCCATGACCTGTTCACTATGTTGGAGGTCCATATTTGTTGGCACTGATAATGAGTCTCAACATAGGAGTGTGAGGTTTCAACTGAACACCCTTGCACCATGCATAACCAATGTTGTGGCCTCAGACATGATGTGCATGAGTGGGAGATATGCATAGTGCCATGACGGTTGCTCATGGTACAATCAGCTCATTCCAGGAACACGGAGCAGTGTGCCCACTGCAATCCCCTGAGACACCCTGGCCTCCTAATCATGTGTGTCGTCCAACACTGTGCACATTCTCTGTGGGTTCAGCATAGGTCTGCCTCTGTGGCATTGTTCCCTGGCCTAGTTTGTATTTTTCCAATGTGTGCTACATGTGTCCACTGGACAGGGATACACCATTTGGCTTGTGCATACTCACACTGGGCAGTGCCTGTGTTGCTATTCACAACAATCTGTTGATGGTTGTTTGTCACAAATATGTGTTGCCAGCCCCACGAGGTGATGTTGTGTCAATTTAGCAATTGTTGCTGCACACTTTTTGAAACCCGGATTAAGAGTTGTCACTTCTTGATCTGTATCAATCACATTGACTCAGGTATGGGGGGGTTGTGTGGGAGAGGCCTACATGGGCACCCCTGATTTCTCCTTGCCAGGTCTGACCTGTGTGTGAGAATTGGCTGTACAAAGAATCACTGTGCAGTGCCCCTGTGATGGTGGCCAGTGCTTAATGTTCGTGCTTTGCAGCCTGTGTCATTTTTTTAAAAACATGATTACTGCTCATACATTTTTGGCACATGTGTGTGGTTCAGATGCAACGCAGTTTGGTCTTTGTGTGCTGACATCTGTGTGGACATTCTGGCTTGCCATGAGGGTGTCTCCACCGTACAGCTATGTTTTTTTACAACACAATTGCAGGCTCATTAGCTTATGCATTGTCCTGGGTTTGGACATGTGTGCCACTCTACATGACAGGCAGTGGGTCATATGTGTAGCCAACTGTGTCATCAGGTAACGGATGGCCATGTGACAACTGACATAATTCAAGTTGTTAGTAAAAAATGTTAGTACCTTGGCACACACAGCACTTGTCGACAGTTCTTCATGTTTTAAATGTGGTAATTTGATGATTTGTGTTAAGAACACTAATGTGCCTGCATGAAAGATGTCTCCCAAGGAAGTGCACACCAAACAACATTTCCACTTTCATGGAACACGCTGGCACATTTTCAAAGAAGCCACTGTTAGAATTAAATGGTGTTGCAGATTCTCCGTATACATGTTCCCACAGTGGTGTTGATTTTGTGAAACTCCTTTGTTGTTGGTGATACAAACTAACGTGTGTCAAGACATCAAGACCTCCGTGGGCCCATGTATATGTACTTTATGCAACACCATTTATTTCTAACAGTGGCTTCTTTGAAAAAGGTGCCAGCTTCTTCAATGACAGTGTAAATGTAGTTTTGTGTGCACTTCCTTGGGAGACATCATTCATGCAGGCACATGAGTGTTCTTTTCACGAAATGGCGAATTGCCACATTCAATACATGCTGATTGTGTAAAGTATTGTGAGTCCCAAGGTAACAAAATTTTTTCGTTTTGTGTTCCAAAGTACTTACAGGTCTCTGAGTGTGGTGACACCTTAAGTAGTGAGGTGTGTTAGTTTACCTTGGGTGCACCACTACTGTTTCTTTCAGGGTAAACAAGAGGTGGCATGACTTCATTGTATTGCTGTGCTTACCTGTTCACAGACACTAGCTTCTCAGTGTATTTCACATTCAAGTTGTGGCCTGGTGTGTTATTTTTTCCTTGTGTCCAAGTGGCATAGTGGGTCTACCAACTGGGCAGTACAGGGCTTACATATGTGCGGAGTAATCTAGCTGTTACTCATGATGCATTGCCTGATATGCACTGTGACCTATTGTTTTTGTGCTCATTTCAGATGTATACAGGTGACTGATGCATTTCTGTTTCTTCTCCTTGCCCACAGCATCATCATCCGCAACAGAAGGAGACACCTGCACGGACCTGGAGGAGGGACCCAGCGACAGTGCCACCATTGCTGGCGAGTCCGAGGGAGCCAGTGGCACGGAGGGCGAGGAGAGTCAGTCCGAGGACCTGTCTGGAGGCGATACCACCTATGACGCCGACGGGACCGACGCTGACTTCCTGGAGGAGCCGGAGGCTGCTACACCACCTGGCAGCAACCCCACATCTGTCCCCGCCTCCTCCGTTACCATCTCCGCCCTCCCAGTTGCTCCCGTCCCTTCTGTCCGTGCAGAGGCACACCATGTCTCCTTCGGCCCAGGCACCGCACCCCCTGCCACCCCTGCTGCCCTCAGTGAAGAGTCTGTGGACATACTGCGGCAGTTGCAGGTTGGGCAGGCATCAGTGCTGAATGTCCTCCATGGCCACACTAAACTGCTCACACAGATGGTGTCGTTCATGGAGGGCATTCAGCAACGATGTGTGACCAACGCAAGATTTTGCGGTCCATGGACTCTTCCCTGATGGCAGAAGTTACTCTCCTGCAGCGCTCCGTACCCCCCTACCCTGACCCATCCACATTTCCCACTCCCATGCCTGTCCAACGCACACCCAGACAGTCACGATCACGCACCCCACCAGTCACAGGCAGCACACCCCAAGTAAGGCAAAGCGCACACCTCCTGGCACGCACACTCAGGGGGATGTAGGCACACCCAAAGGGTCTGGGGACAGACGACATACACGCAGCCACAGTCGCAGTCCGCAGTCCTCACAACCCTGTCTCTCCAAAACCACTCCCCTTGGCTCCCCTGCCAAATGCTCACCCAAGCAGCTCTTTCTGGGTGTGCAGTACCTCGCCCCCACTGAGCCACCACCCCACAAGCGTGCAAGGAAGTCCCCGGGCATGGGAGTTGAGTCCCCCACCACATCAACCCCCACCCCCAGGAGCGCTGCACCCCATCCCTCGCCCACCACACCCTCCTTCGACCCTGGGGAATACTCAGGTGCATGGGTTCAGATGGACGTACTGGCAGCAGTGTGCAGTGCCGAGCTCACCTCCACCTTCGGCTCTGCCCCACTTCCTGTGGTAGAGACGTCCACCCCTGCACCCACCACACCTACCCTTCCCCCTCCTGTCCCTGTGGTGCCTGGTACTGCCACAGATGATGCCCCCCCCCGTCCGACAAACCTGGAGGTTCATTTGTGCAGGCAAGCTGGGGGTAGACGCGGTCCCCTACGTCCCCCCTTGGACTTTACGTATGAACTGGCCATTGGCCTCTGTAAATAGTCTATTTTATTATAATTTTTTGAGTGCTGAATAAAGCCTTTATTTTTATTTCAACACTATTGCAGGTACTTGATGTTGGTGATGAGGCTCCTGGAGTTGGTGTTCTGGTAATCTGTTAGGGTTCTGAGAAATGTTTTTGTATGATGGTCATGAGGTGGACCATGGTATCTGTGTGCCATCACAATGTCTCTGCAAAGAATCATTGGTAGTGTGTGTTCATTTTGTTTTGAGACATTATCCCAAGGAGTGTTCCTTTCTCTGTGGCACCTGACATCTTCCCTGCAAACAGTTGCACTATTGTTGTGCTGACCTGTGTCAACATTTCCTTTGTTGGTGACGGATCCCTCCAACAATGGCCATCCCTGCTCACCGATGTCTCCTGCTGAATCGTCTGTGCCATCCTTGCTAGTCACTGTACTTGTGTTTTGAGTATGTCGAAATGCCTTCAGGGACAAATTCACCCTTTTCAGCACTATGCATGTGTGTAATCACAGCCTACCACACAAATGGTACTTGTTATGCAGGGTATTTGGACACCTGACTCACAATAGTGGGCATTGTATCTAGGGGACTTAAACCCTATTCCTTCCATGATAGACAACGTCTTGGTGGCTGGACCAGCACCTGGACATTCCTATCAGTCCTGGGATGTGCGTGACAGTGTGTCTTCCCTTTGGCTATCTTAGTTTTGTAGGCAGTTACATGACTATACAGTCTTGTGGCATGATATCAGGGTGTGTGTTGTGCTGCATCCGCCATGGGTGGATATGCATGTGTTATTTGTCCTCACACCCACATGTGGTGTGTCATGCAGTGGGTGAAAGACATCCATCCTCCTGGGAGTGGGACACTGCTGTCGGTGATGTGTTGTTATAGCACTGTCATCATAGTCCAAAGTTAGGGACGCGTACATACCACCATGTAGGTGTGGTCATCTGATAATGATGTACACCCCCCCATATCTATGTCCACTGCTGGGAGTCCTCTGCACCCACCCCCATGTCTCTGTCCACTGCTGGGAGTCCTCTGCACCCACCCCCATGTCTCTGTCCACTGCTGGGAGTCCTCTGCACCCACCCCTCATATTGCAGGCCACTGCTGGTTGTCATATGCACCCACCCCCATGTCTCTGCCCACTGCTGGGAGTCCTCTGCACCCACCCCTATGTCTCTGTCCACTGCTGGGAGTCCTCTGCACCCACCCCTAATATTGCAGGCCACTGCTGGTTGTCATATGCACCCACCCCCATGTCTCTGTCCACTGCTGGAAGTCCTGGCCACCCACCCCCATGTCTCTGTCCACTGCTGGGAGTCCTGTGCACCCACCCCCATATGTCTGGACACTGCTGGTATTCATCTGCACACACCCCTCATATTGAAGGCCACTGCTGGGAGTCCTCTGCACCCACCCCCATGTCTCTGTCCACTGCTGGGAGTCCTCTGCATCCACCCCTCATATTGCAGGCCACTGCTGGGAGTCCTCTGCACCCACCCCCATGTCTCTGTCCACTGCTGGGAGTCCTCTGCACCCACCCCCCATGTCTCTGTCCTCTGCTGGGAGTCCTCTGCACCCACCCCTATGTCTCTCTCAACTGCTGGGAGTCCTCTGCACCCACCCTCATATTGCAGGCCACTGCTGGTAGTCATATGCACCCGCCCCATGTCTCTGTCCACTGCTGGGAGTCCTCTGCACCCACCCCCATGTCTCTGTCCACTGCTGGGAGTCCTCTGCACCCACCCCCATGACTCTGTCCACTGCTGTGTCCTCTGCACCCACCCCCATGTCTCTGTCCACTGCTGGGAGTCCTCTGCACCCACCCCACATATTGCAGGCCACTGCTGGTTGTCATATGCACCCACCCCCATGTCTCTGTCCACTGCTGGGAGTCCTCTGCACCCACCCCCATGTCTCTGTCCACTGCTGGGAGACCTCTGCACCCACCCCCATGTCTCTGTCTACTGCTGGGAGTCCTCCGCACCCACCCCCATGTCTCTGTCCACTGCTGGGAGTCCTCTGCACCCACTCCTCATATTGCAGGCCACTGCTGGTAGTAATATGCACCCACCCCATGTCTCTGTCCACTGCTGGGAGTCCTCTGCACCCACCCCCATGTCTCTGTCCACTGCTGGGAGTCCTCTGCACCCACCCCCATGTCTCTGTCCACTGCTGGGAGTCCTCTGCACCCACCCCTCACATTGCAGGCCACCGCTGGTTGTCATATGCACCCACCCCCATGTCTCTGTCCACTGCTGGGAGTCCTGTGCACCCACCCCCATATGTCTGGACACTGCTGGTATTCATCTGCACACACCCCTCATATTGCAGGCCACTACTGGGAGTCCTCTGCACCCACCCCATGGCTCTGTCCACTGCTGGGAGTCCTCTGCATCCACCCCTCATATTGCAGGCCACTGCTGGGAGTCCTCTGCACCCACCCCATGTCTCTATCCACTGCTGGGAGTCCTCTGCACCCACCTCCCATGTCTCTGTCCACTGCTGGGAGTCCTCTGCACCCACCCCCATGTCTCTCCCAACTGCTGGGAGTCCTCTGCACCCACCCTCATATTGCAGGCCACTGCTGGTAGTCATATGCACCCGTCCCTTGTCTCTGTCCACTGCTGGGAGTCCTCTGCACCCACCCCCATGTCTCTGTCCACTGCTGGGAGTCCTCTGCACCCACCCCCATGTCTCTGTCCACTGCTGTGAGTCCTCTGGACCCACCCCCATGTCTCTGTCCACTGCTGGGAGTCCTCTGCACCCACCCCTCATATTGCAGGCCACTGCTGGTTGTCATATGCACCCACCCCCATGTCTTTGTCCACTGCTGGGAGTCCTCTGCACCCACCCAGATGTCTCTGTCCACTGCTGGGAGTCCTCTGCACCCACCCCCATGTCTCTGTCTACTGCTGGGAGTCCTCTGCACCCACCCCCATGTATCTGTCCACTGCTGGGAGTCCTCTGCACCCACCCCTCATATTGCAGGCCACAGCTGGTAGTCATATGCACCCACCCCATGTCTCTGTCCACTGCTGGGAGTCCTCTGCACCCACCCCCATGTCTCTGTCCACTGCTGGGAGTCCTCTGCACCCACCCCTCATATTGCAGGCCACTGCTGGTTGTCATATGCACCCACCCCCATGTCTCTGCCCACTGCTGGGAGTCCTCTGCACCCACCCCTATGTCTCTGTCCACTGCTGGGAGTCCTCTGCACCCACACCTAATATTGCAGGCCACTGCTGGTTGTCATATGCACCCACCCCCATGTCTCTGTCCACTGCTGGAAGTCCTGGCCACCCACCCCCATGTCTCTGTCCACTGCTGGGAGTCCTGTGCACCCACCCCCATATGTCTGGACACTGCTGGTATTCATCTGCACACACCCCTCATATTGAAGGCCACTACTGGGAGTCCTCTGCACCCACCCCATGGCTCTGTCCACTGCTGGGAGTCCTCTGCATCCACCCCTCATATTGCAGGCCACTGCTGGGAGTCCTCTGCACCCACCCCATGTCTCTATCCACTGCTGGGAGTCCTCTGCACCCACCTCCCATGTCTCTGTCCACTGCTGGGAGTCCTCTGCACCCACCCCCATGTCTCTCCCAACTGCTGGGAGTCCTCTGCACCCACCCTCATATTGCAGGCCACTGCTGGTAGTCATATGCACCCGTCCCTTGTCTCTGTCCACTGCTGGGAGTCCTCTGCACCCACCCCCATGTCTCTGTCCACTGCTGGGAGTCCTCTGCACCCACCCCCATGTCTCTGTCCACTGCTGTGAGTCCTCTGGACCCACCCCCATGTCTCTGTCCACTGCTGGGAGTCCTCTGCACCCACCCCTCATATTGCAGGCCACTGCTGGTTGTCATATGCACCCACCCCCATGTCTTTGTCCACTGCTGGGAGTCCTCTGCACCCACCCAGATGTCTCTGTCCACTGCTGGGAGTCCTCTGCACCCACCCCCATGTCTCTGTCTACTGCTGGGAGTCCTCTGCACCCACCCCCATGTATCTGTCCACTGCTGGGAGTCCTCTGCACCCACCCCTCATATTGCAGGCCACAGCTGGTAGTCATATGCACCCACCCCATGTCTCTGTCCACTGCTGGGAGTCCTCTGCACCCACCCCCATGTCTCTGTCCACTGCTGGGAGTCCTCTGCACCCACCCCTCATATTGCAGGCCACTGCTGGTTGTCATATGCACCCACCCCCATGTCTCTGCCCACTGCTGGGAGTCCTCTGCACCCACCCCTATGTCTCTGTCCACTGCTGGGAGTCCTCTGCACCCACACCTAATATTGCAGGCCACTGCTGGTTGTCATATGCACCCACCCCCATGTCTCTGTCCACTGCTGGAAGTCCTGGCCACCCACCCCCATGTCTCTGTCCACT
The DNA here is from genome assembly GCF_964204655.1 of Triturus cristatus. NCBI lineage: Eukaryota > Metazoa > Chordata > Amphibia > Caudata > Salamandridae > Triturus > Triturus cristatus. The sequence continues at coordinate 319,665,260 of NC_140593.1, read as the reverse complement.
GCTGGGAGTCCTGTGCACCCACCCCCATATGTCTGGACACTGCTGGTATTCATCTGCACACACCCCTCATATTGAAGGCCACTGCTGGGAGTCCTCTGCACCCACCCCCATGTCTCTGTCCACTGCTGGGAGTCCTCTGCATCCACCCCTCATATTGCAGGCCACTGCTGGGAGTCCTCTGCACCCACCCCCATGTCTCTGTCCACTGCTGGGAGTCCTCTGCACCCACCCCCCATGTCTCTGTCCACTGCTGGGAGTCCTCTGCACCCACCCCTATGTCTCTCTCAACTGCTGGGAGTCCTCTGCACCCACCCTCATATTGCAGGCCACTGCTGGTAGTCATATGCACCCGCCCCATGTCTCTGTCCACTGCTGGGAGTCCTCTGCACCCACCCCCATGACTCTGTCCACTGCTGTGTCCTCTGCACCCACCCCCATGTCTCTGTCCGCTGCTGGGAGTCCTCTGCACCCACCCCACATATTGCAGGCCACTGCTGGTTGTCATATGCACCCACCCCCATGTCTCTGTCCACTGCTGGGAGTCCTCTGCACCCACCCCCATGTCTCTGTCCACTGCTGGGAGACCTCTGCACCCACCCCCATGTCTCTGTCTACTGCTAGGAGTCCTCCGCACCCACCCCCATGTCTCTGTCCACTGCTGGGAGTCCTCTGCACCCACTCCTCATATTGCAGGCCACTGCTGGTAGTAATATGCACCCACCCCATGTCTCTGTCCACTGCTGGGAGTCCTCTGCACCGACCCCCATGTCATTGCCCACTGCTGGGAGTCCTCTGCACCCACCCCCATGTCTCTGTCCACTGCTGGGAGTCCTCTGCACCCACCCCTAATATTGCAGGCCACTGCTGGTTGTCATATGCACCCACCCCCATGTCTCTGTCCACTGCTGGAAGTGCTGGCCACCAACCCCCATGTCTCTGTCCACTGCTGGGAGTCCTGTGCACCCACCCCCATATGTCTGGACACTGCTGGTATTCATCTGCACACACCCCTCATATTGCAGGCCACTGCTGGTAGTCCTCTGCACCCAACCCATGGCTCTGTCCACTGCTGGGAGTCCTCTGCATCCACCCCTCATATTGCAGGCCACTGCTGGGAGTCCTCTGCACCCACCCCATGTCTCTATCCACTGCTGGGAGTCCTCTGCACCCACCTCCCATGTCTCTGTCCACTGCTGGGAGTCCTCTGCACCCACCCCCATGTCTCTCCCAGCTGCTGGGAGTCCTCTGCACCCACCCTCATATTGCAGGCCACTGCTGGTAGTCATATGCACCCGTCCCATGTCTCTGTCCAATGCTGGGAGTCCTCTGCACCCACCCCCATGTCTCTGTCCACTGCTGGGAGTCCTCTGCACCCACCCCCGTGTCTCTGTCCACTGCTGTGAGTCCTCTGGACCCACCCCCATGTCTCTGTCCACTGCTGGGAGTCCTCTGCACCCACCCCTCATATTGCAGGCCACTGCTGGTTGTCATATGCACCCACCCCCATGTCTCTGTCCACTGCTGGGAGTCCTCTGCACCCACCCCCATGTCTCTGTCCACTGCTGGGAGTCCTCTGCACCCACCCCCATGTCTCTGTCTACTGCTGGGAGTCCTCTGCACCCACCCCCATGTATCTGTCCACTGCTGGGAGTCCTCTGCACCCACCCCACATATTGCAGGCCACAGCTGGTAGTCATATGCACCCACCCCATGTCTCTGTCCACTGCTGGGAGTCCTCTGCACCCACCCCCATGTCTCTGTCCACTGCTGGGAGTCCTCTGCACCCAACCCTCATATTGCAGGCCACTGCTGGTTGTCATATGCACCCACCCCCATGTCTCTGTCCACTGCTGGGAGTCCTCTGCACCCACCCCTCATATTGCAGGCCACTGCTGGTTGTCATATGCACCCACCCCCATGTCTCTGTCCACTGCTGGGAGTCCTCTTCACCCACCCCCATGTCTCTGTCCACTGCTGGGAGTCCTCTGCACCCACCCCCATGTCTCTCTCCACTGCTGGGAGTCCTCTGCACCCACCCCTCATATAGCAGGCCACTGCTGGTAGTCATATGCACCCACCCCCATGTCTCTCTCCACTTCTGGGAGTCCTCTGCACCCACCCCCATGTCTCTGCCCACTGCTGGGAGTCCTCTGCATCCACCCCTCATATTGCAGGCCACTGCTGGGAGTCCTCTGCACCCACCCCCATGTCTCTGTCCACTGCTGGGAGTCCTCTGCACCCACCCCCCATGTCTCTGTCCTCTGCTGGGAGTCCTCTGCACCCACCCCTATGTCTCTCTCAACTGCTGGGAGTCCTCTGCACCCACCCTCATATTGCAGGCCACTGCTGGTAGTCATATGCACCCGCCCCATGTCTCTGTCCACTGCTGGGAGTCCTCTGCACCCACCCCCATGTCTCTGTCCACTGCTGGGAGTCCTCTGCACCCACCCCCATGACTCTGTCCACTGCTGTGTCCTCCGCACCCACCCCCATGTCTCTGTCCACTGCTGGGAGTCCTCTGCACCCACCCCACATATTGCAGGCCACTGCTGGTTGTCATATGCACCCACCCCCATGTCTCTGTCCACTGCTGGGAGTCCTCTGCACCCACCCCCATGTCTCTGTCCACTGCTGGGAGACCTCTGCACCCACCCCCATGTCTCTGTCTACTGCTGGGAGTCCTCCGCACCCACCCCCATGTCTCTGTCCACTGCTGGGAGTCCTCTGCACCCACTCCTCATATTGCAGGCCACTGCTGGTAGTAATATGCACCCACCCCATGTCTCTGTCCACTGCTGGGAGTCCTCTGCACCCACCCCCATGTCTCTGTCCACAGCTGGGAGACCTCTGCACCCACCCCCATGTCTCTGTCTACTGCTGGGAGTCCTCCGCACCCACCCCCATGTCTCTGTCCACTGCTGGGAGTCCTCTGCACCCACTCCTCATATTGCAGGCCACTGCTGGTAGTAATATGCACCCACCCCATGTCTCTGTCCACTGCTGGGAGTCCTCTGCACCCACCCCCAAGTCTCTGTCCACTGCTGGGAGTCCTCTGCACCCACCCCCATGTCTCTGTCCACTGCTGGGAGTCCTCTGCACCCACCCCTCACATTGCAGGCCACCGCTGGTTGTCATATGCACCCACCCCCATGTCTCTGTCCACTGCTGGGAGTCCTGTGCACCCACCCCCATATGTCTGGACACTGCTGGTATTCATCTGCACACACCCCTCATATTGCAGGCCACTACTGGGAGTCCTCTGCACCCACCCCATGGCTCTGTCCACTGCTGGGAGTCCTCTGCATCCACCCCTCATATTGCAGGCCACTGCTGGGAGTCCTCTGCACCCACCCCATGTCTCTATCCACTGCTGGGAGTCCTCTGCACCCACCTCCCATGTCTCTGTCCACTGCTGGGAGTCCTCTGCACCCACCCCCATGTCTCTCCCAACTGCTGGGAGTCCTCTGCACCCACCCTCATATTGCAGGCCACTGCTGGTAGTCATATGCACCCGTCCCTTGTCTCTGTCCACTGCTGGGAGTCCTCTGCACCCACCCCCATGTCTCTGTCCACTGCTGGGAGTCCTCTGCACCCACCCCCATGTCTCTGTCCACTGCTGTGAGTCCTCTGGACCCACCCCCATGTCTCTGTCCACTCCTGGGAGTCCTCTGCACCCACCCCTCATATTGCAGGCCACTGCTGGTTGTCATATGCACCCACCCCCATGTCTCTGTCCACTGCTGGGAGTCCTCTGCACCCACCCCCATGTCTCTGTCCACTGCTGGGAGTCCTCTGCACCCACCCCCATGTCTCTGTCTACTGCTGGGAGTCCTCTGCACCCACCCCCATGTATCTGTCCACTGCTGGGAGTCCTCTGCACCCACCCCTCATATTGCAGGCCACAGCTGGTAGTCATATGCACCCACCCCATGTCTCTGTCCACTGCTGGGAGTCCTCTGCACCCACCCCCATGTCTCTGTCCACTGCTGGGAGTCCTCTGCACCCACCCCTCATATTGCAGGCCACTGCTGGTTGTCATATGCACCCACCCCCATGTCTCTGCCCACTGCTGGGAGTCCTCTGCACCCACCCCTATGTCTCTGTCCACTGCTGGGAGTCCTCTGCACCCACACCTAATATTGCAGGCCACTGCTGGTTGTCATATGCACCCACCCCCATGTCTCTGTCCACTGCTGGGAGTCCTGTGCACCCACCCCCATATGTCTGGACACTGCTGGTATTCATCTGCACACACCCCTCATATTGAAGGCCACTGCTGGGAGTCCTCTGCACCCACCCCCATGTCTCTGTCCACTGCTGGGAGTCCTCTGCATCCACCCCTCATATTGCAGGCCACTGCTGGGAGTCCTCTGCACCCACCCCCATGTCTCTGTCCACTGCTGGGAGTCCTCTGCACCCACCCCCCATGTCTCTGTCCACTGCTGGGAGTCCTCTGCACCCACCCCTATGTCTCTCTCAACTGCTGGGAGTCCTCTGCACCCACCCTCATATTGCAGGCCACTGCTGGTAGTCATATGCACCCGCCCCATGTCTCTGTCCACTGCTGGGAGTCCTCTGCACCCACCCCCATGTCTCTGTCCACTGCTGGGAGTCCTCTGCACCCACCCCCATGACTCTGTCCACTGCTGTGTCCTCTGCACCCACCCCCATGTCTCTGTCCACTGCTGGGAGTCCTCTGCACCCACCCCACATATTGCAGGCCACTGCTGGTTGTCATATGCACCCACCCCCATGTCTCTGTCCACTGCTGGGAGTCCTCTGCACTCACCCCCATGTCTCTGTCCACTGCTGGGAGACCTCTGCACCCACCCCCATGTCTCTGTCTACTGCTGGGAGTCCTCCGCACCCACCCCCATGTCTCTGTCCACTGCTGGGAGTCCTCTGCACCCACTCCTCATATTGCAGGCCACTGCTGGTAGTAATGTGCACCCACCCCATGTCTCTGTCCACTGCTGGGAGTCCTCTGCACCCACCCCCATGTCATTGCCCACTGCTGGGAGTCCTCTGCACCCACCCCCATGTCTCTGTCCACTGCTGGGAGTCCTCTGCACCCACCCCTAATATTGCAGGCCACTGCTGGTTGTCATATGCACCCACCCCCATGTCTCTGTCCACTGCTGGAAGTCCTGGCCACCCACCCCCATGTCTCTGTCCACTGCTGGGAGTCCTGTGCACCCACCCCCATATGTCTGGACACTGCTGGTATTCATCTGCACACACCCCTCATATTGAAGGCCACTGCTGGGAGTCCTCTGCACCCACCCCCATGTCTCTGTCCACTGCTGGGAGTCCTCTGCATCCACCCCTCATATTGCAGGCCACTGCTGGGAGTCCTCTGCACCCACCCCCATGTCTCTGTCCACTGCTGGGAGTCCTCTGCACCCACCCCCCATGTCTCTGTCCACTGCTGGGAGTCCTCTGCACCCACCCCTATGTCTCTCTCAACTGCTGGGAGTCCTCTGCACCCACCCTCATATTGCAGGCCACTGCTGGTAGTCATATGCAGCCACCCCATGTCTCTGTCCACTGCTGGGAGTCCTCTGCACCCACCCCCATGTCTCTGTCCACTGCTGGGAGTCCTCTGCACCCACCACCATGACTCTGTCCACTGCTGTGTCCTCTGCACCCACCCCCATGTCTCTGTCCACTGCTGGGAGTCCTCTGCACCCACCCCACATATTGCAGGCCACTGCTGGTTGTCATATGCACCCACCCCCATGTCTCTGTCCACTGCTGGGAGTCCTCTGCACCCACCCCCCATGTCTCTGTCCACTGCTGGGAGTCCTCTGCACCCACCCCTATGTCTCTCTCAACTGCTGGGAGTCCTCTGCACCCACCCCCATGTCATTGCCCACTGCTGGGAGTCCTCTGCACCCACCCCCATGTCTCTGTCCACTGCTGGGAGTCCTCTGCACCCACCCCTAATATTGCAGGCCACTGCTGGTTGTCATATGCACCCACCCCCATGTCTCTGTCCACTGCTGGAAGTCCTGGCCACCCACCCCCATGTCTCTGTCCACTGCTGGGAGTCCTGTGCACCCACCCCCATATGTCTGGACACTGCTGGTATTCATCTGCACACACCCCTCATATTGAAGGCCACTGCTGGGAGTCCTCTGCACCCACCCCCATGTCTCTGTCCACTGCTGGGAGTCCTCTGCATCCACCCCTCATATTGCAGGCCACTGCTGGGAGTCCTCTGCACCCACCCCCATGTCTCTGTCCACTGCTGGGAGTCCTCTGCACCCACCCCCCATGTCTCTGTCCACTGCTGGGAGTCCTCTGCACCCACCCCTATGTCTCTCTCAACTGCTGGGAGTCCTCTGCACCCACCCTCATATTGCAGGCCACTGCTGGTAGTCATATGCACCCACCCCATGTCTCTGTCCACTGCTGGGAGTCCTCTGCACACACCCCCATGTCTCTGTCCACTGCTGGGAGTCCTCTGCACCCACCCCCATGACTCTGTCCACTGCTGTGTCCTCTGCACCCACCCCCATGTCTCTGTCCACTGCTGGGAGTCCTCTGCACCCACCCCACATATTGCAGGCCACTGCTGGTTGTCATATGCACCCACCCCCATGTCTCTGTCCACTGCTGGGAGTCCTCTGCACCCACCCCCATGTCTCTGTCCACTGCTGGGAGACCTCTGCACCCACCCCCATGTCTCTGTCTACTGCTGGGAGTCCTCCGCACCCACCCCCATGTCTCTGTCCACTGCTGGGAGTCCTCTGCACCCACTCCTCATATTGCAGGCCACTGCTGGTAGTAATATGCACCCACCCCATGTCTCTGTCCACTGCTGGGAGTCCTCTGCACCCACCCCCATGTCATTGCCCACTGCTGGGAGTCCTCTGCACCCACCCCCATGTCTCTGTCCATTGCTGGGAGTCCTCTGCACCCACCCCTAATATTGCAGGCCACTGCTGGTTGTCATATGCACCCACCCCCATGTCTCTGTCCACTGCTGGAAGTGCTGGCCACCCACCCCCATGTCTCTGTCCACTGCTGGGAGTCCTGTGCACCCACCCCCATATGTCTGGACACTGCTGGTATTCATCTGCACACACCCCTCATATTGCAGGCCACTGCTGGGAGTCCTCTGCACCCACCCCATGGCTCTGTCCATTGCTGGGAGTCCTCTGCATCCACCCCTCATATTGCAGGCCACTGCTGGGAGTCCTCTGCACCCACCCCATGTCTCTATCCACTGCTGGGAGTCCTCTGCAACCACCTCCCATGTCTCTGTCCACTGCTGGGAGTCCTCTGCACCCACCCCCATGTCTCTCCCAGCTGCTGGGAGTCCTCTGCACCCACCCTCATATTGCAGGCCACTGCTGGTAGTCATATGCACCCGTCCCATGTCTCTGTCCACTGCTGGGAGTCCTCTGCACCCACCCCCATGTCTCTGTCCACTGCTGTGAGTCCTCTGGACCCACCCCCATGTCTCTGTCCACTGCTAGGAGTCCTCTGCACCCACCCCTCATATTGCAGGCCACTGCTGGTTGTCATATGCACCCACCCCCATGTCTCTGTCCACTGCTGGGAGTCCTCTGCAACCACCCCCATGTCTCTGTCCACTGCTGGGAGTCCTCTGCACCCACCCCCATGTCTCTGTCTACTGCTGGGAGTCCTCTGCACCCACCCCCATGTATCTGTCCACTGCTGGGAGTCCTCTGCACCCACCCCACATATTGCAGGCCACAGCTGGTAGTCATATGCACCCACCCCATGTCTCTGTCCACTGCTGGGAGTCCTCTGCACCCACCCCCATGTCTCTGTCCACTGCTGGGAGTCCTCTGCACCCAACCCTCATATTGCAGGCCACTGCTGGTTGTCATATGCACCCACCCCCATGTCTCTGTCCACTGCTGGGAGTCCTCTGCACCCACCCTTCATATTGCAGGCCACTGCTGGTTGTAATATGCACCCACCCCCATGTCTCTGTCCACTGCTGGGAGTCCTCTTCACCCACCCCCATGTCTCTGTCCACTGCTGGGAGTCCTCTGCACCCACCCCCATGTCTCTCTCCACTGCTGGGAGTCCTCTGCACCCACCCCTCATATAGCAGGCCACTGCTGGTAGTCATATGCACCCACCCCCATGTCTCTCTCCACTTCTGGGAGTCCTCTGCACCCACCCCCATGGCTCTGCCCACTGCTGGGAGTCCTCTGCATCCACCCCTCATATTGCAGGCCACTGCTGGGAGTCCTCTGCACCCACCCCCATGTCTCTGTCCACTGCTGGGAGTCCTCTGCACCCACCCCCCATGTCTCTGTCCTCTGCTGGGAGTCCTCTGCACCCACCCTCATATTGCAGGCCACTGCTGGTAGTCATATGCACCCGTCCCTTGTCTCTGTCCACTGCTGGGAGTCCTCTGCACCCACCCCCATGTCTCTGTCCACTGCTGGGAGTCCTCTGCACCCACCCCCATGTCTCTGTCCACTGCTGTGAGTCCTCTGGACCCACCCCCATGTCTCTGTCCACTGCTGGGAGTCCTCTGCACCCACCCCTCATATTGCAGGCCACTGCTGGTTGTCATATGCACCCACCCCCATGTCTCTGTCCACTGCTGGGAGTCCTCTGCACCCACCCCCATGTCTCTGTCCACTGCTGGGAGTCCTCTGCACCCACCCCCATGTCTCTGTCTACTGCTGGGAGTCCTCTGCACCCACCCCCATGTATCTGTCCACTGCTGGGAGTCCTCTGCACCCACCCCTCATATTGCAGGCCACAGCTGGTAGTCATATGCACCCACCCCATGTCTCTGTCCACTGCTGGGAGTCCTCTGCACCCACCCCCATGTCTCTGTCCACTGCTGGGAGTCCTCTGCACCCACCCCTCATATTGCAGGCCACTGCTGGTTGTCATATGCACCCACCCCCATGTCTCTGCCCACTGCTGGGAGTCCTCTGCACCCACCCCTATGTCTCTGTCCACTGCTGGGAGTCCTCTGCACCCACACCTAATATTGCAGGCCACTGCTGGTTGTCATATGCACCCACCCCCATGTCTCTGTCCACTGCTGGAAGTCCTGGCCACCCACCCCCATGTCTCTGTCCACTGCTGGGAGTCCTGTGCACCCACCCCCATATGTCTGGACACTGCTGGTATTCATCTGCACACACCCCTCATATTGAAGGCCACTGCTGGGAGTCCTCTGCACCCACCCCCATGTCTCTGTCCACTGCTGGGAGTCCTCTGCATCCACCCCTCATATTGCAGGCCACTGCTGGGAGTCCTCTGCACCCACCCCCATGTCTCTGTCCACTGCTGGGAGTCCTCTGCACCCACCCCCATGTCTCTGTCCACTGCTGGGAGTCCTCTGCACCCACCCCTATGTCTCTCTCAACTGCTGGGAGTCCTCTGCACCCACCCTCATATTGCAGGCCACTGCTGGTAGTCATATGCACCTGCCCCATGTCTCTGTCCACTGCTGGGAGTCCTCTGCACCCACCCCCATGTCTCTGTCCACTGCTGGGAGTCCTCTGCACCCACCCCCATGACTCTGTCCACTGCTGTGTCCTCTGCACCCACCCCCATGTCTCTGTCCACTGCTGGGAGTCCTCTGCACCCACCCCACATATTGCAGGCCACTGCTGGTTGTCATATGCACCCACCCCCATGTCTCTGTCCACTGCTGGGAGTCCTCTGCACCCACCCCCATGTCTCTGTCCACTGCTGGGAGACCTCTGCACCCACCCCCATGTCTCTGTCTACTGCTGGGAGTCCTCTGCACCCACCCCCATGTCTCTGTCCACTGCTGGGAGTCCTCTGCACCCACTCCTCATATTGCAGGCCACTGCTGGTAGTAATATGCACCCACCCCATGTCTCTGTCCACTGCTGGGAGTCCTCTGCACCCACCCCCATGTCATTGCCCACTGCTGGGAGTCCTCTGCACCCACCCCCATGTCTCTGTCCACTGCTGGGAGTCCTCTGCACCCAACCCTCATATTGCAGGCCACTGCTGGTTGTCATATGCACCCACCCCCATGACTCTGTCCACTGCTGTGTCCTCTGCACCCACCCCCATGTCTCTGTCCACTGCTGGGAGTCCTCTGCACCCACCCCTCATATTGCAGGCCACTGCTGGTTGTCATATGCACCCACCCCCATGTCTCTGTCCACTGCTGGGAGTCCTCTTCACCCACCCCCATGTCTCTGTCCACTGCTGGGAGTCCTCTGCACCCACCCCCATGTCTCTCTCCACTGCTGGGAGTCCTCTGCACCCACCCCTCATATAGCAGGCCACTGCTGGTAGTCATATGCACCCACCCCCATGTCTCTCTCCACTTCTGGGAGTCCTCTGCACCCACCCCCATGTCTCTGCCCACTGCTGGGAGTCCTCTGCACCCATCCCTCATATTGCAGGCCACTGCTGGGAGTTCTCTGCACCCACGCCCATGTCTCTGTCCACAGCTGGGAGTCCTCTGCACCCACCCCCATGTCTCTGTCCACTGCTGAGAGTCCTCTGCACCCACCCCCATGTCTCTGTCCACTGCTGGGAGTCCTCTCCACCCACCCCTCATATTGCAGGCCACTGCTGGGAGTTCTCTGCACCCACGCCCATGTCTCTGTCCACTGCTGGGAGTCCTCTGCACCCACCCCCATGTCTTTGTCCACTGCTGGGAGTCCACTGCACCTACCCCCATGTCTCTGTCAACTGCTGGGAGTCCTCTGCACCCACCCCCATGTCGCTGTCCACTGCTGGGAGTCCTCTGCACCCACCCCTCAAATTGCAGGCCACTGCTGGTTGTCATATGCACCCACCGCCATGTCTCTGTCCACTGCTGGGAGTCCTCTGCACCCACCCAAATGTCTGTGTCCACTGCTGGGAGTCCTCTGCACCCACCCCCATGTCTCTGTCCACTGCTGTGAGTCCTCTGCACCCACCCCCATGTCTCTGTCCACTGCTGGGAGTCCTCTGCACCCACCCCTCATATTGCAGGCCACTGCTGGTAGTCACATGCACCCACCCCATGTCTCTGTCCACTGCTGGGAGTCCTCTGCACCCACCCCCATGTCTCTGTCCACTGCTGGGAGTCCTCTGCACCCACCCCCATGTCTCTGTCCACTGCTGGGAGTCCTCTGCACACACCCCCATGACTCTGTCCATTGCTGGGAGTCCTCTGCACCCACCCCCATGTCTCTGTCCACTGCTGGGAGTCCTCTGCACCCACCCCTCAAATTGCAGGCCACTGCTGGTTGTCATATGCACCCACCACCATGTCTCTGTCCACTGCTGGGAGTCCTCTGCACCAACCCCCATGTCTCTGTCCACTGCTGGGAGTCCTCTGCACCCACCCCCATGTCTCTGTCCACTGCTGTGAGTCCTCTGCACCCACCCCATGTCTCTGTCCACTGCTGGGAGTCCTCTGCACACACCCCTCATGTTGCAGGCCACTGCTGGTTGTCATATGCACCCACCCCCATGTCTCTGTCCACTGCTGGGAGTCCTCTGCACCCACCCCCATGTCTCTGTCCACTGCTGGGAGTCCTCTGCACCCACCCCCATGTCTCTGTCTACTGCTGGAAGTCCTCTGCACCCACCCCCATGTCTCTGTCCACTCCTGGGAGTCCTCTGCACCCACCCCTCATATTGCAGGCCACTGCTGGTAGTCATACACACCAACCCCATGTCTCTGTCCACTGCTGGGAGTCCTCTGCACCCACCCCCATGTCTCTGTCCACTGCTGGGAGTCCTCTGCACCCACCCCCATGTCTCTGTCCACTGATGGGAGTCCTCTGCACCCACCCCTCATATTGCAGGCCACTGCTGGTTGTCATATGCACCCACCCCCATGTCTCTGTCCACTGCTGGGAGTCCTCTGCACCCACCCCCATGTCTCTCTCCACTTCTGGGAGTCCTCTGCACCCACCCCCATGTCTCTGCCCACTGCTGGGAGTCCTCTGCATCCACCCCTCATATTGCAGGCCACTGCTGGGAGTCCTCTGCACCCACCCCCATGTCTCTGTCCACTGCTGGGAGTCCTCTGCACCCACCCCCCATGTCTCTGTCCTCTGCTGGGAGTCCTCTGCACCCACACTCATATTGCAGGCCACTGCTGGTAGTCATATGCACCCGTCCCTTGTCTCTGTCCACTGCTGGGAGTCCTCTGCACCCACCCCCATGTCTCTGTCCACTGCTGGGAGTCCTCTGCACCCATCCCCATGTCTCTGTCCACTGCTGTGAGTCCTCTGGACCCACCCCCATGTCTCTGTTCACTGCTGGGAGTCCTCTGCACCCACCCCTCATATTGCAGGCCACTGCTGGTTGTCATATGCACCCACCCCCATGTCTCTGTCCACTGCTGGGAGTCCTCTGCACCCACCCCCATGTCTCTGTCCACTGCTGGGAGTCCTCTGCACCCACCCCCATGTCTCTGTCTACTGCTGGGAGTCCTCTGCACCCACCCCCATGTATCTGTCCACTGCTGGGAGTCCTCTGCACCCACCCCTCATATTGCAGGCCACAGCTGGTAGTCATATGCACCCACCCCATGTCTCTGTCCACTGCTGGGAGTCCTCTGCACCCACCCCCATGTCTCTGTCCACTGCTGGGAGTCCTCTGCACCCACCCCTCATATTGCAGGCCACTGCTGGTTGTCATATGCACCCACCCCCATGTCTCTGCCCACTGCTGGGAGTCCTCTGCACCCACCCCTATGTCTCTGTCCACTGCTGGGAGTCCTCTGCACCCACACCTAATATTGCAGGCCACTGCTGGTTGTCATATGCACCCACCCCCATGTCTCTGTCCACTGCTGGAAGTCCTGGCCACCCACCCCCATGTCTCTGTCCACTGCTGGGAGTCCTGTGCACCCACCCCCATATGTCTGGACACTGCTGGTATTCATCTGCACACACCCCTCATATGGAAGGCCACTGCTGGGAGTCCTCTGCACCCACCCCCATGTCTCTGTCCACTGCTGGGAGTCCTCTGCATCCACCCCTCATATTGCAGGCCACTGCTGGGAGTCCTCTGCACCCACCCCCATGTCTCTGTCCACTGCTGGGAGTCCTCTGCACCCACCCCCCATGTCTCTGTCCACTGCTGGGAGTCCTCTGCACCCACCCCTATGTCTCTCTCAACTGCTGGGAGTCCTCTGCACCCACCCTCATATTGCAGGCCACTGCTGGTAGTCATATGCACCCGCCCCATGTCTCTGTCCACTGCTGGGAGTCCTCTGCACCCACCCCCATGTCTCTGTCCACTGCTGGGAGTCCTCTGCACCCACCCCTCATATTGCAGGCCACTGCTGGTTGTCATATGCACCCACCCCCATGTCTCTGTCCACTGCTGGGAGTCCTCTGCACCCACCCCCATGTCTCTGTCCACTGCTGGAAGTCCTGGCCACCCACCCCCATGTCTCTGTCCACTGCTGGGAGTCCTGTGCACCCACCCCCATATGTCTGGACACTGCTGGTATTCATCTGCACACACCCCTCATATTGAAGGCCACTGCTGGGAGTCCTCTGCACCCACCCCCATGTCTCTGTCCACTGCTGGGAGTCCTCTGCATCCACCCCTCATATTGCAGGCCACTGCTGGGAGTCCTCTGCACCCACCCCCATGTCTCTGTCCACTGCTGGGAGTCCTCTGCACCCACCCCTCATGTCTCTGTCCACTGCTGGGAGTCCTCTGCACCCACCCCTCATATAGCAGGCCACTGCTGGTAGTCATATGCACCCACCCCCATGTCTCTCTCCACTTCTGGGAGTCCTCTGCACCCACCCCCATGTCTCTGCCCACTGCTGGGAGTCCTCTGCACCCACCCCTCATATTGCAGGCCACTGCTGGGAGTTCTCTGCACCCAGGCCCATGTCTCTGTCCACTGCTGGGAGTCCTCTGCACCCACCCCCATGTCTCTGTCCACTGCTGAGAGTCCTCTGCACCCACCCCCATGTCTCTGTCCACTGATGGGAGTCCTCTGCACCCACCCCTCATATTGCAGGCCACTGCTGGTAGTCATATGCACCCACCCCCATGTCTCTCTCCACTGCTGGGAGTCCTCTGCACCCACCCCCATGTCTCTGTCCACTGCTGGGAGTCCTCTGCACCCACCCCAATGTCTCTGTCCACTGCTGGGAGTCCTCTGCACCCACCCCCCATGTCTCTGTCCACTGCTGGGAGTCCTCTGCACCCACCCCTATGTCTCTCTCAACTGCTGGGAGTCCTCTGCACCCACCCTCATATTGCAGGCCACTGCTGGTAGTCATATGCACCCCTCCCATGTCTCTGTCCACTGCTGGGAGTCCTCTGCACCCACCCCCATGTCTCTGTCCACTGCTGGGAGTCCTCTGCACCCACCCCCATGACTCTGTCCACTGTTGTGTCCTCTGCACCCACCCCCATGTCTCTGTCCACTGCTGGGAGTCCTCTGCACCCACCCCACATATTGCAGGCCACTGCTGGTTGTCATATGCACCCACCCCCATGTCTCTGTCCACTGCTGGGAGTCCTCTGCACCCACCCCCATGTATCTGGCCACTGCTGGGAGACCTCTGCACCCACCCCCATGACTCTGTCCACTGTTGTGTCCTCTGCACCCACCCCCATGTCTCTGTCCACTGCTGGGAGTCCTCTGCACCCACCCCACATATTGCAGGCCACTGCTGGTTGTCATATGCACCCACCCCCATGTCTCTGTCCACTGCTGGGAGTCCTCCGCACCCACCCCCATGTCTCTGTCCACTGCTGGGAGTCCTCTGCACCCACTCCTCATATTGCAGGCCACTGCTGGTAGTAATATGCACCCACCCCATGTCTCTGTCAACTGCTTGGAGTCCTCTGCACCCACCCCCATGTCATTGCCCACTGCTGGGAGTCCTCTGCACCCACCCCCATGTCTCTGTCCACTGCTGGGAGTCCTCTGCACCCACCCCTAATATTGCAGGCCACTGCTGGTTGTCATATGCACCCACCCCCATGTCTCTGTCCACTGCTGGAAGTGCTGGCCACCCACACCCATGTCTCTGTCCACTGCTGGGAGTCCTGTGCACCCACCCCCATATGTCTGGACACTGCTGGTATTCATCTGCACACACCCCTCATATTGCAGGCCACTGCTGGGAGTCCTCTGCACCCACCCCATGGCTCTGTCCACTGCTGGGAGTCCTCTGCATACACCCCTCATATTGCAGGCCACTGCTGGGAGTCCTCTGCACCCACCCCATGTCTCTATCCACTGCTGGGAGTCCTCTGCACCCACCTCCCATGTCTCTGTCCACTGCTGGGAGTCCTCTGCACCCACCCCCATGTCTCTCCCAACTGCTGGGAGTCCTCTGCACCCACCCTCATATTGCAGGCCACTGCTGGTAGTCATATGCACCCGTCCCATGTCTGTGTCCACTGCTGGGAGTCCTCTGCACCCACCCCCATGTCTCTGTCCACTGCTGGGAGTCCTCTGCACCCACCCCCATGTCTCTGTCCACTGCTGTGAGTCCTCTGGACCCACCCCCATGTCTCTGTCCACTGCTGGGAGTCCTCTGCACCCACCCCTCATATTGCAGGCCACTGCTGGTTGTCATATGCACCCACCCCCATGTCTCTGTCCACTGCTGGGAGTCCTCTGCACCCACCCCCATGTCTCTGTCCACTGCTGGGAGTCCTCTGCACCCACCCCCATGTCTCTGTCTACTGCTGGGAGTCCTCTGCACCCACTCCCATGTATCTGTCCACTGCTGGGAGTCCTCTGCACCCACCCCTCATATTGCAGGCCACAGCTGGTAGTCATATGCACCCACCCCATGTCTCTGTCCACTGCTGGGAGTCCTCTGCACCCACCCCCATGTCTCTGTCCACTGCTGGGAGTCCTCTGCACCCACCCCTCATATTGCAGGCCACTGCTGGTTGTCATATGCACCCACCCCCATGTCTCTGTCCACTGCTGGGAGTCCTCTTCACCCACCCCCATGTCTCTGTCCACTGCTGGGAGTCCTCTGCACCCACCCCCATGTCTCTCTCCACTGCTGGGAGTCCTCTGCACCCACCCCTCATATAGCAGGCCACTGCTGGTAGTCATATGCACCCACCCCCATGTCTCTCTCCACTTCTGGGAGTCCTCTGCACCCACCCCCATGTCTCTGCCCACTGCTGGGAGTCCTCTGCACCCATCCCTCATATTGCAGGCCACTGCTGGGAGTTCTCTGCACCCACGCCCATGTCTCTGTCCACAGCTGGGAATCCTCTGCACCCACCCCCATGTCTCTGTCCACTGCTGAGAGTCCTCTGCACCCACCCCCATGTCTCTGTCCACTGCTGGGAGTCCTCTCCACCCACCCCTCATATTGCAGGCCACTGCTGGGAGTTCTCTGCACCCACGCCCATGTCTCTGTCCACTGCTGGGAGTCCTCTGCACCCACCCCCATGTCTTTGTCCACTGCTGGGAGTCCACTGCACCTACCCCCATGTCTCTGTCAACTGCTGGGAGTCCTCTGCGCCCACCCCCATGTCGCTGTCCACTGCTGGGAGTCCTCTGCACCCACCCCTCAAATTGCAGGCCACTGCTGGTTGTCATATGCACCCACCGCCATGTCTCTGTCCACTGCTGGGAGTCCTCTGCACCCACCCAAATGTCTGTGTCCACTGCTGGGAGTCCTCTGCACCCACCCCCATGTCTCTGTCCACTGCTGTGAGTCCTCTGCACCCACCCCCATGTCTCTGTCCACTGCTGGGAGTCCTCTGCACCCACCCCTCATATTGCAGGCCACTGCTGGTAGTCACATGCACCCACCCCATGTCTCTGTCCACTGCTGGGAGTCCTCTGCACCCACCCCCATGTCTCTGTCCACTGCTGGGAGTCCTCTGCACCCACCCCCATGTCTCTGTCCACTGCTGGGAGTCCTCTGCACACACCCCCATGACTCTGTCCATTGCTGGGAGTCCTCTGCACCCACCCCCATGTCTCTGTCCACTGCTGGGAGTCCTCTGCACCCACCCCTCAAATTGCAGGCCACTGCTGGTTGTCATATGCACCCACCACCATGTCTCTGTCCACTGCTGGGAGTCCTCTGCACCAACCCCCATGTCTCTGTCCACTGCTGGGAGTCCTCTGCACCCACCCCCATGTCTCTGTCCACTGCTGTGAGTCCTCTGCACCCACCCCATGTCTCTGTCCACTGCTGGGAGTCCTCTGCACACACCCCTCATGTTGCAGGCCACTGCTGGTTGTCATATGCACCCACCCCCATGTCTCTGTCCACTGCTGGGAGTCCTCTGCACCCACCCCCATGTCTCTGTCCACTGCTGGGAGTCCTCTGCACCCACCCCCATGTCTCTGTCTACTGCTGGAAGTCCTCTGCACCCACCCCCATGTCTCTGTCCACTCCTGGGAGTCCTCTGCACCCACCCCTCATATTGCAGGCCACTGCTGGTAGTCATACACACCAACCCCATGTCTCTGTCCACTGCTGGGAGTCCTCTGCACCCACCCCCATGTCTCTGTCCACTGCTGGGAGTCCTCTGCACCCACCCCCATGTCTCTGTCCACTGATGGGAGTCCTCTGCACCCACCCCTCATATTGCAGGCCACTGCTGGTTGTCATATGCACCCACCCCCATGTCTCTGTCCACTGCTGGGAGTCCTCTGCACCCACCCCCATGTCTCTCTCCACTTCTGGGAGTCCTCTGCACCCACCCCCATGTCTCTGCCCACTGCTGGGAGTCCTCTGCATCCACCCCTCATATTGCAGGCCACTGCTGGGAGTCCTCTGCACCCACCCCCATGTCTCTGTCCACTGCTGGGAGTCCTCTGCACCCACCCCCCATGTCTCTGTCCTCTGCTGGGAGTCCTCTGCACCCACACTCATATTGCAGGCCACTGCTGGTAGTCATATGCACCCGTCCCTTGTCTCTGTCCACTGCTGGGAGTCCTCTGCACCCACCCCCATGTCTCTGTCCACTGCTGGGAGTCCTCTGCACCCATCCCCATGTCTCTGTCTACTGCTGTGAGTCCTCTGGACCCACCCCCATGTCTCTGTCCACTGCTGGGAGTCCTCTGCACCCACCCCTCATATTGCAGGCCACTGCTGGTTGTCATATGCACCCACCCCCATGTCTCTGTCCACTGCTGGGAGTCCTCTGCACCCACCCCCATGTCTCTGTCCACTGCTGGGAGTCCTCTGCACCCACCCCCATGTCTCTGTCTACTGCTGGGAGTCCTCTGCACCCACCCCCATGTATCTGTCCACTGCTGGGAGTCCTCTGCACCCACCCCTCATATTGCAGGCCACAGCTGGTAGTCATATGCACCCACCCCATGTCTCTGTCCACTGCTGGGAGTCCTCTGCACCCACCCCCATGTCTCTGTCCACTGCTGGGAGTCCTCTGCACCCACCCCTCATATTGCAGGCCACTGCTGGTTGTCATATGCACCCACCCCCATGTCTCTGCCCACTGCTGGGAGTCCTCTGCACCCACCCCTATGTCTCTGTCCACTGCTGGGAGTCCTCTGCACCCACACCTAATATTGCAGGCCACTGCTGGTTGTCATATGCACCCACCCCCATGTCTCTGTCCACTGCTGGAAGTCCTGGCCACCCACCCCCATGTCTCTGTCCACTGCTGGGAGTCCTGTGCACCCACCCCCATATGTCTGGACACTGCTGGTATTCATCTGCACACACCCCTCATATGGAAGGCCACTGCTGGGAGTCCTCTGCACCCACCCCCATGTCTCTGTCCACTGCTGGGAGTCCTCTGCATCCACCCCTCATATTGCAGGCCACTGCTGGGAGTCCTCTGCACCCACCCCCATGTCTCTGTCCACTGCTGGGAGTCCTCTGCACCCACCCCCCATGTCTCTGTCCACTGCTGGGAGTCCTCTGCACCCACCCCTATGTCTCTCTCAACTGCTGGGAGTCCTCTGCACCCACCCTCATATTGCAGGCCACTGCTGGTAGTCATATGCACCCGCCCCATGTCTCTGTCCACTGCTGGGAGTCCTCTGCACCCACCCCCATGTCTCTGTCCACTGCTGGGAGTCCTCTGCACCCACCCCCATGACTCTGTCCACTGCTGTGTCCTCTGCACCCACCCCCATGTCTCTGTCCACTGCTGGGAGTCCTCTGCACCCACCCCACATATTGCAGGCCACTGCTGGTTGTCATATGCACCCACCCCCATGTCTCTGTCCACTGCTGGGAGTCCTCTGCACCCACCCCCATGTCTCTGTCCACTGCTGGGAGACCTCTGCACCCACCCCCATGTCTCTGTCTACTGCTGGGAGTCCTCCGCACCCACCCCCATGTCTCTGTCCACTGCTGGGAGTCCTCTGCACCCACTCCTCATATTGCAGGCCACTGCTGGTAGTAATATGCACCCACCCCATGTCTCTGTCCACTGCTGGGAGTCCTCTGCACCCACCCCCATGTCATTGCCCACTGCTGGGAGTCCTCTGCACCCACCCCCATGTCTCTGTCCACTGCTGGGAGTCCTCTGCACCCACCCCTAATATTGCAGGCCACTGCTGGTTGTCATATGCACCCACCCCCATGTCTCTGTCCACTGCTGGAAGTGCT
This sequence comes from Triturus cristatus, assembly GCF_964204655.1. Taxonomy (NCBI): domain Eukaryota; kingdom Metazoa; phylum Chordata; class Amphibia; order Caudata; family Salamandridae; genus Triturus; species Triturus cristatus. The sequence continues at coordinate 319,645,716 of NC_140593.1, read as the reverse complement.
GGCCACCCACCCCCATGTCTCTGTCCACTGCTGGGAGTCCTGTGCACCCACCCCCATATGTCTGGACACTGCTGGTATTCATCTGCACACACCCCTCATATTGCAGGCCACTGCTGGGAGTCCTCTGCACCCACCCCATGGCTCTGTCCACTGCTGGGAGTCCTCTGCATCCACCCCTCATATTGCAGGCCACTGCTGGGAGTCCTCTGCACCCACCCCATGTCTCTATCCGCTGCTGGGAGTCCTCTGCAACCACCTCCCATGTCTCTGTCCACTGCTGGGAGTCCTCTGCACCCACCCCCATGTCTCTCCCAGCTGCTGGGAGTCCTCTGCACCCACCCTCATATTGCAGGCCACTGCTGGTAGTCATATGCACCCGTCCCATGTCTCTGTCCACTGCTGGGAGTCCTCTGCACCCACCCCCATGTCTCTGTCCACTGCTGGGAGTCCTCTGCACCCACCCCCATGTCTCTGTCCACTGCTGTGAGTCCTCTGGACCCACCCCCATGTCTCTGTCCACTGCTGGGAGTCCTCTGCACACACCCCTCATATTGCAGGCCACTGCTGGTTGTCATATGCACCCACCCCCATGTCTCTGTCCACTGCTGGGAGTCCTCTGCACCCACCCCCATGTCTCTGTCCACTGCTGGGAGTCCTCTGCACCCACCCCCATGTCTCTGTCTACTGCTGGGAGTCCTCTGCACTCACCCCATGTATCTGTCCACTGCTGGGAGTCCTCTGCACCCACCCCACATATTGCAGGCCACAGCTGGTAGTCATATGCACCCACCCCATGTCTCTGTCCACTGCTGGGAGTCCTCTGCACCCACCCCCATGTCTCTGTCCACTGCTGGGAGTACTCTAGACCCAACCCTCATATTGCAGGCCACTGCTGGTTGTCATATGCACCCACCCCCATGTCTCTGTCCACTGCTGGGAGTCCTCTGCACCCACCCCTCATATTGCAGGCCACTGCTGGTTGTCATATGCACCCACCCCCATGTCTCTGTCCACTGCTGGGAGTCCTCTTCACCCACCCCCATGTCTCTGTCCACTGCTGGGTGTCCTCTGCACCCACCCCCATGTCTCTCTCCACTGCTGGGAGTCCTCTGCACCCACCCCTCATATAGCAGGCCACTGCTGGTAGTCATATGCACCCACCCCCATGTCTCTCTCCACTTCTGGGAGTCCTCTGCACCCACCCCCATGTCTCTGCCCACTGCTGGGAGTCCTCTGCACCCACCCCTCATATTGCAGGCCACTGCTGGGAGTTCTCTGCACCCAGGCCCATGTCTCTGTCCACTGCTGGGAGTCCTCTGCACCCACCCCCATGTCTCTGTCCACTGCTGAGAGTCCTCTGCACCCACCCCCATGTCTCTGTCCACTGCTGGGAGTCCTCTGCACCCACCCCTCATATTGCAGGCCACTGCTGGGAGTTCTCTGCACCCAGGCCCATGTCTCTGTCCACTGCTGGGAGTCCTCTGCACCCACCCCCATGTCTCTGTCCACTGCTGAGAGTCCTCTGCACCCACCCCCATGTCTCTGTCCACTGCTGGGAGTCCTCTGCACCCACCCCTCATATTGCAGGCCACTGCTGGGAGTCCTCTGCACCCACCCCCATGTCTCTGTCCACTGCTGGGAGTCCTCTGCACCCACCCCAATGTCTCTGTCCACTGCTGGGAGTCCTCTGCACCCACCCCCCATGTCTCTGTCCACTGCTGGGAGTCCTCTGCACCCACCCCTATGTCTCTCTCAACTGCTGGGAGTCCTCTGCACCCACCCTCATATTGCAGGCCACTGCTGGTAGTCATATGCACCCCTCCCATGTCTCTGTCCACTGCTGGGAGTCCTCTGCACCCACCCCCATGTCTCTGTCCACTGCTGGGAGTCCTCTGCACCCACCCCCATGACTCTGTCCACTGCTGTGTCCTCTGCACCCACCCCCATGTCTCTGTCCACTGCTGGGAGTCCTCTGCACCCACCCCACATATTGCAGGCCACTGCTGGTTGTCATATGCACCCACCCCCATGTCTCTGTCCACTGCTGGGAGTCCTCTGCACCCACCCCCATGTCTCTGGCCACTGCTGGGAGACCTCTGCACCCACCCCCATGTCTCTGTCTACTGCTGGGAGTCCTCCGCACCCACCCCCATGTCTCTGTCCACTGCTGGGAGTCCTCTGCACCCACTCCTCATATTGCAGGCCACTGCTGGTAGTAATATGCACCCACCCCATGTCTCTGTCCACTGCTGGGAGTCCTCTGCACCCACCCCCATGTCATTGCCCACTGCTGGGAGTCCTCTGCACCCACCCCCATGTCTCTGTCCACTGCTGGGAGTCCTCTGCACCCACCCCTAATATTGCAGGCCACTGCTGGTTGTCATATGCACCCACCCCCATGTCTCTGTCCACTGCTGGAAGTGCTGGCCACCCACACCCATGTCTCTGTCCACTGCTGGGAGTCCTGTGCACCCACCCCCATATGTCTGGACACTGCTGGTATTCATCTGCACACACCCCTCATATTGCAGGCCACTGCTGGGAGTCCTCTGCACCCACCCCATGGCTCTGTCCACTGCTGGGAGTCCTCTGCATCCACCCCTCATATTGCAGGCCACTGCTGGGAGTCCTCTGCACCCACCCCATGTCTCTCCCAACTGCTGGGAGTCCTCTGCACCCACCCTCATATTGCAGGCCACTGCTGGTAGTCATATGCACCCGTCCCATGTCTCTGTCCACTGCTGGGAGTCCTCTGCACCCACCCCCATGTCTCTGTCCACTGCTGGGAGTCCTCTGCACCCACCCCCATGTCTCTGTTCACTGCTGTGAGTCCTCTGGACCCACCCCCATGTCTCTGTCCACTGCTGGGAGTCCTCTGCACCCACCCCTCATATTGCAGGCCACTGCTGGTTGTCATATGCACCCACCCCCATGTCTCTGTCCACTGCTGGGAGTCCTCTGCACCCACCCCCATGTCTCTGTCCACTGCTGGGAGTCCTCTGCACCCACCCCCATGTCTCTGTCTACTGCTGGGAGTCCTCTGCACCCACTCCCATGTATCTGTCCACTGCTGGGAGTCCTCTGCACCCACCCCTCATATTGCAGGCCACAGCTGGTAGTCATATGCACCCACCCCATGTCTCTGTCCACTGCTGGGAGTCCTCTGCACCCACCCCCATGTCTCTGTCCACTGCTGGGAGTCCTCTGCACCCACCCCTCATATTGCAGGCCACTGCTGGTTGTCATATGCACCCACCCCCCGTGTCTCTGTCCACTGCTGGGAGTCCTCTTCACCCACCCCCATGTCTCTGTCCACTGCTGGGAGTCCTCTGCACCCACCCCCATGTCTCTCTCCACTGCTGGGAGTCCTCTGCACCCACCCCTCATATAGCAGGCCACTGCTGGTAGTCATATGCACCCACCCCCATGTCTCTCTCCACTTCTGGGAGTCCTCTGCACCCACCCCCATGTCTCTGCCCACTGCTGGGAGTTCTCTGCACCCATCCCTCATATTGCAGGCCACTGCTGGGAGTTCTCTGCACCCACGCCCATGTCTCTGTCCACTGCTGGGAGTCCTCTGCACCCACCCCCATGTCTCTGTCCACTGCTGAGAGTCCTCTGCACCCACCCCCATGTCTCTGTCCACTGCTGGGAGTCCTCTGCACCCACCCCTCATATTGCAGGCCACTGCTGGGAGTTCTCTGCACCCACGCCCATGTCTCTGTCCACTGCTGGGAGTCCTCTGCACCCACCCCCATGTCTCTGTCCACTGCTGGGAGTCCACTGCACCTACCCCCATGTCTCTGTCAACTGCTGGGAGTCCTCTGCACCCACCCCCATGTCGCTGTCCACTGCTGGGAGTCCTCTGCACCCACCCCTCAAATTGCAGGCCACTGCTGGTTGTCATATGCACCCACCGCCATGTCTCTGTCCACTGCTGGGAGCCCTCTGCACCCACCCCAATGTCTGTGTCCACTGCTGGGAGTCCTCTGCACCCACCCCCATGTCTCTGTCCACTGCTGTGAGTCCTCTGCACCCACCCCCATGTCTCTGTCCACTGCTGGGAGTCCTCTGCACCCACCCCTCATATTGCAGGCCACTGCTGGTAGTCATATGCACCCACCCCATGTCTCTGTCCACTGCTGGGAGTCCTCTGCACCCACCCCCATGTCTCTGTCCACTGCTGGGAGTCCTCTGCACCCACCCCCATGTCTCTGTCCACTGCTGGGAGTCCTCTGCACCCACCCCCATGACTCTGTCCATTGCTGGGAGTCCTCTGCACCCACCCCCATGTCTCTGTCCACTGCTGGGAGTCCTCTGCACCCACCCCTCAAATTGCAGGCCACTGCTGGTTGTCATATGCACCCACCACCATGTCTCTGTCCACTGCTGGGAGTCCTCTGCACCAACCCCCATGTCTCTGTCCACTGCTGGGAGTCCTCTGCACCCACCCCCATGTCTCTGTCCACTGCTGTGAGTCCTCTGCACCCACCCCATGTCTCTGTCCACTGCTGGGAGTCCTCTGCACACACCCCTCATGTTGCAGGCCACTGCTGGTTGTCATATGCACCCACCCCCATGTCTCTGTCCACTGCTGGGAGTCCTCTGCACCCACCCCCATGTCTCTGTCCACTGCTGGGAGTCCTCTGCACCCACCCCCATGTCTCTGTCTACTGCTGGAAGTCCTCTGCACCCACCCCCATGTCTCTGTCCACTCCTGGGAGTCCTCTGCACCCACCCCTCATATTGCAGGCCACTGCTGGTAGTCATACACACCAACCCCATGTCTCTGTCCACTGCTGGGAGTCCTCTGCACCCACCCCCATGTCTCTGTCCACTGCTGGGAGTCCTCTGCACCCACCCCCATGTCTCTGTCCACTGATGGGAGTCCTCTGCACCCACCCCTCATATTGCAAGCCACTGCTGGTTGTCATATGCACCCACCCCATGTCTCTGTCCACTGCTGGGAGTCCTCTGCACCCACCCCCATGTCTCTGTCCACTGCTGGGAGTCCTCTGCACCCACCCCTCATATTGCAGGCCACTGCTGGTAGTAATATGCACCCACCCCATGTCTCTGTCCACTGCTGGGAGTCCTCTGCACCCACCCCCATGACTCTGTCCACTGCTGGGAGTCCTCTGCACCCACCCCCATGTCTCTGTCCACTGCTGGGAGTCCTCTGCACCCACCCCCATGTCTCTGTCCACTGCTGGGAGTCCTCTGCACCCACCCCTCATATTGCAGGCCACTGCTGGTTGTCATATGCACCCACCCCCATGTCTCTGTCTACTGCTGGGAGTCCTCTGCACCCACCCCCAAGTCTCTGTCCACTGCTGGGAGTCCTCTGCACCCACCCCTATGTCTCTGCCGACTGCTGGGAGTCCTCTGCACCCACCCCCATGTCTCTGTCCACTACTGGGAGTCCTCTGCACCCACCCCTAATATTGCAGGCCACTGCTGGTTGTCATATGCACCCACACCCATGTCTCTGTCCACTGCTGGAAGTCCTGGCTACCCACCCCCATGTCTCTGTCCACTGCTGGGAGTCCTGTGCACCCACCCCCATATGTCTGGACACTGCTGGTATTCATCTGCACACACCCCTCATATTGCAGGCCACTGCTGGGAGTCCTCTGCACCCACCCCCATGTCTCTCCCAGCTGCTGGGAGTCCTCTGCACTCACCCTCATATTGCAGGCCACTGCTGGTAGTCATATGCAGCCGCCCCATGTCTCTGTACACTGATGGGAGTCCTCTGCACCCACCCCCATGTCTCTGTCCACTGCTGTGAGTCCTCTGCACCCACCCCCATGTCTCTGTCCACTTCTGGGAGTCCTCTGCACCCACCCCTCATATTGCAGACCACTGCTGGTTGTCATATGCACCCACCCCCATGTCTCTGTCCACTGCTGGGAGTCCTCTGCACCCACCCCCATGTCTCTGACCACTGCTGGGAGTCCTCTGCACCCACCCCCATGTCTCTGTCTACTGCTGGGAGTCCTCTGCACCCACCCCCATGTCTCTGTCCACTGCTGGGAGTCCTCTGCACCCACCCCTCATATTGCAGGCCACTGCTGGGAGTCATATGCACCCACCCCATGTCTCTGTCCACTGCTGGGAGTCCTCTGCACCCACCCCCATGTCTCTGTCCACTGCTGGGAGTCCTCTGCACCCACCCCCATGTCTCTGTCCACTGCTGGGAGTCCTCTGCACCCACCCCTCATATTGCAGGCCACTGATGGTTGTCATATGCATCCACACCCATGTCTCTGTCCACTGCTGGGAGTCCTCTGCACCCACCCCCATGTCTCTGTCCACTGCTGAGAGTCCTCTGCACCCACCCCCATATCTCTGTCCACTGCTGGGAGTCCTCTGCACCCATTCCCATGTCTCTGTCCACTGCTGGGAGTCCTCTGCACCCACCCCCATGTCTCTGTCTACTGCTGGGGGTCCTCTGCACCCATCCCTCATATTGCAGGCCACTGCTGGGAGTTCTCTGCACCCACACCCATGTCTCTGTCCACTGCTGGGAGTCCTCTGCACCCACTCCCATGTCTCTGTCCACTGCTGAGAGTCCTCTGCACCCACCCCATGTCTCTGTCCACTTCTGGGAGTCCTCTGCACCCACCCCTCATATTGCAGGCCACTGCTGGTAGTCATATGCACCCACCCCCATGTCTCTGTCCACTGCTGGGAGTCCTCTGCACCCACCCCCATGTCTCTGTCCACTGCTGGAAGTCCACTGCACCCACCCCCATGTCTCTGTCAACTGCTGGGAGTCCTCTGCACCCACCCCCATGTCTCTGTCCACTGCTGGGAGTCCTCTGCACCCACCCCTCAAACTGCAGGCCACTGCTGGTTGTCATATGCACAAACCCCCTTGTCTCTGTCCACTGCTGGGAGTCCTCTGCACCCACCCCAATGTCTCTGTCCACTGCTGGGAGTCCTCTGCACCCACCCCCATGTCTCTGTCCACTGCTGGGAGTCCTCTGCACCCACCCCTCATATTGCAGGCCACTGCTGGTTGTCATATGCAACCCCCATGTCTCTGTCCACTGCTGGGAGTCTTCTGCACCCACTCCCATGTCTCTGTCCACTGCTGGGAATCCTGTGCACCCACCCCCATATGTCTGGCCACTGCTGGTATTCATCTGCACACACCCCTCATATTGCAGGCCAATGCTGGGAGTCCTCTGCACCCACCCCCATGTCTCTGTCCACTGCTGGGAGTCCTCTGCACCCACCCCTCATATCGCAGGCCACTGCTGGTTGTCATATGCACCCACCCCCATGTCTCTGTCCATTGCTGGGAGTCCTCTGCACCCACCCCCATGTCTCTGTCCACTGCTGGGAGTCCTGTGCACCCACCCCCATATGTCTGGACACTGCTGGTATTCATCTGCACCCACCCCTATATGTTTGTCCACTGCTGGTATTTATCTACATCCACCTCTATATGGCTGACCACTGCTGGGAGTCCTCTACAGCCACACCTACATGTCTGGACACTGCTGGTATTGATCTGCAGCCCCCACATATGGCTGGCCACTGCTGGGAATCCTCGGCACCCACCCACCCACCCCTTTGGAGCAGTACACTGCTGGCAATATGAAGGTAATATGCAGGGCCAGACCGTAACCCCACATTTGTGGCGTGTGCACGCCTTGTATCCCAAATATAGTGGTGCCGTAGGGGTACGGGTGCAACACACCGTACCCCCGTATTCATTGCGTGTGTACGCATCGTATCACTATTGTACTGGTGTCCGTAGGGGTACGTGTGAAACGCACCGTACCCACACATTCATTGCGTGTGTACGGTCCGTATCACTGTTTTACTGGTGCTGTAGGGGTACGTGTGAAGCACACTGTACCCACGCATTCATTGCGTGTGTACGGTCCGTATCACTATTCTACTGGTGCCGTACAAGTACGTGTGAAACGCACCGTACCCACGCATTCATTGCGTGTGTACGGTCCGTATCACTGTTCTCCTGGTGCCGTAGGGGTACGTGTGAAACGCACTGTACCCACGCATTCATTGCATGTGTACGGTCCGTATCACTATTCTACTGGTGCCGTAGGGGTACGTGTGCAACGCACCATACACGTCCACTTCCGTAGTTGCGGTACGCAGGGGTTGCTGGACACGCCCCCCCAATTGACCAGACCCTGGTGGTAATGTATGGGCTCTATATTATAGGTTTGGATTTGGGTATGGGGTATGTTTCCTGCCCCTCACCCCCACCCTGCCCCTGGGTGTTGTTCTCACCTTCTGCGGTGTGTGCGTCGGGTCCGGTGCACCAGGTTGAAGGCTAGGAGGACCGGGATGACAAGTACGATGGGGTTCATGGTGTGTACGTCGCATACCGGCGCTCCGTTGCATAGCGGTTCGCGTAGGACTCTGCTTTTCCGGCTGTGTTTGGCTCCTGTAAAAAAAGAGCCGTACGGACTGACGTAGGGACGAATCGTACTTGCTGGGCCGGAAACCGCTGCTTGAATATGTCCGGACGTCGCGTACAAGCTGTTCCGGATCAGAATCGTTGTTTTTTTTTACCCGTACGGTCTTTTGTACGAAATGTACGGAAGTAGGCTTTCTGTACAAATCGTACTTCCTAGGTTGTACGGAAATTTTACCGGGTACGAGTCGTACGGAGAAAACGCTCCGTACAACGATTCGTACAGCCTTTTTCCAGGATTGGAATCAGCCCCTTTGTGTCCATGATTGTTTTGTGATGATGGACTTCTTGTCTGTGTTGTGGTGTGTTGTCTGTGCATTGTTCCTGACTGATGAGGTTGTGTACTCCTGTTCTGTCTGTGCTCCCACTGCCTTTCCACAGTTTTGCTACACAGGTCATGTCTGGTCTTGTTGTAGTTCTGTGTGTGTTTTTATTGAGTTGTGTGTGGCTGTTGTTTTTGTGCAAACATTGGTTCAGGCATCCCTGTGTGTGTGTGATGTTTATGAATACCCCCCAGGGAGTGTGATTGTTTGTCAGTGTATTGACTGGACATTATTGGCACCCTTCTGTGTGTTTGACACAGGTGTTGTGTGATGCAGCAGTGATGGTGGGGAAGTGGGGTATGTGTGAAGGTTCCTACTTGTGTTTGACAGTTATGGAGTGTTGCTGACATACTCCTGTCAAGTAGTTGGATACAGATGTGTGGCTGTTCACTGTTTGACTTCATACCCTGCCTTTCATCTCTGTGCCTATACATGGGTTACCTTGCTGTCTCCCTGAGTTGTTGCACTGAGGTGACTGGTTTGACTTCACTCACTGTGCCAGCCATGTGTGATTTGATGGGCTGAGGGTGCTGTTATATGTTCCTTCTCTTGCATGTGATGTACACATGCTTGGTGGATAGCTCCTTGGCCTTCCATTTGTGGGCACCTCACTTTATGTTTCCTATTTGTTGTCCTCATTTGCTGCTGGCATGTGGTCTGTGCATGTGGCTGTGTGTCAGTGTGGGGTATGTCTGTGTGACTTGGCAGGCTGTGTGTCCAGTTGAGTGATTGTTCCTTCTTTGTGTATGTGTTCATTTTGTGCTTGGACTCAGTTTTCTTGCCATGAGTGTGGTATTGTTGTGGTGAGTGGGTTTCTGTGCTGTGTGTTCCTCTGCAGCCACACCTGCTGAGGCTGTCTCCCTAGTTGTTTGGTGTGTAGTGCAGGGTGTGGGTTCACCTGGCTGGTTATTGTGCATGGGGGAGCACAGGAGGGGCACATGGCATGTCCCTTCATGTTGGAGGGGGCCTAGTGTGTGTAGGGTGGAGGTGTGGCCCTAGGATCTTTGTGAACTGCCCATGCCTGGCCTGGCCCTGTCTTCTGCATTATGCACATGTGTTCCCACGTCTTCACCGCTGCAGTGACATGACCGGGACATTACTTCAAGATCGAGGTAGATGGGTGACCGGGGTGCGGAGGGGAGATTTGTTGACAGGTGGGACATGTGTGGGTACACTTGGGTATGTGTTCATGTCCCCACCAGGGTGTCTGGTGTGGACAGGAACCCTATATCTGCACATGGGTAATGTTTTGTGGTTGTGTGCGGAGTTATGTTTTTGCGTACCTGCATCATCGTACGCGGCGGTCCATTACTTGCTGGTAGGGGATCAGGTACAGCACCAGGAAGACATGTAGAACTGGGTCCATTGCGGTTGGGACCGGGACTCTGGTTTCGAGCTCCGCTGTCGTGCTTCCGCCGTCCCTGGTTTGGCGGCTCCTCCGCTGCGGTGCGACAGGCTGTTTGGGGACTCCTGATTTGTACAGCGGACAGGACATCATTCTGCACAACGGTGAGTCTCCATTGGCTCACACCGCAGTGGTGGCGGGCGCACTTTGATGGCGGTTCGCGTCGCACTGTGGCGGACAGGAAATAGGCTACGCTTGTCCATACTAATATGGTGGGTTTGAGGACCGCTGCTGGCGTGCGGAAAAAAGCATTTTCCGCCAGCACCGCGGTGGTGCCTCCACCCACCATCCTAATAGACCCCTTACTTTTATCTTTTTCTTTAACGTTGATTTTGTACTTTTCTTTGAAGTTGTTTGTTTTCACCGTTTTTGGTACAGTTATAGTGAAGTGTAATCTGTGAAATAAAAGAGAAAAGGTTATAGTTTTAGTTAATTTGATTACTTTTATAATTTAGGGCAACATGCATGAAGCTAAGGAATTGTGATTCATTAATAGTGATTTTTAAGGAATAGCTATTTAGGAGTTGCAATTCTTTATGCATCTAGGAATCACTAAGTACGATATCTACACATTCTCTAATAGCTAATCAAATCTTTTACCATTAATTCCTATGGGCCTAGAGGGCCATAGGAATGAATGGAAAAGCATTCGCAATTTGCGATTACCTATTTTGCTATTGCATTTTGGGTTAATGCATCCTAAAAGGATTTTTACCGGTCGCAAATGGGCTGATTCTGGGAATCGACAGGTTTGCAACCGGTAATAGGCTTGATGCATGTGCCCCTTAGTCTTTATTTTAATTCTTTTTGTAAAAAAATATATATATACTTACTTGAATGAAGTGTCTTTCGTTGATGTTGTGGTTTTGTTAAATTTTGTAGAAGCTGTAAAAAGAAAAGTAATTGTTAGCTCTGCTTTGTATTTTTATTAAACTTATTAATTCTAAATACATTACTTTCTTTTATGGTTAATTTATATACTTCCTTTCTCATATATTTTTTATAATGTTGATTTAATTTTTTGTCTTGTATTTTCTAAGTTAAATCTGTGATATTTAAAGCAAAACATGTAATAGTTTTAGTTAATTAAATACAAAAAGGCAAATTCTTTATATTTTGTTATAAAGTTTTGTTCTTACCTGTATTGATGTATTTTTGGAATAGTTGTTTGGGTAGTTGTTTTTCGTTCTGTGTTCTCTCTTGCAAACTTTCGCTCTTCCTCCTTGTTTTCCCATTTACGGTAAAATTGGTGTTGATCAATTCATTGTTTTTATATTATTTAATTAGTTAGCATTTTCTATTGGTTTGTGTTGCTTTAGTTTAAATGTATTGGTTGAGATAGCTTTTAATTTTTTTAGCACTTACCTTTTAATTAGTTTAATATTTATAATGAATATTTAGTGTTTGTATTTATTTTGTTTATTGTTGTTATTTAAATTTATATGTAAGTAAATGTTATCTACATTTTTTATATATGATATATATTAATGTTAGTTGATTTTATGTCGTTGTGATATATCTTTAATGCTGTATTGTTTATTTATTTTTGTTTGCATTGTGATTGTATTTGTTTTAATTAATGTTATTTATTTTCTAATTATTTTTAAAGTTTATTTTAAATATTTGATATATGTAATTTAATTATATAATTGTAAATAGTATATTTTTATGTTTAATTGTTATTTTCTATATAGTTTATGTGTATTTTATCGATACTTGTGTTGTCGATATTGTTAATATAGATGTTTTTGGTGTGTTTCATTTTATTTTAATGTTATGATAATTTTGTGTGCTTTATTTTTGTTGTCAATATTTTTGTCATCTGTGATTTTTTAACAATATTGTTTGTGTAATTTCTTTTTTATATATAGGGTGTCGATATTTTTATATACGATATTCTTGCGGCGATATATTTCTCTAGTTCGTGGTTTTAGGAGTCAATGTTGCATCAGTGAACCGGTTGAAATATCTGCAAACACTGGCAGAACCCAAAGGACATAATTCAGCGGGTGTTTTGAATTTAATGTCTGGAATATTAGCATTTGTTTTACGTAGAAATTGATACAAATCGTCCCATCCCTATTCAGCACTGCTTAAAGTAACAAACCAACTAGGTGGTCTTACATTTCTGAGCATACATTTCAAATTTCTGTGTCATCTAAATCAATATTCATTGGTCCCTCGTTGACATGCCATAATATTTATCAATTTATATTCTAGATTTTCGTCTAAGTAGTGTACCTTTTCAATAGAATTATGTGCTGTTATATGAGCAAAGATACAAGTAATCAATGGGGAGGGAAAAAGAAGCTGTGGTCCAGTCGGCTTCCTTATCACTTATGCAAAAAAATCAATGGGGAGTGGACCACTTGTCCTGTATATCCAGGGTCTTTTACGTTCTTGGTTCCTTCATAAAAGAACCCTCATAACTATACACAGGTATGGCAGCGGCATGAACTGGGTTACCGCTTATGTGTAATAGTACAGCATCATCATTGGGTCTTTTTTTGTGTGTATGCTGACCTCCACCCGGAGGAAGACCATCTGGTTAGACAGTAGCGTCCAGACATGAAGGTTCAAGAAGTGTGAGAAGGTCCATGTCAAGTGAGTTAAAATCTCTGGATCATTGTATCAAAAGCAATTTTATTCTGGAGATCTTGATCAGAGAAAAGTAAAAGAAAATTCAAGTGCGGAGGAAGACCGAGTTACTGGTCTACCGTACTAAAAAGATAAAAGGTCAAAGGTCGACACTTAAAAGCACACGCGCCAAGACCTACCACAATCACAATCCTTTCCTCTTCACCTAGCCGCCCCATTTTTTCGCTTGATATTCACCAAAATAGTCCAATTCTTTTTAACCTTCACTTCTTTTCAAATTAAGGTAGTAGCTCCAAATTAATTCATGGGACAGAATTTCATGATTATTTGCTCCCTCGAACTATCTAGAAAAACCACTGTTTTCTCTCTTCTAATTAGGTACAGATAAACGAACTGACCTCTCTAATCACATTAGTGGGTGACTCCCACTAGATAAGGAGCCACAATGCGCCCTCCTTGCATTGGTCCTGATGAAAGCCTATAGAATACGACAGTAGGCTGAAACATGTCGACCTTTGACCTTTTATCTTTTTAGTACGGTAGACCAGTAACTCGGTCTTCCTCCGCACTTGAATTTTCTTTTACTTTTCTCTGATCAAGATCTCCAGAATAAAATTGCTTTTGATACAATGATCCAGAGATTTTAACTCACTTGACATGGACCTTCTCACACTTCTTGAACCTTCATGTCTGGACGCTACTGTCTAACCAGATGGTCTTCCTCCGGGTGGAGGTCAGCATACACACAAAAAAAGACCCAATGATGATGCTGTACTATTACACATAAGCGGTAACCCAGTTCATGCTGCTGCCATACCTGTGTATAGTTATGAGGGTTCTTTTATGAAGGAACCAAGAACGTAAAAGACCCTGGATATACAGGACAAGTGGTCCACTCCCCATTGATTTTTTTGTTATATGAGCAAAGCCAGTTCCAGTTTGCATAATATGTGCAACAGCATAAAGAGTGACTGAAAGTCCACTCTCATATAGAAGTGTGGAAATGTAAGGAATATCTTGACAAAAGCGTGGATCCTCTAACTATAATCTTGTTGCTCAGTACTCCAATGCAGAAATTTAGACTGGGCGATCATCATATCGTCCACCTTTCCCAGTGGGGAATAAATGTACATAGCATCTTACTTCTAATGTTTTCTTTTCAGACACTATTTGACTCTCCTCTAGATTCCTCATTTAATACAGTTCTAAATCATCACCCATCATGTTAATGGAGTGTAGTGGGTGTATACCATAATGTTCACATATTAGGTCAGCATGTTTCTGACTAATTTGTTGAAATTGTCCAGTTTGATTATCTTTTCCAAAGGATTATTATCAATCAATCAATCAATCAGTACATTTGTAGAGCATGCTACATACCCGTGAGGGTCTCAAGGCGCTGGGGGGGAGGGACTGCTACTGATCGAAGAGCCAGGTCTTGAGGAATCTTCTGAAGGCCAGCAGGTCTTGGGTCTGTCATAGATTGGTAGGGAGAGTGTTCCAGGTCTTGGCGGCGAGGTAGGAAAAGGATCTGCTGCCGGCGGTTGTTTTCCGGATGCGGGGAACTGTGGCGAGGGCAAGGCTGGCAGAGCGGAGGCTGCGGGTACGGGGAGCCAGTGCAGGCCTCTCAGGTGGGGTGTGATGTGGCTGCGTGGGGGACATCGAGGATCAGTCGTGCCAAGGCGTTCTGGATGCGTTGCAGCCGTCTCAGGAGCTTGGTTGTTGTTCCTGCGTAGAGGGCGTTCCCGTAGTCCAGTCTGCTGGTGATGAGGGCCTGGGTGACGGTTTTTCTCATGTTGGAGGGGATCCATTTGAAGATCCTGCGGAGCATTTGGAGGGTGTTAAAGCAGGACGCGGAGACGGCGTTGACTTGCTTGGTCATGGAGAGGGCGGAGTCGAGGATGATCCCCAGGTTGCGTGCGTGGTCGGTGGGTTCTAGGGCTGTTCCTAGCGCTGTTGGCCACCAGGAGTTGTCCCAGGCTGATGGGGTGGGGCCGAGGATGAGGACCTCCGTCTTGTCTGAGTTCAGCTTCAGCCTGCTGTCCTTCATCCATTCGGCGACGGCCTTCATTCCTCTGTGGAGGTTGGCTTTGGCGGTGTGGGGGTCTTCGGTGAGGGATATGATCAGCTGGGTGTCATCGGCGTAGGAGATGATGTTGAGGTTGTGTTGTCGTGCGATGTGGGCGAGTGGTGCCATGTAGTTATTGAAGAGCGTCGGGCTGAGGGAAGATTCCTGTGGGACGCCGCAGATGATCTCGGTGGTCTTGGAGCAGAAGGGTGGGAGTCGGATGCTCTGGGTTCTGCCGGAGAGGAAGGATGTGGTCCAGGCCAGGGCCTTCTCTTGGATTCCGACGTCATGGAGGCGTGCTATTAGGGTGCGGTGGCAGACCGTGTCGAAGGCTGCTGATAGGTCCAGAAAGATGAGGGCGGCTGTTTCCCCTTTGTCCATCAGGATCCTGATGTCGTCGGTGGCGGCGATGAGGGCGGTCTCGGTGCTGTGGTTGCTACGGAAGCCGGACTGGGGTACGTCCAGGATGGTGTTGTCTTCGAGGTATCGGGTCAGCTGTCTGTTGACAATCTTCTCTGTGAATTTCGCCGGGAAAGGGAGCAGGGACATGGGCTGGAAGTTCTTGAGGTCCTTGGGGTCCGCCTTGGGTTTCTTCAGTAGGGCGTTGATCTCGGCGTGCTTCCAGCTCTCCGGGAAGGTTGCTGTCTTGAAGGAGGTGTTGATTGTTTTCCGGAGATGGGGTGCGATGGCTGTGCTGGCTTTGTTGAAGACGTGGTGGGGGCACGGGTCAGATGGGGCTCCGTAGTGGATGGAATTCATGGTCTTGATGGTGTCTTCGTAGCTGACGTTGGACCATGTGGTCAGGCGACCGGAGTGGGTGGAGGTTGCAGGGGTGGTGGTCTCGGCGGTGGGTGTGGGGGTGTCAGAGTTGAAGCTGTCATGGATGTAGGTGATCTTGCAGTGAAAGAAGGTGGCCAGTGAGTCGCACAGGTCTTGCAATGGGGGAATGTCGTTGGTGTTGGAGCTCGGTTTGGAGAGTTCTTTTACGATGCTGAAGAGCTCTTTGGTGTTGTGTACGTTGTTGTCTAGGCGGTCCTTGAAGGTGGTCCTGATAAGTTGGTGGTGTCTGCGGGTGGCATTCCAGCTTCTGACAGGTGCGCTTGGAGGTCCGGAGGTCTTCGGTGAACCATGCGGCTTTCTTTTTGGTGTGGTTGGTGGCGGAGTTCTTGAGTGGGGCGAGGGTGTCGGCGCAGTCGTTGATCCACTGTTTGAGGTTGATGGCGGCGGTGTCAGGGTTGGTGGGGTTGGCGGGTGGTCTCAGCGCGAGGGTGGTGGTCAGTTGGTCCTTGGTGACCTTGCTCCAGCAGCAGCGTGGCAGCTGTTGGGTGCGGTGGTGTGTGGTGGGTTTCTGGAAGGTGAAGTGGACGCATCTGTGGTCGGTCCAGTGGGGTTCGGTGGTGTGGTTGAAGGTGACGTGGGGTCTTGCGGAGAAGATGGGGTCCAGTGTGTGTCCAGCGGCGTGGGTGGGTGTCGTCACGAGCTGTTTGAGTCCGAGGTTGGCAAGGTTGTCGATCAGGGTGGTGGAGTTGGCGTCGTTGTTGTTCTCAAGGTGGAAGTTCAGTTCTTTGAGGAGGATGTAGTCCGTGGAGGCGAGGGCGTGGGTGCTGATGAGGTCGGCGATGGCGTCGCTGAACTGTGGTCGGGGTCCGGGTGGTCTGTAGACGAGTGTTCCTCTGATGGTGGTGTTGGGGTCGGTGTGGATCTAGAAGTGCATGTGCTCGGCGGCGGTGAGGGTGTCGTCGGTGTTGGTCGATACTCTGAGGGTGTCCTTGTGGATGATGGCGATTCCCCCTCCCACTCCATTGGTGCAGTCTCTGCTGGAGATCTTGTAGTCCTCTGGGATGGCTATGGCGATATCCGGTGCCGAGGTGGTGTTCAGCCAGGTCTCCGTCAGGAAGGCGACGTCAGAGGTGGTTGAGTCTAGGAGGTCCCAGAGTTCGATGGCGTGCTTGCGAGCGGAGCTGGTGTTGAGGAGGATGCACCAGAGGTGGTTGGGTTCTCTGGTTGATGGTTTGGCGGACCGGATGCTGGTGAAGCTGCAGTTCTGGCAGGTGAAGGGCCCTTGGGTGTGCTTTGGGGTGGCCTGGTAGCAGGAGTTGTCTCGTCCGGCGTTGAGTGCGTGGAGGGTGCTGGGGTCGTAGTGCAGTCTGGTGTTGTGGCGGCTTCGGGGTCCAGGGGTTCTGGCGCTGGGCGCGGTCCAGGCGCGGATGGGCGCAGACGGGCTTGCCTTTGGCGCGCCATCGGCGCACAATCGGCGCGCCCGCTGCCAGGTCCTCTGCGCGCGTCTGCTGCGCATCCTGTCGGTGGTTGCCATTTAAGGTGGAGGGAGGGGGCGTGGCTGGGACGAGGGAGCGGGGCGGCGAGGGGGTGTGGCCACGGGGAAGCGGCGGGAAGCGAGTGTCACAGAAGGCAAGAGGGGGGTGGGGGGCTGTGGCGGTAAAAATAACAATAGAAAAAACTAAAATGGCAGAAGGAACAACAGTTGCAGAACAGGCAATGAAAAAACAATAACCCACAAGTATAGCGCTGGCGAGGCTCAGGGGGCTCAAACCCTGCAGGAGGCAGCAGCAGAGCTGAGCGCGATCAGAAGGAGCAGCTGGCGGCAATGGGAGTGACTCGGCCCTTGGGCAAGGTCGAGGTCACCCTGAAATGACCGGGGAAGCCGCTTTTATGAGGCAGGAGCGGGGTGGCGAGGGTGCGTGGCCGCGGGGAAGCGGCGGGAAGCGAGTGTCACAGAAGGCAAGAGGGGTGGTGGGGGGGCTGAGGCGGTAAAAATAACAACAGAAAAAACAAAAATGGCAGAAGGAACAACAGTTGCAGAACAGGCAATGAAAAACCAATAACCCACAAGTATAGCGCTGGCGAGGCTCAGGGGGCTCGAACCCTGCAGGAGGCAGCAGCAGAGCCGAGCGCGATCAGAAGGAGCAGCTGGCAGCAATGGGAGTGACTCGGCCCTTGAGCAAGGTCGAGGTCACCCTGAAATGACCGGGGAAGCTGCTTTATGAGGCGGGCGGCGAGGGGGTGTGGCCGCGGGGAAGCGGCGGGAAGCGAGTGTCACAGAAGGCAAGAGGGGGGTGGGGGGGCTGTGGCAGTAAAAATAACAACAGAAAAAGCTAAAATGGCAGAAGGAACAACAATTGCAGAACAGGCAATGAAAAACCAATAACCCACAAGTATAGCGCTGGCGAGGCTCAGGTGGCTCGAACCCTGCAGGAAGCAGCAGAGCCGAGCGCGATCAGAAGGAGCAGCTGGCGGCAATGGGAGTGACTCGGCCCTTGGGCAAGGAGGCAAGATGAACTTAATAATGTCCAACACTTTATAATATGGGTAATGTAGTGCTTTCTGAACTTTGTCTACGCTTATTAATTTTCACCAATTTATTTTGTTTCTTGTAGGTACTGCATTGACTAAAACCACCGACGGTTTCTCAATTTTGTGTTCTATCCCCAGAGTGTTTATATTTTGGGTGAATCTAAATGAATGACAAAAACTTTTCAATTCAGTGCACGTACTCATTCATGTGTCTGAAATCTTTCCAATGTTGGTTGTATTCTAACAATGGTTTAAAAAGGATGGACTGTTTGAAGTAAAATGCTTTTATATAAATTCAGTTTGAGTAGTTCTGATTGTAATGGATACATTTACCAAATTGTTGTGAATCCTACGTGAAGGCATCAAGTTATGGAATAGCTCTCCGAGGCAGTAGTTGCAGATTAGCTGATATTTGCAGACAGCATGTATTTCTCACTCAAATAGAAATAGGGTAACCTTTCTTCATGCTAATTTTTCTTCCTTTTCTGTTTTGTTTCAAGATTAATCATTTGATCTTGCTTCTTTTAATGTGTTCCTCTGCAACAAATGCAAATCTCGTTAGGTATTTCTGAAAATGTTTCTTGAAATTCAAGAATATCCATTTCCTAATTGGAAAAGTACATTAATGGATTTTCAGCTTCATTCTGAGTTAGCAAGATTTATGGACAATTATTGCTCTCAGAGAGTTCATCAAATCAAATATGTAGTCTGTAATACTGTTAACTTGTTCTGGATTAGAGTGAAGTAGAGCATAATTGAGTTGTTTTAAATGCAATGATGGTGTTTTGGCAAAGTGTAATTTCCGAATAAATTTACTTATTGTTGAATGATGTGTGGAGAGCACCTTAATGTGTTGGAATGTGGTACCTCATATGTGATTTCTGAGGAAACCTAAAGAATGTCTTTGCAGGTTAGAAATGGTTCAAAATGGGCAGACGCGTACGTTTTGTAGTAGTTTCATTCTTTAAAGTGGTGCCGATTTTTTAAGTGTCATCAGAATTGTCCTTAGTTTAAGAATGGATGTGTCTCGAATATTGCTAATAGAAGTGCCACTCATATATGGAATTTTGTTATTTTTCCTCCTCCAAATCATGAGTAGATGATAGCTTTTCTTTTCTCTTTTTTTATGTGCCTACTACATTCCCATGTAGAACTTCATAACACTGGCCTTAATATGTCATGGAAAGGACACAAACATTGTGCTGATAGTAATTTCTTCATGAACGTACGGTTCAGTGCTTAATGTATGTTGCAGAAATGTAGTGTAGTTAGTTGTTTCTTACTTATTTTATGTATTTTATAGGTTGACATTAAACACTCCAGGCTTTTTTATGTGATTCATTATAAAAATAAATAGTTTTCTTTTTACATTAAATGCTTTTTCCACAATATATAACATATGGTTTCTATGTTAGTTTGTCTGTCTTTTTCCTTATGAAAGGAAGTGTTTGAAGCACATTTTTGAGGACACAAGTTTTATAATGCTTTGCAGTTAAATTCCTAATGTTGTGTCGTCTAATGAAAACATATTTTTTTGTTGAAAGGGCAGCAAATGCTTGTTTGGAATGGCTAATTGTGACTACTGGGTTGTTTGGCAACTGCTTCCTACTAACCTTTATACTATTAAAGATTTTTTTATTAGAATTAGTAGATAATTGTACATTAGTCTTAGCCAGTAGTATTGTTTTTCAGTAGGCATCCTCTTCCTCTCCGCTCCATTATTTTATTTTTCCTGTCAGTGTTGTACAATGCATATTTTTTCTTCTTCAGTTATTGTTTTGTAGACATTGTCTTCAATGTTAGGAAAGACAGTAAAAAGTATAGTTTTCACTACTTATTGTCGTAAAAGAAACAGTAACTTTTCTATGGCAGTGTCCTTGTCTTTTTTAAACAGTATTCCCTAAAGCATTATACCTATTTTATGTAGAAATATGTAGACTGAATTGATGAGAAATTAGTTCAAATTTTTCTGTACTATCTTTGATGAAGAATTGAAGTTGTATTGCTATCCAGCAGTCACAAAAGTGTCTGTGACTGTAGCTGCTATTTGGTAGTAGTGGGCTGTGTTGCTAGCCCACTTTCTGTTAAGAACCAATAACATAATGATTTATTTGTGTATTGTATTTCTTACCTATTTGTCTGTTGGCTCTCATTGCTATGAGTAGAAATGGATGTTTCACATGCGTTTGTACTAATTCTGACTTCATGGCTGCTGACTAATTTATTTTGTGACATAACTGTGGTTTTTGATAGTATTGCGTACCAATTGTAGCTCAACAAAATGTAAGCCATCGTTGTTCTTATTTTAAAATTCTAACCCTGTATATATTTGTTTCTATGCCTTGGTGTTCCTCATTCTTGTATGGCAGTGCAGGAGCAAGACGGTTTGTGTATGGCTTGCTCATCACCATTAATTGTTTGGGGCCAGAGAGCATGCAACAAAAATGTATCTTGAAGCACATTTTGGTCTGAAAGGAGTAGACATTACAAAGATTGGGGAAAGAAGTTTGCAATGGAATTCATTACTCCCTCTACTTTCCTCTGTTCATTCATGTGACCAAACATATTTTAATGTAATCCACTGCAGTGGGAAGGATAAAGGCCACATAACTGAAGTCAAAGTACTGTGTTCATCCACTTCTATTTGGAAATTTTTTGGTCTATTTTCTCTGGCTGAGGCATTGAAAACATGATTTTTCAGATGCATCACTCATATTTTTGGAAAATAATTTGGAAACTATAAACATTATTATTCTCATTTGTTACGTCTTAGAATGGGTGCTATAGTGCTTTTCATGCTTTTCAGTTTTTTTATACTTAACTTCTCGGTACCCTAAGAAACACCACTAGTTGCAGCTCAGTGCTTTCCTTGTTTGAACTGCAGTGTCACCTTGTGATGTGAGGCTGAAGTGTGCTTCTGTCTGAACCAAAGAAACAATTAAGCAATGTGTATTTTTATAAAAAGTACATATTAGCTTTGGAGCTGTTTGTTTTATTTAATTCATTTTTTTTAGACAGGAACAAATTGACAAACATGTTTTTTATTGGCTAAATGATAACAATAGTTATAAATATGTAGAAAAAGAATTTGTAGACCCAAGTAGGGACTTGAACCCTGAACCCCCTATTACTATTTTCACCTTACGTACATTCAATTCAACCCCCCACATTATACTTTTACTGACACAATTTACAAACTCTTCTTTTGCCATCATACATTTTACGTGTTTGTCAGCTGCATGTTCTTTCTCTACTGGTTTCTGTTAGCATGCATTTTAAGCGTTGTTAATAACTAAATTACTTTTAGAAATCCTCTGACTTTAAAAAGATTTTCTTATTTTATCTCCCACAACTTTAAAATAATGTTCTCATATTGACACTGATTTACAGCATGTTCATTGGGTGAATGTATTTTGCTTTATACTCTATCCTTTCTCTATTTTCCTACACTCTGCACACATTTATTTTATTATACTTTACTATACAAAATGTCTTATGGATGATGGATAGTATATTTCATTTGATGGCTGCATAGCATCAGTGCAACAAGGATTACATAGATGCGGAATGGTGTGCCAACACATGGTCACAATATTTTGCAGGTTTAACTCTTGGACGCAGCACATGTCTCGTTATGCTTGTAAATGCTATGCAAACATGGATTAAATGGTTATAATATGTTGCACAACATTCTCACCTCTCTTTCATTTCTGAAATATGCTAGGCTCTTTACAATATCAGGGTTTGACTTACTACAGTTATGTTTTAACAGTATGTTTTATGATTAAAACAACTTCTTGTTCCTTGTTCCGGGGAACTCCTCTCCTCGTCAATGTGCCAGCAACGAGATTGGCGCATTGATGAGGAGAGGAGTTCCCCGGTGCATAGCAGACGAGAGCAGCTGTTTGTAGTTCCGGTCGGAGTGACGCCGCAAGTGTTTAAAAAACAGGGAGCCTCAAAGGTTTACTAGTGCTTAAGACCATTAAAGAACAGATGGAATCCAGGTCAGCAATGTAAAAATAAACACACAGATTTTAAAGGTAGATAACGGAAAGGAAGGGGACTAAATATTTTATAAAAAAGGAAATATATGAGAATAAGGAGACCAGCATATTTTCCGATTTTAATCAGAAGTGGTAACTGCAGGTTGATGTTATGCTCTACAGCCTGAGACAGAAGTTGTTTCAATTAGAGTGAAATGAAATAAGGAATTGATTTTACGGTAACCATACAGTGCCATTAAGAGAGTTATATGTTGTCTTGAAAAAGATGGGAAAATAATCGAGCCATCAAAACGCATCGACGCTTCAGTTGCATAATCTGTGGAACAAACATATCCTGCAGATAAATGAGAATACAGTGCATCCAGGATTAGCTAGAAAAGTGTTCCTATCGGATATGCTCTTTTATGACAAAGTATATTGTCTGGGTGTTTCTCTCTAGTACTGGTGTTAGTGTAATGAATGTTATTTGTATATGATAAATTTTTATCTTTGTATCACTAATATGCGTATGGTGGATTTTATGATTCAGTGATACATGGTATGATTTTAAGTAAATTAATTAATAAATGCAATTTTATTTGTGATATATGCTGTTTGTTGTCTATATATAGTGGTCATGTTCTATCATATGGGCTTGATCAAGTGTGATAAGAGAGTGTAATGCAAAGGTGACACGATAGAAACTTTTATGGTGTACCCAAGCTCTTTCATAATGAACGTATAGAATTTTCTACCACGGCATAATTCTTTTTACTGTACATAGTATTGTATACTTGTGTACTTTATTTTGTAAACTAACACAAATTGGAGGCAAACTATATTAATCTAAGCCTGCTTTTTGTATAATATCAAATTCCTTTTAAATAATATTCTCCTTATATCATAATCGACTTTTAACTCTTCTTCCCATGGCAGCACACTTTTTAAGAACATGAACTCATACACATCCCACACATGAACATATTTGCACCACTGCATACACATTATTAACACAAACAACAATACTAGCAGCTTATAACACACTTTACTTTTTAAAAAAATAGAACACTATTTGATAAAAATGTCTCATGGGTACTACATAATCACGAAACATGTTCTTTCTGCAACATCTCAGTTAATAGTCACATTGCTATTCCATTTGGCGGAATATTTCACCTCTTTCTCAATGCACTTTAACCAACAAATACTGTCAAATGTTCTGGTATTCTTCAAGCACACTAAAAGATTGCATGACCACCTACTTTCTCTCAGAAAGGATGACCGCATTTACAGATAGATCCTCATTTGCATTCCGCCCGTAACTGCTTCACTCACCACATTTACAACATTAACCCGGACATCTAGTATTCACCTCTTAACAATACTTCTTTTTCAAGCATATCCCTCATTCTTTTGCAAAGATGATATATTGTGCACATAGTATTTCTGCAAAAGCATTCAATAGGAATACAAAAATACACACAGGGCTCAAAATTTGTGAATGGAATTGAGGTCAAGCTCCTGTGATATAAACTTTGCACTAGGAAATATGCATAGCCTTCAAAACAAACATTGAACAGACTTTCAGTAACTTATATTGAACAACTATTCAACAAGCTACAACTTACAACAAAAAATAGCTTAATCACTCAGACAAAACCTAATGCATTTACTAATGCTTGTTACCATAGGTGAAGGTGCACGGGTACGGGAATCTCTTAGGGGCTCTGCACATGGCCATTGCTTAGCTATCTTACCCTCAACCCATAGATCACTTGGTACCACAATGTCAGGTTTTTTTTATCTGTTCACAGAACCTTCAACATTTTCAATAATCTGTGTTTACCATTGAACAGGATTCTCTGACAGTTTAGGAAAGTTGTTCATGAAAGATCCCCTTAAACTCCATGGCACTTGAACATACCTGGTATCTCCCTCATAGGGAATATTAAAGCTTCATCCTCATCTGGTGGTCCTGGAGGCAGTTAACTGTTTAACTCTACAGTGTCTGGTTGTTTTGTTTATTATATTTTTATTTGGCATATATAGCCATAAAAAGAAAGTGCTGCAATACATACAATTAAAATCTGATTTGTACAAACCCTGTAGCCATAAAACAGTATAAAACACAATAAAATCCTGCTAAAATCGAAAAAAGAAACTCGACCAGACCATAGGGAGAACCCAATTCTTCATCAGCGAGGGGAAGGAATCACTTATACATTAGGTAAACATTTATACATCCACCATAAATAACAAGGGCCAGGGGTATTTCCAAACATTGGTAGCATCACATTTCTGCCCCGCCCCTTTTAAATTATATAACCAATTCCTTCAACGACTCCTGTATAGCAATTAAAAATCTTTCCGTTGCACATGCCACATTTAAAAATCTCATATTTACCAGTAAACTAAGCGCTTGATCCCTACTAAAAATTTCATGGACAGTAAAAACGGGTTTCAAAAATGTTTTCCGTTCTTATAACAACCACAAGCAGTCCAACAAAATATGTGGGCCATTGCATTTTACTTGTAATCCACATGTGCACAGACCTTTTCATTCATCATAGCGGATTTTATCTTCCAATCAGTGTTGCATGGGTTCAGGCCCACTCTAAATTTCAAGTTTATATTTTTAAGTTTTGGGTTAGGCATGGCCTCAATATAGGAGAATATTTGATCGTTAGTCCACCCATTTATCAAGAACCGGGAGGACGGTTTACTCCTCAAATAACCCAAATCTTCCTCTCTGGCCTTCGTATTAATAATAGCACGCAACACCGACTTGGGAATCTGCTGCCCCAGCCTCCATTTGTCTGGTTCTAGGGATAGTTTGACACACAACTTTTGTAGCCTAATTCTAGCTTGGGACACTCAATTTAGTTCGCTAGCCTCTATTTCTTTTTTACAGAGTTTTGCTATTTTGGCGGGCTCCTCTCCATTCATTCTCTGCCAAAAACTTAAATACTGCTTGCATACCCCTAAAATTCCAGGCTGTAAGATGACATTCTACTCGTACAGCCTGTATCATTGTTGACGTGGGGAGTGGAGGAGCTGTTTGATGCATTTACCCTCTTCTAAGTTCCAATCCGATTTACCTCCCAAATATAGTACCTCTACACCCTATTGGAACTGTGGGCATACCAATGCATTAAAAGCCAATAGAATTGGCCGCAGAGAGGGGCCTCCATACTTTTGCTTAAAATGTTTGAGGCCCCATACTGAAGAGAGCACCTTTGATTTAAGTGACTGTATGTGATCCCTCCAATTTAAATTATTGTCGAACCACATACCCAAATATTTGTATCTATCCACTTCTTCCACTCTAACCTCTCTCAATTTCCAGTACAGGGAGCTCTTCTTTTTTCCCAATACCATTATTTTGTTTTTTTCTAGGTTGACCGTGAGGCATTTTTTTAGGCAATATTCGTCAAAAATATCCAGTTTTGTTTGCAAGCTCAACTCTGTCATATCCATTATCACTAAGTCATCTGCATATAACAGACAAGATATATGGGTCCCTCCCATTTTAGGGCTTACCCCACCTGCCCTACTGAATATATTGGGCAAATCGGATAAAAATAAGGAGAATAATAATGGGGCAAGAACACAACCCTGCCGCAAACCATTCATTATATCGATTTTGTTAGATAGGGTTCCCTGGGTGTCCAAGATAACCCTGGCCCAATTACTTGAGTGCATTTCCTGGATTAAAGCGAGTACTGCCTTGTTGATTCCGAGCTCTGCTAGCATACTCCACAGTAGACTTCGATCTACTGAATCGAAAGCAGCTTGGAAGTCCACAAAGCAGCAAAACAGATTACCTCGACCTTCGATTGCCCATAGACTGAGGCAATGGTCAATGGTTGAATGGCCCTCCTGAAACCCACCTCGCGCTATTGGTATTATGTTATACTACTCTGCCCAGGATTTCACTACG
Source organism: Triturus cristatus (assembly GCF_964204655.1). Classification (NCBI taxonomy): domain Eukaryota; kingdom Metazoa; phylum Chordata; class Amphibia; order Caudata; family Salamandridae; genus Triturus; species Triturus cristatus. Next base: position 319,619,629 of record NC_140593.1, on the reverse strand, counting down.
CCTAGTAGTATTTTAGAGAAAACATTCTCCCCTACATCCAGCAAACTTATTAGGCGGTAATTCTGAGGTAGTGTAGCATCCTCTTTTTTATGAATTGGCCCCCTTCCAACTTTCTGGGAATACTCCCGATGTTATAATATGTTGAAAGGTCGCATTAAGGAACCTTGCCCACCAATCTGTACTATTTTTTAATATGATTGCAGGTAGATTATCTGGCACTGCTGCTTTGGTTAGCTTTAGAGATTGAATAGATTATTTTATGTTTTGAATGGAGAAGTGCAGCCCTTGTAGTTCTGACTCCTCGTACCTTATTTCCAGGGTCTTTTCCCTATTTATACCATTGTACAGTTTACTCAAATGGCTAGCCCAGTCATCTTCACCCACTAAACACCGCGTTTCCTCCTGTACGTTTCCCTCTTTTACCAGACGCCAGAATGATCTTATATTATTTGTGTTTATCACGTCTAACATTGTATCCCAATTTTTGGCCATATATTCTAATTTACTGTCTCTCAACTTATTTTTATATTCCTGTTTTGCCATTCGGAGGCTCTCCAAAGTTCCTTTCTCTTGCCTTTTTCTTCACTGTCTTTCCCATTTTCGTACCCCCAATTTTAACTTCCTACACTCATTATTAAACCACCCATTTGTTCTCGCTTTTTTCTTAAAGGCGGGTCCTGCTTTTACCTGGATCCTTAGATAATTTACGACCTGCTCTATTGTATGCTCATACCGGGTTAAAATTGTATCACCTTGCACCACTTCATCCACAGCCCTATAATCAATTATTAAATTATTAACCAATTTCAGGCTGTCCTCTGTTATGCACGTAGTTATACGTCTAGGGTATTCAATCTGTAAGGGAACCACTTTTTCTCTTTCCGACTCTTGTTCCATCTTTATTAGTAATTGGAAGGGGCAGTGGCCGCTACCTTCACACTGCAGTATTTTAAATCATTCTACTTCCTTGAAATACCATGCGTTTATAAAGGCGGAATCAATTGGGCAATTCTGATTCCCTATGCGGAAAGTCTTCCTTGCAGGGCGGTCGGTATTAGACCGTCCATTGGCACTAAATAATCCTATGGATCCAAGAACTCTTACTAAATGTTTATCTCATGCGGAATTGCCAGCGCAAGCAAAACTTGCTGCCGGTACAGTGGTTAAAAGGTCTTTAAAATGTTTATCGCTATGGGAAGGATCTAGTTTATGGTTAAAGTCTCCTAAGACCATTATCAGAAATGGTGCTTTTGTTGTACTAATAGCCTCTAGATCCTTCTCTAGCAGATCCAGTTGCTTTTCATGGTCTAATATTGCACCTGGCTGAATATATACATTGATCACAACTATTAGTTCCCTTCCTCACATACCCCTATACCGTTCTACCTGGCAGGCTAATAGCCACCTACATTTCACTTTTAAATTGGTTATTTTATTTGCTCTTTTTGATGATACCAGCGTAATCAACCCCACTGAGGGGCGCCCTAGATTCATTCGTACTGCCTCTTTAGTGAGAATAAAAAAGCCATCAATAGGTTCGGGTATCTCACACAGCCAGGACTCTTGAAAACACAAAATATCATAGCTACCCAACATTTCTCTAAAGGTGTCTTGGGATAGCTGTCTTCTATACCCCCCTATATTCCATGAGAGTGTCCGTAGGCTGTGTGAAGACCCTAATTCCTAATCCAGCTCAGGCAACCCTTCGTCCATACTATTCCCCCAATTTATTGCAGATTCGAACAATGGCTCAAATCGATTGCTCAAGGCCGGCCCTTTGCGCTATTTGTTATTGTTACTTTTAGCCCTCCTTGATTTTTATCAGTGCGTGTTCTTCTATATTGGGCACCTAAAATGTCATACTGTATTTTCTCTGGGCGTAAACCTGCGTGATAGGTGAGGGTCCCAGAGTCCCCGGGGTTACCCTCATCTATACCAAGTTGGCAATCATACACAAGACTTATTCCCTCCTTTTCCAGTTCTCCCTCTGCCCTTATCACCATCTGCTTTACAAATTCAGAATAAAAAAAGCACCTTTGTTACCTCATTTCCATCTGGATTAGTTATAAAACCTATTTGTCTGATCTCATCAGAAGTAACCCCACCCAATGTGGGGCATTTGGCCAGTATTTGTAATAGGTTGGAGCGATTTAAGGGGTTTATTTTCCTTCGCCGCTTTCTCCCTCTCCTTTGCCCCCATGGTTTCATATACACCCAAAGGTGCTCACTATTATCATGCTTCCTGATGTTCCCGCTACTCCTCCCAACTACTATTGCAGACTCTGACTTTGGGCAGCCTCTTATCCCAGGTTGGTCTAGAGAGGGCTCTCCCCTTATTCTCCTGTTGGTTAGATCGCCCTCCCCCCTATGCCCAGTTCTCCTTTGGCTCTCCGGGCCTTGGGGTTGCAAACTTCCACAGAAGGTGTTCGTCCTCGTCACTGTAGCTTTTCTATTTCGGATCCCTCCTACACTCGTTTTATTCCTAACTCCACCTCTTGATGACTTCTTTTGAACCTGTATTGTCATACCTTGTTTATTGCTCTCCCCTGACTGTAAGCCCCTTGTCTTTTTCAGCTTTATCTGCTGCTTCCTTCTGTTCCTATGCTCGGGTCTATACCTCCTAATCGCCCATAAATTCTCCCTTTAATTACTAACATAGGGCATTTTGAGATATATTCTGTCGGGGTTTTTTTAATCTGTGTAACATCATCCTCTCTCGCACATAATGATACATATAACTCCTGATCCCTCTTCTCCACTACTGGGCGAACTATAGTCGGCATGCAATTATTAATTTGTTTTAGTTCTTCTGCTATCTGTTGTAGTTGGGTTTTATGGGCTGTCGCTTGCCCATTATTCTCGACTAAAGGTTCTAATATTGCCTGCAGAGTCTTTTGCAGTAGAAACATCACCTTTAGTAATGATGAGGCCGGAGTTGCTGTCATTTCAAGTGCCAAAGATGACTGTGGAGTATCTGGGGAAATAGAATCCCATTGTGTAGTATCCTTTCCCTTCCTCTCCTGCCCATAAGCTGTCTGTTGCAATACTTCATTATCTACAGAGGGACGATCCCTTCCACTACGGAAAAGGCGGGGTGATGACGATAACCTAGGTTCCAATGAGAACAACCCCCCTTCGTTTACCCCCCTTGTTCGCCCAAGTCTTGGTCCAAAGCTGGGAGTATAGAGTCGTTTATTTCACTCATTACAGTCCTTTGGCTCATTGTGTGATCCTTATTATTAGAACCACCTAACACGGAGAAATGATCACTGACATCCAGATTCTTTTTAAAATATTTCCCTACAATTTTTTTATAGATTATCCCAAGGAAGTTCCACTTGCTTCTTCTGCAGGGAGTAACAGTTTCTCTTGCCTGCTAGGTGTCATCATTTCTTCTAGGAGTTCAGTACTAGTATTTTCCAATGACTTTTGGTGCTGGTCCTTCTTGCACTTTCTTAATACATCGGCTTTCGGTCCCTTTTTAACCTCATGTACTTTCACTTTTGGAGGCATTTCCCTTATGCCCTTATTCCCTATGGATTTGCCTAGGTATGGAGGAGCCAGTGCAGATTCAAATTACAGGTGCCTCTAGGCCTCCACACTTTTCCACTCTCGCTTTGGTCTCCTCGCTCCTGTCAGTCTCACAAAGCAAGGTTCGGGTTCAAAATCCTTTTTCGGAAGACCCGAAACTATGCAGAAGTGTGGGTCAGGGCTAATGAGGTCAGTGCGCTAATGAGTGCGAGGAGCGGATACCATATACCAAAATGTCAGGTAATCAACTTGCAGGATGAAACTAGGAATTTTGAGGCTCACCTGGGGCACCTCTCAACCCGCACCTGGTCAAAACCGAGCCATCTCCACAGACTGCCTCCCCTGACCCCCCCAGTACAGAGATTCTCTCTCTCGGCTGCACCTCTCCCAAAAAACCACCGCTTGTTACCTTCACTTATTGCCTCCACTGTGCCTTTCAGCTGTCCCCAGCTGTCTTCACCAGGTGCCAAACCTTCTTTCCCGTCCACCGCCAACATCAGCCCCTCCGCCTGTCCACCGGGGATTTTGTCCGGAGAGTTAGGCGGGGTTTGGGCAGGTAAATCTAGGTGAATCCGGGCACCGGGGGCTTTTTACGGCTGATTTCCGCGGCCGCCCGGCGTCGGCATCAAAGATTGAACTGCCGTGCTGTGCTGCGGCAACAACAACGAAGACACGGGCAGAATTCCCTGATTCCTCAGCGATCCAAAACGATCCAGGAATCTGGTATTTTAAGAGGGCGCGCGCTGCTTTAAAAGTAAGCAACAGTGGTTCCTCTTCAAAGTTGTGGCCTTTCCGCCATGCAGGGGACGCTGCTCTGTCACCCAGTACGGTATTTTAAAGTCATAGAAGCAGTAGTGAAAACCAATAACGTGACTCCCTAAACCAAGCACCCAGCTGGGACAATCTGCGTTGGTGGCACAAGGTGGAGCCTGACTTGCTCTCTAATCTGACAAAATTGCCCACTTCTGAATGCAGTTAACCAGTCTGGCAATGGGCAACGTCATTCCTAAAGATCTCATAGGGACAATTGCCACATCATCTAACTGTCTCCTGAAACTGTTCTGTAAAGGAATACTCTTGAAGAGAACGACCTCATAATTCTTTGCCAATTCTGTCAGCTTCTCATGTGCAGTAGCTGCATAACCTGTAAGTTCTTTACCCAGATATATCAGTTAATTTTCCTGGAATTTATTCAATGTGAAATGTCTAAACCTCCCCATATGATTTCTTCCACTTTTACCTTTAATTTTGATATATCTTGGTGTCTCGCCCTTTCTTGAATCATGGATGGTCTTTCTGTTTCTGACGTTCCTCTATTCTCAGGAGTTTCCTTAAACAATTGGGGCAAAATCAAATTATTGAATGGTCCCATTTTCCCCTCTACAACTGGAGTTGTAAAAAAAGGTTTCTTCCTCCTCATTCTCATTTTATGGTGGGGTCTAGGCAACAATTTGTGAGGTTTTGCAACATTGCAATAAACCCTTTTGTAGTTACTCCACCCACAGCCCTTGGAATAGCAGAATTCAGAGCATTGTTTACTAGTGCAGGTACAAAAGGAATTGCTAATGTCTGACATGATATTTCTTGTGACATTAGTGCAGGGACAGTCACAGTAGAAGCTGAAACGCCTGTAGCAATTACATTAGTGTCCGCTTCAGCAGGTGCAGCTTCAATTGAGTTTGTTGCAAGTGGTACTCCAATCTGAACTACATTCGGGTCAACAGGGGCTGTGGCAACTGTACCTGTTAGATCTGAAAGGCTTAGGGTGGTCTTCCCCCAAATGTTTTGCCTCCCCCGCCTTATTTTCACTGATCCTATTTTTGCTGGCCTTAAGACTCTGCACACTTTACCACTAGTGACCAGTGCTAAGGTACATGTGCTCACTCCTTGAAATGTGGTAGCATTGGCTTATCCACGATTAGCATTTTTAATTTACTTTTTAATTTTAAGTCCTTAGTACAGTGGAACTACTTACACCCAGGGCCTGTAAATTAAATGCTACAGGTGGTCCTGCAGCACTGCTTTTACCACCCACTTAAGTAGCCCCTTAAACATTTCTCAGATCTGCCATTGCAGCCTGTGTGTACAGTTTTAAACTGCAATTTTGACCTGGCAAAAGGAAACCTTTTGCCAGGCTTAAACTTTCCTTTTTAATGCATATAAGTCACCCCTCTGGTAGGCCTTGGACCAACCAGAAGGCAGGGGGCAGTATATTTAAAAGGTTGGACATGTTCTTTCAAGTTTTACATGCCCTGATAGTGGAAAAACTCACTCATTCATTTTTGACTACTACAAGGCCTACATTTCTCATAGGCTAAAATTGAAGTTGCTTTATTACATTTAATAAATGATAATTTCCAAATGGTAGCAGGTATCTAGTTCATGTTTGGTGTCTTTGGAATTGTAAATAAAAATCCTCTCGCATGGTAAAGTCGGATTTTAAATTACAATTTTGAAAATGCCCCTTTTAAATAGTTGCCATTTTCCTGCCTTAGCCATTTAGTGCCTGTAGCCTGTCTCTGAGTTACATGACTGGGTGCTGCTGACAGTTGGGCTTTGTGTATTCCTTCTAGACATTCACACATAATAGAGAGCTTAGGTGTGACTGGATGACCCATCACTGCCAGGATGGGAGAGTGGAGCTGGGTACAGCCCTACCTACACTTGAATAGGCTGTGTACTGCCTCCACACAAAGTGCTACATATCACCCATAGTTAGGCTAGAGATAGGGAAGGAAAGGCAGGAAGCCTGTGCACTTCAAAAAGAATTTATAAAAACTTCTCCAACCTTCCAGAGGAAGGGCATCAGGTATAAATATGGGACCTCAGACACCACCTCTTCAGTATAATTCTGGACCTATGGATAGTCTGCCAGGTAGAAGGACTGCTGTACTACTGAAAGGATTGCAACTCCATCTCACTGCTGCTCTGAAGGAACTGTTGCCCTGCTGTGCTGACCTACTGCCTGCTGCTCGCTTGCCTGGGTAAGAAGGATTGGACCTCCATCTTTAAACTCAGAACCCAAAAATAAATCTAAGTGCTAGTTGGCTGTCTTCGTGACTAAAGCCTGAGGGACAGAAGACTCCTACAACCTTCAACCCAGTACCTTAACTCTGCCATTTGTGAGTCCTACCCTACCCCCTACCAAGTGGTGCCATCCCAGTTCTGGATCCTTGGAAGTGGGTCTGAAAGTGCTCTGCCAGTCCATCTGTGGAACATGACTACCCTGGTCATGATGCGGGCTACAACATCCTCTCTGAGAGTGAGGAGCTCAGGGATGTTGTTGTGTGTCAAAAAGAGGTATCCTAAAAGCTATGAGAGAGCAAGGTGTGGTAAAGGGAATGAATGAGAAATATATGTGAGCTAAAACTAACGCTGCAAAATGCCAATGACTGATTGAATAACCCCCAGACATAGTTATTTGTTTTAATCCTAACCTACGGACACCCCATTAAAGTCTACATTGGTGTTTCGCAGCATTAGTTTTAGCTCACATATATTCCTCAGACCCAGGCGCCCATTTGGTATTTTTGTAGTCCATCTGTGAACCCAGCAGAAAAGATGCATCTCCTCAGATATGCACAGCAAACCTGAGCAAAACTGATGCATCGCCTCTGCTACGAGAGTTCTCCAACACAAAGGACTACACATTGACCTCAGAGCCCGTTTCAGAACTGTTGCCTGTATGAAGCATTCCCAACACAGGCCTTTGCATTACAAATCTCTCATCAAACTTAGCCTTGATGATGATGCAGCTTCTCACATTACAGCCATATAGCTCCTCATATAGATGCATCGCCTCGGCTAAACGACATATCCTCGACAACGAACTTCCCATCATAAACCCTCAATGATGTGATGTTTGACGATGATGCATGACCTCACATTACAGCTCTGCAGGTCCTCAGAACCAATGCATCCCCTTCGCTATTCAACGCATCCTCTATTCAGGACTTTGCAATCCTCCACAAACCAGAATTTAAGAGGTACTGTAGTTCAATGGGCCACAATGGGACTCTGTAGCCAGCCGTGCTCCATGTTGGTCAGCCTGAACTTGTGACTATGTCCCATTCTGGCGTAACCAGATATCCACAGTTGGCACTTATCCATAGTTGGGCCTTTGTATTTTTGGCACTATATTTACTGAAATCTTTAAACCTATATATCTCTGGTTCTACTGGTTGAATTTTATCATTTTGGTCTTGCTTTATTTATTAAAGAATAATCTATTTGTCTAAGTCTGATGTGGGATTTTTTGTTGTGTGTTTCACTGTGTTACTGTTTGAAGTGTTGCACAAATACTTTACACATTGCCTTAAGTTAAGTCGGACTGCTCAGTGGCAGTGTACCTGGGGGCTGAACACAGATTCATTTGGGAGTGGTTTGTGACTTCAGCTTGACAAGGATTGTGGTTTCTGCTTGAGTAGTGTTTACCCCCCTCAACCACTAACCTAATTTCTTACAGTACCTCTAGATGTTTTAGAACTTTCTGAATCTGATGATAGAGGAACATCCAAAATATCATCCCCAGAATAATTTCCAGAATCATTTTTTCTTACAGTCTCATCATCTTCGTTTCCCTGCTATTGATTAATTTTAGTAATTTCCATGGTCAATGTAGAGTACATTCAAGCTCCCTCAAACCACATTTCCTCCACGTATGCCGTTCTTCATCCCATTTAGCATTGGCGTAATTACCACAATTTTTGCTCTATCCTGATACCTTTATTTCTCTTTGATGTGAACTGCACACTCCCAAGCATTTAATGCTTCATATTGTGCAGGTCTAGGAGGTGGTTTCTTTTCATATTATTTTTCCCTTAAATTTTCAATAACATTTAAATCAAGTCTACCATACGGTGGAAAACTTAATGCTCCCACCTTTTCAGTGATCTTGTGTCACAAACATGTATGAAGTGCTATATTTGTCACCACGTATTGATCTGACATTCCTTTCGGTGGAGCCTCCTTGCTCTCATGGACAGTGACTCGCGCATCACACCTCATTACATCTCTAAGGGTTTTGAAACATTTCGTAAATACAATGATTTAACAATAAAATACGCAAAGTCAATGCAATTATTTGTTCAAACCACAGTTCAAAACAGATCAATATTCACACCTAATGCCAATGCAGTTATTTCCTATGTAGACCAATCCCAAAGCAAAACCGAAGGACTCATTAATGAACCGCCAGTGCAATACCAGTTGACCTATACCAGTGCAGTACTCTCTGATGCACTTCTCACAGAGGTTCAGTTCCCTTTACAATTTCCTCTTACACTAAATTCCACAACTTCAATCATGCACAATGAACTAATAACTCTTGTCTACTCCACTAAAGCATTTAAAGTAGTTCATTCACACAGGTTTTGGCCAGAAATTCACTTTGAGCTTCCATACACAAAGATGCAATCTCAACCAGCAGAAATCAACCTGACTCATGTAGTTTCCCCTTTGCACAAAAGCTTCTAATAGCACCAATCACAATTAGTGCAATAACAACAATCTGTTATGGTCCCTATCTCAATTGTGCATTTGATGGTACCTCACAAACTGACACCACAAAAACATTAGCAGACAAGTAATAAGACAATCAAACACATTAGCAGACAAGTACTAACACAATCTCTGCTCTCTCTCAGGATCTTGGACTGCACCAAATCTGACAGCAAATTCAATTGCTCAGGTTCAAACATGTATGCACATTTATACAATTAAATCATAGACCACTAAAATGCAAGACATACAACTTCAACACAATAGCATAGCTCTCCATAGACTATTGTGATGCACAACCTTTTTGATACTCACACCTCCACCACTAATAAATGTTTTCTGAGCTGCCGAACTCCCTCAGTCTCCACACTCAGGCTCTGAACTTTAGTGACATGGATGATTCTGTACTTAAGCAATTCAATTAATATTTAGCTCCTTTTCTCGAGTGACATTAATCGTCACTCTGCTACCACTTTTTGGAGCATGGAATCTTGCATCCTAATCATCAAGTATAAACATTACATAACCCCCACCATTCGTCATTTCGACCTTTGTTCGTTGATGAGGAGAGATGATAGGGAGCTATCTTTTAAATCAAACACCATAAACATGGAAGTCCATTTCGGGCTTTAGAAAAATCAATAAAGAAAGTTAGTGTGAGTTAAATGGCTTTATCAACAAATTATTTAGTAGATTATTTGGTCATCATTATTGCTCATTCAAATAATCCATGAGTCAGTATCTTAAAACAAGTTAAACTGCCACAGTAAGTAAGAATTACAAATAAAATGGAGGAAATACAGCACGTGTGTTCCATAATCCCCAATATAATGAATAGAGGTTTAGGCATTAAAAGGCAATTTCTCAAATGAGCAAGGTAAGGTGCCAGTTTCAGAAACCCTAACAAAGGGTTGCAATGAGAGAATGAAAATGCATGAAGTCTTAGCACTTAAACAGTGGAAATTAACAATATCTGCAAAGTATTCTAAGCTGTAAATTAACCTGCGGATCTTGGGGCTCATTATGATGTCGGGCAGAAACTTTCTGCCCAACACAGAGTCAGAATCGGAACCGACCGACTCGTGGATGGCAGTTCCCCCCCCACGATTACGATGCGACCGAATACCATTCTGTTGGATTGCTATTGTTTCCTATGGGAGCTCTTGTTCCGCCAGACAACCGGCTGTAACACAGGCTCCTATGGGGGAATAGGGGTTGTGAGTGGAAAACCCTGCACACCTTTGCAGGCACCCCATGGTGCCTGCCACACAGTGCAGGGTTTTACAGGGGGGTCTCTTAGGTACCCTCTCGGCCCAAACCTGAGGCCGCAGGATAAAGAGGGCTCTGTCAGGGACCCCCAAAGTCACTATCGGATAACCTCTTCGTGTCGGACAGGCCGATGCGGAAAGGCTGTTGGAAATCAACATTCTAATCCCGAGGTCGGATACGCAATCAATTGGGGTGTACGATGCGGTTCCGTCTGACAGGAATCCTCCAATAGCTGTTCGGAACCTGTTCGGAATGTCCGCACGGCTTACCTTCTGACCACAAACATCGTAATCAGTCGGGTGGATTGTAAACCGGCCGAGACGGTCGGGAGAGCTACGATGTGTTCGAGGAGAATCTGACTATCGGGAGGAGGCTTTCTGCCCGACATTGTAATCGGCCTCTTATTCTCTTAGTAAGAAAGGGAGGAGCTCTGATGGGTGCTCTCCTCTCCTCGGAACACTTACAAATATAGTTCTAACAAAACATTATTACAAACAAAACTTGTGTTTCCCTGTTCCTACTGACCAATCACTTCTCAGCAAACTCTGGGAGCCGGTAAACTCTCTCATTTCTAACATCTTCAGAACAGAATACAGAATCGAGTCCATGAATTGTTACACTGATCACATCTTGGGATTCAGACAGTTCTTCCCACGAGTCACATTTCCTGCCATCTCCTCTCCTCCCATGAGACCCACGAGTAGGCCTGGGCGGCAAATTCCGTTCCGCTCGCGGAATTTGCGTAATTTGCGTAATTTCGCGTTCCGCGGAGAACGCAAAATTGCTCAAAAGTCTGTTTTCCGCGATTTCGCGAAATTTTTGCTTGTTCGCGTTCTCAAAATGCATGTTTGCGAGAAATTTCTCCTCGAGCACGCAAACAGCAATTGCGAACAGTAAAAAGCATCGCGAACAAGCAATTCCGCGTGTTCGCGGAATTTCTGCGTGTTCGCAGAGATTTTTTACCGTTTCGCGGAGATTTGCGTAACGCAATTACGCAAATTCCGCCCACCCCTACCCACGAGTCACATTTCCTGCCATCTCCTCTCCTCCCATGAGACCCTCACTATCAGTTGTCTAATATATAATAAATGCCTATTCACTAACTAACAGAAGGCTTCCTGAAAGTTGCAGCATCTGCAATTGAAGAGAAAAGCATCTTGTGCAAGAGAACATTTGAATGCCAAAATAGGCCTCTTAATGCTAACGAGCAAAGTCAAGATTTATTCTGGCATTAGTAATCAGCCTAATATAAGTCAAATAAGTATGTTAATTTATTTGTGTGCTTTTAATGTCTAAGTGTGATTGCCAACCACAAATTTTATTTATATTATACATGTGTTATTCAGCATGAAATTAACAATTTTTCAGTTAAATGTGTTGATTTTGCAAAAATGAGGGAAATCTCTCCACCACTTCTTTTACCCCATTGTCTAGTATATCTCTTTACTTATCTGAGATGCTTTCTTATTTCACAGATTTTACATGTGAAAAAGCTGCTTCTTAAAAGGAAATACAGAGCAGCGATTCGCATTTGTGTGCATGGGGAAAACTAGGCAGCTACTACATTACTACAGCATTGTTGACGTTGTGCAAATATGTGTACTACTTCATAGATATAGAGACTGGGAAATGTTACATCTCTGTAGAATTCTGGTAGAATCAGTATTGTTAAAATATGACAGATATGAGTGTTACTTGGTGCGCGGGTTTTTGAAGAGGTACTTGAACTTACTAATATTGATTTTGTGGATTGACATGAGTAGTTTTCTTTGTTATATACCAGTTATGAGATCAGTTTCCTCTCAGTTTCTAGCCTTGTAGCATTGTTCTTGAGACCCATGCTTTCAGCATAGGAATGTTTGGTTACATTTTCTTCTAAAGTGTCTGTTTGCCATTCTTTTCCCCCAAACAGATTTGGTTGGGGATCTTCAATGTGTAGTCTTGTTTCAATCATATCTACCCTTGGTCAGTATGGTTGCTTTAGCATTACATTGAACCATTTGCCACAACATTACCAATAGGTTCCTTTGAGTACTGACTAGCCCTCATTTTCAGTGTAAAACTGCTTGTAGATGCTGCACTGTTTTGACCAACTCACTGTCTCAGTGCACTTTAAAATGCACCATTTACAAGCACATTTCAGAAAAATAGCTCGGGATGGGGGTGGACCACAAAACTTCTGTCAAGATGTTTCTTTAAATCCTTTCCATTTTTTTGCCACGGTTAATGGCTTAAAGTGCTTTACAATTCGCCTCACACTGGGCTAAAATAACTTCAATCATTTAAGGGACATCTACCTTGTTTGATTTGGGCCAGTGTGACGCTTGCTATGTGCTGCCTGACAATGACACTGTTTTCGTTAATGCTCTGTTTATAAAGGGCTCCTACTAATATATAATATGAGACAACAGTATGACCTTTACGGTATGATCAGCCCTCTTCCTGCATCTGAGTAATAGAAAACAAACCAAAACAAAATGCGTGAAGAAAAAAACAAAATGCTTTTTAGGAACACTATACCTTAAAGATTTCCAAAACATGTACACTAATGTATTGCATGGCCAGTAGGTGCAACCATTGCTATGTTTCGACAGTAAGGAGCAAGATGCCATGTAGATGGCCTGAGAGCACATGGCAAATGGATTTCAAGAGAAAATTCTTTAACATACCACAGCAGACCACAGTATAACATAACACAGCACAACTTTATATCATATATTGTGATGTAAAACCACATGGTCAAATAAATGCAAGATCAATGTTACCGCACCATTTTACTACATGTGTACATGTCTACATTCTGACTTGGTGTTAATACATCCAGATGGAAATCCGTGGGCCAATTTGAAATTCCGCCACCACTCGGATTCTAATATTGTGTGGAAACCTCTTTTGTGTCCTTTGGATGGATCTCCAGCCTCAAAAGTGTTTGAACACGTTCAGAAAGTTATAGTTGTCTTAAACATGCGTAGGTCAACTGAAATATAAAGACATTGTCAAAGGGTTTCACAGCATTTGATATCATGTTTGTTTGAAATGTACTAACTTAAAAACAAGTTGTACTGAAAAAAGGTGTGACAGAAACACCAAATGAAAAGTAGTAGCAGTCAATCACCAAATGATTAAAGACCATGCCAGTGACTTGTGTGTCAGACCCGCTCTGTTGACTCAGATCTGCGTTGTACAAGAACGTGACAATTATGACCTTGCAAGTACAATGGAGAAAGTGGTGAAATAGAAATAATGACTTTCATTTTGATTGAGTACGAAATGTCAGCACAAAAATAATTGGAGTCATCTGGGACATTGGTGATGTCCAAGACATTCTACCACCATTCATGTGGTTGAGTAAAATGTAATAGCAAGTAGGAGTTGTTCTTGTTTTCAATTATCCATCACCAAAGTTTGCTATTAGTTCTCAATTTTATTTCAAAAACATTTTTGGAGGTAGAACAGCATCAAATAACGTAAAGAATTTTGAATTCATTTTTTCTGAACATATACAGTAAACTTTGCCAAACTGCATATTTTAGTAGATTGTGCATAATAATGTTGGTTATTCTGTTTGTGGGTCATTGTTCCTAAAATAGAGTTCCCCTTTCATCTCTCACTGTTCCACAGCGAGGGCAATTTGATTAATTTGATTTTGTAGATGCTTGATATCTTTCCTTTAATCACTATTCCGATCAGAAGTATACTTGTCGTTGCCGCTGAACTGTTGCTAGGTTACATGACAGAAGTCCAAATTAAATTAGAAGGTTCAATATTGCTTTAATTAATGCTCTTATAAATCTATGTGTTTCCTCTTCAACACACTCATTGACAGTCATTTATAAATTTCAAGCACAGAAACATCCTGGCACATATAAAATTTTGCACAAGCATGGGTTTTCAATTTACACAGATGCAAATGAATGTGGAATAAAATGTTTTACATACTTTTCACATGTGTTCTTAGTACTTGATCACTGTTATGCCAATTCAAACACCTGTAATCTCAATTAAATGCTTCTAGTGGGCCTGCAACACATATTGTACCACCTACTTAAGTAGCCCCTTAAAACATATCCCAGGCATACCATTGTAGCCTGAATGCAGTGTTAAACTGCCAGTTCCACTTGACAATATATTCCCCTTGTCAAGCCTTAAACCCCCATTTTATTGCATATAAGCCACCCCTAAGGTAGGCCCTGGGTAGCCCATTGGGCAGGGTGCATTGTGATTAAAAGGTTGGACAGGTATTTAAAAGTTTTACATATCCTGGTTGTTGAAAACTCCTAAATTCGTTGTTTCACTACTGTGAGACCTACCTCTCCCATAGAATATCATTGGATTGCCTTACATTTATTAAGTGCTAACGTTTGATTGATAACAGGTAAGCATTCCATGTCTGGTGTCTGAGAAATTGTACTTAAAAGTCCTCTTTAATAGTAAAGTTGGATTTTAAGTTTCAATTTTGACATTGACACTTTTAGAAAGTTGGCATGTTCCTCCCTTACCATTTGGTACCGGCAGCCTGTCCTAAGTCACATGACTGGGTGTAGTTGACAGTAGGACTTTGGTTATTCCTTCCAAACAGCCACACAATACAGGGATTAGGTTACCTGGATGAGCCATCAACTGGCAGGATGGGGGATGGAGCTAGTTACAGCCCAACTTGCAACTGAATAGGCTGTGCTCTGCCTTCACACAAAGGTCTTGTCACCCCTCTATTGTTCATGCAACCAGCTTGGGGCAAGGGCAGGGAGTCAGGAAACTTCAAGAATGTCCAAGTTGATTCTCTAGAAACTTCTCCTACTTCAAAGAAGGCACCAGATGTAAATAATATGACCTTTGGTCTGACTCTTCAGTTCACTTTCTGAACCTGCAGATGTACTCTCAGAGGAATTGCTGCTGCTTTGGCCTGCTGTTTACTACACAAGACCGGTTTTCTGCACCTGAAAGGACTGCTTTGCTGCCTGGAGCCTGCCTTGAACCCTCAGAGGCCTGCCCTTCCTCTTGAGCCCTGTTTCATCACTTGAACACAAGACTACCAGAGTGACTGCACAAACTACTTGGCTGTCCTACTGAAATGAGCCTCAGGAACAGAAAAGGCTCCAACCACCTGGATGCAGCCTAAGTTAGTTAATACCTCCATGTGGTAAGCCTCCAGTCCTGTACCCTTGGCGGTGGTGCTAAAGGTTCCCAGAGAGCCAAAATCCAAAACTTAGGATTTAGAAAATGTTTGGCTGAAACAGTTCTGAGAACCGAGAGGAGACTGAGAAGGACCTGCTCATCTATCCGCCCAAGTTCAACCTGACTTTGGGGCAGTTCCAACTACGTTCTTCATGGCAGCAACAAATTCTGTTCAACGGTCTTTCAACCAAGGGGTATCCGGCCATGTTGAAATCTCATCAGCTACTGCCTCCTGCTTTGTCCCGCTAGAGATTTTCAACTTCTAAAAAAGAGTCTAAGCCTGAATTTAAAATTCTAAACGCGACCTAGTCCAGCGGCTCCTCAACAATGCCTCCTCCTCGGATACCACTTGCAGCATTGCCCCGCTGAACTTTACCTTCTCTGAACCCTTTTCTTCTAAGTTTCTTCTGAGTCAAAAGGTAATTGCCGACCCGGCCCTATCCACTTCTTCTATCCGACTTGGGCTCCATCGCGGTTGGCCATATTTTCGGGATTGACCCAGCCTTGTGCACCTAGATGTCAGTGATTGGCGCTTTGATTTTTTACGGGTTAGCTTTTACCTTAAATTTCAAAAATTCATAACTCGAGTTCTACTGATTGGATTTTTTGTTGTTTTGGTGTCAAAAAATGTATTATAGTTCCCTCTCTTTTTCTAAATTGGTGTAGGATTTTCGATGTGTAGTGTGTTTACTTTATTGCTGTTTGTGTGCTGCAAAAATACTTTATACATTGCCTCTAAGTTAAGCCTAAATGCATTTGTGCGAAGCTACCACAGGGTTAAGCACAGGTTAATTTAGAGACTTTTGTGGAAATGTGGTTGCTGCGTGAACAGGGTTCAGCCCCCATTTAACCGACAACACAATTCCACACAACAGTCACCCTGGAAGAGTGGTGGCTGCTGCACGCCTGGTGTACCTAAAGACATGTGGCAAGGTTTAAATTAATCCTCCCCTTTAAGGCCTCTGATTCTACTAAGTTGTGCAGAGGTTTAGAACCCAGCTCTAACTTTGAGCTTCAATGTGGGTTGTACGATGGAACAATGCAGGGAAATATGTTGCAAGCCTTAACCATACATTTTTTAGCACATATTTTTTCTACGTTTATGTTTTTACAACGGATCCCATTACCACACCTTGTTTATTCATTTAAAAACAACATATTTGTTGGGGGAGACCCCCCACACCCTCCAATTTACCTTCAATGCATGGTAAAGGCATTCATTGTAAAAACATACATGTAAAAACATGCGTGCCTTCAAAATGCGTGGTAAAGTCACAATTGGTAAAAACCTCATTGTGAAGGCTGTTTCCCCCCTTCAATGTGTATTTGATCCTTTGGAGTTACTACTATTCCAACCCCCTTAATCTGTCAGATACGTTTCTTCCAAGACTGGATCCATTCACTCAGTGTTACTAACACATCGGGGTTGAGGTAGCAATATTCAAGAAATTTTGAATTGATTTAATAAAAGTATATGTAATTAAATTGTTTAAAAATATTTTTTTTAATCCCACCCAAAGTAAAATATTTATATTTATTTATTATGTATTAATAAATACTAAAGGGTATATATAAAATAATTTAAATTAATGTAATTATTTGTGTAAAACAGTTTTTTATTTTTAACTTTTAAAATTTTAATAAAATATTTGATAATAAAATAATATTTATCTTTATTTATCCATATATCTTTTTTAACATTCAATTAAACTTACACATACTTTTAAAAAGTTAAGCTAAATGAAATAGTGTTACCAATGTTTACTATGGGGTTCGATTTTAAGTCCCTCCCTCCAATATTTTCTATGGGAGGGTGTTGCAGTACCAGTGTTTGACCATATGTGGGGCTCGACTTACTCCAGTTCTGAGCTGGAGTACATTGGCGATTGTTTTGTGGCCTTTTCAGCTGTAGCGGATTTAGGGCTGCACTTTGTGACTAGGAATGGGCTTACTTGTTTATGAGTGGGTGCATTTTCCGCTCTTAACCCTCCTAAGCCATATCTCAAACCGTCCTTTCTCTATTCTAAACCACACTGTTAGAAATGGGATTTCTGGTTGGCTAGGGCTTGCGCCAAAGCCAGACAGAAACCACCACTCTAGTCAGGGCTGGGGAGTTACACGCCAAAGATAACCCCTGCTCACCCCCTTGGTAGCTTGGCACGAGCAGACAGGCTTATCCTCCTGCTCCACTGAGCCAGGCAGTGAGCCCCTACACCCTCCTCGCTATCCTGGGACCTAGCTGGGCTACACTGAGCCTCCTCCACCACGCTGGGCTGGAGGATCTCTGACCCACTATTGTTGGAATCACTCACTAATGACACTAGAGAACCTCTGGCCCTTTCCCAGCGGTCTGCTTCCTCTGCAAGTTCAAATGGACAAAAAGAGTTATACCTCAACAGGTGTTGGCGCAACCCTGGAGAACAACTACTGAGCATCTGCTCTTTGATAATCAGACTATACAGTCCTTTAAAATCCTGTTTCGTGTTTACCCTTACCCAATCATACAGTGCATCATCACATTCCCCCAAAAACTCCTTCCAAGAATGGTGGGACAGCTTCCTACTGGCCCTGAACGTCAACCTATATTCCTCCTCCTCTCGGGAACAAGGTACTACACTCGGGGAACTGGGAATGGGACTCTCTGTACTGCACTCTATAACGCTGCCACCACTGGACTCCACCCTCACTGGGGAATCCAGAAAACTACCACTATGCTCAGGGGACAGGGAAAGGGATGAGGCGCTATCTCCTACGCTGGACCCAGCAAGGGACTCCCTACCTACGAGGTCCTCACTCTCTACTGGCGTCCAGGTACTGTCATTTTCTTCTGAATCTTCAGGGCTCCCCACAGACCCACCACCCTCCAGGTGTGAGGCCCGGGCCCTTTCTTCCTCACTGCGCTCACGTTCCCATTCACCTGCTTGCCATCCAATCATGTGGTTCCTCAGTTCGTACACAGTGTCTGACTCTCTCACCCCTATGTTTCTTTCTCTACAGAACATTTTCCAACTCCTGCATACTGTACTTTAACACAGGAGTACACAATTCACAAAGGATTCGGCAAGCTCTCTATCCCAGAGAACTCACACTCACTTGCCTAGTGCCACACACCATTCATCCACACACAACCCTCCCCTCGGACTGGTAAGGCAGTTTCTACCACCCCTGATTCCTCAACCTGACCACCACGTGACACAGGTACCAACTCTGGGCGCAGGGCGGGGGACAAATGTACTGGACACTATTACGCTGCCACCACTGGATCCCACCCTCTGGTGAATCCAGAAAACACAATGCACTAAGGGGGATGATCTACCCTCCCGAGCTAGGGACACCTAACTCACAGTGCACAAAACCACATTTCCAAAGAAATGACAATTAAAAACAAACTTAGAACAATAATCCCTATACCATGTGATTTATCTAAATGCAGAGTTTTGTAGTGCGGCCAGTTGCCGCTGCGGTACAGCGCAAACGCAAGTCCAAATCCCACCGCTGATCACCAATGTTAGAAATGGGATTTCTGGTTGGCTAGGGCTTGCGCCAAAGCCAGACAGAAACCACCACTCTAGTCAGGGCTGGGGAGTCACACGCCAAAGATAACCCCTGCTCACCCCCTTGGTAGCTTGGCACGAGCAGACAGGCTTATCCCTGAGGTGATGTGTAAAGCATTTGCGCGCGCACCCAGCAACAACCCCCAAGGCCCACCACAAAGGAAACTCCACACAAGGTATTATAGAAAAATAACCTTTGTATTATACACAACACATTAGATAAAAACACACACTTTACAATGTGCCAACAGGCACGGGCAGGATTTACAAGGGATTATATATACAGGGGACAGGGCCACATGGACCACTGTCAGGAATTAGCACTTTGTAGAAATAGCACTTAGAACGTAGGAATAATATTTTAGAACATAGCACATACAATCGCTGTAGCACTAAAAATAGAACATATAGCACACAACCAGTAACTACTGGTAACCAGAAAGTACCACCTACGCAACCCTAACCACCTTTAGGAATATATCACGCAGGGAACTAGGACCTCACTAGTACCACCTGTACTAGGGAGAAAACAACCACCTAAGTATCACTCTACCTGTAGGGGTCTAAGCACATAAACACAGGATGCATAAAATACATTTAGAGGTGTAAACACAGTTTAGGAAAAAAAATATCATGAAGACACTGCGCAGGCCAAAAGTACATATATGCAAATCACCAGGTACCCTAGGGGAGGGAACAATACAGAAAAACTGTCCCCAGGCCAACTGGCCTCTCAGGGGTGCAGAAATGACCAATCCACTAATGTCAGGGCGCGACTATGCAGGCTGCGCAAGCCAGGCGCACAAGGCACAACCTAAACGTGGCAGCTGCCCACTAAGTGCTGGGCAGCTGTAGGGACTGGGGCCTGGGCACCTCTGGGCCTTTAGAACAAATATGGCATGTCCTGGAGCCTCCCTGGGCTCTGCAAAGAAAAAGAATGCCCCCAAGTGTTGGAGCGCACCAGCGCTCTAAAAGGATGTGCCCCATGTTGTTGGAGCGCACCAGCGCTTAAAAATGATGTGCCCCACGTTGTTGGAGCCTCGTGGGCTCTGAATCAATAGTGTGCCCCTTGAGCCTCGCAGGCTCTAAACAATAATATGCCCCGTTCACGTTGGAGCCTTGTAGGGCTCTACACCAATATTGGGGCCAATGTTGGAGCGGCCCGCTGCCTTCCGGGGCCGCTCCTCTTATGAACAAAATGCCCCCGACTTTGGAGCCTCGTGGGCTCAAGGAAATCGATGGGAGCCTCGATGGAGCGCACCAGCGCTCAGTAACATGCACCCTCCCGCACTCACCGGATCGACGATCCTGTCTCCGGTCGCGGCGGGAGGCTCTCCCTCTTTGCTGGCGGCTTGAGGGGGCGTCTGCCAGAGCGGGGTAGGCTCCCGCCTGGCTTCTCGTGGGCTGCGGGACTTCTCCTTCCTCGCCGGGGGATCCGGGAGCCGGGACTTCCTACT
The DNA here is from genome assembly GCF_964204655.1 of Triturus cristatus. Lineage (NCBI taxonomy): Eukaryota > Metazoa > Chordata > Amphibia > Caudata > Salamandridae > Triturus > Triturus cristatus. The sequence goes on along the minus strand of NC_140593.1, from coordinate 319,599,144 downwards.
TCCGCTCAGCGTCGGAATGACGTGGCGGTTGGAGTCCCGGTTGCCGGGCAACCCCCTGGCTTCTCGAGTCCGGCGTCACTTTCCTTTCCTGCGGCTCGGGCCGCGGCGGTGGTTTCTCCACGGGGTGGGCTCCCGTAGTGAAAAATAAAGAATTAAGCGGTGTAAGCTTGAGCCAATAAGTAAAACGGCAAGGTCCCTGGCGGGGTGGGCACCCGCTAGGGATATTAATCTCCTTAATAAGCGGGGTAGGCACCCGCCAACGGCAATGAGAAAATAAGCGGGGTAGGCACCCGCCAACACGGCCACAGCGGGGGAACCCCTACGTCGGGTTTCCCTCGTGAGAGATCGCAGCTCAGCGCTGCTGGGGTCCCAAAGGAAGCGCTCCTAGCGCTGTAAGTAAAATGAAAGCGCTTCCAGGCGCTTTGGGGAGAATACAAGAAAGAGAGAAGGTCCAGCAAAGTTTTAGGAAGGGGGCAAGGCTGGGCCAGGGGCCAGCTCACTGGGCCCTCCAGGGCAGGGAGGCAGTCCCAAGTGGCGGTTCCTCCTAGCCTCCAGCAGCAGCAGCCCCCTCCTGTCAGGATCCAAAAAGCAGAACAAATTGTAAGGGGACACAGCCCCTTTTTATACAGTAAAAGTCTTTGTTCTTGGTTTAGGGTGAGGGGGAAAACCAGTTGCAGCTGGTTGGGGAGCACCCTTGCTGTGCTCAGCCCCTCACCCTATTCACTGGCAGGGCTAGGGTCGTCAGTCGCACCACAGGGGGCGGAGCCAGCATTGTGTGTGGAAAACCCTGCCCTATTCAGGACCCAGGTGTACTCCTCCCACCCATCTAGCTGCTGATCTCCCCATTCACCACTGGGTGACTTATCCTGACTCTGGGGAATCCCTAGCCCGTCACATGACATGACCAGCCAATCACGCGACAGACACACTGCACACAGAAGTGCCCACTTCTAGAAGTGGCACTTCCACACGAGGTACATGCACGCCGCACACATCATCGCGCAGCATTCACTCCCACGAGTCCGCACATACCAAACTCGGGCCTGCACACCCCACGCATCAGGAACTACTAGGGACACATACATCCCCCATGCATTCCTATGGGAGGGCAGGCCTATCTCACCACATGCACTCAGAGCACGCACGCACTTTACCCTGGGACACAGGGAAAGTGCGCAGAAGCCAAAAAATCACCACACCAAGTCACCAGTAAAAAGCAAAAAAGTTCAGGGGTGAACCTGCCAGAAGGGCCAAGTCCAACACACACCTATTTAGTTGTAAGTAGTCATCATTTTCTAGTCAGTCCCCGTCCCTTCCACTCTTACAAAAAAAACATATATCTCGTCAGTCGAGGCACAAATTTCCACAAGAAAATATATGGGAGACGGGGACCTTCATAGGTAGGTTTGTGAATAGCAGTTTATGGTATGTGAGCAGTACTATTGCAGTACCACTTAATGTACTACAAAATGCAGTCTGTGAATAAGACCAATTGCTTGAGATATCACTGTTCAGTACGCAGACAGGCAGAAATACTTCAGTGCATAAGCCATAGAAGTCCTCAATCCTTTTTTATTTTCAGACAGATTCTCCTTTGTAGTGTGTCAAGCAGGCTATTTTAACAGTCAAACTAATCACTCATGGAGATAAAACCTTAACCAATTTTGAAAAAAATCATCAGGTCCACTATCAGTTTTGCAGAAAGGCGTTGCATTATCTTTCCTGTTATATGCTTCATGACAACTATTGCAGAGTTTCTTGCATTCAGGATTCAAAATATATTATCTCTGTCTCAGCTGTGTGGAGTTCCATCCAACTCCTCCAAACCTCCAGGAAATCTCTTCCCCAAAGCTAACACTAGGCCAAAGTCTTTCTGTGACATCAGAAAGCACTAAACTTGTACTTGGTATCCAGCTGGAGCGATGTACTCTTCCCACCATTACTACAACCACTACCGGCCACACACAGTATAATATGTGAGACAAATAATTGAAGCAGGAAAGGGGAATAGGAAAAGAGAGAAAATAGAGACAACCAATATCATTCTTCTATATCGTCACACTGCTACTTCATGATAACTGCAGGTTAGAATGGAGGTATAAAAGGAAATCAGAGATCTTTAGGATTCCAATATGAATGTTCAGTATATAACTTTCTCACAGTGACAGTGATATGCCTGAATACTGTATCTGTGTGGCCAGCTCTCTTTGTTATTCTTATGAATCTCACTTCCTAAAACTGAAAGTAAGTGAATTATTAATGGAAGGGACCAACCTGCTAGGTCTAGTAAAATATTTCAGTAGTTTAAACCTAAGCTCAACCCCTGTGTAATGCTAGAGGCACTCCTTTGGTTTGACAGCACATGATGGCCTTTGACTATCATCATTTTAATTGACGTTTGGTGTTTTTACTTTACCCTAGCCTGAATGTACGTCCCGCATATGCCTTGTTTCCCTTGAAGATTTCTGTTGTGTGATCTCATAGTTTTAGTAACGTGGAAGCTGTCACAGAGCAGAACAGCTTCCCAAGAACAGAACATGTGGGATGTGCATTTGAAATCATGAGAGAGAGGTGTGGAATGTACGTGTGGGAAGCATGCTTTGTGCCTTTCAGAGCAGAGATTGTGGTTGCCAGAGAAATGTGTGGAATGTAAAGCTCTGTCTCGGAGTCAAAATACTGGGGCCTGCTAGCTCTGTCTTGAGCTTTACACAGACCAGTACGATCAGCTTGGTTTTTCATAACAGAAGAAAGGGGGCGAGGTTTCTAGAACCTTTGCCTCACATTGAGTAAAATGTATTAAAGGCGGTGGATCTTGGCAGGCAGATTGGGATCTCAGTTGTAGGGCAGACATGTCATCACATGAAACTTGGGATTTGGGTCCCGGTCGAGAGTCCTGCCTGGCTATCAAAAGGCTCCTCCAGCTTGAGTTGGCAAGGATATCGAGTGAACGACCGGTGAGGTGTATTCTTTGACAATTAACTTTGTGATGTGTGTGAGTGACTTTGTGTGTACATCCAAGTCTCCAGTGATTATAATCATCTGAGGTGTTTTCATTGTGATGTGTGGATGCCTGTGTGCACATTCAAGTCTCTCTTCAGTGGTTGTAATCATTTGATGTATTTAGTGTATTTATCTTTCTGATTTCTTGCAGGACATCCAGTATAATTTGCTTGATTTCATATTATTATTCATGTATTTAACAGTTGCATTTCCCAAGTGTATTATTTACATATATGTATATATATATATATATATATTACCTACTGGCGGTCGCCAGTAGGTAGTTATAGTTAGGACCAAGTTTCCATAGGAAGAGCATTTATTGTTTTGCTTATAACTTTGGCGATGTTTGATGAATCTTCATGAAATTTTCCAAACTAATTCTTTTTTATATCAGCTCCTATGTTGAAAGTTTGGGGGTGATTCGTCAAGGGGGGGTTGAGAAAAAAGGGGGCCCCAAAACATGTTTTCTATATTGTTAATTTCCATAGAAAACTTTAGACAAGGCTACAGGTCGAACGGGTGAACGGAGTTACCCCAAATTCGGCAGGGAGAAGGGTCTTGGTCTAGAAAGCACACTTTTGTTTATTTGGTGTAAACCCGTTCAGTAGTTTTGGAGAAATATCAAAATTTACAGATATCGATATTTGGGAATTCTGCCTTCTGATTGGCTGAGGGGTTACGAGCACGAGCTTGCTGTTTATTGGCTGTGAGCGGTGCGAGCGGTTGCAAATAGGAAGTGTTGGCAGCCATTTTGTGATTCCATTGAAGTGAGTAAGGGGAAAAAAGGGTGAGAAGAGTAGGAAAGAGGAGGGTAGGAGTGCTGTGAGGTCTGTGGGGTGGTTAGGGTGTGCTACACAGGGAGTGTGAAGCGATGTATTTACCCCTACCGGTGTGAAAGTGCTGTTTTGCCCAGAGTGAGATGGTGCTTAGGTGAGGTGCCGGTACACTCTGGGATGAAACCGTGAGCTGATTGCTGTAAACTGATGTGCTCTGGGGGCTGTAGCATACTGGCCGCTGTAGCATAGCTGTTCAAGTGGTGTTAGTAATGGTTTAGACTATAGCACTGTGAGCTCTGTGGGGTGGTTAGGGTGTGCTACACCGGGAGTGTGAAGTGAAGTATTCACCCCTAGCGGTGTGAAAGTGCTGTTTTGCCCAGAGTGAGATGGTGCTGAGGTGAGGTGCCAGTACACTCGGGGATGAAACCGTGAGCTGATTGCTATAAACTGAAGTGCTCTGGGCGCTGTAGCATACTGGCTGCTGTAGCATAGCTGTGCAAGTGGTGTTAGTATGGGTTTAGACTATATCGCTGTGAGCTCTGTGGGGTGGTTAGGGTGTGCTACACAGGTTGTGTGAAGCGAAGTATTCACCCCTAGCGGTGTGAAAGTGCTGTTTTGCCCATAGTGAGATGGTGCTTAGGTGATTTGCCAGTACACTCGGGGATGAAACCGTGAGCTGATTGCTGTAAACTGATTTGCTCTGGGTGCTGTAGCATACTGGCCGCCGTAGCATAGCTGTGCAAGTGGTGTTAGTATGGGTTTAGACTATAGCGGGAGTGGGAAGCAAACTACTCACTATTTTACTGAGAATAGCATGTTGTTGTTTTTTTAACAATCTTTCTGATTGGTTTTTTTTTGCCCGCTGTTAAGTGATGAGTACGATTGAAATCACTATTTCTAGTGAAATTCAATATATTCTGAGAACAGCAAAAAAGGCAAACAAATTACTTTGTGGAAATTATGCTGTGTTGTAAAAAATGTATTATTACATGTTATAATTTTTTTTTTTTTTCTTTCACAGATCCAAATTTTAACCCGTTCTATGCCCATGATGAGCTGGACTCGTCATGGAGCACAGTCGCGATGTCCAGCTCGTCATGTCACCCACCCACGGGGGAGGCGCTGGCGCTCCCCCCCTGAGTGGACGATCCTTTTTTTTTTACTGGGAAGGCAGGGGAAGACCTTCCCCTGCCTCCCCCCGCCACCCCACCGCATCATCAATGACATCAGCGTGCGAGCCGCGCTGACGTCATTGGAGGTTTCCCCTTTGTTCTCCGTCACGCAGGAAGCCATTTGCTTCCTGCGCGTCGGAGAGGAAAGGTGAGTTTTGGGGCTGGGGAGGGGGGATTTTTGGTCGATCAGTGTTGTAGTTAGGGTGGGGTGGTGGGGGCACTATTTTGGGGGAGGACAAAGGCGTTCAGTTAAGGCTCGGCTTGCTTTAGCGGACGTTCGGGGACGGACAGAGAGGGAATAGAATAGGCAATGCCCTCTTCTTTTTTTGTGCTGGCAGCTGTCCCCACCTCTCTTCCTATTATTCCCTCTCTTTCTGTCTTGCCATCACTTACTGAAAACCGTGACTAGAAGAAACGGGTCACAGCCTCTCTTTCCTTCTTTCATTTAGTTGCTTCCCTGGGAAATGGATCCAAAAAAGAAAAACACTCTTCCGAGAAATGCCCTTTTTCTGACATTTTTCTATTCCAAAGTGCAGCACGATGGAGAGAAATAGAAGATTTTAAATAAGAAAAATGAATGCATAACTAAATAAAGCAAGACAGAGGGGTTGCAAAGTGGCCAGATTGGTTTTATTTACATCCAAATATATCAGCATCACTTTACAGAGTTTGCCAGTGAAGCGCTACTTTCGTTTTCTCGTCTTTCTTTGAACAGCATTGTTGTTCCCAGGTGGGAAAGTGTACCATTCCTGGAGGTACTGCAATACCTGGTTGATGGGTGGATTGGAAAACACAATGTGTACCATGGCTCTGTGTTTATGGATGTGGTCTTTTTATACCATACTGCTTACGTTTTGAAAGGATATAAGCAATGGACATTGAAACGGTGTCCTTCAGGGCCCTCTAGTCATGTCCATAACTTTTCAGGTAAAACCACTCGCTGATTTCTGAATAGTGAGTGAGAGATATGTTGTTTCTGCTTACATTTCACATGCTTTATTTAATCTTGCATTCCCTATGAGTGGTTGCTTTTACTTTTTTTTTAGGCAGCATATTACTCTTATCAAGTGCATAATTTGTATTGAGCCACATCCAAGTGTTTATAGCGGGCACAATTAGGTTATAGCTGAAGGCAGTGCTTGTTTCTCTCAGTGGGGAAGCATGGTGTTCAGTGGGGGAGAGGATGTGGCACTATGGCCAGAGCTGTCGAATTTGGAACTGGGGAACTGGGTTCAGCCTTCATGACCAGTCCACCAGACCACTCTACTGAGGGAGCACATTCCATGCTAGACCGTAAAAGGCCCCACTAGACCTTAGTAGGCTTGATGTATTAGCACAAGCAGGTGTACCCTGTGGTGTCAATTGTGGGTTAACCTTGAAGGCCTGTCCACCACAATCCATACTGAAGTTCATCTCCAGTCTTGCGGGCAGGCCTACGAAGCAGCACACCCTAGAGCAACAGGTTAGGGCGATGCGAACGGTGTGACCTCACTGGGTACCTATTTCGGGTGGGTGCGTAGTGTTTGCAAGTATATTATGGTTTGAAAAAAACTTGCTGCCTCCTTCCTGGCCTCCAGCATTCTTCAGAAACAATAAAAATGTCATGATAACTTTGGTGATTAATGTTCTTCCTAGAGAAAGATGGAGTTTTGTCTAGTGGAAGGGTTGACTCCTGAAAGGTAGCACAGAGGGTTAATGTGCCTGCTGCAAGGAACATGTACCATGCAGATCACAAAGTGCACTGCTTTAATGGGGGGACCATGATGAATTGTCATTTAATGTCAGCTGTAGATGATAGATCCCTGAACAGTGTCATGTATGTGCATTGGATTGCCAGGTAATTATTCACGCAGCTCTCTGATGGATGTCACATGCGGTTTTTCTGAGTCCCCAGATAGATCATGCAGTCTGCCAGTCACCGGTGTATTCAACTGTGTAGCCTTGGACCGTGTCATGTATGTGTATGTAACTTGCATGATCGAGGTAACTATTAGCGGCGATACTATGTGTCTCTCGGACCTCTTTCAAGTGGTCGCCGTCCTTTTTCCCCAGCAACCCCCCCCCCCTCCCCAGGGGCCGCAATCTGAGAGATAGCCACGGGCGCCACAAGCTCTAGCTACGCCTCTGCCCCAGATGTCTCTTTTATGCATTCCTGCTGCACGATCGTGCGATCGTGCAGCAGGAATGGCCACTAGCGCCAGGTTTTTTTTTCTTTTTTTAGGTTTGGGGTTGTTTGTGGGAGCGGCCCCTTAGGCAAGGGTCACTTCCCTTATGGCCACATTTTTTAAAAAATATTTTAAAGTGCAAACAAAATCAAAGAGGTAGCAGACGATACGTTACAAGATGAAAAAGTGATGTGTGCATGTTACAAAAGAGTACAAAATACAAATAGAGGTAAAATACTGCAATAAATGGCAGACACTCAGAAAACAAGAGCAAACGTTACGTTACATGAGGCAATGGTGGTAATTGTGCATGTATCAAAAGCAAACAAAATACAAGAGGTAACAAACAATATGTTACAAGAGGAAAGGTGACATGTGTGCAAGTTACAAAAGAGTACAAAGTACAAGTAGAGGTATAAAAGTGCAATAAATGGCAGACACTCAAAACACAGGAACACACTGGGAAGGCACTTCTATAGGCATGGAGAACAGAATTTCCTATAATGTAAAGACTTCCTTCAGACAATAGAGAGGGCGTGAATTAAGTTTGGAAGTGTCTTTGCAGGAGGAGAACTTTGAGGTCAGTTTTGAAGGACTGGGAAGAGGGGGTGGTTCGGAGCTGAGGCTGAGTTTCAGATTCTCGCCGCGTTGCCTGTAAAGGATTGGGCCATCGATCTTTCCTTCTTGAAAGTGGGAGGTTCAAGCAATACATTTTGCGCAGTACGTGATGGTCTAGAGCATTATATGCATATGTGACATTAATGTTTTTTTCTCCTTTTTATTCTAGTCTAAAGCTTTTGATTCCTGTTTCCGGTTTCGACAGTGGTTGTTCTGCAGTTTTGTGTAGTTGCATTTTTTTGGTAAGAATTTTTTTTTGGTTGTATTTACTCCAAATGAGTAATATTCTAATGTTTGAATGAATTTTTTTGTAAGTGATGTCATAATGGCAGCATATTTAGTTAGTGGTTTGAGCATGAAATTCTTTGCGATGTGTTTTGCATAGTCTTATGTGTAATTTCTTTTCTCTTTCTTTTTTAGTGGGATATTGTTGATCCATACTGTGTCTGCGCAGAGTAGGTGGTGGTGAGTAGTTAGCTGCCTCTGGCAAGTGAGTGGTATTGTTTTGGAGTATATATGTGTTTTTGATAAAGGTGCTTTTTGTTTATTACTTATTTTACAAAGTGTTTGTTGTTGTTGACTTGTTTGACAAGTTACCTTTATTAATAAGCATTATGGCTAGCCGTAGAATGACTGCTCAACAGGTGGTTGGTATGCTTCTTGAATCTTCCTCTGAGCATGATTATGAGACTGACAGTGCATCTGAGGGAGAGGAGGGAGGGGAAGATTCTGGCAGTGAGTTTTCTCTCCACATGGAATCATCGGATGATGAAGGTACTCTCAGTGCAGATGAAGGTACTCATGGTGTGGATGAAGCAACTCTCAGTGCGGACGAAGTGCCTGTCTTAGAGGAGGAAACTGCTGTGCTAATGGTGCAAGAGGCATCTGGATTGCAGTCTGAGGCTGCTAGGCTTCCTACTGGAAGTGCTGGACTTTGGGTTGATCCAAACATGGTACAGCCGGTGTTGCCTGCCTTTAGCGGTGATGCAGGGTGTAGAGTGGATTGTGAACATTTTTTGCCTATACACTTTTTTCAGTTGTTTATGGATGATGTATTTTTGGGTGAGATTGTTGAGCAGACGAATTTGTATGCTGAACAGTTTTTGAGGGACAACAGTGACAGACTTAGGCCCCAGTCTAGAGCTACCCGGTGGTCTCCCACAAATCTGGAAGAGATTAAGAAGTTTTTGGGTTTGACTTTATTGATGGGTGTGGTAAGGAAGCCAAACTTGGCTTCATATTGGTCTACTAGCCCCTTGTTGGCAACTGCCATATTTCCTGCAGTTATGACTCGTAATCGGTATTTACTTTTGCTACGTATGCTGCATTTTGTTGATAATTCTATGACGTTGCAACGAGATCACCCTGACTGTGACCGTCTTTTTAAGATTCTGCCCGTTCTTGATCACTTTGTAGATCGATTTTCTGAGATCTATACTCCATGGAAAGAAATATCTATTGATGAGTCTTTGGTCTTGTTGAAGGGCCGTTTGTTTTTTAGGCAGTACATCCCTAGCAAGAGGGCACGCTATGGAATTAAGCTGTATATGTTGTCTGAGAGTAGGACAGGATATGTTTTTAATTTCCGTGTGTACACTGGTAGAGATTCTACTATTGACCCCCCAGGTTGTCCGTCCACTTTTGGAGTTTCAGAGAAAATTGTGTGGGATGTTGCTAGAAGACTGTTTAACAGAGGCCACCATTTGTACATTGATAACTTCTATACTGCTGTGCAATTATTTAAGGAATTGTAGAAAGTGGACACTTTTGCATGTGGCACAATCCGCTCTAACCGTAAAGGTTATCCGAAAGAGCTTGTTTGCAAAAAACTTCAGAGGGGGCAGTGCAGTTCCTTGCGTAGTGATGAACTACTAGCTGTACAATTTGTGGACAGGAGGGATGTGTACATGCTGACTACCATCCATGATGAGAGTACTTCACCTGTGGCTGTTTGGGGTCAGGTTGATGAAGTGCGCAAACCTGTGTGCATTCTAGACTACACTAAGCACATGGGTGGTGTTGACAGAGTAGATCAGAGGTTGGAACCTTACTCTGCTATTCGGAAGGCTTATGTTTGGTATAAGAAGTTGGCCATCCATTTCTTCGAATTAGCAAGTTTCAATGCTTTTCTTGTGTTCAAGGAGTGTTCTCCTGCGTCAAAGTTGAAATTTCTTCAGTTTCAGCACTCTGTGATAGCTAGCCTTGTTGTTGTGGAACAGGCAAGTGTTCCTAGATTTGGGTTGTGGAGGATGTGGCTTGATTGATAGATCGCCACTTTCCTGATTACATCCCTCCCACACCTTCAAAAGATTTTCCCACTAGGAGATGTAGAGTCTGTTGGAGAAGAGGTACACGGAAGGAGTCTCTTTATTTCTGTCCCGGGTGTCCTTCTAACCCTGGGCTGTGTATGCCTGCTTGTTTTAGAGCGTACCACACGCAAAAGAAATTTTGGGAGCTTCCATGAGTGGTAAAGTGAACTGCCTGGTCTGTATTGTTTTTAAAAATTAGTCTGTTTCAAGGTTGGCATTAGTGCAATGTATTTAGTTTCAGATTTTGTGTTAGAAGATTTGTATCTATTTGCAATTTTTGTGTGTTTTTTATATTTGAAATCCTAAATGTGATGGTGGTGTGTGTAGGTTGGCGCTTGGCTGGAGGTGTGTGTGGACTGGCGCTTGGCTGGCGGTGTGTGTGTTCTGGTGCTTGGCTGGCAGTGTGCATGGACTGGCGCTTGGCTGGTGGTGTGCGTGGAGTGGCGCTTGGCTGGCGGTGTGCGTGGACTGGCGCTTGGCTGGAGGTGTGCATGGACTGGTGCTTGGCTGGAGGTGCGCGTGGACTGGCGCTTGGCTGGCGATGTGCGTGGACTGGCACTTGGCTGGCGGTGTGCGTGGACTGGGGCTTGGCTGGCGGTGTGTGTGTTCTGGTGCTTGGGTGGCGGTGTGCGTGGACTGGCGCTTGGCTGGTGGTGTGTGTGGGGTGGCGCTTGGCTGGCGGTGTGCGTGGACTGGCGCTTGACTGGAGGTGTGCGTGGACTGGTGCTTGGCTGGAGGTGTGTGTGGACTGGTGCTTGGCTGGCAGTGTGTGTGGATTGGCGCTTGGCTGGCGGTGTGCGTGGACTGGCGCTTGGCTGGAGGTGTGCGTGGACTGGTGCTTGGCTGGAGGTGTGCGTGGACTGGTGCTTGGCTGGCAGTGTGTGTGGATTGGCACTTGGCTGGCGGTGTGCATGGACTGGTGCTTGGCTGTTGGTGCGCGTGGACTGGTGCTTGGCTGGCGGTGTGCGTGGACTGGTGCTTGGCTGGCGGTGTGCGTGGACTGGGGCTTGGCTGGCGGTGTGTGTGTTCTGGTGCTTGGGTGGCGGTGTGAGTGGACTGGCGCTTGACTGGAGGTGTGCGTGGACTGGTGCTTGGCTGGAGGTGTGTGTGGACTGGTGCTTGGCTGGCAGTGTGTGTGGATTGGCGCTTGGCTGGCGGTGTGCGTGGACTGGCGCTTGGCTGGAGGTGTGCGTGGACTGGTGCTTGGCTGGAGGTGTGCGTGGACTGGTGATTGGCTGGCAGTGTGTGTGGATTGGCACTTGGCTGGCGGTGTGCATGGACTGGTGCTTGGCTGGTGGTGTGCGTGGAGTGGCGCTTGGCTGGCGGTGTGCGTGGAGTGGCACTTGGCTGGAGGTGTGCGTGGAATGGCGCTTGGCTGGCGGTGTGTGTGTTCTGGTGCTTGGCTGGCGGTGTGCATGGACTGGCGCTTGGCTGGTGGTGTGCGTGGAGTGGCGCTTGGCTGGCAGTGTGCATGGACTGGCGCTTGGCTGGAGGTGTGCGTGGACTGGTGCTTGGCTGGAGGTGCGCGTGGACTGGCGCTTGGCTGGCGGTGTGCGTGGACTGGCGCTTGGCTGGCGGTGTGCGTGCAGGGGCGCTAGGCTGGCGATGTATGTGGACTGGTGCTCGGCTGGCGGTGTGTGAGTAGTGACTTGCTTCTGGTCACTACACACACTGCTAGCTGAGCGCCACTCCACGCAATCCATCAGATTGTGTAGTTGCTGTGTCAGGAATGTGGGCGTGTGGAAATGATGGGCCCTTGAATGGCGCTGTCTGCTGGTGTGAGTCTTGTAATGTGATGGGCCCGCGGCTGGCGGCGTGAATGTTTTGTATGTGTCACATGTATGAAAGGTGTATGAATGGCCTGTAAAGAGGTTGGTGCCTTGTCGTGGCTTTACAGCTCACGAGCTGTGAGTCAATGGTTCAGTTTCTCGTCCTTTCAATTATTAATAGTGCATTTCATTTTTGTGAAATCACTTGCTAATACAATTGTAGATATTGAACCATTACTCACCCTCATGCCAAATCCAACCAGTATGTGTGTGTGCTTTAGGATTTGCCTATCAAAATTTTTTTTGATAGGCAATGTTGATGTTGCATCACTACATTTTGGGCCCTTGCCTGTCGCGGGTACTTGGGCCTCCCACACAAGTGAGGCCCCATTTTTACCGGGAGACCCGGGGGAATGCTGGGTGGTGGGAAATTTGAGTGAGCCCGGTGATGCCACAACTTTCCCACACAAAAATGTGTGAAAAATGAGATTTTTTTTTCAGCTAAAATTGAGGTTTGCAGGGGATTCTGGGTAAGGAAACGTTGGGGGATCCACGCAAGCCATACCTCCCTGAAAGCCCCCGTGTGTCTAGTTTTCAGAAATGTATGGGTTTGGTAGGTTTCCCTAGATGGCCGCCCAGCACCGGGCCAAAAACCCAAGTGACCCCATTTGCAAAACCAGGTGGTTTTGACATAGGCAATTTTGATGTCGCCTCACTACGTTTTGGGCCCTTGCCTGTCGCGGGTACTTGGGCCTCCCACACAAGTGAGGCACCATTTTTACCGGGAGACCTGGGGGAATGCTGGGTGGTGGGAAATTTGTGTGAGCCCGGTGATGCCACAACTTTCCCACACAAAAATGTGTGAAAAATGTGACTTTTTCAGATAAAATTGAGGTTTGCAGGGGATTCTGGGTAAGGAAACGTTGGGGGATCCACGCAAGCCATACCTCTCTGGAAGCACACGGGTGTCTAGTTTTCAGAAATGTATACGTTTGCTAGGTTTCCCAAGGTGCCCGCAGAGCTAGGGTTCATAAACTACAGCTAGGCACTTTGCCAAAAAAGGGTCATTTTTCACTGTGAGATTGAGGTGTGACCACGTTGCGTTTTGCGCCGTTTTCTGCCGCGGGCACTAGGCCTACCCACACAAGTGAGGTACCCTTTTTCTCATAAGACTTTGGGGAATGCGGGGTGGGTGGAAATTTGTGGATCCACGCAGATTCCGGAACTTTCCACCACAGAAATGTGGGGAAAATGTTTTTTGTGACAATTTTTTAGATTTGCAAGGGATTCTGGGTAACAGACCCTGGTGGGAGGCAGTCAAGTCACCCCATCCTGGATTCCCCTGGGTGTCTAGTTTTCAAAAATGTATAGGTTTGCTAGGTTTCCCAAGGTGCCCGCAGAGCTAGGGTTCAAAAACTAGAGCTAGGCACTTTGCCAAAAAAGGGTAATTTTTCAATGCGATATTGAGATGTGACCACGTTGCATTTTGCGCCGTTTCCTGCCGCGGGCACTAGGCCTACCCACACAAGTGAGGTACCATTTTTCTCGTAAGACTTTGGGGAACGCGGCGTGGGTGGAAATCTGTGGATCCACGCAGATTCCGGAACTTTCCACCACAGAAATGTGGGGAAAATGTGTTTTTTTGACAATTTTTTAGGTTTGCAAGGGATTCTGGGTAGCAGACCTTGGTGGCAGGCAGTCAAGTCACCCCATCCTGGATTCCCCTGGGTGTCTATTTTTCGAAAATGGATAGGTTTGCTAGGTTTCCCAAGGTGCCCGCAGAGCTAGGGTTCAAAATCTACAGCTAGACATTTTGCCAAAAAAGGGTCATTTTTCACTGCGAAATTGAGGTGTGACCACGTTGCGTTTTTCCCCGTTTCCTGACGCGGGCACTAGGCTGACCCCCACAAGTGAGGTACCATTTTTCTCGTAAGACTTTGGGGAATGTGGGGTGAGGGGAAATTTGTGGATCCCCGCAGATTCCGGAACTTTCTACCACAGAAACGCTGGGTGGTGGGACATTTGGGTGAAGCTACAACTTTGCCACACAAATATGTGTGAAAAATGTGATTTTTTCAGCTAAAATTGAGGTTTGCAGGGGATTCTGGGTAAGGAAACGTTGGGGGATCCACGCAAGCCATACCGCCCTGGAGGCCCCCGGATGTCTAGTTTTCAGAAAATGTATGGGTTTGGTCGGTTTCCCTAGATGGCCGTCGAGCACCGGGCCAAAAACCCAAGTGACCCCATTTGCAAAACCAGGTGGTTTTGACATAGGCAATTTTGATGTTGCCTCACTACGTTTTGGGCCCTTCCCTGTCGCGGGTACTTGGGCCTCCCACACAATTGAGGCACCATTTTTACCGGGAGACCCGGGGGAACGCTGGGTGGTGGGAAATTTGAGTGAGCCCGGTGATGCCACAACTTTCCCAAACAAAAATGGGTGAAAAAAGTGCTTTTTTCAGCTAAAATTGAGGTTTGCAGGGGATTCTGGGTAAGGAACCGTTGGGGATCCACGCAAGCCATACCTCCCTGAAAGCCCCCGTGTGTCTAGTTTTCAGAAATGTATGGGTTTGGTAGGTTTCCCTAGATGGCCGCCCAGCACCGGGCCAAAAACCCAAGTGACCCCGTTTCCAAAACCAGGTGGTTTTGACATAGGCAATTTTGATGTCGCCTCACTACGTTTTGGGCCCTTGCCTGTCGCAGGTACTTGGGCCTCTCACACAAGTGAGGCACCATTTTTACCGGGAGACCTGGGGGAATGCTGGGTGGTGGGAAATTTGTGTGAGCCCGGTGATGCCACAACTTTCCCACACAAAAATGTGTGAAAAATGTGACTTTTTCAGATAAAATTGAGGTTTGCAGGGGATTCTGGGTAAGGAAACGTTGGGGGATCCACGCAAGCCATACCTCTCTGGAAGCACACGGGTGTCTAGTTTTCAGAAATGTATACGTTTGCTACGTTTCCCAAGGTGCCCGCAGAGCTAGGGTTCATAAACTATAGCTAGGCACTTTGCCAAAAAAGGGTCATTTTTCACTGTGAGATTGAGGTGTGACCACGTTGCGTTTTGTGCCGTTTCCTGCTGCGGGCACTAGGCCTACCCACACAAGTGAGGTACCCTTTTTCTCATAAGACTTTGGGGAATGCGGGGTGGGTGGAAATTTGTGGATCCACGCAGATTCTGGAACTTTCCACCACAGAAATGTGGGGAAAATGTTTTTGTGACAATTTTTTAGGTTTGCAAGGAATTCTGGGTAACAGACCCTCATGGGAGGCAGTCAAGTCACCCCATCCTGGATTCCCCTGGGTGTCTAGTTTTCAAAAATGTATAGGTTTGCTAGGTTTCCCAAGGTGCCCGCAGAGCTAGGGTTCAAAAACTAGAGCTAGGACTTTGCCAAAAAAGGGTCATTTTTCACTGCGAAATTGAGGTGTGACCACGTTGCGTTTTTCCCCGTTTCCTGACGCGGGCACTAGGCTGACCCCCACAAGTGAGGTACCATTTTTCTCGTAAGACTTTGGGGAATGTGGGGTGAGTGGAAATTTGTGGATCCCCGCAGATTCCGGAACTTTCCACCACAGAAATATGGGGAAAATGTGTGTTTTTTGACAATGTTTTAGGTTTGCAAGGGATTCTGGGTAACAGACCCTGGTGGGAGGCAGTCAAGTCACCCCATCCTGGATTCCCCTGGGTGTCTAGTTTTCAAAAATGTATAGGTTTGCTAGGTTTCCCAAGGTGCCCGCAGAGCTAGGGTTCAAAAACTAGAGCTAGGCACTTTGCCAAAAAAGGGTCATTTTTCAATGCGATATTGAGATGTGACCACGTTGCATTTTGCGCCGTTTCCTGTCGCGGGCATTAGGCCGACCTGCCCAAGTGAGGTACCATTTTTCTTGTAAGACTTTGGGGGACGTGGCATGGGTGGAAATTTGTGGATCCACGCAGATTCCGGAACTTTCCACCACAGAAATGTGGGGAAAATGTGTTTTTTTTGGACAATTTTTTAGGTTTGCAAGGGATTCTGGGTGGCAGACCTTGGTGGCAGGCAGTCAAGTCACCCCATCCTGGATTCCCCTGGGTGTCTAGTTTTCGAAAATGGATAGGTTTGCTAGGTTTCCCAAGGTGCCCGCAGAGCTAGGGTTCAAAATCTACAGCTAGACATTTTGCCAAAAAAGGGTCATTTTTCACTGCGAAATCAAAGTGTGACCACGTTGCGTTTTTCCCCGTTTCCTGACGCGGGCACTAGGCCGACCTGCACAAGTGAGGTACCGTATTCCTCGTAAGACTTTGGGGGATGCAGAGTGGGTGGAAATTTGTGGATCCATGGAGATTCCAGAACTTTCCACCACAGATATGTGGAGAAAATATGGTTTTTTGGACAATTTTTTAGGTTTGCAAGGGATTCTGAGTAACAATCCCTGGTGGGAGGCAGTCAAGTCACCCCATCCTGGATTCCCCTGGGTGTCTAGTTTTCAAAAATGTATAGGTTTGCTAGGTTTCCCAAGGTGCCCGCAGAGCTAGGGTTCAAAAACTACAGCTAGGCACTTTGCCAAAAAAGGGCCATTTTTCACTGCGAAATTGAGGTGTGACCACGTTGTGTTTTGCGCTGTTTCCTGTTGCAAGCACTAGGCCGACCCGCACAAGTGAGGTACCGTTTTTCTCATAAGACTTTGGGGGACGCGGGGTGGGTGGAAATTTGTGGATCCATGCAGATTCCGGAACTTCCCACCACAGAAATGTGGAGAAAATATGTTTTTTTTGACAATGTTTTAGGTTTGCAAGGAATTCTGGGTAACAGACCCTGGTGGGAGGCAGTCAAGTAACCCCATCCTGGATTCCCCTGGGTGTCTAGTTTTCAAAAATGTATAGGTTTGCTAGGTTTCCCAAGGTGCCCTCAGAGCTAGGGTTAAAAAACTAGAGCTAGGCACTTTGCCAAAAAAGGGTCATTTTTCACTGCGAAATTGAGGTGTGACCATGTTGCGTTTTGCGCCGTTTCCTGTCGCGGGCACTAGGCCGACCCCCACAAGTGAGGTACCATTTTTCTCATAAGACTTTGGGGAACGCGGGGTGGGTGGAAATTTGTAGATCCACGCAGATTCCAGAACTTTCCACCACAGAAATGTGGGGAAAATGTGTTTTTTTGGACAATTTTTTAGGTTTGCAAGGGATTTTGGGTAACAGAACCTGATGGGAGGCAGTCAAGTCACCCCATCCTGGATTCCCCTGGGTGTCTAGTTTTCAAAAATGTATAGGTTTGCAACATTTCACTAGGTGCCGGCAGAGCTAGTGTTCAAAAACTACAGCTAGACACTTCACAAAAAAAGGGTACATTTTCATTGTGAAAATGTGTTGTGTTCACGTTGGGTTTTGAGCCATTTCCTGTCGTGGGCACTATGCCTACCCACACAAGTGAGGTACCATTTTTATAGGGAGACTTAGGGTAATTCAGATTTGTAAAGGAACTGTTATTACCTATTGACTTTCGATGCATTTCTGCCTTCCAAATGAAAGACATTGTGTAAAAAAGAAGTCATTCTAAAAAATGACTGATAATTCTCATGCTACTATGAGTATTCCCAATTTCGGAAATGTGCAAATATCTATTGTTTCTAAACTCTATATTTAGTTCCCATTTCAGAAATACATAGGTGTCTTTCATACCGATTTTTCCATGTAAACATTTTTACAGAATAATTACTATATACCCGGTACATAATAAAAAACCATTGCAAGTTGCTCCTCAGTTTTTGGCTCTGGGTTCGTCGGGTTCTTCGTGAACCTACAAGTCCTATATATCCCCACAACCAGTAATGTCCAGCGGATGTAACGGTATATTGCTTTCAAAGAGCTGTCATAATTAGAAGAAGTTACAGGTGAAAACGTTGACACAAAAGGCTGTTTTTTCAACTAATTTTCAATTTATCCTATATTTAACTGTTAGTTTCTATAAAGAAACCTTGATGGATCTACACAAATGACCCCTTGCTGAATTCAGAATTTTGTCTACTTCCCTAAAATGTAAAGCTTTCCAGGATCCATTATTGCTTTTGTATGCATTTCTACCATTAACTGGAAGGAGGTCGAAAGCACAAAAAATAGCAAAAATAGGCTATGTCCCAGAAAAATGCCAAAACTGTGTAAAAAATGTTGGGTTTCTGACAAAAGTCTGATATCCCCTAAAAGCTGGGAAAATGGTGATTTCAACCCCACAAACCCTTTTTTGCTAACATTTTCAGGGAAAAACCCAGATGCTTTCATTTGCAACCCGTTTTTCCAATTTTTCCGAAAAAAAACAACATTTTGCTGTATTTTGGCTCATTTCTGTGACCCCTCCAGGGGAATCCACAAACCCTGAGTACCTTTAGAATCCCCATGATGTTGGAAGACAAGGACGCCAATTTGGCGTGGATACCTTATGTGGTCAAAAAGTTACAGGGGCCTCATCGCGCACTGCCCCAAATAGCCAGAAAAATGGCTTGGCACAGGAGGGGGAAAAGGCCTGGCAGCGAAGGGGTTAAAATAAGCAATTTATATCAATTTAGATTGTAATGAAAGTCTGAAAAAAATGTATACCATTTTTTATTCCTATTACTGTGAAGGTAAGTTTAACTAAGTCTCAATATGCAGACTGAGGAGGTCTGCAAGAAGCTACAAAGTTGAAACACGTTTCTAAAAACACTCTGTTTATACCTATGTAGTTTTGAAATCTGACCATAATCAGATATCATGTGACCTGCAAAAAAAGAGATTTGAGGGGTTCATAATATTTCCCATTGTACCTATTGAAGGATCGCAATCATTTTAATCATTCTTCTTTGAACATCTTTGCAGACAAAACTCTGTGCTTACCTTCTATCATTCGCAAGGAATTTTAAAACCGGAAATATGTCACTTTTTGTAACATAGTTATTGCGCAAGACATTCTTTCATATTTACAAAGAGAGGAAAAGGCACTCTGTGTACTTGTTCTACTCCCTGTAAATACAACCTCATCATACACACCACTTTGCGTTGAAAGGGTGTTCTATAAGTGTTGTTGTGCATGATTGCACTGAATACTCATAGAACAAGACACATCTCTAGATTTATCAGAAATCATAAATCTCAATATGTGTGTGAATGCTGCACCATTCTAAAATTGGTGTAGGAAAGCAAAACAAGGAGAATTATTTTCCTTTCTCCACATTTTTATATCTTCAATGCATGCTAAAATGTTCAGCATACATTGAAGGAGAAAAATGCATTTTCTCATTGTTTTTGTGCAGGAAGGTGTATCTTCCTGCAGAAAAACAAACAGCACATGACACAGATATCCTTGCACTATGGTGCAAGGGTGCCTGTGTCACCACATGGCTGCAGTTTAAGCAGCCGTGCAGAGAGAAGCATAGATTTGCAACATATTTATGTACATATGTTGCATCCCTGTACTTCGGAAGTACTACAGCACACTGCAGTTAAAGAGGTTACTGTGTAATGCTAAAGCACTTCCTCATAGTTCTGCACTTATACATTCACCATACGCTACTAATGCATTCATTCAGTCAATTACGTACTACACATACATTCATCTAAACTTTCACACACTAACAAAGAAATGGAGCTCTTTTTTTAAACCAGGAAAGTTAGTTCTTAGAGGAACTTTTTTTTTTCTTCTTTCTTCTTTTATATATTTTTTTTGGTTTCTCCAACAATTTTGTGATTTTTTGGGTTTTTCTGGGAAAAAAAAAAACAGGAGGAACCAAACAATGATCTTCAGGGAACAAAAAAAAAAAAACTAGCAATGGTGACTTTCTTGCCGGCGGAATATCAGATCGATCGACTGCTCACCGTAGCACAAAGTCGCATTGCACTCGCTTTTAAAAATTGAAATTGAGGACGGATGTCCAAGTTTTGGGCTGACGGATGCACTCTTGAAGTGCTCGACTGCGATGAGGTGGAAGGTGCAGGAGCAGGAGTGTCTCTCATCCGTCGGCATTCTTCTCGTGCAAGATTGACAAGATGAAGGGTCCGTAGGTATTTCAGCATGCTGGCTTTCTTTGTCGGATCCCCTCGAGACAGCACTCTTTTACAAATCTTGCACATGACCAAGGTGGCATTGGTCTTCGTTTGCCCCTCGGGAAAAGTAAAAAATGTCCACACCACTGAAGAAAAACGTGGTGTGCGTGCTGGCTCCTCCAAAAATTCATCCTCAGATGTATGAGGAGATGCAGGTGATGCCTGCTGCCCTGAAGCCAATTTTAGAAGAAAAAAGTTAGAGCTAAGTGTAAACTTAGTCCAAAAAATATTCTTCTCTGCAAAGAGATGCTCCTCCAAAGAAGGTGAAAGAAGAATGATTGAAATGGGTGGGGTCTTTCAATAGTTAGAACAGGAAGTGTAATGAACCAATCAAATCTCTTTTTTTTGCAGGTCACATGGGCTCCGCGCACCCTTTGCTAACGCAGCACGCACCCAGCGCGCATCCGCGAAATTGAATTAAAAAGAAATATAGGATTAGATGTTAAAATATATTACTTTTAAGACTAGTTTAGAGTTTGTCTTCAATTAATATTCACATGAAATACATATATATATGTTTTTTTAAATGTTAAATATTTTGCGGGATCCGCGCACCTACCGCGTCTTGCACGCACATGACGCATCGCGGAACCGCGTAAACATCGCGTTACGTACATCGAACGTGTCGCGTATAGGCTGGGAGTCGCGTACCGGTCACATTGCGATCGCGCACTAAACACGTACCCAACGTATACCATGCGCGGATGTTATCGCGTAGGGATCGAGAACGGTGCTCAGGGTGCGCGGATCCAAAAAACATGGAAATAATATATATAAAATAAAGTTTTGAACATATAGTTAAAAAAATATTTTTAAAAATATAAAAAATATGTTTGAAAAACCCAATAAAAACAAATAATATTTTTCAATTTTCAAAAGATTTAAATGAAAAAATAGGTTAAAAAAATAGTGTTAAAAAAGAATTTCAAAAAACCATTAATGAAATTGACACACTGAAATTGAAAAATATAGAAATCCAATGAAAATCATTAAACATGATATCTTTAGAGATAAGTTATAGATAGGAATTAGCATTTAAAAAACCTTTGAAATTCACTGAAAAAACCATAGGTTTCATGCACGTTATAGTTAGGAATTGGCATTTAAAAAACCTTTGAAATTCACTGAAAAAACCATAGGTTTCATGCACGTTATAGTTAGGAATTGGCATTTAAAAAACCTTTGAAATCCACTGAAAAAACCAAAGGTTTCAGGGGCGTTATAGTTAGGAATTGGCATTTAAAAAACCTTAGAAATTCACTGAAAAAACCATAGGTTTCAGGGGCGTTATAGTTAGCTGGACATTTTCCTTGTACAAAACCCTAGAAATTCCCCTGTTATAGTTAGTTCAGCTAACTATAACTCGCGCCCCCACAATGCACTGCTGAGGACGTCACATATTACATCACTCATGACATGGTCAGTGACATCACTGATGACATCACTGATGACATCTGAAATGACATCACTGATGACATCACTGATGATGTCATCCAGTGAGTGTGTGTTTCTGTACATTTTAAATATGTTTAATATATATATATAGGGAAAAACCTATGGAAGAATGAGTGGGTGTATAAGTGTGTGAATGGATGATTTGGTAGGTGCGTGACTGACTCACAGTGAGTCATTAAACGTATGTTACTGCAGACTAGTGACTTAACTGTGTCTGTATCTGTCTGTCTGTTGGTATATAGGCGGCTGCATGGTTTTGTGAATAGCTATATGAGTGTCTCTATGGTTTATTGATTGCTTGTCTGAGTATCAGTATGGGAGCCTGAGTGTTTGTGTGGGTGGGGTGTGTGTGACTCTGTGCATACATGTGTGAGTGGGTGATTCTATGGGTGCATGGTTTTAAGAGTGCATCTGTGATGGACTGTATGGTTGGGTGAGTGTATGTATAGGTGTGTTAGTGATTGAATGTATATCTCAGTGGTACATGTGTGAGTAACTACATATGTGAAAGGCAGTATATATGTGTGTAAGAGTATATAAGTTGGTATATGTGAGAGTGTGTGATTGTGAGAGTGGCTGTATGGATGAGTGTGTGCTTGTATCAGTGATTGTATAAGAGCGTAAGAATGTGGTACTATTTTTATGAGTAAGTGAACTTGTGTGTGTATAACTGCATAGGTGAGTAAATGGGAGTGTGATTAATTATTTGCATGACTGACTAGGTGTGAGAGTACCTCTATGGATGATTGGTGGTGTGTGAGTGTCTATGTAAGTGTATAAATGCATATGATAGGCCTGTACTGAGTGACTGTAA
Source organism: Triturus cristatus (assembly GCF_964204655.1). Taxonomy (NCBI): domain Eukaryota; kingdom Metazoa; phylum Chordata; class Amphibia; order Caudata; family Salamandridae; genus Triturus; species Triturus cristatus. The sequence continues at coordinate 319,577,015 of NC_140593.1, read as the reverse complement.
GTATGAGTGACTGTACAGGTGAGTGAGTGGATGTGTGTGTAGATCTAAGAGTCAATGAGTGGGTATGTAGTTATTGGTATTGGAGTATCTATGGTTTTGAGAATGGACGTCTGAAATTTTGATTGAGTATATCAAAGGGTGTGAGAAGCACTAATTTATCACATGGATGACGTCATCAGTGATGTCATCAGTGATGTCATTTCAGATGTCATCAGTGATGTCACTGACCATGTCAAGAGTGATGTAATATGTGACATCATCAGCAGTGCATTGCGGGGGCGTGAGTTATAGTTAGCTGAACTAACTATAACGGGGAAATTTCTAGGGTTTTGTACGAGGGAAATGTCCAGCTAACTATAACGCCCCTGAAACCTATGGTTTTTTCAGTGAATACATATATATATATACAAATCATTCTGATGTAGTTGATATGATCAATTAGTTTGCACTTTAAATGTGTTGGAGATATATGACTTTGACACGCTAATAGTAATTTTGCTCAATGATATGCACTTTATGCACTTTAAAAGGGTGAGTGCAATATCCCTTCAAGTATTTGTTTTCGATTTGAATGTAAAACATGCCCTTGACGTGAAATAATAATTTTGTTTTAGTGTTGTTTTGGCTATCAATTTGTGTAATTTGACCAACAATATTGCAGTCTGATTAATATTGTCAGGAGTCTTTCTTTATTGTCAGTTTGACTCCCGGAAATGAAAGGCTATCCATGGCACGTAAACAGCATGTGATAAAGGCCGTCATGACGGCCGAAACGTGTCAAGGCCGATGAAGAATAAAGGAATGTGAGCAACCAACAATTGAGTCGGCTCCGTTTTGTCTTTGAAATTTCACAAAATTCAAATCTGTAGGTAGTTATAGTTAAGACCTAGTTTCCATAGGAAAAGCATTTTTTGATTTGCCAATATCTTTGGCGAAGTTTGATGAATCTTCACAAAATTTTCAAAACTAATGTGACGCTCTGGTCAGCTCTTGTCTTGAAAGTTTTGGGGTGATTTGTCAAGCAGGGGCCGAGAAAAAAGGGGATCCCAAGATGCATTTTCACAATGTTAATTTCCAAAGGAATTTTTGTCGCAACTACAGCCTGAACTGCTGAACGGAATTACACCAAATTTGGCACAGAGGTAGCTGTTGTTCCAGAGTGCACTATTTGCTTTAAATGGTTAGAATCCATTCAGTAGTTCCTGACAAATTTAAAAATAAACAATATCAATATCTGGTGACCACGGTGTATCAGCGAATCCTCCCGAGCACAAGCTTCTTTTTGATTGCCTGTCAACACTCCAAACCAAGAAGTGTTGGCAGCCATCTTGTGACTCGGTAAAACTGAGCAACAAGAAATAAAGGGAATAAAATGTTCAAAAAAAGAAAAGGAGGCAGGGTAGAAACACCCTGACCTCCTAGGCCTGGACAGTGGGTCCCACAGGGACCCCCAGGGCCTCAAAAGCATTTTTTTTTTTTTTTTTAAACAGCGGGATTCGCTCTGGGTGCACGGACCCAGCTGAAAAAGAAAACAAAAAGCGCGGGCTCCCATGCTTCGTTTTAATAAGCCCACCGGTACGCCAAGTCCCAGGGGCAATTTGCCAAATATATACGGAGGCCAAACAGGCCCCCACAGCCCCTGGGACCACCACCTTTCCAGGGCTTATTTATTAATAGAAGTGTGGAGGGTCTCTGGCCCACCATGCTGCCCCAGGTGCCATCATCTCCCCAGGGCATTGGAAAATAATGGGTGGGGGGCCTTGTGGGTCCCCCCAAGCACCGGGGACCACCACCTCTCTGGAGCTTCAATGCTTGAATGTGGGGGGCCCCATGCCCCCCTCGCAGGGGCTACCTTTAAAAACTGTGTGCAAGCCCCCCATCACCTCCCCAGGGCATCAATGAATGAAGTGCAGGGGTCAGTTGCAGACCCCTGGCCCCAGGGACCACCACCTCCCCGGGGCTATTTACATGTTGAGAGGTGGCCGGCGCGGCCCCCCTCCTGGAGTCCTCCTTGGCCCTGGGGTCTGCCACCAGAAATCCCTCTTCCCTCTTTCTGCACCCCTCTTGCCTCTTCCTGCACCTCTGTTCCTTCTTTCTACACTGCTTTTGTTTCTTTCTGCAACTCTCTTGTTTATTTTTGTATCCCTCTTGCCTCTTTCTCCACCCCACTTCCTTCTTTCTGCATCTCTGTTGTTTCTTTCTGCACTTCTCTTGCTTCTTTCTGCACCCTTCGTGCCTCTTTCTGCACCCCTCTTCCCTCTTTCTGCACTTCTCATGCATCTTTCTGCACCTTTGTTGCTTCTTTCTGCACTTCTTTTGTTTCTTTCTGTACCTCTCACTTCTTTCTGCACCCCGTTTTCCTCTTTCTGCACCCCTCTTGCCTCTTTCTGCACTTCTGTTCCTTTTTTCTGCTCTTCTTTTGTTTCTTTATGCAGCTCTCTTGCCTCTTTCTGTACCCCTCATGCCTCTTTCTGCACCCCTTTTACCTTTTTTGCACCCCTTTTGCCACTTTCTTCACCTCTGTTGCTTCCTTCTGCACTACTCTTGCTTTTTTCTGTGCCTCTCTTGTTCCTTTCTGCACGCCTCTTGCCACTTTCTCCACCCCTGTTCCCGTTTTGGATCTCTGTTGCTTCTTTCTGCACTTCTTGTGCCTCTTCCCCCACCCCTCGCCTCTCTTTCTGCACCTCTGTTGCTTCTTTCTGCATCCCTTGTGCCTCTTTCTGCACCCCTCATCCATCTTTCTGCACCTCTGTTCCTTCTTTCTGCACTTCTTTTGTTTCTTTCTGTACCTCTCTTGCTTCTTTCTGCATCCCTCTTGCTTCTTTCTCCACCCGCTTCCCCCTTTCTGCATTACTGTTGCTTCTTTCTGCACCTCTCTTGCTTCTTTGTGTATCCCTCATGCCTCTTTCACACCACTCATCCCACAAACCCTCTTGCCTATTTCTGCAGCTCTGTCCTTGTGCCTCTTTCCGCACCCTTCTTCCCTCTTTTTGTACCCCTCCTGCCTCTTTCTGCACCTCTGTTCCTTCTTTCTGCACCTCTGTTCCTTCTTTCTGCACTTCTTTTGTTCTTTCTATATGCACTTCTTTTGTTTCTTTCTACAGCTCTCTTGCTCCTTTCTGTACCCATCTTCACTCTTTTTTTACCCGTGTTGCCTCTTTCTGCACCTCTGTTCCTTCTTTCAACATTTCTTTTGTTTCTTCTTGCACATCTCTTGCTTCTTTTTGCAACCCTCTTGCCTCTTTCTGCACCTCTATTGCTCCTTTCTGCACTACCCTTGCTTCTTTCTGCAGCTCTTTGCTTCTTTCTGCACCACTTGTGCTTCTTTCTGCACCCCTCTTCCCTCTTTTTCTACTCCTCTTGCCTCTTTCTGCACCTCTGTTTCTTCTTTCTGCTCTTTTTTGTTTCTTTCTGCCCCTCTCTTGCTTCTTTCTGCACCCCTATTGCCACTTTCTCTGCCCCTGTTCCCCTTTCTGCACCTCTGTTGCTTCTTTCTGCACTTCTCTTGCTTCTGTATGCACCTCTGTCCCTTCTTTCTACAATCCTTGTGCCTCTTCCTGCACCCCTCTTCCTTCTTTCTGCACCCCTCTTGCCTCTTTCTGCACCTCTGTTTCTTCAGTCAGCACTTCTTTTATTTCTTTCTGCAACTCTCTTGTTTTTTTCTGCACCCCTCCTGCTTCTTTCTGCGCCCCTCATGCCTATCTCACACCTTTCTTCCCTCTTTCTGCACCCGTCTTATCTCTTTCTGCACCTCTGTTCCTTCTTTCTGCACTGCTTTTGTTTCTTTCTGCTCCTCTCTTGTTTCTTTCTGCACCCCTCATGCCTCTTTCTGCACCCCTATTTCCTCTTTTTTCAACCCTTTTGCCTCTTTCTGCACCTCTGTTGCTCCTTTCTGCACTACCCTTGCTTCTTTCTGCAGCTCTTTGCTTCTTTCTGTACCACTTGTGCTTCGTGCTGCACCCCGCTTCCCTCTTTCTGCACCCCTCTTGCCTATTTCTGCACCTCTTCCTTCTTTCTGCTCTTCTTTTCTTTCTGCACCCCTCTCCCCACTTTCTCTACCCCTGTTCCTCCTTTTTGCATCTCTTTTGCTTCTTTCTGCACTTCTGTTGTCTCTTTCTCCACCCCGTATCCCTCTTTCTGCACCTCTGTTGCTTCTTTCTGCACTTCTCTTGCTTCTTTCTGCACCTCTGTCCCTTCTTTCTGCAATTCTCGTGCCTCTTCCTGCACCCCTCTTCCCTCTTTCTGCACCCCTCTTGCCTCTTTCGGCACCTCTGTTCCTTCAGTCGGCACATTTTTTGTTTCTTTCTGCAACTCTCTTGTTTATTTTTGCACCCCTCTTGCTTCTTTCTGCACCCCTCATGCCTGTTTCACACCCCTCTTCCCTCTTTCTGCACCCCCCTTGCCTCTTTCTGCACCTCTGTTCCTTCTTTCTGCACTGCTTTCGTTTCTTTGTGCACCTCTCTTGTTTCGTTCTGTATCCCTCTTGCCTCTATCTCCACCCCACTTCCCCCTTTCTGCATCTCTGTTGCTTCATTCTGCACTTCTCTTGCTTCTTTCTGCACCTCTCTTGCTTCTTTCTGCACCCCTCATGCCTCTTTCTGTACCCATCTTCCCTCTTTCTGAACTCCTCTTGCATCTTTCTGCACCTCTGTTGCTTCTTCATGCACTTCTTTTGTTTTTTTCTGCACCCCTCTTGCCTCTTTCTGCACCTCTGTTCCTTCTTTCTAGACTTCTTTTGTTTCTTTCTGCACCTCTTGCCTCTTTCTGCACCACTCTTGCCTCTTTATGCATCTCTGTTCCTTCTTTCTGCACTTCTTTTGTTTCTTTCTATACCTCTCTTGCTTCTTTCTGTACCCCCTTGCCTCTTTATCCACCCCTCTTCCCTCTTACTTCACCCCTGTTGCCTCTTTCTGCACCTCTGTTCCTTCTTTCTGTACTTCTTTTGTTTCTTTCTGCACCTCTGGCTTCTTTCTGCACCCCTTTAACCTCTTTGTGCACCCCCTTGCCTCTTTCTGCACCTGTATTCCTTCTTTCTGTACTTTCCAGTTCTATTGTTTTTTTCTACATTGGCAGACAATGAAAAATTTCATGATGATTCGTCAAGGGAGTGTAAAGAAAAATGGCTGGTCCCGAAACGTGTTTTTTTACCAGTACATTTTAAATTTACTGTTTTTACTCTTTTGACAGACGTAGTGGCCTAACAGCTGTCCGAATTTCCATTAAATTTAGCAGGATTATAATTATGGTGTGAAGAAGATCCTTTTTGGCAGTACAGATAAGTAGGGTGAGTATTTTTAAAGTTATGAGGGGTTTAAGCTTAGTGATATCTGAGGGTGCAGTGTGCTGCAGAAATTTCACAGTATTTCATGAAATTTCTAAGTATTTCACTGTACATGCCTATGACAAGGCAGTATATGATTGGGTAATGGTTGCCTTTCCAAAAGTAGAAGACAGCAATGTTGTTTTACCCACACTTTTGCTGTGTTCTGGGTTAGGCCCTTCCGTTTAGGTAAGTAGAAGGTTTCATATTTTTTCCTACCAGTTACCAGTTTTCTATAAGTGGTACTAGGTAGCCAAAATTAATTATATTTTTCTAATTTTTTTTTAAAAGAGTTAACAAAAGTACCATGGTACTACCTGGGAAGCACTATAATACTTTAAAAAAAATAACAGAAATTAATTATGCAATAAAATAAACATACATATTTAATTATTTATGAAAAAGTCTACAAAGTACCACTGTAATACCTACAAATTACAATGCTACTTACATTTTTTTAACACGAATTTGTTAAAACAAATTACATGAAATGAAATGAAATGAAATGAAATGAAAAATTACATTTGTATAGCGCGTAACTACCCGGGGGCCTCGCAGCGCTTTACTGATGACTGTGGCGGGCTGCCCGGTGAATTAACACGCTTTTGCAAACAGATGAGTTTTCAGAGCTTTTCTGAAAGCCAACCGGTTATTGTTCTCTCTGAGGACTAAGTGAAGAGAGTTCCAAAGTCTCGCGGCAGTGTGGGAAAAGGAACGTCCGCCCCAACGGGCTTTGTTGATTTTTGTTGTAGTTGCTAGATGCAGTGAACTGGAGCGGAGGGCTCTAGACGGGGCGTAGGGCACGACTAAAGGGAACAGGATGGCAGGGCCTGTTCGATGGAAGGATTTGTGCACAATGCACATAGCCTTAAACTGTGCTCTGGCAGCCACTGGGAGGCAATGCAGTTCTTTTAGGGCTTTCTTGGCTGACTGCCAACGGGGAATGTTGAACAGTAATCGGGCGGCACAGTTTTGCGTGACTTGGAGCTTGTTGGTTACTGCTACCGGGGCACCTAGGTATAAAGCATTTCCATAATCCAGGCGGGAGAGTATCAAGGCCTGAACCATGATTCTCCTCGGCTGGAAAGGAAGCAGAGGGAGCACTTTACGGAGCATTTTCATTAGCCCAACACACGTGGAGGCAGTTTTGGTAGCCTGGACCGAGAAGTCTAGCGCTTTATCGAGCCAAATTCCAAGGCTCTTTATCTGAGGTTTAGGGGGGCGAGGAGCGCCGAGACATGTGGGCCAAATGGAGACCATGGTGGTCAATGGAGAGTTGCCCAGTAACATAATCTCCGTCTTCTCCCCGTTAAGTTCGAGACAGGAGGATTGCATCCACTTAGCGACGGCCTCTAGACATGAGCCCAAGGTGTTGGACGGCCCTTCAGTGTGGTCCAGAGAGACCACCAGTTGGGTGTCATCCGCGTAGGTGACAATACGCACACCGAAGGGCTGGACTATCTCTGCTAGAGGTTGCATGTAGACATTAAAAAGTGTGGGGCTCAGGGACGAGCCCTGAGGAACCCCACAGCTAAGTGGTTGCTTAGGGGAGACTACCTCACCCTCAAACACCTGGAAGAATCGCTCATCCAGGAAGGAGGTCAGCCATTCCAGGGCCGTGCCCGACACGGCCATGCCTTTCAGGCGATGTAATAGTGTGGCATGGTTAACAGTGTCAAACGCGGCACTGAGGTCGAGAAGTATGATGGCTGCTTTTCCTCCCCGGTCCAGCACAGCTCTAGTTTCCTCCGTCACCGCTAGTAGAGCCGTTTCAGTTCCGTGCTGAGGGCGAAAACCCGTCTGAGAGGCACATAGCAGATTATTAGATTCTAAATAATCTACTAAAATGTTGTTAATGTGCCTCTCCAGCAGTTTGCTCATCCAGGGAAGTAGGGAAATAGGGCGGAAGTTGGCCAGGTTGTTCTGATCTAGGGTGGGCTTTTTCAGAAGGGCCCTAACCATCGCACACTTCCATGGAGCTGGGACGGAGTTAGAGGTGATGGAGGCGTTAAGGACATCCAGGATGACTGGGCGGATGGCATCAATGACCTTAATAAGAGTCTGTGGAGGTGCTGGGTCGTTAGGAGATCCCGAGGTGACTTTAGGGATCATTCTATCTAATATGGTGGAATCTAGGAGGGGGAATTTGTCCAGCGAGCTGGAAACCGGGAGGTGAGGATCAGTTGAGGTGGAGAACTCCGTGTCACCATTACCAGTGGAAAATGAGGAGTAAATGGCCTGAATCTTCTGAGAGAAGAAGGTGGCAAGGTTGTTACAACGAGTTTGCGCGCCGTCGGATAACAGACGCTCAGAGGGGGGGGGAATTTAAAGATTTGGCTATTTTGAAAATTTCTTTAGGAGAGTTTACCGCTAGGTTAATTTTAGATTCATAGAATTGAGCTTGTACAGATTTTATTTCATTTTTATAGAGCTTTATTGCGGCTCTGTACTCAGCTTTCTTCAGTTGTGAATATTCTTGTCTCCAGGCTCGCTCTAGTTTACGACAAGATTGTTTCATAATTCTGAGGGCGGGGGAATACCAGGGGGCAACTTTGGATCTGTTTATTGAGTGCAAGGATTCCTTCGGAAGGACTAGGTCAAGGGTACTGGAAATCCAGTTGTCGAAATTGGCGGTGGCTGTATTGGGGATGGTCACCTTCGGGGGTGGGTATTCGGTAAGAGCCAGTTCCCACATGGGAAGTGGAAGCGAGGCCCATTTTCTTCCCCAGTGCTTATTGTGATTTGTAAAGTGGGGAGGGTGCATGTGGACCATGTGAAGGGTACTAAAAAGTGATCGGTCCAGGGCAGTGGTACAGGAGCTTCGACGATTAGGCTATCTAGATTACTGTAAATGTGATCTAGAAGATGCCCCTTGTTGTGCGTCGATTGAAAACCTTTCTGAAGCAGGTCGATGGCCTGAAGGTTTGATCGAAAACTGTTGGCTGTTGAGTCAAGCGGATCGTCTAAATGCAGATTCAAGTCGCCCAGCAAGGTGAAATTTGCCGAGGTAAGTACTAGGTTGGCGGCTATGTCCGTCATATTGGTGATGAAGTTGCCAAGGATACCAGGTGGTCGATAAACTAAAATGCCAGAGAAAGTGGTGGAGGGGGAGAATTCAAGAGTGAAGTGAAGGTTTTCACAGGCTGGCGTAATGGAAGGAGTGACGCGGCATCTAAAGTTGTCTCTATAGATAATGGCCAACCCTCCGCCTCTACCTGTCTTGCGGTCGAGTCTCTTAAGAGTGTAACCTTGGGGGGTGGCCCATACTGTTGCAGGATCTGTTCTGACTGAAGCCATGTCTCTGTTAGAAAGAGGGCCTCAGGTTTGAGCTCCTCTATCAGCATGGCCAATTCAGTATAGTGTTTTTGCAAGGATCGGCAATTGAGGAGGAACATCCTCCATTTATGCGTGGAGGGATGTTTCCCTGTATTTGGGGTGGATGTGCCCCAATCACATATTTTACAGCGGACCTTCGAATTTATAGGGAGGACCGAGTGTAAGCATAATGGTATGGAGGTGGGTCGTAATGCGTGCAGGAAGGCAGCGCTGTATGAAAGGCGGTTTCCTACCATAATGACGGCTGGGAACCGGGAGCTGGAAGCGTCTGAACGCGGACTGGCGCAGACTGGCTTCTCTTCGGCGCGTCTACGGCGCTACCGCTGTGCGTGCCGCTGCGCGTTGCAATAAGTATCTTATATAGATTGGGCTCGAGAAAGACTGGAGCGTCAACCCAATAAGATGGCCGCCGAGTATTAGCACCACCAGGAAGTAAGAGCGCTCTGTTCTCCCTCCACAACAATCAGCCTAAATCGCTGCGGTGGACCGGGGAGTCAGTGCACAATTCAATTTTAGCACAGTTCAATTTTAGCAACAGCAGAGTTTAAAGCATAAAAACGGTTTTCCATACATTTTACTGCTTTATGTTTTCAATAATCTAGTGTACTAGAGTGTATTTCTCATTTTGGGATTTTTTTCTGGAACTAGAGCAGTACTTTATTGTACTGCTCTAGTTCCAGTGTTCCAGTGTTCCAGTGAAATGGGCTTTATAGGGCTCTGTGTAGATCCCTATTCCATTAATATAATTTTAAAAATGATAGGTGGGTTAGGAAAAGGTTAAATAGTTTGTGTAACTGTTTAAAGCGGTCACAAATCAAAGTAAAGGTTAGGCACAATGGAGTCTGCTCAGAATCTCGACCTGACCATACTCTCAGCTCTGAGGATATGTGATCTAAGAGCTTCGTGCATGATTAAGGGCATTGGCTTTAAAAAAACAGCCAACATGAAGGACCTGGAGAAAGCTCCTATGAAAGAGAAAGACGAGATAAGGAGAACTCATCCTCAAAGGTACCTGAAGAATGTGAGGATGCAGATATAGCAGATATAGCCCCAATGGTTGATGAGGGGGAAGAAGGTGAAAACCTAGACGTTCTACCCTTCCACAGACCCCCCTCCACCTGTGGGAAGTGACAAGAGTCACTCTAGTGTTCCACCCCATTGGTAAGGTGGTAGCCACTCTTGAGGACCCACATTTCCTTAGGGGAGAGGGAGCTGGAACTTGAAGAGAAGTGGAGAGACTATACCTTGAGGTAAGAAGGGTTAAGTTGGACTTAGTACCCAAAGATCGTGGCAGGAAAAATGATCTAAGGGGGAAGAATGAGTCCTTTGACCCCAAGATCCACAAAGGGATTGTCCCACCTTATAGTGGTGGACAAGACATCAGTAAATGGATTGCAGCCTTGGAGAGGAAAATGAGAAGAGTAGGTCAACAACACAGGAGTTCTTCACTTTGGAAGATATTATCAGTGAAGGGCAGAGATAGGCGTCTGACCCTTTATGAGGATAAGACTGAGTACTATACATATATGAAGGAAACACTCAAATATGGGTTTGAACTCACCACAGAGGAGTATAGACTGATGTTTAATTACACCCATAAATGTCAAGATCAGACATGGGTGCACTTTGTAGACTATTCAGTTAAGGCACTGGAAGTCTGGATAACGGGCAATGAGGTGGACACATATGATGGGCTTTATAACTCGATTATGAAAGAACATATTCTGACTAACTGTACCTCAGACAAATTACACCAGCATCTGGTAGATTCATCTCTTTCCGGTCCCAGTGAGCTGGCTAAGAAAACAGATAAGTGATTAAGTATAAGAATACCCCAAAAAGTCAAGAGGGTGACTCCAAGCATGGGGGGGTTAGGCCCACAAACGTCAAAGGAGGGAGGTGGTAAACCCACCAAATAGATTCCCTCTGAACGCCAGAACCCTAAAAAGGAGGAGAACAAATCCCATCCCAACTCTAACAAGCAGCGGAAGAGAAACCCAGGGCTTAAAAAGTTGCTGAATATCAGGATCTATTTTGACTGTCAGCAGTCAGGTCACTACAGAGGTGACCCAGCCTGTTCCAAGAGGGTGGCTAGCACTGGGCTGTCCAGTGTAGCCATAAGGAAGGACACCTCAGATAAGGATGTCCTCTTAGTATTTAATTGGGCGAAGGGTCCAGATGGTAAGCTGGTGATCCCTTATGGCGGTAGTAGACACTCCCACCCCATTCCGGTGAATGGGATCCCTACCACTGGCCTTGAGAGACACATGTGCAAATTACACCACAGTGGTGGTCAGGTTGGTGTCCTCAGATCAGTTTGTGTGAGGAGAGACAAAGATAATCGCTAGGGAGGTCACTGTTAGACATGTAGCCATTGTGCCCCTAGAGAGTGAGAGTATCCTTCGCTGGCATAAGGTGGTGGTCAGGCCTGACTTCCCCTTAGATTACATCCTTGGCAATGACCTCCCAGAGGTTGGTCTGAGCCCAGGTGGGGTGGTCACCCAGGGCCCCCCAACACCAACATCCTAAAGATCCAGTCCTTGTAGCTAGGAGAATGGGGGCTCAAATGAAAGGGAATATTAGAAGGAAAGGTAATATACTCTTAAGTAGAGACCCAGCAAGCCAGGGGCCTTCTGACCCAGTAGGGGTGATGCCCAAAGGTGGCATGGGTAAGGCCTCACCTGTTCCCTAGTGACGTCCTGAGCAGTCAGACAGCTGTGCAGAAAATGGGTGGCATCCCTCTCTGAGAAAAGGGAGAATGGAAGAATGGTGTCTTCCACAGGAGGTGTTAGCCGCCCACTCAGAACAGCGGAAGAGGTTCCGAGAACCAACAGTTGCCCCTTAAACAGCTCAAAAACCTGTCAGCGGAGAGCCTAGGGTGTGGGTTTTGATACTGACAGCTGTCAGTAGCCTCTGCTGAGTGCTGGCCTTGATGGCTGCACTGTTCTTGGCATGGTAGGCAGACCCCAAACACAAAAGCAAGTTAGGCCCCCTGACCCTACTGGTCATAGTGGGGTTGCTCAAGTGTTGGGTAACCTCAGTGGGTAAGCTAGATGTTGCTCTAGCAAGGCTAGGGAGAGAAGAGGTGGGCACCTCACTACCCAAGGTAAAACAGGAGGAAGAAAATGACACAGCCGTAGTGAAGTTCAAATTTAAAATGGGTCCTTTCACTTTGGAGATGGGTTAACTTCCCAGAGTGACCTGGACAAGAGGATGTGAGGCATAGTAGGCTCTGTAATAGTAGAGCCAGTGTTCCTTACTTCATCCTCACTCAACAAGGCAGGAATACTCTCCCAGAGGTGGGCCGAGACTCCTGTGTGTGTTGGCTGGGAGGTGTTGTGTAGGAAACTGGTCTGTTTGCAGATGTCCCACCACTTTTTGCCCACATTTGAACTGCTATATGCTGGTTTTGGCTCTGCACTGAAGCATGCTAACCAGGCTCCAGTACCAGTGTTCTTTCCCCTACAGTGAAATGTATAATTGGCACCCCCAATTGACCAAGAGCTTACCTCCCTTATAATTCTCTGGTAAGTGGTACCTGTGGTCCCCAGGGAATGGTTGGTAAAGGAGTACTCAGGGCTTTCAGCACTGGTTGTGCCACCCTGCGTGACCCAAGTAAACTAATGACAGCAGGCCTTCCATTGCACACTTCAGGAAGATTGTTCACTGATCCAATTTGACTTTTTCCTCACCATATGTGACAAAAGTCCTAGCCCACGAGGCAGAGTGCAGTATACTAAGAGTGTAGGCATGTGCAGTGCACGTTTTCATATCTCTATAGTGACTTTACCATTAAAGTGCACTGCAAGTGATAGGCGGTCAATTGGATAACATTGGACTAGTATGCAGGCATACCCGGGTTACTAGTTCCCTTTTGTTACCGCCAACATATGTTGGGTTTGGTATTAAACAACTTACCTTCTCTCCCCTGACACAAACCTTGTGTCAATGGAAGGCTGCCATGCACCCAGGTGGCTAGCTTAGAGACTGTGCACCTGGTTACCCCAGCTAACGTGTACTTTGGTAGGCAGACCCAGTTTCTCCCACTCCAGCTGCCACCAAGACAGAGTTCTGACCTCCCACCAGGTAGTATGCACACTCCCAGGAAATGGAACAAAGGCTTAGGCCGGAAGGAAGTCACACCTCCCTCCCCCTGAGTGGGCTAGTGAAGTGAGACATCAGAACAGAGAGCTTTAAAGGCTCTTATCACGTCTGATATGCAAGAAGGAATGGAAGGCAAAGCCCCCGGTCTGCACCTCCAAGAAGGCTAGCTACACACCTACGGGTTGGCAGTTGATCTGCACACCTAAATTGAACTTCTGCCATCTTTAGGAGGGCAGAAATAGTGGGTTCTGGTAGGAAACGTGACCCACACCACCGGATGTGGTCATCTCAGGGGCAAATGAGCTGTAGGAAGTAGCTGCCCATCATCTACTAGCTCCCACACCCCAACTCCCTGAAATCCAGGATTTAAGGGACACCCCTGACACCAGAACCTCAGATCTAACAGACATACTTCAATGAAGGACAGCAAGAAGACTGTTTTCACTGACAACAACACTTTTCTCTGCCACAAAAGAAGAGTGGATTCTGGGTCCCTGTGGCACCATTATTTGGAACTGCGTGAGCAACTTTTGTCTGTGACCAAAATTCAGCACTCCCTGGCAGAGGGACCCCTGTGAGAGCCAGAAGCAGTTTCAGACTCTCCAGGACTGGTGGAACTAGTCCCTTGCACGTTTCAGGTAAAACAACATGCCCCTGTGTCATACTTGAAAGCAAGGGCAAATTAATTTTTGAGGGCCATACATCAAATAAAATTATAGATGAGTAAAATGTGAATTAGGGTGTGTTTTTCACTTCAGGATTCGCTCCCATTGTCTATTTGAAATCACTCAAAACCTCTCTGCAAAGAAACATTCTCACAATTCACAGCTACTCATCTATAATTCTATATATTCTATATGTTATGAACTGTTGCTACTGCATAGCAGTGAATTACCACATGTAGACTCTGGTGTAAACAATAGAGGCTTTATATGGAAGCCATGCCTAACATAAAAAATCACTTAAAAAGCACAGCTCAAAATCCAATAATGTATGTTTAAAAATAGGCTCTGTTTTTTTTTAGACAGCACAGATAGGGTCAGTCTATGGTTACAAACTGAAATCAAAAAATACCCTGAAATTGGACAGTTATCGTTAACTGAGCATAGCACAACTTGCGCCCTGACATGAAAAACATCCCTCACCGACCTAAAGCACAGCTCGTGATCATGATATACATGCCAAAAAAATAAAAATAACAAACCAACAGTATTACTTAGAAACACATAGCCAAACAAAGAATAATGTATCCATGGAAAAATCATCCCCAATGTCACTGGTAAGGTGAGATGTAATGTCACCAGCAATGCCACCAATGTTGTTTATAATCACTTATGTCACATCATGTCGGAATTCTGACCTCCCTTGTTATTGTGTGACCAAAGTCCAGGCATAGAGGGTTTTGGAGGCAGGAATATTGAAATCAAATGGAGAGCAGTGCATCATTTTCGCATTATAGAAAACCAGTCGTATGCAAATCTGACTTTGCTACAGTAGGGTTCGTGCTGGTCATGCCGCGTCCTCAGTGAGGTATAGCTAAATTTCTATGGTATAGTGAGTGCAGGACCCACATTTAGGCATACCTGACGCTCTTATGGCATTAGAGACTGAGGACATAAAAAAAAGTGATGGACTGTAATGTGACCCTGAGTATACAGTGGCTGTGATAAATTCAAGCATTCCACCCGTCACTTTTTAGGTCTCGCCTACGCAGCGTGCATGCGCTGTTTACGCAAAAAGACCTTTTGCAATCGCTTCGGCTTTTCAGCAGAAAACGTGCACCCGTTCCATTGCCTTCAATGGCAACGCGTGCGCGTGTGGTGATTGCCTTGCGGGAGCGAGCTTGACACCATATATTTGTAATTAACTTACAAACACATGGTGCCCCTGGCTCGCTCCCGCAAGGGAAACACTTTGTGTGCTGTTGCACTCCCCCCACCCCTCCCACAAATGGTTTAAATTAAACACCAAAGACCAAAGGTGTGTGAAGCAACAACATCATTACAAACTGCCCCATGCAGAACTTTGATCGTTTGAGCTGCAAAAGCCATAAAACCTGCGTGCAAACAACAAAAACATCCTGAGTGTGAAGGCACCAAAGTGTCAGCAGTCCATGAGAACTTCAATCAGTCTGAAGCCAGTACAGCGGATACATCATGTTTGTCAATAACAAGAAAGGACACCGCCTCACACGTGACGGCGCAGACTTTTAAAACGTATATGACCTTTTACATTAATAGGTCGTCTCATTTTTTACTTCCTGCGGAATATATTTCTCCAACGTCCACTTTACGCCACTGGTAAATGAAAGCGCGGGTGTCTCTGTTCCCAATGCGGTTCAATGTACCGAATTATAGATTTATTGATCTGTGTGTGTACGGCTAAATAAATACATGACTAATACACAAGAATACAGACTTATTTACATGCACTCAGATATGACGTTAGCTACAAATAATTACAGTTGTTCGTACACATACGAACTTTAGCGCATCATTTCTTTTTGAATATTGTGAAACACTATTTTTACCATCTCAAGAAATTTTGTAAAATGCTTAAGAAGCACGCACACATGGGCGTGTATGCGCACGAGCACGTTGCCTTGCTATAGGAAGCCGTTATCACAGCGCTGTCATGTGAACAGTTCTAACCATCATATGATCCCATAGTAGCAATAAAAAGTTGTCATCTAAATATTCTGTACTCAATAGGCCTTCCACATTCCTAATTTGAAACCTACTCTCCTCTGTCTCCCTCTCTCTCTCACACACATGCACACAAACACCCTCCTCTCTCATACTTCACCACCTGGACCAAGTATGTATCGGTACCTTTAGGGGGGAGACGGGGCATCGAAACTTAGCATGTCTGTCTGAATCACAGCACATTACTAGCATAAAGCAAGAACTGTAGTTCTAAACTGAACACATGTATTGCATACAGACTTTGTTTCATTGTCTACACTCCCAATAGCCCCACCTGCACGCTCGCGCACACACATGCTTGCACACACACATACACACGTTCTTCCCCCTTTCTATTTCCCCTTTTAACATGCCTGCACACATGACACATCGCTCTCGTAACGCTTTTTCAAACACACACAGGTTATTTGTGTATTCCACCGATACAGGCACCCTAACTCTCTCTCTCTCTCTCTCTCTCTCTCTCTCACTCACACACACACACATGCACGTTCGTTCTCACATACATCACAATCTCACACATTCTACCATATCTTTCACTCGTGCACACACCCTCTTTGACTCTCACAGACCCACACTCTACCTCTTATTCACACACTAGTTTGTCTCCCTGACACAATTTCCCTCATACATAAATACACACTCACTGTCTTTCACAGACATACAAATGTTCCTCTCTATCACAGGTGCTCTCACCATCTCTCACAAACACACACTCTTACATTAAGATACACCCACATTATTTTGTCTCTCATACACACACACTACCTTCTCTTCCTCTCACTCCGCACCCTTCATGTCTTTCTCACTATCTGATACATAAAGATGCACTACTCTCTATTTTCGCTATTTCTCTTTCACACACCACCTGCCTCACATGCATTCTTTCCTTCTGTCTTTCAAGCACACACAAACTACCTCTGCCCCTACACACAAATACACAGTGTTCTCTCTCTCTCTCTCTCTCTCTCTCTCTCTCTCTCTCTCTCTCATACTCCTCCACTTGATCACTGTCTTACACACAAATAATATGTTTGGTCTCTGACAAAAACACACTCTTCCTCACACACACATGCAGTTTCTCACAGATTCACAAAAACTCATACACACACTAACCTCTATGTTCCTCTCTCTTCCTCTCTCACACACTCTCGCCTCACATACATACACCATCACTATCCTTATCCAGACACTTTAGCTTCGTTCTTTATGTCTCTCTCTCATATACACACACAAACACTACCTAATTCTTCTGTCTCCTTTCTCTCACACACACTGATATGTCATTTCTGGATCACTTTCACGCAAAGTTCGATTCTCTCACAGACACCTACAGCAACACTTTTCTGTATTTCTGTCTCACTCACACATTGATATACGCACAAACTCTGACTCAAACTTTCTTTTACCCACACAAATTATATTTTTCTCTTACACTCACACACTGCACCATTACCGACCTGCCTTTCCTTGTAGCTCACACCCACAAACTTGTCTCTCACACACACGAGCACACATTTAGCTTTTATGGAAATTCTTATCCCTCACTATCTCTTACAGACATATTTTCCACATAATTTCGATCTCACTCTTATCCATTTGTGCTTACACATGCATGAACAAATACAGACAAACACACTAGGAAACAGCTGTTTCTATATTGGCATTCCCTCTTATTGTCACATCTCAAAGACAATCTCTCTGATACATATTCTATCTTTTAAAAACACTCATAAATAGTCGCACATGCAGGCACATACTTTCTGTACCAAAAGATCTGTTTAACAAAACAAAAAAACACTTAGAAATTTAGTGAACAAACCAAAGGTAAAGTAACGTTATAGTTAGGTGAATTTGTCAGTGACAACATTAATGTTTTGAACTTAAAAAACACAGAAATTCAACTTGGACCCAAAACTGCTTATTTCCTCACATATGTGATCACTCATGAAATGTTACATGGTATCATTTATGATATCACTGATAATAACTCAAATGACTCCTAAGGCTGCTCCCTCCGGGCGGGAGCAATATTTTGATCTGTTTTGAAATGTCCGCTCCCATCGGGTGGGAGCATTTTGAAAGTTCCCACCCGCTGGGAGCAGACATGTAGTTTGCTCCTGCTTGGCGGGAGATTAAACAAGCATTTGCAATGTAATAGGTCTCGCATTTACGAGAGTTTAAGCTATTGGCATTGTAAATTACAATGCCTTTTATTTATGTTTTAAAAACTAAAACAAAAATAAAAGTCATTGTAATTTACAATGTCAATAGCTCTAACTCACGTATATGCGAGACCTATTGCATTGCAAATGCTTGTTTTTTTCCTCACCGCAACACCCTAAGTGCAAAATGTATTGGATGGGATGAATATTTAGAAGAACTACCAAATGAAACTACAGCATCCTTGAATACAAATTAGGCTTCACTCCCTTCAAATGTGGGTCAGTAGAGAACTATAAATGTTCAAGCACTTTATGCATGGTAGCAAATTTGAATTACAAACTGCACTTCCAACCAATCTGCATGGCCATGATGAATTCAGACAGGACAGTGCTACAATATGTTTGATTGCCTGGGGCTTAACCCGGCAAATGACCCATTTGCAGCGTGGTGATTTCAAAATGCAGGGTTAATAAGAATGTATTTATGGTTTTGATATGAGTGGATGCTGCACACAGTTCTCTTGGCATCGATACCCTGTTATCGGTCTCCAAGAGTATTTTGAAACTGAGCCCAAATAGCAAGATATCACAGCTCAAAAACTAATATTCTGGCCTGGAAAAAATGTGATTTAAAATAATACAGGGAGGGCCACTGTGATAGCATAGAACTGGGGTGTCCATCGGAGGTGCACAATAGCAGGATCCGTGTTATACTTCCAGAATAATGGCTGAGCACGGGCCTGATTACCAGTTGCGCGAGTAATGGTGGTGGTCAGGCGCGCAACACCCATTGGGCTCACTGGGCTTCAGCCCTCCAACCCCGTCGTGTGTGCCAGCGTGTCTGAGACAGCTTCGCGGGCTGGAGACCGTCTAATTGCAGCCGCACCTGAGTACTTCACAGGTCTTTGAAAGACCATTTACTTGTTAATGAGGCTTTCGTTGTATTTTCATCCCTTCTTAGAGCAACTCTGACTATGGCTGGAAGAATTAGCCCCCACCAAAATCTTTTTCAGCCCCCCCCCCCCGAAATTTGGCTCTAGTTGCCCGCCTGGTGGTGGTATTCCTGAACCCAGAATTATCGCATCTGTGTGGTACCACACCATATTTGACATGCAATTAGGAGGTAATGGCCAAAAATGGGGAACAAATTGCAGGATGCAGAGTTACTAAACATGTCTCATCATATTTTCTCCAGGTACCAGGCCCTTTACAGGGAACATATTGCACCTCCATTTGGCAGGTGGTTCTGTGCACAGGTGTTATCGCAAACAGCCGTCCTGGCTACAATATAACACCATCACTTGCAATGCCAATACTCATCCACTTGTAATTAGGCTCTATGTAAATTAGTGCCCGTGCAATCCATTGCAACTAACGTGAGACTATCTGGTTAGGCTGAAAAATCTGGCGTTGATTTGGTGCCCCTTGTTATACCCCTAACAAGCTTTAACACACCGCGATCTCAGTCGTTTGTTCAGTATTATTTTGGCCCAAAGGGCGGGCCCAGGTAAGTTAGCAGGTATTGGTAACCGCTCACACTGAACATTTCCTCCAAGCTGACTTCTGCTTCAGTGTTACCTTGTTCTTGCTGCCCTGGAGACTTTAAACTTATAAGTCCTGCTGCACAGCTTCTTTAAATTTTCCTTTTATTACTTTCCTTCGTAGTTTAAAGCCTTTTAGCTGTAAAGTCCATGTCCGAAAATTTCTCTTCATTCCTATGCCGAAATGTTGTGATCCAGCTTGGAACACCCCAGACATTGCATCAGTGCATGTCTGATGTCTACTAGGCACTTAGGGCCAAATTCATCAACACTTTGCACTGGGTTTGCGTCAACCGGTGCAAAGTTTTAGTTTTGGGATTTACTTTCCAGCACAAAACCAGGAGCGGCCTGCGCAGGTAAGAGCGGCGGGACGGGGTGAGGGGAAGAACTCAACAGAGGACAAGGAGGGAAAATGATTTCTTTAATTTTCCCTCGTCGTCGTCTGTCGAGTCCCCCCAACCCTCCACACCGCTCTTACCCGCACGGGCCGCTCCTGCACAAAACATGTTATACTCTATTTAGTAGCCCCAAAGCAATGCAAAGTACTGCTTTGTGCTACTTTGCTTCAAGGGGGCGTAACAATGGGTGGTACCTAGGTGTTCCCATGCAATCAACCATGTACATCTTTAGGTTTGTGTAAAAAATGTCTGCCTTCTTGGGGCAGGCATAATTTTTGAGAAAAGTTTGCATTTCTCAATTGTACTTTGTACTGTAATGGTTCATTTCCTGTACAAAGTCTATGCTTGACATCACTCACCTTGTAATATGGCACAAGGCTATCCGCATTGGTGCAATGCAGGCAACACAATGAGAGAGAAACATAACGCTGTATCTTAATAAATATGGTACTGTTCTACTCTCTCCCTTTCACACAACACAGCACAACAACATTGGTTGCTTACATTTTTTGAAATTTGCCCCTTAAATCATTTAATTCCGATGTGGCCCATATCTACTTTGTTATATTTACCACAGGGCTTTTCGAAGGAGAGTATTGATTTTGTGAGTCACATTTAGCCTTTTTGCTGGTAATACGCAGAATGTCACACAACACGAAAGCAAGCATGGGACAAGTGAAAGCTTCAGAATATGAAATAGGATGTGAATGACAACATTCCCACATTATGATCCATTGGGCATGCAGAGAATATCAATGAGGGTTCTAGAGAAAACATAATTGTAACAGGAAACCACCTTGACATTCTTAGAACACCAAGGAAAGATCAGCTAAGAAAAAGGGTGTAAAAATCGGATCAATACTTATATAAAATTATTGAACATGACCTGTAGCAGTGACAATCCTTGCCGCGCACAATTCAGTTTAGGCAGACCTAATAAGGCAGTTGCTTCCTCCGGGCTACTTTATGAACAAGGTGACCGATTAATGAATGTGTAAGTTTATAGACTGATGCAGGCCTCCTGGTACATCAGTGAAGGAGGTAGGAGAGCTAGTGTGGCAATACAGTGCGCCACATAACGAGTCAATAGTTGCACACGACAATAACCTGCATCCGGTAACTTTGGTGAAGTTTGAAAATATATTTTTTAAGGATTTCTACTCATCCAACTTCGTTTTTCGTATGACTCAGTGAAAAACCCTGGGCTTTCTGTGTTTAGGGGACCTCATATCTCTGGCCGAAAACTAATTGTGCAGATGGAATCCTCCAGATCACCAGCACTTCCTGTGACATCTTACTGCCCCTAGGTATTACTCGGCCAACAGAAATTTGTATCCATCAGTACACTGACAACATCCAACTACACCTCGAAGTATCATCAACTCAAAGAACTAGGTCACCCTATCACAGTCTAGAGAACGCAGATGAGGATGCATAATATTCCAACAAAGCGGTACAAAAGGGGGTGGTGATGGACGGAGCATCAGAACCAATCAAACACTCACACCCAGTCAACAGATCTGGGTTTTTTCCATCACCGTTCTTTAGCCCGCTTTGGTTTTTAATATTCCAACAAGCATTGGCAGAGCCAATTCTGGGATTTGGCTTTGCCAATGCTTAATTAGTTTCCCAGTGTTTTCTTGTGAACATTTTATTGCCGGGAGAACCACAGGATCCACCAGAATAAACAGTATACAATGTCAAAAATCAAACATGTTTTTGGTTTCAAAAGCCCTCATTGTCAGAGCCGCCCCTGGCAGTGTAAGGAACGTCTTTGTGTGCGGGTGTGCTCATTGTCACCCATAGTCACTAATAGTGAAGGTGGCCATTGGCTAAAATGGCCTGACCTAATACCCCTGCGGTATGCTGCAGTGACGCAATGACTTGAAAAGCATGTTGTTTCATGATACAGAAAAATATTAAATAAATACAATTATAAAAAATAAAAAAAATACATTTTGGGCTTCCTCAGAAATAGGTTATCTCCTACGGAATCTACAGGTTTACTAACTAGACACTGCATTTCATTCAGAGTGTACTTAGCAGTTGAGACAAAAGAAATGACAGTGGACTCAATCGGTAAGGGCTATCCTTTTCAAGCGTGCCCCATTGTGAAAGAAGCAAGATGTGTAGTATTCTCACTTTGGTTGCGGCTGTTCTTGTTTAAGTCTGTGTCGGCTGCCAGTGTATGATTTGAGCCCTTGAGTCTGTGTTGGACTAATAAGCAGAAATGAATACAACAATAGCAGCCTGTAAACGCATATCCACATCCGAGGCAACGGACACTCGGCGCCATCCCCTGAGAACACAGGAATTTTATGCAACGTCACTGCCGTGTTAAAAAAACACATGGGCACACAATTAGGACACGCGGCGCTGTCTTTTTCAACAGAGAACGATAAATCACGTCCCATAAGAAAGGTAAGAAAAGCAAAATCATTGACGTTGAATAACAAAGAAATCAGCCCACGTTTCCGCTCCTCAGAAGCATTTTTTCATATTCGGATAGTGTTTTATAAGCTTTTCATGCCCTTCTCTACGTACTGCGTCCCCTGTGATTCACAAAGGATTCACAACAGCGCTTCTTACAGACAAAAATATCCTTGTCTGCGGCAGAGGGCTCGGCTGAAGATTGTCCTTTTCCCAGTATCGGTGGAATGTCGTGCGTGCCTTGCTGGTATTCTCTGTCCGTTGGCGTTTTTTTTCTGAGCTCTTAGTTTCCTTCTGTTTTATGGGAGCACGGACACAGTTCGCCTGCAGCAGAACGAAAATAAGTGTCGATAAAAGCCGATGGGTGACTGAAGACGAAGGGCCTGACGGTGGTGGCAATGACACCATTGGACCTAAAGCAAACAAGAAATGTGGGCTCTCTATCCTAGTTCGTAGTTTAATAAAACAACAACCATGAATTGTGTTGAGTGGGCCCTTTTGTATTGAGAAAACAAGTTCTCACTTTGGGAGTTTGTTTTCGCATTACAAACATGTCTGCTGAGCATACCCTTCAATAAGGCAATCTCTCGGCTAATCTTTAGTATTGTGAAGGGAGCATTGGCAACTCCATTCACAGCACAAAGTGTGGTGGAGGCCACCACCCCTGTCAGTCCTGCTGAAACGAGCAACGATTTAAACACAGACCCCTTTGTCCCGTTCTCCAAGTGCTGCTAAAATCAATATCTGTCACACTAGGCACTGTAGAAATATGTATTCTTCACCAGCAGGGTATCAGATCTAACACTGGATGTATCATGCCAATCTGGAGGATAGGGTATGTCACATGTACCTCCTACTTAATTCCGAAAATCACAGGAGGCCCAATCATGTTTTGAGGGTGGCAGAAAATCAGGGATAACCAGGGTAGAGCCAAATCATTAGATAAGGTGAAGCTATTTCAACACTAATAGCACTATAGGTAAAGTGACACATTGCCACCGCTCCCTCATGGCAGTGGGAGCGGTGTTGTCTTCTGAATCTTGGATCCCTCAGATATTTTTGTCTTAGCCTATACTCCTTAGTATTATGTTGCCCTAGCACCTTATCTGACTATATTCAAGCATATCACACATTCAGTGACATTTAACATGCGCACTGCTTGTTCCTTGGGAGCAGAACACTGGTACGTCCAACAGAGGAGTAACATCTAAATTCTCAAATTTCAGCTGCTATGTCGGACATGGTTTCCATCAATCAATCAAACATCAATGATTTTTTTAGCACTGCTAATCACCATGTAGGATATCCAGGTGCTTGCAGGTCTTAGTGGGTTATTCGAACAGCCCAGTCTTGAGGGCCCTACGGGATTCTGGAAGTAAGGTGATGTTCTGGAGCTGCAGAGAAGGCTGTTCAAGGTCTCTGCTGCCATGGATGAGAACAAGCGTCCTCCGCTTCTACTTCGGGTGGATGCAGGGAGCGTGGGCAAGTGATGGGGAAGCGGAGCAAAAGCTTCTTGAAGGTTGGTGGAAGTTGAGGAGATGGTTTATGTAGGCAGGTTCTTGGCTGTATAGTGCTTTGTGTGCTTGGGTTAGCAGCTTGAATTGGCTTCTCTTCTGTTTTGAGAGCCAGTGGAGTTGCCAAAGGGCCAGTGTGATGTAAGTTGGCCGGGGTTATGTCGAGGACGAGTCAGGCTGCGGCATTCTGTATGGTTTGAAGTCTTTGTAGGAGGTGTGCAGCAATCCTTCTGTAGAGATTGTTGCCATAGTCCAGTCAGATGGTGATGAGGGCATCTGTCACGGTGCATCTCGTGTTCACAGGTAGCCATTTGAAGATTATCTGTAGCATGCACAGCATGAGGAACAGGTGGAGGAGAGGGAGTTGACTTGTGATTTCCTTGAGTGATAAACCTGGCGTCCATAGTGTAGTTTCTCCTGATCTTTTGCCTTCTGACCTCCTATTTATGACTGTTTTGCTGACTTCGTTTTTTGTGACTTTAGAAATCTGGACACTTTCCCACTGTTAGTCAGTGTTAAAGTGCATTTGCTCTTCACTTAAAATATGGTAACATTGGTTTATCCACAATTTGCATATTTGATTTACTTATAAGCCCCTGCTTATCACAATAGGTCACCAGGTCCTGTAAAGCAATGCTTACTAGAGGGCCTGCATCACTGTTTATCCTACCCACTACATTTGCCCTTTAACATGTCTCAGGCCTGCCACCCCTCATCAGTCAGGCTAGCATGAATCCAGTGGCAAAGTGAGCAAGGGACCCACTTCTGGGCATACCCGCCAACTTAGGACGAACATAGCAAACACAAGGAGATGATGGACGGAGCACTGACACTTTTCACACACTCACCTCCAGTCACAGATCTGGGTTGAATCCATCATCGTTCTTTAGCTCGCTTCGCCACCCGAGGTCAGACCCAGCCGTATGCATATCAGTCTTGACCCTATTCTTCATGGAAATAGTCAGCCTGAACTGCCAAGCCAGGTATTCCCTGGACCATAAACAAGCATTCTGGGACCAGTTTCGGGGTAACACCCCTCATCAGCCAGGCTAACTGGAATCCAGTAGCAAAGTGAGCAAGAGACCCATGTCTGGGCATACCCTGCCAACTTAGAGCAGACAAAGCATACGCAAGGAGATAATGGATGGAGTGCTGAAACTTTTCAGACACTCACCCCCAGTCACAGATCTGGGTTGAATCCATCATCGTTCTTTAGCTCACTTTGCCACTCCAGTTCAGACCCAGCCATATGAAAATCAGTTCCCTGTACTAGGGGGAATGTATGACATTGTTCTGCATTCTGACCATCAACTGTTCTTTTTACATTTGTCACCCTGATTGGGACTGGTATACCCAGACGTGGGTCCTGTGCTCTCAATGCCACTGGAGTCAAGCTATCCTGGTTGATTTGGTGTGAAACCCCAAAACCGTTCACAGGATGCTTGTTAACAGTCCAGGCAGTACCTGCGGAATTGCTTGTTCGCGATGCTTTTTTCCTGTTCGCGAACGCTGTTTGTGTGCTCGGGGGCATTATCTTGCGAACATGCATTTTGAGAATGCGAACAAGCAAAAAATTCCGCAGAACGCAGAATTTTGGGCAATTCCGTGTTCTCCGCGGAACGTGAAATTACCCAAATTCCGCAAATTCCGCAAGCGGAACGGAATTAAGTCCAGACCGGTGCGAAGCACTCAGAACTGTCGCATTGCCTCCAGAACCAGGGCTTTGAACCAACGCATTGCCATCACTGCATGGAGAAGATTGACATATTGCCACTCTAGCATGGATTAACCTTAAAAAGTGCCTTTGGAACCACTGCACTCAGTTCCGGAGCTTCGCTCAAAGGAATCACCACATTGCCACAGTTACTTAGAGAAATCCGGCACAACACCCTAACTGCTTGGAAATCATCAACGCATCTCGTGCTGTGACAAGGATTAAGGTACTTTTTTTGGACACTTGCAAAGCTCTCTGCCACTCCCGAAAGAACATGCTGGTGCTGTGCGGAAAAGAAATGACTCAATCGAGCAAAGAATGACCCAAGGAGGATACTACATCAGAAAATCAGAGAGTAACAGAGCACATAGGGGGCTAAAAAAGCAAGGTCTTGAACTGCTTTCAGAAGATTGCTTCAGATTCAAAGAATCTTAAATGACTGCGAAGTTAATTACAAGCCTTAGTACCCAGAACTGAGAAGGATTTACTGCCTCTAGTTTTGAGTTTAAAAGAAAGGGGTTAAGGATGTTTGCATGGGAAGATCTCAGGGTCCTTTGAGTTGTATTGTGGGTATATTCGGCCGTTAGATATCTCAGCCCAGTGAATTTGGTGATAATTTTCGAGCAGTGACACTTACCCTACCTGCGGAACCTCAGCAAAACCTTGCCCATCTTCGCCGCTCCTGGGGTGTGGACGCTGTTGGTCTCCCTTGTCGGCGCTTCATCAAACGCGCTTACGACAGGGGGAGACTACAGCTCCCAGGCTGCCTTGCGGCCGACTTCCGCTTCTCTTCGCGCCCGGAGGCGCTTAAAAGGAGGAGGCTCCCTCGGTGGAGCGGGGGTGATAATTTTCGAGCAGTGACACTTACCCTACCTGCGGAACCTCAGCAAAACCTTGCCCATCTTCGCCGCTCCTGGGGTGTGGACGCTGTTGGTCTCCCTTGTCGGCGCTTCATTCAAACGCGCTTACGACAGCGGGAGACTACAGCTCCCAGGCTGCCTTGCGGCCGACTTCCGCTTCTCTTCGCGCCCAGAGGCGCTTAAAAGGAGGAGGCTCCCTCGGTGGAGCGGGGGTGATAATTTTCGAGCAGTGACACTTACCCTACCTGCGGAACCTCAGCAAAACCTTGCCCATCTTCGCCACTCCTGGGGTGTGGACGCTGTTGGTCTCCCTTGTCGGCGCTTCATTCAAACGCGCTTACGACAGGGGGAGACTACAGCTCCCAGGCTGCCTTGCGGCCGACTTCCGCTTCTCTTCGCGCCCGGAGGCGCTTAAAAGGAGGAGGCTCCCTCCGCATCGCGGGACGCGCGCGGGCGGCGCCGGGCTAAGCCCGGGCAAAGGGCGGGCCGTCTGTGGCCGTCAGGGGCCAAAGGAGGCCGGGCCGGGCCATACCCCTTTCTTCCTAAACTCAACCAGTCCAGGAGGATGCCCTCTCCAGGACCTTGCAAATCTACTGCCAGGGAAGGGGGCTGCCATGCAGGGACGTTGGACAAGTACTTCAAACCTACCAAAGAAGATGTAGGTAAGGAAAACTCTTTGGAGAAACGCAGGGCCGTGCGGCGGCGCTCCATTGATTCCATGAAGAATACGCCCCTGCCAGAGATCATCCCGTATCCCATTACCCAAGAGGATGGCACGCCCCCACTTAGTCTAAAACCTCTGACCCCTGAGGACTTCCCTCTCTTATTGCGGGACATCCCTACTTCCCCTGAGTTGGTCCCTGGAAAACTCCTAGATATAACCCCTTCTGGGACTTGTCCTACTCCTGTTAATCTGGTTACTCAAACCCCACCTCCGCATGCAGCTAAGAAAAGCAAGCCTAAACAAAGAGTTGAGGTAAAGTTGCACAGGCCCCCACCGAGTAAACGCAGTAAAAAGTCAATGGGGGGCAGGGGGAAAGCCAAACCGTCACATCTAGATTTCGGCAAAAAACACACACTTGTACCCCAACCTGGGAGGGATAATAAGATTGCCCCCACTGCTCTTCTCTCAAAGGCCCCTAGTCCAACTAGAGCTACTATTCTAAACGTCCCAGTGGCTGACACACTTAACCCTTCTACAGCTATAGGGAGCCTAGAATCGATACTACGTTCTCTTCTACAGCCCATTAGCGATAGTTTGATAAAAGTAGAGAGCAGGCTCACTTTATTGGAAACATCTCTTACTAATCTGAACACCTTAGTTAGTAAGCAATCCAATAACACGGGACCTTATCCCTCCGCAGGAAACCTTACTAAAAAAGGAATTACGAAGGGCAATAACAAAGTCTCCCCCCAGAGTGCGACTACTGCCCCTTCTTTGCAACCATTAATGGCTGTCTTAGATCAGGCACCGTGCTGCAATGTATCTAATAGGCCCAGAGAGACTATGTACTCTGCCCCTCAAAGTTCCCATTCGGGGACTATTGACGGCAATCTAGAAGTTGGTGGTATCCCTCTACCCTCCCCGGGTCGGCCGGCTCCAAGTCCACGGAGACCAGACTTGCCGCCAGAGGCTAATAGTCTAACGGTGGTCCTAGCAGGCATCCCCCGCTTAAGACTAGGGGAGAACGAAGATTACCAATCACTAAAATACAAGGTCATTAAATGGCTAAATTGGAATCGACCCTTACCGTCCCATTTTAACAATGAGATTATTATGGTAAGAAGGGTCCCCTGGTTAGGTAAAACTAGGAAATCAATAATAGGGGACTGTATCCTGACAAGCTTTAAGGACCCGGGCACTGTGCGGCACATTTGTAAAGGAATAAATAGGTCACTGGACTCTACTATCCAGACCATGCCAGTATCCTTTTTTTTCCCCCCTACCCATATGCATCACATTCCGACACAAGATGAGTGGGTGAGGGTGGAACAGAGACATAGACACAAGGATCATGCACAACGTCCAAGTCTTCAAGTGCAGGACAGGCACTACTTCCATTTTAATCGCTTTAATTGCCTGAACAGTTTGGATGGGGTTGATTGACTCTCTAGTCACAAGCCAATGGCTTTGGATTGTGGTGTTTGCAGTTCTCCCAAGTTACCTACCTCGACTGCTGTTAAATTGGATGGGCCACTGAACAATTTGGCGGTCTTGGACAATTTATTGGCCCATAATGTTCCCAATGCCTTTGGAACTCCGATTGACCCATCACTGGTGGAGAATGTCCGCAGTAGTCCTTTTGATTTACCGGCCCCTACTGTTAGTAGTACGTTAGAACCCCCGATTTCAGTGGAGCCCGGAATTACACATTTTAATTCTCCTGGTCCGGCACCTAACACCCCTGGATTTTTGAGGATAATCTGTTGGAATATCGCTGGCCTCGCTAACAAACTGGAGGACTCGGACTGGGCAAATTACATTGAGTCGGGGGACATATGTATGTTCCAGGAGACCTGGGCCAGAGAGGAACATGACCATCAAGGCTACATGTCATTCTTCATTCCAGCGAGATGGGAGGGCAAAGGCCGGCCGTCAGGAGGACTCACGACTTGGGTTGCATCCCATCTGGGCTGTGTGGCAACGCGGATGCCGACCAACTCTGAGGACATCCTTGCAATTTCTCTATTATGGCCCAACCGAGTTAAACTGGTGTTTATTAACATTTATTCCAGGCCAATGGGGAATGCAAAGGAATCGCCGACCATAGAGGAACTCTCCAATTTTCTAACTGACCTATCGAGTGACTCATATTATGTCGTGGGAGGGGATTTTAATTCTCACTTTGAGCCACTCCCTGGTCTATTGGATGGGTTATCATCTGATGAAGAAGTTAAATGGGCAGTCCCTATGGTGGAAGCCCCACCTCCAAAGGCGTGGACCCCTTTAGCGGTGCAAATCACAGCCCTCACCCTGAAGTTTGGACTCAGAGCTTGCAATGGGCGAATAAAATCTGACATACCCAGTAAAACCACCTACAACAGGCTGGGTAGAGAGTCCCGCCTGGATTATGTCTTGGCTCAAATAGTGAAGTGGCCGACAATCCAGGACTTCAGGGTGATGGAAAGGTCTGATAGTGACCATAACGCACTTGAGCTCGACCTTGTCCATCCTGGCCCCCAAGCTCCTCTGAATAATGTGGTAGAAAATACCCCTGTACTTCTCCTTGACAACAACCGCAGAAGGATCAGGTGGGAGCACTTGGCCACGAGCAAGAATAAACTCCCTAGGCTCTATGATGGGATAATTCCCATTTTGGAAACTGTGGGTTGCTTGGATGCCGAACCATTCAACAAAGACTCCCAGGGTAAATTATTCAAAGCCCATGAGGAACTTATAAAAGCTGCGGGACCCCATCTCACTTGTAGCCCGCGAAAGGCAAAAGGGGGGCGTCCAGGAAAAACACTATGGTACAACCTGGCCTGCAGAAGGGCAAAAACAGAGCTCCTCAAACTAATCAAGGAGGGTCTTGGTGGGGATACCCTAAAACAAAGCAGGCGAGTTTATAAGAAACTCACTGCCCACGCTAAGGCAGAATGGGAGGAAGAACAGTGGGAAAAACTCACTAAGGCACTAGCAACCCAAGACCATCGGTTGTTCTGGAGGATTGTGAATGGGGGGTCGGGGAACTTAAAATCGGCACTAGAGCCGAATATTGCTCCTGGGGTATGGCAGGCTCACTTTCAGACTCTATATAGCCCTGACTCGGAAGAATCCCCTGTTGCTGATGCGGTAGGCCTCCCGGACTATGAAGGGGAGCTGATAACACTCGGTGAAGTGATTGCTGCCATTTCAGGACTTGCCCCTGGAAAGGCGCCGGGACTGGACGGACTACCAGGGGATATGTTTAAGCAGGAACCTGTTGTATGGGCCCCTTATCTTACCGCCCTCTTCAATGGAGTCATCGGTGTTATGGAGATCCCTAGTACTTGGCTGGGGGCTGAGGTGGTCCCCATCTTTAAAAAGGGCTCACCTCTCCTCCCAGCCAACTATAGACCAATCAGCTTGATAGACGTGACGCAGAAGCTGTTTGGTAGGGTGATGTTGAATAGGCTACAGGACTGGATTGAGGAGGTGGGAGCCCTTAGCCCTTACCAGGCGGGATTCAGGAGGGGGGTATCCACAGTGGACCAGGTTTTTAGATTGAATCTGGTCTACTGGCGGGTAGCAAAAATCGAGGGCGGTAGTTTGTACACAATTTTTGTGGACTTACGGGCCGCTTTTGATTTGGTGCCCCGGGGGAAACTTTGGAGCATCTTGGCAGAGATGGGCGTCCCCCCGGACATCCTCTTGATCTTACAGAGATTGCATCACAACAACTATGCCCGAGTGAGGTGTGGGAGGGCGGGGGAACTGACCGACAGATTCCCCGTTGACCGGGGGGTAAGGCAGGGCTGTGTATTGGCACCGACCCTGTTCTGCCTCTTTGTCAACGGGGTAATCGCCCATTTGAATGCCACTGAATATACTGACGCCCCGAAATTGAATGGCAGCAGGGTGCCCGCAATTATGTTCGCGGACGACACCCTGCTGCTATCCAAAACCCCTATGGGTATTCAGAGGATTCTTGACTCCTTCGTGGCCTTCTGTAACGATAGGGGGCTCGAAATTAACGCGGCAAAAACCAAATATATGGTTCTGAACCCGAGGCAAAAACTTCGCCCAAATCCGCAATTGGGTGTTGGACGGCTGGAGAGAGTGACTACATTTGAATACCTTGGTGTGACTATTAACGAGACCATGACTTGGGGATCCCACCAGAGCAGGGCAAGCCTCAAACTCATGCAGATCACTGGGGGTATTGCTCGTATGATGAATGGTTCATCATATCGTCCATTGGGGGCATTGATCCAGATATATAAAGCCCAGGCTCGGGGAGCAATAATGTATGGGGCGGAAATATGGGGCCACACATCCTGTAAGAGTCTGTCATTAGTGGAAAACAAGTTTATCAGACAGATAGCCGCACTCCCTCCCAGTACTCCGCTCCTCCCCTTGAGGCTAGATCTGGGCCTACGACCATTAGCTGACGAAATAAGCCTGAGACCCCTAGCACTTTGGCGTAGGCTGTGGAGCAGTATTGATCTCGTAGAATATAGGGCGGAATTGGCTGAACTTTTGAAAGAACCAATGGCGCTCAGTATTCCCTGGGTCAAAAACATCCAAGCCATTTGTGTGGGAATAGGACTCCCCGACCTATGGAATGACCCGGCGAGAGCCGCACCGAAAATATCCAAAAGGTCCCTGGCTAAGGTTTACCATGAATATAAACTAGACAGGGCTCAAGCTACCCAGGCAAAAGGGTCCCTAGCTTCTGTGTTCATGCAGAGCAAGGATGTCTATAGACTGGAGAGGGTGTTGGATTCCATCTCCCCCGTACTTACCAGGAAGCTGTTCCTCCAATGGAGATACGGCACATTGCCGTTCAGATTTTTCACAAGTACCTGGTCATCGGGTCCCACCCTAAAGCAGTGTCCGGCTTGTGACGCCATGGAAGAAACTGATTTGCACGTGGTTTTCTTCTGCCCTGCCTATAAAATAGCACGTAAATATTGGCTCCTCCCCTTGATAAGGAACATGGGTTGTAGGGAATACGCACCAATGTACAGAATCTTAAAAACTGATCTCTCTGGCCCAATTGTTTTCGCATTAGCAAAATTTTTGACCAATGTTTGGCACACGCGCAACCGGATTTTAAAGGCGTTAGGACCCCTATAAATGTTTTTACCTCTTACCAGAGATTGAATATGTATATTGTACTCTTGATTGTTTTCACTTTGATAATTGTTGTTTAATAACTTTTTATCTCAAATTCTGAATTATTTATGTATTTTATGCTTGTATATATTTTACCTGTGCTTTTATGGTCATCTGACCGAAATAAAGCTATCAAAGTAAGTAATTTGTAAGCTCTGAAGGTCAAAGGGAGAATTTGAAAAAGGACCCTTTTATGCACTGAAAGCCAGTGTGGGGCTTTCAGGGCTGCTGAGGCAGATGATCATCTGTGAAGTTTCAGTACCACTCTGGACATAGTTTATGGATTATTTATTTTGAAAATCCAGAACACAGACTATTGCGGTAACCAAATCTAGGAGTTATCATTGTAGAAGCCAGTGGGAGATAATCAAAATATTTTGTCAGTGATTTTAGTAGGTTAAAACATTTGCCTGCTACTTCAAGAGACTGTGGGCGGAAGAACAAGAAAGCATTGAATTTTACTCCAAGAATTCTTACAATTTCAACAGTGGCAGGTGGGAGTAGGGGCACCGAGTTCAGCCACCATTGGACTGGGGCAAATGAATTTGACTTGCCAAGCATTATAATATCAGTTTTATCATTATTACATTTTAAGTGTTTGAATTGCATCCACTGGATAACTTTGGTAAGAAATTTTTTCAAATTAAGCTCCGAACCTATGGATGATTTATCCAAAGATAAGATCAGCTGCGTATCATCCGCATATGAAGTAGTTTTGATTCCAATGGAAGTAATCAGAGACATCGGGGGGTCATGTAAATGTTAAATAATGCAGTGCTAAGAGATGAGCCCTGTGGAACCCCTGATGTCACAGTTATTTCAGCGGATAAAAAAGGTCCTAACGAGACAGTTTATTTACAATCTGTTAGGAAAGATTTAATCCAAAACAGGGCGGGTTGAGAAATCCCACAGTCCTTGATATTTTGGACAAAGTATCCCGTGAGATGCTACTGAATGCAGCGAACAAGGCTAATAAAATAAACACTGCATTATTCCCTGCATCAAAAGTCAATTTTAAGGTGTCTGCCACTTCTACCAGAACTGATTCTGTTGAATGTCTTGGGCGAAAGGTAGACTGCCGTGGATGAAGTATATTAGCATTTTCCAAAAAGGAGATTATTTGGCCTTTAACCAGTTTCTCAATCCTTTTGCTCAATGCGGGGAGAACTGAGACGGGGCGCGAATTGTACAGCATTGTAGGATCTGCTAAAGATTTTTTTTTGCAGTGATTTAACAACTGCCAATTTCCAAGCAGTCAAGACCTCAGCGGTAGCTAGCAAGGTATTCAGAATTTGATTAATCACAGGGTTGACAATGTCAACAACATTTTGAAGAATGAGAGGGGGGTACCGATCATTAGAACATGCAGATTTTCAGGACAAGATGGCCTGATGTGACTGGGATACAGTGATTTTCTGAAAGGCTGTCAAAGTATCAGTCACTATGTTCAAAGGGGTGTTCACCACCATATCATTTGTCAGGGGTGTAAAAGTTATGAAATCCCATGGAATAGCTCTTATTTTTTCTTTGGAAAAAGTGGAAAGTTGATCACATAGAGTTTGAGCGGCCGGGATATCCCTTACAATTGCCTTTGGCTGTAAAAAAGTTTTAAAATCTTAAAGATTGTTTTCCGATTGGATTGGGCTTCATCAATCTTAGTAGAAAAAATGTATTTTTTGGCAGCCGAAATCTGACCATGATAAGCTTTCAGTGCTAATGAAGCAAGTCCTCCAGGTTATATGCCTTCCACCATTTCCATTCTAATTGCTTGCAGTGCAGGCTATGTTTAGGTACAGCCTGGGTAAACCATGGGTTTGATGGCTTGGATCTGGGCTTCATTGAAGAAATATCTGGGGCTAATTCGACTTTGTATGTAATCCATCTATTAAAGGCCAAAGAATCTCCCCATCACATTTCCCATCAGAGTTGGGGTAGAGGTTGATAGGCATGTAGAGAATTTGCGGTCAGCTAGCAACTTGCCCCAATTATGTGTAGTATGAGGACCCATAACTAAGTGGAGGGAGGGAGAACTCTCTTGCTCAAGCCAAATTCTAAAAGGGACCAGCATATGATCAGATCAAGCCTGCCGGATGGGACCTTCAACTACCAAATTGGGGTTATCAGAGCAAACACCATCAAGGGTATGGCCTGCAATGTGCATGGAGGAAGTGACAATTTGGAGAAGACCAATAATACTTAAAGTATAAATGAAATTAGCTACATCAGGATTATTACTACACTCAAGTGGAAGTTGAAGTCACCTAGAATCGTGAAGTTTCCATATCAAAGTGAGAGAGGAGCTAATGCTTCCCCCAAAGAAGCTAAGAAAGTAGAGCCAGGTCCTGGAGGACAATAAATTAGACCACCTACAAAGGACTGGGATGGGCCAATCTTTAAACATAAACCCAAGCTTTCTGCACATCTCAGGAAACCTAGATCAAAAGTTTTGCATTGGAGAACATCTCAGAAAATATTAGCCAAGCTGCCTCCACGAGTCCCTACTCTGTCCTGTCTAAGAATGGTGTATCCTGGGGGTAGAGCAAGGGCAAACTTGGGGATTGCACCACTCTTTGAGCTGTTTCTCAGCGAGCCCTGCGTGGGTCCTGTGGCTGTCCTGCATTCCATCGCAGGTGGCCTGAACTCTTGACTTTGCCCTGGTCCAGCACAACCAAGTAACTCTTTCAGAACTATTTGCTTCTAATCACCATTTTCACATATAATATTTTAAAATTCATATCTCGACTTCAACTAATTGGATTTTTGTCATTTTGGACTTGTTTTACCCATAAAAAATTCTCTATTTTCTAAAACTGGTGTAGGGTCCTTTTGCAGTGTTTTCACTGTGTTACTGTGTATTGTTTGCACAGACACTTTACAGATTGTCTCTCAGTTAAGCCTGATTGCTCTGTGCCAAGCTACCAGAGGGTGATCACAGGTTAATTTAGAGTGTGTTACTGGCTTAACCTGAACAGGATTGGGGTTCCTGCTTGGACAGTTTGCATACCTCTGCCAACCAGAAACCCGAATTCTAACAGTGAACTTGTTATCAAGGATGATTCCGAGGTTTCTGGCTTAGTCGGTGGTGGTGACACGAGTCCTAGGTCTTGAGGCCACCAGGAGTTGTTCCAGGGGTTGCTGTTGTTGCTGGAGATCATTACTTCCATCTTGTCCATGTTCAGCTTCAGGCAACTGTTCTTCATCCAGTCAGTGACACTTGGCATGCATCTGTGGCTGTTAGTCCTGGTTGAGTCATCAGTGAGGGAGAGGATGAGTTGTTTGTCGTTTGCGTAGGATATGATGTTGAGACTGTGTGCTCTGACAATGTTGGTCAGTGGGGTCATGTGTGCGTTGAAGAGACTAGGGCTGAGGGATGAGCCCTAAAAGGACATCCCAGATGATATCCTTGAGTTCAGAGGTGAAGGGTGGTATGCGGGCCCTGTTCGTCCTTTGCGGTGAGGAAGGAGGTGATCCATTTGAGCTTGTCTCCTTGGATGCCTATATGGAGGATTCTTTTGATAAGCGTTTGGTGGGATATGGTGTTAAAGCCTGCCGAGAGGTCGAGGAGGATCGGAGCCGCCATTTCTCTCCAGTTGAAAAGGGTTTGAATGCTGTCTGTGATAAGAGCAGTCTTGGTGTTGTGATGCTGTGGAAACCCATCTGGGAGGGATCGAGTAGCTGGTTCTGCTCAAGGTGTTTTGTGAGTGGACTGTCGATAGTCTTTTCCAGAAACTTGGCCGGCAAAGGGGGCAAGGAGATGGGCTGGTAGTTTTTGTGTTTGCTGGGATTGGTGGAAGGTTTTTTAAGACTTTGGTGGGTTTCCAGACTTTGTGAAATGTAGCGGAGGTGATTGAGAGTTCCTGGCCAATCCTGTGGCTTCCGAGGTTTAAGATGTGGTGCTGGCATGGGCCTGTGGGAGACCCTGATTGAATATATTTCATGGTGGAGGTGGTGTCCTTGGTGGAGAGCTGGTTCTAGGTGGTCAGTCCATGGTTCGTGTTGATTGTGGTGAGGGCGTGTCAGTTGAGGAGCTCCATGGGTGTGGTTTGGAGTTTTAAGTTTCTGTGTATGGTTGCAATCTTCCAATGGAAGAAGTTGACCAGGTTGTCGCAGAGCTCCTGTGAGGGGGTGATGCTGTTTTTCAATGGCTGTAGGGTTAGAAAACTCTTTGACAATGCTGAATAGTTCTTTGCTGTTGTTGACACTCGTTTTAATGTGTGCGTCAAGGGCATTCTTCATTGCCCTCAACAAGTGGTGGTAGAGGTTGAGGGAGGTCTTAAATGTCATTCTGTCAGAGGTGTCTTTGGTGGTGCGCCAGCTTCTTTACAGTTGTTTTCTGTCACATTTCACTGTTCTGAGTTCGTGGGTGTGCCAGCTGGCCTGCTTGGACGATCTTCTGTGTCTGTTGCTAGGGGTGGTGCTGTTGGTACAGTTGGTGATACTCATGTTGAAGTTCCTAATTCCCTGGTCCAGGTTGTGGTGGGGGCTGGCTTGGAGGTGCTGAGGGTGTCAGTTCAGCGGGTTTCTGAAAATTTGCACCAGCTGTGGTGGGGGTGCTGGCTATCTTGGGGGTGGTGGTGTGGGGGCTGGAGATGCTGAAGTGGACGAATGAGTGGTCGATCCATGTGAGTTCTGTGACGTGCTGGTACTTGATGCGGTTGTTGGAGGTGAAGATTGGGTTCGGTGTTCACAAAATACATTCTGGGTGTGCCCATGTGACAGGATATTAAAGGAAAGTCAATTCTAACTCACTATTTAGACAGTACGTAATACAATTTCATATATTTAACACTATATATTACCACATTTAATTTTAAGCGAATGGAGAGCATAAAACATGCTCAATGTGAGAATTTAAAATAAAGGGATTCAAATTGCAATGGCACTGAGTGTCATACATCTTTTAACCCCTTAGCTGCTGAGCCTTTCCATCCCCAAGTGTTGAGACCTTTTTTCAAATTTGGAGTGATGATATTTGGGTTACTTTGTGCCTATGCTTTCAAACCTTTTCCTAGTAATGCATCCAAGCAACATTGGCATCCTTTTGTTTTTAACATACTAGGTATTTTAAAGGTACCCATGGTATGTAGATTTCCAGGTAAGGAACCGAGAACATAGGCAAAATGGTGCACGGACATAATATCGAGTATTTAATGTCGACCTATATTAATATCTATTTTTAAATATTGTAGGGACAGAATATCGACACCAAGAATATCGACGACCAGATTATCAACCTGAAGGTAAGAAATATCGTTTTTGTTAATATCGAAGTTAGTAATATCAATAGCAAAAATATCGATGTTAATAGTATCGATGTTTATATTAGTGTTATGTATTTTAGTATGTATTTTATATGCATGTGTTCTATATTTTTGTTAAGTATTGTACTGTTTTTTAAATATATGTGTCAAACTTTTAGAAGTTAGCAATTTTTTTTAAAGTAAATTATGCGTTTAGTACCGTTGCGGGTTGTAGGTTTATAGGGGAATAGGGTGGGAAGTAATTTAATGATAGTAAATTAAATAATAATTTTTAGGAATTATTAATTATTTTTAATTATATTTTGTGTTTTAGTTCTGTAGCGGGTTGTGGGTTTATAGGGGAATGGGGTGGGAAGTAATTTAATTGTAGTTAAGTAATTATTAATTTTTATTTATTGGTATTGATAATGAACTTATTGTTAATTAATTATCAATTGGTAATTAATTTTTATGCATTATTATATTTTGGTATTGATAATTAATGTATTGTTCATTAATTATTAATTGGTAATTATTCTTTTTATTAATTGATTAATTGATAAATTAATAGTATGAAATTTTATGCGGAATGGGTGAGTGTTTATTGGGGAATAGGCTGGGAAGTAATGTAATGGTATTAAAGTAATTATTAATTTTAATTTATTGGTATTTTTAATTAATTTATTGTTAATTTTTTAATAAATCATTATTTAATTACAAAAATTATGTAATTTATAAGTATGTGATTTTTAACCCCTACGCTACCCAATGCTTTCCCTACTGTTGCACTCTCTGGAGTGGGAATAGTAATTTTTACCTCTACGCTAACCAACACTTTCCCTACTGTTGCACTCACTGGAGTGGGAATAGTAATTTTTACCCCTACGCTATCCAACACTTTCCCTACTGTTGCACTCTCTGGAGTTGTAATAGTAGTTTTTACCCCTACGCTATCCAACACTTTCCCTACTGTTGTACTCTGTAGAGTAAGTATATATAATATTTTATAAATGTATATGTTTCATTTATTGTAACATTATGGTGCCGATTCCGATCCTGTAAAACCCGGCTACAAATGGTCGTACGGAGTGTTTTCTCCGTACGACTCGTACCCGGGAATTCCACCGTACAAACCAGCAAGTACGATTCATACAGAAATACCATTTCCGTACGAATCGTAAAAAACACCGTACGGCTAAAAAATACATACAATTCCGATCCTGGACAGCACGTACGCGACGTCCGCATGGAGTCAGGCAGCGTTTTACGGACCAGCAAGTACGATTCGTACCCACAGCACTCCGCACGGCTATATTTTTACGGGAGCCAAAAAGTGCCGGAAAAGCTAAGTATGCCGCGATGCATGAGGAAAAGGGGGCCCGCTACGTGATGTACACGCCATCACCCACATCGTACGTGTCATCATGTATGGTGCGTATCCCCAACATTGCATATGTACGGACCATACCCCCCCACCCCCCGTATGTACGCGCCGTACCCCCACCCCAGCCGCGTATGTACGTGCCGTACCCCCAGCCCCATATGTACGTGCCGTACCCCCACCCCAGCCCCGTATGTACGCGCCGTACCCCCACCCCAGCCGCGTATGTACGTGCCGTACCCCCAGCCCCATATGTACGTGCCGTACCCCCACCCCAGCCCCGTATGTACGTGCCGTACCCCCAGCCCCATATGTACATGCTGTACCCCCACCCCAGCCCCGTATGTACGCACCATACCCCCAGCCCCGTATGTACACGCCGTACCCCCACCCCAGACCCGTATGTACACGCCATACCCCCAGCCCCGTATGTATGCGCCGTACCACCCACCCCAGCCCCGTATGTACGTGCCGTTCCCCCAGCCCCGTATGTACGCGCCGTACCCCCACCCCAGCCCCGCATGTATGCGCCATACCCCCATTGCAGCTGGGGCACGTACATACGGGGCTGGGGGTACGGCGCGTACATATGGGGCTGGGGGTACGGTGCATACATAGGGGGCTGGGGTGGGGGTACGGCATGTACATACGGGGCTGGGGGTACAGCGCGTACATACAGGGCTGGGGTGGGGGTATGGCACGTACATACGGGGCTGGGGGTACGGCGCGTACATACGAGGCTGGGGTGGGGGTACGGCACGTACATACGGGGATGGGGGTACGGCGCGTACATACGGGGCTAGGGTGGGGGGGCGTACGACTCATACCACGGGCACAAGTGTACCCGGGGTAGGGGTCGTACACAGTTCGCTCGGTACAGGACGTTTTCCATACGCTGTGCATTCGGAACGCCGGTACGGATCGGACTTGTGCGCTCGGACTTCAGTTTTACGGCTCGTACGTAAAACTGTCCGGGGACGTCTCGTAGACTTTTCCCGAGGCGATTCGTATGTATTTTTCCCGTACGAATCGTACTTCACCATTTGTACGGTACTTGTATGATTCATACGTAAAAAACATACGGATACGAGTCGTACGGGAAAATAAAATACAGGATCGGAATCGGCCCCTATATGTATTAGTTATTCTTTTTAAACATGTTTTAATATTTTTTGCTGTTTCTTTTAATTATATGTATTATTTACTTTATTTTCCATTATTTTTTAACAAAAACAATATTTTTTACAACCATATTTTTGACATTGATATTTTTTTTCGGATATTTTTGTACCTACCATGATGTAGATAGGATGTCAATATTCTTGACTTCGATATTTTTGCGTCGATATTTTGGTACCTCGATATTCGGTCGTTGTGGGAAAAATGTGCTGTGCAAGAAAGTATTACAATAACAATATTAACAACAACTTAAAATGTAAAATTTATAAAGATATATTAACAATAACGTATCACAATCAATTAAAAATAAAACCAATATAAGAAAAAGAAAACTTTAAGTAAATTGTTTTATTTTTATGAAATATTATCAACTATCAAAAATATATATACAACACTAGCAAAAGTGTCGGAGTTTGAGAGAGTCAGATTACTCATCTAACTCCAAATTAAGGAAAAGTTGAAAGTTTTGGACGTTGGAGAGGTTTCTTTACTATTCACACTCCAATGTAAGCATGTTGGACTTTGAAGGGATTAGGTTTATTCCCACTCCAACATAAGCAATCCAGTTAAATTGCTGGACTTTGAAGAGGTTATATTTGCTATTCCCACTGCAACATAAGCAAAATCAGAGACAGCGTTGTACTCTGGAGGAGTTAAATTTTTTATTTCAACTCCAATGTGAGCAAAATGACGGAAAGAGTTACATTTTGTAGGGATTAGATTCACTATTCCCACTGCAATCTCGCGCCAACCTAAAAAAAACAGGGTGGAAAGTGTTGGCCATATGAGGGGTTAGATTGACTAATTTCACTCTAATCTAAGCAACAGTAAAAAAAGCATTGGACTTTGGACAGGTTACATGTACTATTCCCAGACCAAT
Organism: Triturus cristatus; assembly: GCF_964204655.1. Lineage (NCBI taxonomy): Eukaryota > Metazoa > Chordata > Amphibia > Caudata > Salamandridae > Triturus > Triturus cristatus. The sequence goes on along the minus strand of NC_140593.1, from coordinate 319,536,430 downwards.
GTAAGCAAAAGCATTAACAACATTGGACTTTCGAAGGGTTCTATTTACTATTCCTATTGCAATCTAAACACAGGTAGGAAAAGAATTGGAATTTGGAGGTGTTAGATTTACTGTGCCCACTCCCACATAGACAAATGCAGGGAAAGTGTTGGACTTTGGAGGGGTTACATTTACTGTTTGCACTTCAACATAAGCAAAATCAGGAAGGGTTAGGCTTACTATTCCCACTCCAATGTAAGTATAAGAAGTGCACGTATTGGACTTTGGAGAGGTTAGCTTTACTATTCCCACTCCGAAAAAGGCAACAGTAGGGAAAGTCTTAAACATCAGAGTGGTTAAATTTACTATTACCATTCCAAAATATGCAAAAGCAGGGAGAGGAGGGTTGGCTTTGGATGGGTTAGATTTATTATTTGCACTCCCATGTAAGCAAAAACAGGAAAAGTGTTGGACTTTGTAAGGGTCACATTTACAATTTCCGCTGCTATATAAGCAAAAGAAGAGAACGTGTTAGATATACAAATCCAACATGCATTTCATACAATATGTGTGTCAGCGGCCATTTTTCCCACTGAGATGACTAGAGGCTCAATTTTTTTGAGGCAGCACTCTAGTCGCTTGGTGGTAGAAGGTGGAGTCTCTGATGCCCCCGGTGCACCTAAGACAAGCCAGTCTGCATACGTCCACGCCATGACTGTGGCCAGCACCAGCCATGCTGCATGTGGGACTCCTGCTAACTTATGACTTCTATACTACTCTAGTGGTGAGCTTTGAGCCTTCCACTCTTGTTCTACTTGCCCTTGCCTGCTGAAACCAGAGGACTTCCCGGTTTGGGTTCCCTGTTCTACCTGTCATAATGTCCCCTCCTTGATTGTCGATCCCCTGACTCCTTTTGTGATCCAATAGTTGGCTCGGCTGAGAATTATTCATTGGTCCACTGTGACTCATGCCACAAATAGGGAGGAGAGGTAGGGATAGCCTTTAAGCAGCCACTTTCTTGTTCCACCTTTGAGTTTGGCTATCTTATGGGAGCTGAGAGGCTAGGCTTCTATCTTATACTATCTGCTCAAACCTCTTTCTCATGGGTACTAATCTATCATCTCTGGCATTGCGGGGGAGTTTATGTATTACTTAAAAGGAGAACTGGCCCTCAATCTCTTGAATTGGGCCAACTTTACTGTTTTAGAGGACTTTATTTTGCATGTGGATGACCCACAGTAACAGTTGATATTCTTGCTTAGAGAGCATATGCTCGATTTGAAGCTGCCTCAAATGGTCCTAGCGCCCATGCACTTGGCAGGACACACTATCAATTTGATTTTTCCCAATTGTCTGCTATGGATTTGTCCTCCCAAGCCCGCTGTGTGGTCCGACCATTGTCTGATTCCCTTTTAATTGGACTTTAACTAAACGCTGCCAGCAGGTCAGGATAACAGACCACACATCTTTCAGGGCATGAAAGAAAGTGAAAACCTCAGACTGGGAGGATCTCCCTACCAACACCTCCCCGTCTGACTAATGAAGTCAAACAGAATGTAGAGACTGTTAATGCTTGGCTTTGTGGGGCAATGGATGCTCCTTAACAGGAGCTAAAGAAGAGAATGGGCATATTTTCTGCTCCGTGGTTCTCTTCGCGCTTAGCTCAGGGATATAAAGCCAGTAAAAAGCTTGAACGCATCTGGGGCATGGACTGTTCCTCAAATAGTAAAGCTAGCTATAAAACCACCCTCAGTGCTTATTATGTCTCTCTCAAACAGGCCTAGAGTCTGTTTGTTTATGGAGAAAGTCAATTCAGCTTTGCATTGTTCGCACTCTATCATCCAGATCATAAAGTCCTTCATCTCCCCACAATCCTGCCATGGAGCTATTGTTCCCTCACAAGAGCTTTGCAATGGGCTGGCTGTGTACTTTGACACTAAGATCTTCAACATTCAGAGAACATTGCCTGCCATGTCAGAAAATTCCCCCTTTGTTTGTCATCCTGAACTTGTAGGGCTTAGCAATAGGCTCACTACGTTTCAGGTGCTATTCCTGGGACAGTCCAGGGATGCTATCCTGAGAGATAAATCTGGGTCTCCTTTGGATATATGCCCCCCTTCAATGCTTGCTGAGGCAGTTGACATCTTCAATCCGGTGGTCAAATCCATCTTCAATCTTTCCGTGTCCTCAGGGGTTGTGCCTGCCGCCTGGAACTTGCCAGGGTGGTTTCCCTACTAAAGAAACTGCTGTGTAGCTCCTATGAATCTATATAGGATCTGCGCGTTTAGACAACATAAACTGTGGGAGTGATTCCAGTCACCCCCACCGGATATGTTTGCCTGTATACCAGCTAGCTCACAGTGCCACTATGAACCTCTCTTAAAAAGGAAAGAATAGTTTCTGGCAACTATCGAAAATGGCAACCGTGACTCCTCAGGGATCGTGGAAACAGTACTGTACTTTTCGCTCATTCACTCATTCTCACTTTGTCTCAGAGAGATACACAGAATAAATGGTGGGGACGTTGTTAATACGCATTTATTGAACCAGCCTCCTTCTAATGTAAAATATGTGTGCTGCAACAACCATAAGAAAGAAATAGATATAAAGGATTATAAGCACCAGCAGAGTAAATGGATGGCAGTTTTCTACCATAGTGGTAAAACAATTGATATTTGCAGGTATATAGATACATGACAGTAATAATTTGTATTCCTATGATGCTAACTCTAACTAGATGTACCTAAATGTACCTAGCATGTATGTAGGTGTATAGCCAAGAATCCCCCTTGGATAGGACCAACCCCATTACTAGGTGTGAGAGAATGAAGGACCCCGTCTTGGTCTCGAGATAGACACCCCAAAAGAGATGTCAGACCACTGCGTGCTGAAGTGTCTGCATGCAGGAACCTCAGCGTCTCGCGTCAGTCTGTCAGCATGGAAGCGTTTCTCCTCAGCCTTCCCCAGCAAAGATATGGTGCTTATATATCCAAAACGTACCCTCAGGGATTCTACCTTGCTGTGTCATGTCGGCTGAGGATGATGAAAGGGATGACCCTTATACATAATTATTATGCAGAAGATGCAGGAGATGGTAGTCCTGATGTGATTCTGAGAATCCTCATGCATAATAAATAAGGCTAGTTTTCAGAGAAAACCACACGACATTTATGCAGCACCTAACTAGGTGAAAGGTCAGCACAAAACCCGTTATGTAGTACAATGGCATGGTAAATGTAGGTGAAATGTTAGGTGACTACCCAAGTCTATTATTGGGGTACATTATAAATCATAACAAAACCTGCATTGGACCCTAGCATTATCTGCCTATATCGTTTCTCCCAGCATCTACAAAAATGCTGGTAAAGCTCTCGGAGTATGTTTAGGAAAGCCAGCTGCTACACCCCAGCCAATCTGGCTCCCCCGTCATAGTGTGAAAACGCCAGTCCTTAAAATATCTGACCATATTAAATGCTCATTGGATTTGGGGAATCCTTGCAATCCTTCTTGATCTGTCCACTGCCTTTGACACAGTGCCACACTCTAGCCTCCTGCACCGTCTTTCTACCTTGAGTGTGGGGGGTACTGTGTGGAACTGGTGCAAGTCTTTAATGACCGCTGAAGGCCAAACAGTCTGGCTTGCTCCTTTCTCCTCGGCGATCAAGGCAGCCAACCAAAGGTTTCCTGTTTAACATTTTCTTGGCCCCCTTGGCTTCAGTAGTTGAGCCTTTTGGTTGTAAAATTATTTCCTACACCAATGATACCTAACTGCCCTTTTCCTTCAAATTTGTTCACCGACTGTATGCATGCCATTTTCAAGTGCATTAAGAGTAGCCAACTTAAATGACACACAGAGAAAACAGAAATCCTACCATTTGGGTCACATTTGTCCAGCTCGTGGAAAGCCCTCTGGCCCTCCCACTCGATCACTGCGAGCTGTCTCTTTGCCGGTAATGTTTGGCTTTCGTAGTATTAGAAGGGGTGGTAAAACATTTTCCTTCCCCACAGCCAAGGTGTGGAATGTGCTCCCTCACGAATTGCACCTGATCTCTTCTGACCTCACCTTTTGGAAATAAATAAAAACCTTCTTGGGGACTGGGGGGGATGTGTACCAGGGCTCTGCCTTCTAGCACCAGGACACCCTTTGGAGTAGCTGCGCGTGTTATAAATCCTTCCTATTTTTTCATTCATTCAATGGCTAATCATGATTAAACAAAATTTAAATAGCTAGAAATATATCATTAGTAAGACATATGAAAGTAAAAAATATCCAATATAATAAATTACATAAATGTAAATGAAAAATAATAATGCAAAATAATTTCAAAAACAACATAAATACATTTAAAATACCTATACTTCCCTCCCTGTTACCCACAAAATCACTAACCCCTCCAAAACGTAAAATACATTATAGAGAAAACAACAACTATAGTAAACTAAGAATTAGAACAAAGATAAAAAAACAATAAAAAATCTAAAATTCATTTTACAAAATGAAAAATATTGAATACTAAAAATAGAACAAATACTTTACATACCCAATGGTTCACATACCAAATAATCAGCATAAGGCATAAGCCCTTAGAAAAAATTATTGGAGACCACAAAAGATGCCCTTGCTCCAAAAGATAAACATTAGCTAAGATCACATCTTGGTTTATACCAGTATTTTTCGAGGTTTGTGATAATTTGCTCTGCATACAAAACCTCTAAGGGGGAGGAAGAATGTGAAGTGTTTGGGAGGTTGAAGACATTGATCATAAATGCACCTGCCCTTCATGCCTTTAAAGATGAATTAAAGTCAGTAGTTATGGTTGATGCTAGTACAGTAGGACTGGGTGCTGTTTTGAGAAAAATTGTGGATGACAAATTGTGCACCATAGTGTTTGCCTCAAGTCATCTCTCTAGGACACCAAGAGACAATACAGAGTTATAAAGAGGGAGGAGTTAACCTGGGTCTGGGCAACCTATAGTTTTCAACATTCCTCTGGATGAGAGAATTTCTTTAGTTACCAAACAAAAGCCTTTGATGTAGTTGCTGAGAAGCCTTGGTGGAGTGAGTCCCAGATTGGTCAGGTTGCTAACCAAGATGCACAATTTAAAATTTAAGGTTAGTCATTTTTCTGGTTGAAAAAACTCTGGTGCAGATTTCCTCTCATAACTCCTTTTGGATATGATTGCAGATGAACACACAGAGGTGGCTCCTCCACTAAGGCGGAGGAGCGTCACTCCACTGCTCTCCGAGCAGATGAAGAGAGGAAAAATAAAATGATGATAATGCAGCGTTATTATCATTTTATTTTTCCTACTGCAGTGGTTCACTTGGGGCAGAGCTGGGCTCCGTGACGCCAGAGCACTGCAGGGGAAGAGGAGTGAGGACACTCTGTAAGTGCACATGATGCTATAGCCAGCCTTCTCGGATCGGCCATAGCGTCATGCACACTTTGCATTTACTCCACCAGGCTGCATTGCAGCCTGGGTGGAGAACATGCTTAGGCACCCAGCCTCTGTCTGAGCACCGAACCACGGTGCTCAGACCAACCACAGTGCTGCCTTGCAACATTGTGTTTGGCTCTGGGGAGCCTGGGAGCCCGGGTGCTTCCTGCTGCTGGACTCGAGGAAGATGAAGAGGAACGGGTAGAGGCGGCGGCCAGCGTGATTTCAGGTAAGTGTTTTTTAAAAAAGAAATCTTTTTGATTACCCCTCCCCGCCCCATCACTTCTGTCTGTTAGCAGCTGCTACTGCATAGTGCTGAAGTAATGGAGTATATTGTGAGTATGACTGATGGTGTGGTAGTTTCAGAAGAAATAGTCACTCACCAGAAATGGGAGAGTAATAGTACTAATGATGCATGCCATGCACTACTCATGAAAATCATCATTGAGGGTTGGCCCCAGGATAATAGGGTGGGTAGTGAGATCAAAGCTTATTCTAAGAGTCATTACAGTGAACTTGTTAGTTCCTCCAGATGCACAGAGGAGTGGGTTGAAAACAATTGCTCATCAGGGACATGTAGATTTGACTAGGTCTAAGAAGAGACTTTGATTGTATAATTGGTGGCCTGGGATAGATGTGAAAGTGGAAGTGTCCATTGCCAGTTGTGTTGAAAGTAGAGTGGCCAACAAATCACTCAAATCCAAACCATGCCATTGTTTCCAGTGGAGTTTCCAAAACCTCCATGGGAGAAACTGGGGATGGAGTTTATTGGCCCTATGTACTGTTTGAATGAAAGTATGAGATATGCTCTTGCAGGCGCGCAACACCCATTGGGCTCACCGGGCTTCAGCCCCCCCCCGTCATGTTTGTCAGCCCGGCTGAGACAGCCTCGCGGGCTAGCGTCCGTCTAATTGCAGCCGCACCCGAGTACTTCACAGGTCTTTAAAAGACCATTTACTCGTTAATGAGGCTTTTGTTGTGTTTTCACCCCTTCTTACAGCCACTCTGCCTATGGCTGGAAGACTTAGCCCCCCCCCCCCCGAAATCTTTTTCAGCCCCCCCCCGAAATTTGGCTCTAGTTGCCCGCCTGTGCTCTTGTGTTAGTCGACTATCACTCCAAGTATTGTGATTGAGTTTTTATGAGAATTGTACCTTAGGGAAAGAATTCCTCAATTCTTGGTTACTGTAACTAGAGTACATCTGAAGGCACAGTTAATGGAGTCCTTTCTGCTTTCTTTGGGTATCAAGCAACTTTCTATGGTCTTGTACAGTGCGCAAGGGAATAGGATGGTGCAAAGAGTAAACTGCATCTTGAAGGACACCATTCAATTAGCAGTTTCCTCAGAGTTGAATGTTCATGAAGCAGTAGCTGAAAGATTATGGAATTATTATAATACTTCTCATTCTACTACAGATTTTGCACCACATATGTTGCTAAAATAGCAGAAACTCTATGTTGAGTATTGGAAAATACAGGCATGGATGAGAGGATTCCCACTGTCTAGAATGTGTGTCAGAGAGTGATGAAGGCCCAAGCCAAGAGCAAATCAAGGTATGATGATCTGGAAAATGTTAAGTATATAGGGCCAAATTTATGACCCGGTTTGCATTGCTCTTGCACCACGATTGTGCAAGGGTCATGCAAACCTTAAGCCATATTTTTGAAGCTATGCAAAGCCACTTTGCATGGCTTTGAGTGGCTCTAAAATAAGGAGTAACGCAAAGCACCAAAAATCGCTGCATTGCGTTACTCTGCCCGGAGTAGGTATTCCATGGGCATTGCATGGGTATTCCAATGCAACTCCCATTGTTTTTAATGCATTTCCAGGTTTGCAAGACCTTGTAAACCTGGGAATGTGCCAAAAAGATAAGCCTCCCCAGGGAGAGTGTAAAGGAGAAATATATTTAGTTTTCCTCGTTTTTTCCTCTGAGTGTGCTGCATTATACAGCACTCTTAGAAAGAGGATAAAGCCTCTCAGGATTGTTTTGGTGCAGGAAGGTGCCCCTTCCTGCACAAAAACAATCCTGCATACAACTCAGATATCCTTGAACTATGGTGCAACGGTGCCTGGTTTGGCACTAGGGTGCCAAATTGGCGCCAGTGCAATTGAAAGGGACAGGAATGCGCTGCATTGGGAAATTATGGCAGATTCCTGCCCTTTTCCTGTGACGCAGGGCAGCACAACAAAGGGTCCGATTCACAGAACTAATCTGAGATAAAATCCTAATCTGAGATAAAATCCTAAACTTACTACTTTTGGTATTCACAGAAGGCATTTAGTAGTAGTAAAGTTAGGACTCCGAACTTTACTACTACTAAATGCCTTTCTGAATACCTAAAGTCGTAAAGTTAGGATTTTGTCTCAGTTTAGGAGTAGTAAAGTTAGGAGTCCTAACTTTACTACTACTAAATGCCTTCTGTGAATACCAAAAGTAGTAAGTTTAGGATTTTATCTCAGATTAGTTCTGTGAATCGGCCCCAAGGTGACTTGCTGCACTACCCTGTACCACTAAAGTCATAAATATGGTCTTTAGAATTTTAGGTAGGGATGTGGTTGAAATAAGAAGACCAAAAGAATCAAGGAAAGGTTCTTTGAAGGTTTATCCTAGTACACCCATAATTTAAGTGTAAGAGCATGCTATAATGGTCACAAACGGCAGTAGTGGAGCAAGAGATACGCAGCAAAAGCTCAGTGTTTTAAATGTTCAAAGTAGAGTTATATATCAAAAGTTCTTCATGCATGGATGCTGGTGGCTGGAGAAGAATTCATTGGTGTGTTTTGCTAGTAAAATGAATAGACCAAGTACAGAAAATTCTTTAGGGGTAATAATCAGGCCGAACTAAATTGTCCGTTCATCAACTGGGATTTATACCAAGTGCTGCGTATCAAGAAGTTGGAATAAGGAGAAGCAAAGCAATGAGTGAGTTGGGGGTGGTGGCAAGACCAAGAGGCACACTGGTGCTGGAGAAGCTCAGATCATTGCGTAAGAGACATCTACCCTTCAATTCAACAGTATGTTTTCTACACTGGTACTAAGGGGTTTACATTTTGAGGCATTTAAAAGTTAGGCACTAATTCTAAATATGAGTATGGTTTTTGCATGAAGCAGCTTTGGAATCTGATTAGTTGGGAGCTGTGAATGACAAAAACAGCTGAATGACCACATTTTGCATGCTTTATAATCTCTTAATTTGGTAGGCTATACCAATGTTCAGAACACGGTTATACTGAGGGGCATGGGGATTACGCATAAGGAAAGGACCAAATTATGCCGTCAGTTTACTAAACTGTGCAGCAAGAAAAGGGATTTAAGAGGCATAATGCAGCACAATTTTTTATTTTATTGCCTCATTATTTTTTGGTTTCACATATGTTAATACTATCTGGGATAAGGTTTCATCACAGTTGTATCAGTCTGACAATAAGCAATTGAAGTATGAGCAGCTAACTTTTGTGATAGGCTTTCCACTGCGCAGCAGCATATATTGCTGTATTTTTTGTAACTGTTGATCTGCTTGAGCAAAAAATATTTTTCATTTTTCTGATGATGGATTATGTGACAAGTACAACAAATTCACATTTATGCAGATAATGCCATGAGAGCAAAACCGCATATTTCCAGTGGCCCTGGCTATAGTCAAGGCATGGCTTTATTAGTAATCCAGCCATTATTGAATAGATTTCTGTGAGATTAAGGGCAGGGATTTTTTAACAGCTTAACTTGAAAATATTTACCTTTCATGACTGCTTCCATCCGGTAGTTGAAACTAAGATCTGTAGCCCCAATGATGCCACAATTTCTGACATTAAAAGTGGTGGGAGAGGTATCCCTAAAGAAAGTCACAGACGGTGCAAATGTATTTTCCCTTTTTGAAGACGTGAGAAGGTCCCAGCACCAAAATTTCTGTTTTGGAGCCAATAGTGTTGAAGCTTTCCTGATGCATCCAAGTGTCTGTTGCCTTTTGGTATTCAGTCACAATCATATATGTTTTGTCTGCTGTGAAAACAAATAAATCTGAATGTCATCAAGCACCTGAGTGGAAGAAGGGTTGTGGGTTATGAAGAGATCTCTCCACCCATGTTGCTCTAATTGATCATTGTTGATTTTAGATAAGGCCAGAATGTCTATGATTCAAAATAAATATATTAAATATATTGAGACGGGTAGGGTGTTTATGTATAAAGACAGACATAATAATTATGGACCGCATTGGCATCTGCAGAGGGCCTAAACTTTTGCAAGATGGCTAGCAAGTTGTGTCTTTGCTGTTGACATCTGGTACTGATGATCATAAGTTGTGATCAGAAGTAGTTGGCATGGCCAACTCAGTCATTCATCTTTTTGAGGTCAATAGATTGAGTACCATTAAATTAGATATTAACCACCAGTTATTTACTGTGGCTAGAAATGCAATAATGATGATTTTAAGCACTATATACAAAACATGTTTCCCATATTATTAATTGTTTTTGCTATCCATCATTTTCACAAATTGCAGTGATTGTAACATTATCCTCCTTTATGTGTTTAAGCAGTTAGTCATAAATCTGCCCATTTTGTTGCTTAGCAAATATGTATGCTTTTTTATCTTCTACTGTAGTTCTCTTATGTTGCACAGAATCGAAATTATAATGGCATGGCTGTATGTCTTTGAGAAGCACATCATTATAAATCCAGATGCTTCAGGTTTTTTTGTCTCAGTTGAGCTTCGATATTCCCACATTGATAGCTCTACAAGAGTTGAATTAATGGAAATGTCTGCTCTTATCAACATGGCATTGAGGGGCGCTAGGTGGCGCTGGAGCAAGATGGCCGCGCAGTGGTGAGGCTCCCGCAGGTCGGCCCATCGATCTGCTGATTACTCCTGATTACTGGCTGTGACCCCCCTCCCGATTGCCGCTATGGGGTCCCGACGACTTTCGGCACCCTCGCTGAAAGTTTGAGCGGCGAACGTCGCGGAGAGCTGGAGCTGCGCCCTGGGGAACCTTGACTGGAGCGCTGCCCGTCCTGCCTGGAGCTGTGCGGCAGAGTGCGAGCCTGCGCGAGATCGCGGCTCCCACGTGGTGTGTGGGCCGCGGCCTGCGGAGAGACGCCGCAAGAGCTGAATCACCCCGGAACGGACTGAGGAGGCTGGCCCCGACTACCTCGGTGGGCGGAAGGCCCGCTGGCGACCTGGAGCGGACCCGAGTACCGGTGGGTTAAAGTGAGGACGGTGTGCCTGGAACTGGGCTGCTGTGGCTAGACTGCGGGGAGCGCCGGGACCACGAGAAGAACTGGGACCGGCTCGCAGGGAGAATCGACGGCTGTGGGTGCCCGAGAGTGGCGCGCCCTCGGAGGGACTGGACTCCCGGCGACCTACACTGAGCAGCTGGCGGGGCTGTGGGAGGCCGCCCGATCGGAGATCCTGAAAGCGGCCCAGCTGAGTGACCGTGACGCTAGGAGAGGCGCTGGGTTCTCACATCTTCTCCAAGCGGGCCCCCTAGAGAGGGGAGATGGCGCTGCTGGGGCACCAAGCGCAGCTGAGCTGTCCACAAAGCGACGGGGGCGCTGATGATTCTGGCAGCCGGGCCCCATCATAGTTGCGGTGGATGGCGGCGCGGTACCTGGCCTGACGGGGCCCAACGCCGCTGAGCAGAGGGGGAGCGCGACTTGCCCGCATCTTGGAGGGCTGGCCCTGAGCGACCCAGCGGGGGGGTGCTGTTGCTGGGGACCCCGGGGATCCTGGTGGAGAAGCCTATGGGCTGGCGATGGACATTGCGCCCCGTGATTCGTTGGGGGCCTAGTTGGAAGGCTGGAGTTGGTTCGGCTGGGGCTGCCTACGACCTGCTACAGCTTGTCCCTGGCCGACACTGCCTGAGAATACCCACATTGTTGTCCCCACAGGCGGAGTGCGAACTGGAGTGACTTGCTTGTGGCCGGGTATTGGTGCGGAGACTCAATCTTCAGGGACAGGAGGCGGTGTGTGCCCAAGAGGAGATCGGTGACCGCGCACTGCTGGGATCTGCTGCTGCAGGTGCGTGGAGCGCGCAGGGGGGAGCAGAGGGCGAGGACCCCCCCCCTTTAGAGTGCGGTCGGCCCGTGTGAGGGGGCCACCTTGGTGGGGGACCAGCTAGTTGGATCGGTTGGATCGGCGCCATGGGTAAACCTAGGCCCAGAACTGTTGATTCGGGTCGTGGGCCGGTGGGGGACCCCCCCAGCTTGCCACCGGGGGCTGCCGGGGATTCTGTGCAGCGGCAGCTTCAGGAAATCTTAGCAGCCATAACGGACACGAAGGCTACCCTCCACCAAGATATTACTACGGTGGCGGTTGGGCTCGGTCTGCTGCGTGATGAGCACAGGAAACTGGCGGGACGGGTCAAAGACGCTGAAATGCATATAGCGGAGCTGTTGCCGGCTAAGGCAGATGTGACCCAGCAGCTGCACACGCTCACGGCGAGGGTGGCCACTCTGGAACGTCGAGCGGACGATGCAGAAGGGAGGAATCGGAGGAATAACGTTCGGGTGGTGGGTTTGCCGGAGGGCGTGGAGGAGCACGACATGGTGGGGTACCTCGAGGCCTGGCTTAAAACGGAGGTGGCACCGGAGGGTTTGTCTGACTTCTACACTCTGGAGAGGGCTCATAGGGTCCCGGCTCGCCCCCTGGCGCCGGGGCGACCGCCGCGGCCGGTGATTGCCCGGCTACTTCACTACCGTGATCGGGACCTGCTGCTCCAAAGGGCAAGGACTGTGGGACCTTTCGTGGTGGGGAACTGCAAGGTGACGCTGTTCCCTGACTATACACTGGAAGTCCAGCGCCGGAGGGCCTCTTACCAGGAGATCAAGAAAGCTTTGCGGAAGGAGAACTTGCAATATTCCCTGTTGTTTCCGGCGCGTCTCCGAGTGGCCCTCGACGGAACATCCCATTTCTTTGACTCCCCTGCGGAGGCCTCTGAGTGGTTGGAAAAGTACACAGGCGGGCTGTCAGTTGTGGGCTGCTGTGGGGGATCGGCACCCCGAGGAGGACTTCCTGGAGGCTCTGGTGTGCGGCGGCGGAGGCGAAGCCCCCGACCGGGGCCCTCGACGGCACAAGCGGGCCTGGAAAGAGCGGCGGCCTTGAGGGCGGTGGAATCGGTGTCGGGCTCGCCTGGTCCACCGGAGAAGGGCGAAGAGGGGACTTCCGCGGAGGAGTCGACGGAGAGCGGAACGGATGACTCCACCACCAGCAGCACAAGGCTTCCAGTGGTCACACCGCAGAGTGTGGATGATATAGTTTGATTTCATGATGGGTCGAGACTGAAATGCGTTGGGTGCCTCACTATTATGCACTTGTTTATCTGCGGGATGGGAGGCTTTTGGGAGGGTGGTTCTTCTTTAGGCGGTCGATGTTGGCCGGCTGGTCGGAGAGCCAGCTCTGGGCCGATCATGTTCACCTCTACCTCTGAAGTAGTCGGAGGAATGTTTGTTATGTTACATGATGTTTGGATGGGTGCTAGTTTTGAGGTAACTGTCCTTGGGAGGGGGGCGAGGGAGTTGCGGGATGTTTTTCGGGGTCTCCGGCATGACCATAGTGGGTTGACTTTGAGGCACTGGCTGTATTACAGATCATGGGTACGCTAAGCGACCTAAAGTGTATAACGTGGAACGTAAGGGGCTTGCATACCATGGGCAGAAGACATAAGATACATGCATACCTGATACGGAGGGGGGTGCAAGTAGCGTTCCTGCAAGAGACACATATTGCGGGTAACGAGGGTCTGGCACTCCGCCGTCGATGGAGGGGGCAAGTGTACCATACCTCATTTTCTGCTTTTGCGCGAGGAGTATTGGTGTGGATTAGGGCTGGGGTCCCCTTCCAGATGGTGCAACAGGCTGTGGACCCAGAGGGACGCTATGTCCTGGTGCAGGGTAGGCTAGATGGGAGGGACGTCACATTGGGTAGTATTTACGCCCCGAACATTGGGCAGCAGGCCTTTTTTGCCTCATTGTCCCGTAAGCTTTCATCGTTCTTCTCTGGCCCAATTATGCTAGGGGGTGATTTCAACTCAGTCACGGATATTGCTCTTGACAGATCCCACCCGCCGCTTCTAACGGCACCATCTGTTGGGGTTGCCAGGGCCCGAGGCGTATGGCAGGCCAACTGGGGGTTGTTGGACACTTGGCGGGAACACCACCCAGACGAGAGGGATTACTCCTTTTTTTCCCCGATTCACGACTTGCATGTGAGGTTAGATGCAGTGCTATGTTCCCCTGATGTACATATGGCAGTCCAGCACAGTGAATATTTGTCTAGAACATTGTCTGATCATAATCCCCTGCTCTTGCGACTGTGTTGGACCCCGCGGCGCCCGCTAATACCTGCGTGGCGGCTTAATCCGGAGCTGTTGGAAGATCCGGTCTTCCGCGATGCGGTCGGTGGGGGGGTGACCCAGTATTTCCGGGAGAATGAGGGCACTGCCTCCTCGCTAGCTGTGGAATGGGACGCCTTCAAGGTGGTGGTGCGAGGGCTCTGTATCGCGCAGAAGATAGGGGTACGGAGGGACCTCCTTAAGGATATAGACGTAGCGGATCAGCGCCTACGCACCCTAGAGTGTGCTCGCCCAGGACATCCAGAGGGACAGGGGGATCTATTGGAGGCCCGAGAGGCAGTGGCAGTGGGGGTCGAGAGGCTGCGGTGCTACGATCATAGGCGATACCTGACTAGAGCGCATGCGGAGCGAGATAAATCTGGAGCGTTGCTGGCTTGGCTTGCGAATCCCTCGAGGCAGTCGAGCCCTATCTTGGCGATGGTGGACCCGGCGGGGGAGTTGTGCTATACTCAGCAGGGTATAAACGCTATATTTGCTGGTTACTATGAGACACTGTTCGCCAGTAGAGTAGAATTGGACGACGATCGGTTGGCGAGTTTCTTAGTTGGTGGGGACCTACCGGCACTTGATAGGGGGGGGCAGATGCGCTGGGTCAGGATGTCACGGTTGGGGAGGTCCATGGTGCAATCAAGCACATGGCGCGGAAGAAGGCCCCGGGAGTGGATGGACTCCCTATTGAATTTTATGCAACGTATGTTGATGTCTTGGCGCCTCGGTTGGTTTCCCTCTATAATCAGTCAAGGGGAGCGGGCAGGCTCCCTACTGCGATGCGAGAGGCGCTGATTGTGCCCTTGCTGAAGCCCGGGAAGACCCCCTCCGATGTAACTGCATACCGTCCACTGGCGATGCTCACTACCGACTATAAGATCTTAAGTCGCATATTGGCCTCTCGGCTCCTGCCCTACATGACTCGGCTGGTTCATGGTGACCAGGCGGGGTTCATCCCTACGCGTAACACGGCCGGTAATGTCCGGCGGCTACTCCGGGTGCTGGAGGCTGAGTCGCAGCATTCGCACACTGCCGCTATTTTCTCGGTGGACATAGAAAAGGCCTTCGACAGCTTGGAGTGGCCGTATTTGTTTCGGGTCCTGCGCGCCTTTGGGTTGGGGGATCGTTTTGTGTCTTGGACGGAACTGTTATATAGGGATTCCACGGCCCGCACTAGGACGGGGAGGCTAGTGTCCTCCCCTTGCGCAGTGGGCAGGGGGACACGCCAGGGGTGCCCATTATAGCCCCTGCTGTTCGCACTGGCCATAGAACCGCTGGTGGCTCAGGCCCGCAGGGGGAGTTGGTTTGGGGGTCTCCGGGTGGGGGATGATACTCACTATATCGCGCTCTACGCGGACGACCTCCTCCTGTTTTTGAGCAATACGCGGGGGGATCTGGAGGGAGCCAAAAGGTTGCTTGGGTGTCTCGAGGACTTAGCAGGCCTGAAGGTGAATTGGGCCAAGTCGTGTCTCTTCCCCGCCTCCAGGAAGGCGGGAGGTCCCAGCTTTACAGAGGAGGTCCGATGGGAGTATACCTGCATCCCATGCTTGGGGACGCGCATTTACCATGACCGCTCGGACCGGGTGGAGGGTAATATTGGCAGGGCGGTGCGCGGTCTCCGAGGTAATATGGACTTCTGGCAGACGCTGCCACTCTCCCTGATGGGCCGGGTGGCTCTTCTCAAGATGGTGGCACTCCCCAGGCTGTTGTATTACTTCAGGACACTACCGGTCTGGGTTCCGGCGTCGACGTTTAAACGACTCCAGCAGTTGATCTCGGGGTTCCTATGGAATTCTGGCCGCCGTCGGGAAGCTTTGGATAAACTGATGAGGCCGCGGGGGGAAGGCGGATTGGCGGTCCCTGATCTAGATACTTATTACTTGGCTGCGCAACTGCAGTGGTTGACCCAGGCGGTGGCCCGAGAGTTCAGGGGAATTGGCGAGGGTGCGGGAGGGCGAGTGTCTGCCTCTCTCCTAGCAAAGATAATTCTACAGCAGCTGCTCCGCGCAGGGGAATTGCCTGCTGAAGTGCAGACCTTTCGGCAGTGTTGGGCTAGGAGTCAGCAGCGGGCGCGGATCGCCCGTCCGTATGCGCCGGAGATACCCATATTGATGTGCCAGCAGCTACCACATGGGGGCAACTGGTCAGCGCTATCGGGATGGAGCGAGGCGGGTTTGACGACGGTGGGGGACCTGTTTGAAGATGGTGTACTCTTGCCTTATGAATCTATTCGGGAGCGCTACGGCCTACCGTGCGGGGACTACCTGCTTCACTCGTCCCTGATCTCGGCTCTTCAGCGTCGGTGGCAGAATGGGTTATCGGAGCCGCAACCGTCGATGGCTTGTCAGTATGTGGTGTTGGCGGCTGGCACTATCAAAGCGGTCACATGCTTATACGGGCGGATGACGACCGAAAGGCTGGCCCCACTGGACAGGTTGAAACAGTGTTGGGAGGAGGATCTTGAACGGGAAATACCTGATAGAGTGTGGGCTGAATTACTCGAGCGCCCTTGGAAATGCTCTAGGAATGCTCGTTTCCAGCAGATCCAATTCTTTATTCTCCACCGGGCTTATCTTACCCCAGCCAAGATTCAGAGTTACTTTCATACTCTCACGGCGCCCTGCCCTCGCTGTCGGGCGGAGGGAGCTGACCTCTGCCACATGCTATGGGGATGCCCTCAGATCAGGGGATACTGGAGGGGGTGTGGATGTTATTATGTGATATCACGGACAGGGAGATTGACCTTGATATGGGCCCGTGCCTGTTGCACTGGTTCCCCCACACCTCCAAGTATAAAATAACCAGCACATTTATAGACCTAGGGTTGGTGTGAGCTAAGCGGGAAATCACTGCTAACTGGAAATTGCAACGCGGACCACGATTGCAGAAGTGGAGGGCAGAATTTACTAGGTGGGCAGATTGCGAAGTGACCCTTCGCATGCAGTCGGCCACCCGTGCTCATAGTGATAGGGCGATGGAGTCGGCCCGAGCTTGGGGAGCGCTGGCGGAACTATTGAAGGCTGCTGACGCTGAGGGCGAGGGGGCGTCTGACACGGAGGGAGGGCGGGTCCCGTCCTCCCCTGCATCCGGCTAGAGGAGCGTTGAGGGGTCGGGCGGTGGCACGCTTGGGTGGCTGACGGTACTGTGTTGGGCAAGTCGGAGGCGTAACATCACAGACTTGAGTGCCTTACCATGTATTCTGTCATTAAGTCATGCCGGAGGGGGGTGGGGGTTGAGGGTGGTGGGTGGGGGGAGGGATGTAATGTGGGGTTGCTGTTTTACTTTCGTTTAGTTGATTCTATTGCACGGCAGAATCTCCTGAGTGGAGACTCCGAGACCTACGGGTATATGAGCTGCCTACATATGGACACTGCTTGGTGGACTTTCACGGATTACCCCACAAGGTTTGCTGGGGAGGCACTGAATTACTTAGTATATTGTGGAGTCATAGTAAGGATGTTGGTGCAAAGGGACTTGTATGTAGGTATGTTTCGGGCAAGCGTGGGAAGTTGATTGCACTGTATTTGAGTGATTTTCATGCCAATAAACATATTTTCAACAAAAAAAAAAAAAAAAAATCAACATGGCATTGCATCTATGACCAATCACAGCATGGGAAGCATCAGTGCTTTATTTTCCTAAAAACATTCTAGTTCTTTAATGGGTAGATGACATGATGTTAGTTTTCATCCTCACAATATAAATGGTGGGTTGAAATGTCTGAGGTGGATAGCAACATGTGACTCATGACAAGATCTTCCAATGACCTCTACCATTTGGATGCAACTAGGACACCCATTGTTTCATGAAAGCAGGTAGTTCCACTTGGATTGGTATTTAGAACCAGTAGCAAAGAAACTGCAATCAATCTGGTTCGAATTTTTGTTATTGCTACAAATCAGGCAGATTAGCAAATTCAAGCAAATTTCAGTAAGTTTATGGTGCCTAGGATGACATGAACAAGTTAAAGCAATTCCTTTTAGGGGCATGCACCTTTAAAGTTTTGTGAGCACCAGGCATAGCAGCAGCTCTCTTGAAGTGACTGTTTGATTTATACTCAAGAATATTAAGAATAATATTGTTACAGAAATTAACATTTTTGCGGAATCGGATAAATGTTCCATTCCCAAAGTCATAGAAGACAACACCACCCTTAACACGTAGGATTTATGATCTATCAACAATTTGAGATTCTGGTAGGAGTGTTATTCTACACTATATTATCTTCAAGTAGACATCAAATCTCCGTGTTTCAACTTGGTGTCTAAGTCATAAAATGTAAACAAACAGTGAGGCTGTACTAAGGACCTTTAATGAAAAGTTAGAAAAGCAAACATAATGGGTGTTAAGTTAGCTTCTAGGACCCATAAATGCCATGTATCAACATTTAAACTGCTACTATCTCAGCAAAGAACATTTTACACTCCTCTCAATTACAGCCCACACATTATGTTGCATCTTCTGTCTAACTACTTGGTGCCCCATCACCTAAACCTAATGGCTCCACAAATCGGACAATTTATGCATGCATTTAATGCCAAGGCCTTGATGGACAGCCAATCAAGCAATCTGAAACTATGAAAGAACCATGAAACCTAGTGGCTGGAGAGTGCTCACACAAATCCTGCTCTGCTAAATTTGTCTGTAGCCACACCTAAAAAGCGAGTTGAATGTTCCACACAAATATGCCTGCAGAACTAATGGAGCGGGCACATTGCTTCTCCTGATAGTGGGGGGGCTATATTTAGGGTGAGAAGACCACATACGCCTCAGCAAAGTGATCATTGCCCTAGAGAATCTTTGTTGGTTTTATGTCTATAGGTTAGATGTGTGGGCTACTTTTTCTCTGCAAATGAAGGTTAAGTGCCATACTTTCAGATTACCTGCTTAATTTACAACACTCCTCCTTCTTCGTAGACATGAATGTTGTAGCAAAGTTGCATGTTGTAAGGTAAGTCAGCATGAAATATCCGAAAGTTGCTGATTGACTAATGGGTCAATATATAGCAGCCAGATTGACACTCACATAAAGAACAAGCCTCATCACTGCCCATGTCACTAAAGTCCGTTTACAATACGCTTTTCTATCATAAAGATTAAACTGCCATGTGACAGAAATATGTTTCTGTCAGGATGATAAATGATTTCAGCAATTTCAACATTGATTTTGAAGCCACGCTTTTGGCACAGGACACTCTTAGCAACTACAGACTGACAATCTTGAAAAGATGTTACTGCCCATTCATAGCTGTACAAACTGTTGGGCCAAATGTTTTTAACGAACAACAGTCTATCTTTTTTCAATAAAAGTAAGTAAAATTTATTGTGGGGCTCAGATTTACTAACACTTTGTGCAGGGGTTGGGCACAAAAGTGACACAAACCGACTCAAAGTGTTGACTTGGTATTTATTTTTCCAAACAAAACTTGCTTTGCCCCGGAAAGTAGCCTAAAAGTAATAAAAAGTAGTGCTATGCTCAATTGTGTGCTACTTTGTATTATGGTAGTGTACCATGGATGGAACATGGATGCTCTCTTGCAATCACCCATGACTTTTGATGCAAAGTGCAATTTAGTAAAAGACATAATAACTTGGAAAGTTTTGAGCTGTGTCTAAGCATACTATTTTGTAGTGGAAGGATACTCTTACAGTACAAGTCCTAAATTAGAGATCACACAGACACCTTTGCACTATGGTGCAAGAATGTGTGTGTAGTATCCTGTACATGTATTTATCCTGTTGCTTTCTCCCTAGCTACTCAACCAGTGTGAATGTGCTGCGTATAATATTGGTGTGGTGAGGATGAATGGAACGTTTGGGGTCTCCGTGAGATGAAGTGTGACAGTTGGAATATGGGCTGGCAGCAGGCAGGCTCCTCCTGGTGGGGCTGCTCTATATGAACTTACTAAGCTACAACCAAGACCAAATAAACCTACTTAAACTACATCTACAAATTGGCACAACACACTATTAATGTAAAAGATCAGTTGTTGCTTCATAGACACTGAAAAGCTTATAACGTCATGAAAGCAAGACTGGGAGCCAAAATAAAAGTGGCCTGCTATATTGGAATCTTTCCCTAATTGGGTTGTGATTATAAGTAGTGTAATATTTATCAAAACCTTTTCAATACTGGTGTGATAAAGATTTTCCCCTACCTATCAGTAGATGAAACCTGCTGGAAGTAAACATGGGGAAAAGGCAAGCAGTTGCCAGAACATGCAGATAGTGCTGCAGTAAACACTAAAATCTACAAGTTATTCTTCAAAAAGTCTGCAAAGGTGATTAGTCTTGAACTCTTTAAATTCTGAACAACTTGGTATCGGTTTTTATCAGATGTCATAATTATCGCATCTGACATTAACCAATCGTAATAGGGGTCTAAGTGTTATATCTTTAAAAAGACTCATTATACCTTGATTATAATTATGTGGATGATAAACAGTATGAATAGTAAAGAGCATGGTTCTTATTACAATTAATCTTTAGTATGAGACAAATCTTCCTAGTGATCACTGGTACCCGGGCAGTTTCTAGACAATGTGGAGTCTAGGGCAAATGCCTCTACTGCATCTCACATGCATGCTAGCAAATGAACTCCGATATCCCAAACACCCCAGGTTATAATCACATTAAATCATTTCAATCTGACCAGTGATGATCTTATGAGCGTAAGATTCAAGTACAAGTGTAGAAACAAAACTCAACAAAAGCCATACCACTGAGTAAACCGTAATGTTCCAGCTCTAAATTATCCCTTGAGTACAATGGTTTTTAATTTATTTAAAATGGTGGTCATATCTTTCAAAGATGCATCACTTTACAAATTTGTGTTAAATTTTGGCTGAACCATTTTTCGGACCTTTTTACACTTATTGGTATTCCACATAAGCAGAACACTAAGAACCAAAAATACTAAGCTATTTAGGGTTCTCTACCTTGAGATTCACCAAATCACAGGGTTTGCGGCTAATAAATGGCTTTTGGGTATGTGCTAAACTCATTTTGCGATTCATTAAGTGGTTCCAAAATCACAAAATGAGTTCAGAAATGCATAAAGAATTGCAATTTGGAAGGCGAGTGATTAGTTTCTCCCCTCAAAATTGTGATTCACATGCAATGTACCAATGGTTTGTGACTGAAGTTTCGGTTGCAAACCATCAAAGATTGCCAGCTCCTCAAAGGAGAAGAGGTCCCCTTGAGATTCTTTTCTGTTTGTGAATGTTCAAAATAAACATCTCAGGGAGGAGGAGTAATTCTTTTTAGGTCTCGGACTAGGCAGCGCATGCGCTGTCTCGTCAGAGAGATGCTGTATACAGTATAGTGGGGGAAGCTCCGCCCACTTTCCAGCCTTACTTTTTATTGGCTTGAATCATAATTCCTGCATTCTCATTGGTGCTTGGCTTCCTAATCCCGCCTCCTGGCAGCCATGTCGTCATTTTTATCCTTACGAGGCTATCGGCCCCTTTACTAGAAAAACTGTTTTGTTCCCGTGGCTCTCCTCATTCCCTCTTGTAGTCTGTAACTTCTTACACCACAATCACTCCCCCACCTCCTCCCGTTAGTGCCTTCTTTTGCCCCCGCGCTTCTGTGTTAAATGCAATAGGGCTCACGTAAATACGAGCCCTATTGCATTTTCAGTGCTTGTTTGCCGTCTCATTGGTGGGCGAATTCGCACTCTTTGTCTCGCATGCGCGCGATGCCTTACATCGTGCGCATGCGAGACAAAGGCAGGCAGAGACAGCACAAGCAGTGAAGCAGGACGAGGTGAAGCGGGGCTTTGGTTCGTTTGCCTCTGGGAATGGGAATCTCGGCAACGACACATCTTGAGGCGATCTAATTTGAGATGGGTATACGGTTATAGGGTATGTAGGACAGCCCAACTGTTGCCATGTCCGGCCGGGCTGCTGTTGATTTTCACCTTTGACCAGGTTGACTGCTTTCTGCAGATGATGTGCAGGTGTCGTCTTCAGAAAAGCGTTAGTTCATGTTTATCGCAGACTCCCCTTTCTGAATTGCTCTCCCATCTTCCCTCAGAAGGTGTGCGTTTTCCCATGTGAAAAAATGTGAACAAAAACGCTCTGTTGCATTCGGGTTTCAGGGGCACAATCCGCAAACTCGTCTCTACCTGTGGCATCCCGGACACCTCGTGATGCGGTCACCTCTGAAACGCAACCAAGCTCTTGAATCATCCTCATTTTTCTGAACCAGCTCGGCGGTAATAAATTGAAACAGTCCTTGTCATGACTTCATGAGCTGGGCGTTAATGGAGAAAACTGGAGAGGGTTCAATTATTTTAGAAGCAATATAGATTTGAACTGCGATTACGTCTGCCTTCTAAAGCAGGGCAAGGAAAGGACAAATGCTTGGTTTCACAACACCATGTTTACGAGACTTCATATGTAACAGGTCCTGCTCGGATCTGAGTACCCTTAACATTAACAATGCCAATAGGTCTTCCCTTTTTAAGTTACCGACCTTACTGATGCATTTTCTCAATGTTGTGCAGCATCGGTAAAAAGAAATGCTTTTTGCTGATGTGCACCATTTGAAAGAAAACATAATTATGCAAATAAACATGTGTCATAGTGCTTATGTGCACATATAATGACATTTGTTTTTTAAAGCCTTGTGTGTTACATTTTCGTACATTACACCCAATACAACGTGTTTGCTGCCAACCTAAGTGATAACACTTGAACCATTTAAAAAAAAATTAACATTACAAGATGATGGATGCTACTTAGAATGGTAAATAAAAATAAAATAGTTTTTTACAAATATGAGTGGCCTGGCACCAAATGTTATCTGCTAGGCCCTCCAAAATATTGAAATATATATATTTTATTTTTAGGGCCACGAGGGATGGGGAGCAAACACGTGGTGGGTGAGATCGAACCAATGCGAAAGGGCAAGGGGGAGCGAGCAAGGAGGTAATGATGAAGGTTAAAGCACTATGGGTTGTCCTGCTATATCGTAAGACTACACTAAAAGAGACCATAAATGCAGTTGTGCATCTAATGTAAGCACCGGATCACTCCACCACTTAAGGATCTCAATTGGCTTTACTGAAGTACGGCACTCTAATAAAGATGTCTGCATCACTACAAGGTAATCTACTTCTTCAGGTGTAAATATATTTCGCATAAAATGGAGCGGCCTGCATTACATGTAAAAAGGGGTTTACTACTAGAAGGCCCTAAGGCACTCAAAACACAAGACAATGAAACAGGCTTTCTTGAGGGCGGTACAAAAATTATGAGGAAGGCACAGACATTCAAACATGGTGTGAAAAATTTTGATGTACAAAAAAGTAGTTATCACGAAGAGCAAATACTCTCACTCAGCCTTCGCTCACACATCTGGTCGCATCTATGTGGACGGCCAGCTAGGGTAAAAAAAAAGCAACACACTTGCAAAGCAAATAGATTCCACAGACACCTGTGGCCTTACCTAGGCTTGTCTTATTGGATGCCACTACCGAACACATTCTGGGTTCTGCAAGTCTAACTATGAATACAGCCACGTCACCTGTGGTCCTGCTCTGCCAAGCGATAATGGCATTGGGTGTGCACTCTGTCTGCAACCACAGAGTCTGCAGTGGCATCGTGAGGCCTGTGGCCCCCTCTTGCTCTTCTGCCTTTTGTACGGCATACCCTGCCTTCCCCTATTCCCCTTCACTTCCTTTCCCTTCTTTATTGTCCCGTCTCTGTCATTCACTTTTCCCGTTTCATTTTTCCTCAAAACCGATGCTCCTCCTTTCTGTTCCCAATGCTAGCTCTCCCGTTTGTTCGTTGTTCTATTCCGCTCTGCTCTCTGCTGGTCTTCACTGTGCTTCCCTGTTCTGCTCTTCCCTGTTCTGTTGTGCATTATTCTGTTCTGCCCTGTTCTATTTTCCAATGTTCTGTTCAGTTATATGCTGCCCTGTTCTATTATGCACTGTTCTGTGCTGCCCTGCTCTATTTTGCATTGTTCTGTGCTGCCCTGTTCTGCCCACTTCTCTGCTGGCTTTTTCTTTTGGGCGCTGTTCTGTTCTATTCAGTTTTGCGCTGCCCTGTTCTGGCCATTTCTGTGCTGCGATTTTGTGTTCGGCACTGTTCCCTCCTGCTCAGATGTTCTTCCCACTTTTAACTAGTAAGATGAAGAAACTGGGGGGAGGTCTCTCAAAGGGCCATAGCCAATCTAATAAAGGGCTTGGCTTAAAACACTTAAGCTAAACATCTGTGCTTAGCATAGTGTGCCACACTACTGGTATTTTGCTGCTTCTGTCATAGCATCCACATATATGATACAACAAGTAACATTACACCTACAACAAGCCAGGATTATTGGCTTTGTCAATGGCTGTTAGTTGCATATTACTAAGGACAATTAAAAGATGTACTGCTTCTCTGTGCTTGTTTTATTTTAATAGCATCATAGTGTTTCAGGCCACGTAATATCTAATACTAGATTGACATCTAGTCTCCTTGGGACTCACAAACTTCTTCTCAACCATTTCCCTATACCATCCCGGATAACTTAGCACAGGAACATTCTTCTCATACGCGAGTTTGAGCTATTGACATTATAAATAACAATGCCTTTTATTTTTGTTTTGGATTTTAAAACCTAAATATAAGGCATTGCCATTTACAATGCCAATAGCTTAAACTCGGGTAAATCCGAGACCTATTGCATTGCAAATGCTTGTTTCTTTAATCGCAGCCCCATTTCCTTCAAGAAGACCATCCCACTGATGGCATACAACTAGAGTAAGTTGCAATTTTTGATCTGCCTCATTGATATTCATGAGGTAGATCACATTGTGAAACACTCTGAATTATAATTTTATGAACTGACCTAATAGTACATATGAAGTTTCAAAAAATCTCATTGGATGCACTAAAAGTTGTGGCACAAATTGCAACTACTTTTTATGAGTCCAGTTTTAGTACATCAAGCCCTAAGTCATCCACCACTCTGCTCCTGAACATGGAAAGTACTTAGGAGGATGTTTAGGAGAATGCCAGGGAACCATGTGATGCAGTATATCAGTGCCTCTTTGCTCACCCTCGCAAAATGCAACATCGTGGTCCACAACCCAATTACCTTTACAAAGGTTAGGATGTAGGCATGCAGTTGGAAAGGCTACCATAATTATTTATAGCACAACCTGAAATTTAAGAAACAAAAATATGACAGTCCCTTTCCAGCACTAACTTTCAAAGAAAACATAAATACACTGCACACAGAACACATTTATACTTTGTTAATACATGGTGTCTGTTATTATATCCATACTCTTAAGCAGTACTATTCAAAATAGGCGTGAAAATAACCAAATTCAATGGTACTTCTTTTATCATTCTTGGAATAATTAAAAGGCTTAAACCCAATGCTTGCAGTTGCAGTGGCAACTTAGCACCATTAAAGGTGAGTGTGCTAGTATTCTGCACCAACCAGGGCAATGGATAGTCAGTCTGCATAGGAAAGTTGGCCTCTTCATTCTTCTTGGCTATCAAGGAAGAGGTTGATGTCAGTCATTGCATAGCTAATAAGAGAGAGTGTAGTTTGAGCCTGGGAACAGTACAATACAGTTGTTACATTTGAAGTAAAGATGTGAATACCCATTCACGGCACAATACTTTTAAATATTAGAAATATATAGATATAAAGACAGACAAGACAGCCAGACAGCCAGACAGGCATATAGATAGATAGATAGATAGATAGATAGATAGATAGATAGATAGATAGATAGATAGATAGATAGATAGATAGATAGATAGATAGATAGATAGATAGATAGATAGATAGATAGATAGATAGATAGATAGACAGACAGACAGACAGACAGACAGACAGACAGACAGACAGACAGACAGACAGACAGACAGACAGATAGATAGATAGATAGATAGATAGATAGATAGATAGATAGATAGATAGATAGATAGATAGATAGAGCTGTTTTCCTCAGAGCGGCAGACAATAGGAACTGATTGGAAACAGATTGTTTAGTTTTGTTTACTTTTCATCAATAATTATTGATAATAAAATGAAAAATGATGAAGGCCGGTGCATTTATTCTGTGGTTGCAGCTTTTACTGCATCATTTCAGATGTACAGATTCTCTGCATCTCCACATAATTTGAATCATTTGTAGATTTCACCCAAAAATATTTGTAGCTTAACTAGATGAAAATATTGCTGCCAGAGAATGTGTTGCATTATTTGCATGAGTTCCTGGATGTATATATTATAAATGATCATATGCATTCATGATCATTACCTGATTGTGAACATTATAACAACCATAAAGATGAGAGACACAATATAAAACAAAAACAGGTTCTGTAAAATTGTTAGAGTTTGCTTACAGTGTTTACCAACATATAACATCTGTGATCACCTCACCATAGTGTGAAGTAGGGCATCACAATCACCCTGTCTTAGCCTAGACTTGGCAAACTTTGCCATATACATGGCTAATGATCCCAAATATAAAAAACAGACTGAAACAAAATCAACAAAGTGGCAATTGAAAAACAGTGCAAAAGTAATTGTGTATATTTATATTAAAAGTTTGAGAAACATGTATTAATGGTCATGGAAGAAAAGTCTATTTCCTGGTTTAGAAGTAAGTGGTTTTTGTAACTTTTAAAACCCAATGCGCCAATTGATGGATCGGGGCTCTGTGTGAGTCTTTAAAGACAAGAGCTCTAAAAATGCCTCTTGTAAAGCCAGAGAATACACTTAAATACATCTATACAGCAAAGTTCACATGAGACAAAGTTCAGAGTAAAAACAATGAAGGTTTATCTTAAAATTTAAGGATGTCAATACAGAATGCAAAAGACAATATGATTAGTCAATCAATTCAAAATGCTCAAAATACAAATAAATGTAAAATATCATTAGTACCAATAGGTAAGCCCTATTCTAATTAATAGCTAAATCGGTTACAGTCTAGCACAAGACAAAAGTGAGTCAAGAAGCATTTGTTGTAAAGAGTGCTCAGTAAAAGCCGGAGTGAGAACTTCAGAAAATATTCTAATTGCAGATTGATAAACAGACCTATATGAGATCTCCTCTATATGCGAATTAGAGAAAGACCCTGCCTTGTTTCTCAATTGGTACGTTTTTATACACTTTTAGGCAGAGAAACTGTACAGTCATTGGGGTACAATGAAGAACGAGACAGTGAATCATCGAATAGTGAAACAGAAAACACATCACATGACTTTTATTCTGCATCTAATGAATAGCACTGTATTATGACTCACAGAGTAAACAAAAGCCCATTCAAAAGTCAAAACAAGACCTCTATTTGGCCTAAGGAAGTGGCCTTCAGTTGTATTATGTTGCAAATCTGTCCTTTTCACGAACATTGTGACCAGAAAATAATACATTTTAAGAATGTTTCAGTGCAAGCAAGACCATTGAGTAAATAGAATGTTGTAAGATTAATCAGGTAATGAAGGTCACATTTGAGGCTTATCAAGGCACAAGTAGGTAGGGAGAAAACAAGTTAGCGTCAGACACAGCGTCTAGTATGCATTTAAAATGTGCAGTTTGGAAACAAGTGTTAGCCTAGACTACTCATGTCAACCTAACAAGATGTCATTATATTAAACACAGTGAAAACACTGCATTTGTGCCTCATCGTGATTAATTTTATGTGCAGAAATATTGATTTGTGAAATCTGCTCCCACATGGTGTGGGCCTTTAAGGTAGGGATATATTTTAAATTGGGGGCTGTAGAGGGTCAATGTCATTGGCTCCATAGTGAGGGCTGAACTACTCAAGCAATAAAGTGGTGTAGACTATAGTCTTTCTGACATGGACAAGGTCACAAAGGCCACATATTAAACCCTTCAGGCCCTTCTTGATCTTTTAGCATGCAGGTCTAGAGGGTATGGGCATATGTTCATATAATATAAACAAAACATTCCAAAAACAATAAAAGACTCCAGCCAAAAATTCATGCTTACTTAGAAGAGTCATTAATCAGCTTAACTGCACTGTTAGCATTTGCTTCTTGAGGCAGCCTTCATCTGATCTCTGGTTGTGGGTAGAGTGGACTCGTCCGGGCTTTGTCTACACCTTTCACCTTCTTTCACTGACTTGGGGCTTTCTTGCAAGTAAGGCACAAGGTGCATCAGGCCAGTTTCAAAGAAGCCCCTGGATTTTTCTTAGCAAGGAGGAATTGGTTATCACTCACCACCAAGATCTTGAAGAATCACAGCAGGGTCTACAGAGTATGTGGTAAAGAATGTGTTCCATAACCTGCATGGGGTTTGCAGCTTTTATTCACAAGTTCTAGCAGATAGTCAGCAGCCCACAGCTGGCCAGAGACAAGGAGCCCTGAAGATGTGGGGCAGATTTGCCATGCTCAGAGGAGCCTCTGGGAAGAGTTCCCCTTTCCTTTTCCAGAGTGCACTGTGGTGGTCACTATCCACACGTAGCTGGCCTGGTACAGCCTTTAATGACTGATTTATCAGAAACCGTTATATTTTCACCAAGAGAAGCTGTAGAAGTGTGGTACTGGCTTGTAAGTGGGTGCCACAAGAATTAAATAAGTGCAGTAGTAATGTGAAAAGAAAGACTTTGAATATTTTCTATTTTGAAGAGATGCAATAAAAATAACTGGAACCATCATCAATACACATCTTTCCAAGAGAAACATTAAACATATGTAATCATAGTGGTTTTCACTTTACCGCAACCCCTTTACCCTATGTACCAAAGTCCTAACTTTTAACCAGATGTCCTTAATCCTTTAACCATAACCATATAACCTTAACCATAACACTATAACTAAATTCATACCCCAATTATTTCCTGTTACCCTTACATTTTTAACCCCTACACCACATACACTATACCCCGAGACATAATTCTATTTCCCAGACCTTTGACCTTATAGTCACCCCTTTAACCTTAAGCTCTAACCCCTATTCCTTAACCCCCACATCCTATACCATTCTTCTACACCCCAACCCTTTACTCATTTTTTTTAAGTTTGAAAAGCTTTATTAGCGGTTAATAATACATAAACATATCAGCAGTACATGGACAAAAGATGCAAATGCAAAAAAGTAACATGTGAAATAGCTGATACATTAAAAGAGAAGAGTAAAAGCATTTTTGGGAATTTTAACTAGGGTAAAGGGGGGAGGGGAGGGAGGAAAGGGAATGGCCATATCTAATAAAGGAGAAATAGGAATAATCATGTAGAACCGAGAAAGGCATACCAAGTGGAGAAGTGTGGCTCAATGAGTGGAGAAGTGTGGCTCAATGAGTGGAGAAGTGTGGCTCAATGATTAGAGCGGCAGACCCTGATGCAGAGGTCTAGCCCGGGACCAGGGTTCAATTCCCCGCCTCGGCGGGTCTTGGGCTCAAAATTCCACGGACCTGATAATTCTCGCCTCAGTGCCATTCCAATCATGGAGTCCCACTCTGCAACTCTGGGCAATAGCTTGCTTAATCTCCACAACGGCCCCCACAACGCTAAGGATGCCTGGCCTCCACCTTGGGGGTGCCCAGGAGTGGATGCCTCACAGGGAAGGCCAGGATGGGTTCCACAGCGGTATTCGTACAAGTGCCTTGAGACCCTTGCGGGTGAGTAGTGCGCTATACAAGTATCAATTTACAAAGTACGTATCATAAATAGATAAATAAATAAATAAAGAAGAATTTTGCATGAGTAGATAATTCAAGGAGGTTTACATTTATCAGAGGTAAAATGTGAGTTATTTTGCAAAACCATACGATCTAAAAATGAGGTAAGGGGTAACCAGAATAGATCTCTATTAACGAGTGGTTTACATGAGGAGGCAAAAGCAATGTCCAATCTATGGAAATGACAGAGGGTGTTCCACCAATGTTGTACGGAAAGCTTTGTGAGAGTTTTCCAGTTGAAAGAAATGTGTTGAAAGGCTAGAGCAAGCATAAGATCATAAAGGCCATAGATGTGTGAGGGAAGAACAAAAGAGTCAGAAAGGCTTCCAGCAAAGAGAAGAGGTATAGAATAAGGAATGGAAATTGAAAACAGACGGGATACGTATGACCAGACCCTCTCCCAAAAAGCGGAAACAGGAGGACAGAGAAAGAGGAGATGAATGAGATCGGCATTAGAAGAGCCACAAGTCCAGCAATTAGAGTCAGCAATGGAGGGGGAGAACCTTGCCAGAGAAACAGGGGAAAGATAAAGTCTGTGGTAAAGGAAGAACATAGATTGGGTAAGAGAGGCAGAACGAGAGATTTTTAAAGATCTAGACCAAAGTTTATCCCAGAAAGTGATAGACCACTCGCATCCCAGGTCCGATTCCCAAGAAAGTTCTAATTTAGTTTTAGCACGGTCCGGATTGGGAGCTAAAAAATATTTATATATAAGAGACGCTTTAGGGAGAGTAAGAAGTATTTTGAAAAGCGGATTTTGGGTGATAGATGAGGATGAAGGTGGAAGGGAAAAATATATGTCAAGAATAATTGTCATAAGAGTAATAAACTTCTGTAAAAAGGAGAGAGGGCAAAGGAATAAGGATTGAAAGTGAGGAAAGGAACAAGGAGAGGTTCCATCGAACAGGTGTTTCACCCATATAATACCCTTTAATCTCCACTCCTTCCAAAAAATGGGTCTATTCTTGAGAAGAATAAGCGAGTTATGCCAGATAGGGGAGTCTAAAAAAGATTCGCGAGAAAAGAGAGTTAGGAAGAAATAAAGATTTCAGAAGAGAGCACGTATGCTTAAATAGGGGAGAAGAGGTATGAGAGGGCTTGGTAGAAAAACGTATAACTTAGTTAAAAGAAAAGGGTAACAATAAAATCTGTTCAATGGAAAACCAAAGAGGAGTAAAGGGGGAGGAATCTGATAAGAGCCATTTTGAAGCTTGGCGAAGGGAGAAAGACTTATGATAAAGACGAAAGTCCGGAAAATTCACTCCACCGTTGGATTTTGGTTTCCGAAGCGATGCTAAGGCGATTCTGGATCTCTTATTCCTCCAAAGAAAACTAGAGAGACATGAATCAATACGCTTAAAATCTATAGCTGGAATATGAACGGGGAGCATGGAGAGTACATTAATTAAAATTGGGGCAATCATCATTTTAATCGAATCCAACCGACCCCACCAAGAAAGAAAAAGAGGGTTCCAAGAAGAAAGAATTTTCTCAATCCGAGATAAGACCGTGGACATATTTAATTTAATTAAAGAGGTGATGGAATTGGAAAACCATATGCCTAGGTATTTGATCTTTAAACTATTCCTTGCAAAACCAGTAGTAGAAAAAGAATGGAGGAGACAGAATTTTGTGAGAGGGAGGATTTCAGTCTTGTCAGAGTTAATTTTATAACCAGAAACTAGCTAGAAGGATTCTAATTCAAGCAATAATGGAGGAATAGAGGTTTCAGGAGCAGAAATAAATAAGAGACTGTCATCTGCGTATGCAGAGAGTTTTAATTGATGATCACCTTAAGAAAATCCAGAAATGGAATCATTGGAGCGGATGGAAGTCAAAAAGGGTTCGAGGGCTAGAACGAAAAGAAGCGGGGATAAAGGACATCCTTGACGAACGCCACGCTGAAGAGAGAAGCAAGAGGAGACCTGGCCATTAACTAAAACTGACGCCTTAGGAGCAGAATACAATAAAGAAATAAACGATATAAAATTAGGACCAAAACCATGCCAACGTAAAGATGCAAACAGAAAAGACCAGTCTACTCTATCATAAGCCTTCTCTGCTTCGACAGATATAGCGGCCAGCGAAATAGAAAGAGAGGGGACTTTATTCAAGACATTGAGAAGAAGACGTGAATTATCAAAAGTGAGCCTACCCTTAACGAAACCACATTTTTCCTTACCAATAAGATGAGTCATGAGGGGATCTAACCGTAACGCAAGTAGCTTAGCAAATAGCTTATAATCAACATTAACTAGCGAGATCGGTCTGTAGTTCTTACAAAATTGGGGATCCCGACCTTCCTTGGGAATAAGGCAGATAGTGGCTTCCTGAAAAGTACCCTCTGTCTTACCATTTGAATAAAATGATTGAAAAAGATTTAAGAGTTTAGGGAGTAACAAATCAGAGAAGTGCAAATAAAATTCCACAGAAAACCCATCCGGGCCAGGTGTCTTCCCTTTAGTAAGAGTATGAAGTGCATTGGAGAGTTCAGTAAGGGAAAGATCTTTTTCAAGATTGAGGAAATTGACATGGGAATTAGAAGGAGAAGGAATTTTATCAAAATAGGCTTGGATGAGATCGGAAAAAGGAGGAGATTCTGGTGTATAAAGATTTTGATAAAAAAGTTTGAATTCATTAAGTATATCCTGATTCTTATGTAGAAGGGAGTTATTGAAAGAATAAATAGAGTCTATGAGAGTGCGTTCTCTGCGAGTTTTTAAATAATTCGCCAAGAGTTTCCCCGCCTTATTACGGCCACCATAGAAACGAGAGCTACTACGAAGAAGTATAGATGAAGCATTATCGGTTGTAGATTTATTAAACTCTAGCTTAGCTTGTAGCAATTCTGGAAAAATGGAGGTCTTTGAGGATGTATAGAATTTATGCTCCAAAGACTTGATATGCGCAAGTATGATTTTCCGCTTCTGAAGATAGCGTTTCTTTTTCTTGGAGACAAAGTCGATAATATAACCCCGCGCAGTGGCCTTAAAGGAGTCCCAAAGAATATGGGGGGATGAGGTGGATTCACAATTGAGTACAAAGAATGAATTAACAAAAGAGCGAAAAGAAGAAGAAAAAAGATGATCGTTGAGGAGAGAGTTATTAAAGCGCCATCGAGAAGATTTAGGATGTGGAGGGAGTAAATCAAGGTCGGTAACAATTGGGGCATGGTCAGAAATAACAATGGGTTCAATAGAAGAGGACAAAAGATTTTGAGACAAAGATTGAGAAAGAAATATATAATCTAAACGAGAAAGAGATGCATGAGGAGGAGAGAAAAAAGAATAGTCAAGAACATCAGGATGGGAAAGTCTCCAAGAGTCAATGAGATGTGCTTGAGAGATAGTGCTAAGGAATTGTTTGTGAGGCTTGTGTGGAATGAAACGAACAGTAGATTTGCGATCAAGAAATGGGTCAACAATTTGGTTGCAATCACCACCTAAAACAAATAAATCATTTTGAAATTGGATACATTTTTGAGTAATCAAAGGCCAGAAAGAGCAGGTTGCGTAGGACCGTAAACGTTAAAAACAGTTAAAGGGATAGAGTTAATTAACAGTTTAGCTAGTATCCATCTACCTTCTGTATCATGTTCTTGCAATAAAGTTGTACATTTCAATTTTTTGTGACATAGAATGACAACACCATTCTTTTTGTTAACAGAAGGAGAGGACAAAACCGTATCCACCCAGCTTCGCTTCAACTTAAGTGATTCAATTTCTGTAAGATGGGTCTCTTGTAAGAGAACTATATCAGGATTGTAAGAGGCCAAGTGGGAAAGAATTCTCTGTCTTTTAATAGGATTGATAAAACCCTTTACATTCCAGGAGATAACTCTGAATGGAAAAACAGAAAAAATGGAAAAGGAATGGGGACTAGGAAAATTAAATCTAGATTATAAGCGATAGGGAAAGAAAAAATACAGTGTACTTTGATAGGACAAATGGAGCCTTTCATATTCCAAAAAGTAACATTGAATGAAAAAAAATTAACAAACCAAAGAGAATGAAACAATTCATGACAAATTGATACGAGATAGAAGAGGAAGAAAAGGGGGAAGAGAAAAAAAAGGAAGGGGAATAAAAGGTCAGAGGGAAAGGAGGAAAGACAAGGAAAGACAGCACATGTCCAATTAGGACGACTGAAAAAACATACCTGAGGGGAAAAACAACAGGAGTACACCGGGGCAATGACGGCGAGCGAAAAGACGGAACACTCTAATCCGGGAAGCTCACAACACACTGAAGGAAATAAATGGGATGAGACGGAATGTACAAATTATAAAAATATACAACACCTGTGAGAGATAAGAAAAAGTAATTAAACAAATATCTCCAAACGAAACAGATGAGAAAATTACCTAGGATACTGACAAGAGAAGAAAAGAGAAGAAAAAGAAGAAACATTTGGAAAGAACAACAGAAGAGAAAAGGCTTTTTAAATTACAAATGACCGAAAAATGGATATACATAGAAGGCACAAAAGGAAAAACAGGCGACAGTACACATATGAAACATGCATTAACCAAGTGAAAAACAACAGCATAAATATACCATCATAAAATGCATCGGAATGTAAAATAAATATCAACCAACAGAAGGACCAGCCGTGTCCATGTTACTTGAAGTGTGCGAATGAATTAATTTCTTGACTTCCACGGGGTCCTCAAAGGACAAGGTACGGTTCTGATAGGTCACCTTGAAGGTGCAGGGATGAAAGAGGCCATAGCAGTCTCCAAGAGAGCGAAGTGGTGGACGAAGGTTAAATAATTCTTTTCGCCTGGCGGCCGTGACGCTGGAGACATCTTGAGATAGAAAAACTTTTTGACCAAGCCACAAAACCTGACGCTTAGCTCTAGCTGCAGAGAGAACAGAAAGTAGATCTGTAAACTTTAGAAAGAGGATAATGACTCCTCTGGGTCTGGCCGAAGTTGTAGAAACGGAAGGACGAGGACCAAGTCTATGTGCTCTCTGGATATTAAGGACCGTAGAAGGAGGCATATCCAACAGCTTTGGTATGAAAGAGGAGAAAAGGAAACAGGGTTGTCTCCTTCTAGGGTTTCAGGAAGACCATAAATTCGTAGATTATTCCTTCTATTCCTATTTTCCAAATCCTCAGTATGTTGTTGCAATCTGCGCACCTCCTTTCCAAGGAAGAGAGTCTTTGAGGGACATCATGAAGAGTAGAAAATTGATGCTCCATTGTAGACACCCTATCCTCCATTGAAGACCATTTTTCCTCCAAAAATTGCATCTTGCTATTTGTTTCCTCCACAAAGGGATGCAAAGCGCGTATTTCCTCCAGCAAAAGCTCCATGGAAATGGAGGAGGGCGCCTTGTCAGGAGAGGGAGGATATTGCTTCAAACGCTTGGAGGTCGTGATAGGAGGAGAAGATTTCTGAGGCGCAGTCTGCAACAAAGGAGTACGAGTAGAAGATGTACCAGCCATAACTTGAACAGGAGATGAGGTTGCTGTGTGCAGAGCAGAGGAAGATGTACTTGTAGGGTTATGACCTTTCGGCACAAATATAAATTGAGGCTTCCATATTCTACCCATATAATGAATTACTGAGACAAGGAAAAAATGTTAGTGTGTTAGTGTGAAGGTCCCAAAGACCGATCAAACTCCAGCGGCAGCAGAGTCAATTAAAACGCAGGAAAAAACCAGGCGCATGGCAGGCATAACGTTGTGGAAGTGTGAAGAGTCTCCTATACAGCGCATTACAGTTGAGGAAACATGCAGGAAAAAGGCCAAAAACCAGTTATGAAGGCAAGAGTTTAGGAGATGATTAAAAAACTAAGCCATAATGATGCCAGACCTTCAACTTGAGGAGACGCTCCGAACTGCATCACAACAAAGCTCCATTCGCCAAGCAAACGAGAGAGCTAAAATGGCGGCCAGTCTGAGGAGAACGCGTTCGTGCTAATAACAAAAGAAGCGCGATGCGTTACCTCGTAAAAAACCTTCCATCCTGTTGCATCCCCACTCCGATCACAGGAATGATCGCTTCCGTGGCTCTAACGATGCAGGAACCGCATCGCTGATGAAAAAACAATCCCGGCGTTACGGAGCTCCTCCGTTAGGCAGCCATCTTAATCGGCGCCGAAACCACGCCCCCCCAACCCTTTACTCATAAGACCTAAAACCCAAAGCCCTAACCATAACCCTACCCTACATGCTAAATGTCCATATCTTATACTCCTAAACCTAACCTCGATACAACAAAATCTTAACTCTATACTTTTAAGCCTGTATGCCTAAACCCTGACCCCTAACCCCACAACCTTAGCCCCTATAATTTACACTTTACTTTCTATACTCTTACCCCTTAACTCTTACACCCCTTTATATCTGCATGTCAAGTATAACAGCTGGTAAGGAAACTCAATCAATCAAGGCACCCACCAAAGGCATCCATATGTATTCAGATTATCTCAACGTCCAATAATGGTAAAGTTACTCAGGTGGTTGATGTGTTTGTGTAGTGAGAACCTGCTGCACCCAAGTGAGAGGTGTACCAAATGCAGTTACCTGCTCTGCTCACCGCCACAAATGGGCAAGCAAAATATCTATTAGAACATGTTGCAACTTTTAAACAATAATTTCCCTCCTGTCACACAAGCAAAACACACTGTGCCAAGCGAATCAGGATCCTTCCACCAATGGTTAAAAGCATAGAGACCCAAGGCTCTCTCAAACCCTAAATTATGATGTGATTTTAGTCACCTTCACCTAAGATTGATATAATGAGGACATGACATGAGTAACTGTGCCGCAACATAATACTGTGACATTTCTTGATATCCCTTTTAAATCCAATATCACACTCACCAAAGTTAGCAATCCTAACACGAGGCCTGAGGTGTGAATGGTTTAATTCAGTATGAGAATATTATACATGTTTCTTCTTTCCTTGTCTATAACTTTCTTTATTAGTTGAACATTTTATATTTAGAATCAAGAAAGAAGGTAAAATATTACAGTCATCAAAAGGCAGGAGAACAGGGTATCAAAATACAGAACTTAGTGACTAATGGGCAAATATCAATCTTAAAATACAAAGCTATAAACCATATTCAACAATAAAGTGTGAAGAGTTGAGCAAAATACATGTCTAACTATAATTGATTTTATATTTTTCACAAAAAGGAGAAGGAAGACAGAGAGAGGAAAGGAATAAAAAGAACCTTAAAAGAAATAAAAAGAAAGAATGAAATGGTAAAAGGTAAAAGAGAGAGGCATAGAAATTAGGATAGAGATGAGTGCAAAGACAAGAAAGTAGTGGAAGGTAACCAAAATGAATCAGATTTCATTTTTTGAGATAACCATGAAGAAGAAACAGTAGATATTCTGTGTTCATCACAAATAAGATTCCACCATGTCAACGAACATCATTTAGAATTATCTTTCCAGCAAGAAAGTATAACTTTAAAAATGAGTGCAATAAAAAGATCAAATAACATCGGTTTCGGAGAATTGTCATGAAAATAATCAGCCATAGTTCCAAGAAAAACATTCTGAATTGATAGTGGTATAGTACATTGGAAAATCGTTGAACATTTAGACCAAATAGATTTCCAAAAACATTAGGGCAATAATATATTAAATTAAGTAGTGTACCGTTGGAGGAAGAACAGGACCAACATAAAGGTGAAGTCGACGAGTCAATTTTATGAATGGAAGAAGGTGTAAAAACAGCTCAATTAAACAGGAAAAATAAAGATTGAGTAATATTGGCAGCTTTGGAGGTAGTGAAAATATTATCCCTCATGTCACATTGAAATATACCTTCACCCTGCACTAAGATGGCCGCCCATCTGTTTACATCACGTGACGTAACGTAGCAACCATAGACGTCACCACATTACCATACGCCCTCCACGTAGCGGCGTTATCGACTCCCTCACAGAGTACATCTTCCCGTAATGACTTCCCACATTCACCACCCCGGTTCCTGGCGGTTTGGGTAGGTCTTCCAGCTTTTGCGTGATTTCACGCTGGTGAGTATACCTCCCCTGGATCCTCTGGCCCGGTTTCAGTCCGGTAAGCAGTACTCAGGATCCTGTTGGTGAGTCTCGCCTTCTATGCATTCCTTCCCCCCCCCTTGCCGACCTTATCGGTTCCCCGCTTGCCATGGCAGACACACTCCTCTTGACTAGGCACCGGTTACCGGTGGGCTCTAGCACTGGAGTGGGCCATGTTTTGCAATTGATGCAGCTACCTCCGAACACCCTGTTGGTACGCTTATTGCTATCTGTTTATTATCTTTAGAAGTATTTCCATTTAGCTTGTGTGACCTTCTCCTTTAATTTGGTACTACTTTTTTGTTTTACAGGACCCAATCGGTGTCCTTTTAGTTTCCGCCAGAACTGTTGCTAGCAATTCTAGTAACATTACTAGGTGAGTCCGGCCTTGCGCTTTCCATGTATTAATGCCAGCTAGTCATCTGTTTTTAAACACCCACTATTTCTCCATTCACACAGGGCCCTAAGAGGTACTTCACCATATTTAGCTACTTCTGGCACGGTGGTTTTGATAAAATCAACACACCATTGAATTTATTTTATTTTGTCGCAGCAGTACTATACTTTTGTCAACAGTAAGAAGAGATGGTTTTTAATTATCCTATATTTCCTCCACAGGTCACAGACCCTAGGATGTGGTATGTAGATTTCACGCCACCACGTAGTTTAGATAGTGTTTACGATCCTGATGAATTGCCCAGATCCTTCTGACACACAAGGCATGAAACATGTTGATCTCTTAGAGTAGAGCTACATGTCTAGATACATTATCTCTAGTACACAGCCACTCTACACTAATTTTTAATAGGGTAGTTTACCTTCTGAATAAAATATCGACTAGGACTAACTGACCCTTTTTACCTCACCCCTTGTTACATCTACACACACTAGGCCCCTCCCCCCTATGCACCAATCGGCAGGAACAAAAGATCCCCGATAAAGAGGCCCGGTTTCGGGAGCCCGTCAAGGATTGCAGCGCCGACTTGACGAGGGGCATTGCTCATATGATGAAGCATGACACCTAGCTTGCTGGGTGTGTGAGAGCTCTAGTTCCACCAAGGGAATTCCCCTGGTCCTCCCTTGATAACTAGTGGATGGTTAAGTTCCCACATTCACGTCCTCCTTGATCTCTTCACTGTATATGAGAAACTTTGTACCTTTTTCGTTGATAGTGAAAATATTATGCCATAAATTATCCCATTGTTGAACAGAGAGGAGCAGAGGAAGGTCTTGCTTCCAGTGCTTTTCAATAGAGGATTTAGGTCTATGGAGAGTAGGACCAGATAAAAGCTTATAAATGAGGAATGATTTAGGATTTTAGTCATAAGAATATTATACAGCGAATTGATGAACATATAGGATACCCTTTTCTTTCCAGTGTTTAAGATAGAATGATTTATGTCAATTTAATGAATCTATTATACCAAATTGAGGAGGCAAGAGAAGCTTGATAAAAATCAGATCCATGGGTAAACATCGAATGCATTAAATGGTGGGATTATTTTAAAATAGGGATTTTAGAAATAAAAGTAAAGTTGGTCATACAAAGAGCATCATGAAAGGAAAATTCATTCAATAAAGTACGTTAAAAGGGGATCTAGCTAGGTATAGGGGAGTCTTGCAGAATTGAAAAAAGCAGAATGATATAACTTGAAATTAGGGAAGCATACACCACCTTCATTTTTAGGTCTATTTAATTTAATTAAAGCAATACAAGCATATTTATTATTCCAGAGAAATTTAGCACAAATGTAATTAATTTGGATAAAGTAATTAGGAATTTTGAAGGGTATCATAGAAAGTAGAAAAAAGAACATTAGGTACAATCATCATTTTAACAGTGTCCAATCTACCCCACCAAGTTAAGTGAAGAGGGGTCCCAGTAGATAATACGTTTTGGATTTTAAGTTTGTGAGCATTAAAATTGTGAGAGAGACTGTGTGACGTAGTGGAGGAACCAGACAACCAAGTAATTAATCTTAGAAGGGCACCACGTAAAGTTAGTATTAGAAAACATAAACTGATAGCATGAGGAATTTAATGGTAAACTTACAGTCTTAGAGAAGTTTACTTTATAACCAGGTATTTTAAAGTATTAATCAATCTCCTGTAAAAAGGGAGGCAGGGAGAACACGGTGTTAGATAAGCAAACCAAAATATCATCTACATAAGAAGAGAGTGTGGGACTGTCCGGGACTACGTCAGGAACACAGTCAGGGACTTGGGCAAGGACTGGGAACGGGGTAGAAAACGTACACAGAGGGGAGTCCAGCGCTGCCAAGGATTACACAAGAAGTCAAAAGAGGAAAAGGGATCCAAACGGGAAGCCTGTACAAGTGAACAAGAGGGCTAAGACTCAGAAAAAAGGGCACTCACAAGGCAATTTAGCATTCAGAGCAACTACACCCAGGACGGACGTGCAAAACATATATATATATAATACAAAATTAACAATAAAGGGGAGTGTGGGGTAAAGCACTCAGGAGCTCCACACGGTAAGACTGAAGCTCAGTACCTTTCTCACCCACAATTGATGTTACAGATACTGACTGCAAATACCCACATATAGGATATGCATGCAAAGGCAGGGTCTGTGGAGCTTATACCTGTGGTGATGTTATTAATGCAATGCAAGGACAAGACTCACAGTGAACAAGAAACACCACCTAGTAGTTAGCTGTGCCCATGGATCCTGGCGATCAAACAGGAACACGCAAGGCAGTAACAGCAAGGGAGTAGAACTAAACACAAGTACAATGGACAAGGAGCTAGCAAGGAAGAGTGCTTAACAGGAAAGGAAGTAAATTACAGGGCACACTAGGCGGAAAACAGGTAACAAACATACAAGGCAACAGAAGCAAGACAGCAGAATAGAAAGAAGGCAAACTAGGAACTGGAACCAAGGAAATGGGAAGAAAGGTAGTGACTGGAAAAGGATATACAGAAGGGGAGGCTACAAGGGTATATTAGAATAGTGCAGGTTAAGGAATCAAGAAAACAAAGTAGCATAGAAGGCAGTGCTGGGGCAGGAACAAGATTTGAGCTAAGGTTCAGGAGTCAAGGTAGCACTGCAGGCAGTGCTAGTTCAGGAACAGGGAATTACTAAAGCTTCAGGAGTCAAGGTAGCACTGCAGGCAGTACTGGTTCAAGGAAACAGGAAATAGCTACAGCTCCGGAAACAAGGAGTCAAGAGAGCACTGC
Source organism: Triturus cristatus (assembly GCF_964204655.1). NCBI lineage: Eukaryota > Metazoa > Chordata > Amphibia > Caudata > Salamandridae > Triturus > Triturus cristatus. The sequence goes on along the minus strand of NC_140593.1, from coordinate 319,495,781 downwards.
AAGCAGTGCACATCAGGAACAAGAAATAGCTGAAGCCCAGGAACAGGAACAAAGAATAACTATAGCTCAGGAACTCAGGAAACAAGGTAGCACTGCAGGCAGTGCTAATCCAGGCACAAGGAATAGCTATAGCTCAGGAATCAAGGAATATCAAAAGCTCAAAGAGCACTGGAAACAAGAATCGGTCTCACTGGTACACAGCTGCAATGACCAACCTAGGCCTTAAGGGAGCTGGGGCTTAAAAGAGCTCACAGTAATCACATGCATCTGTCAGGATTGTCAGGTTGTCAGCAGCACACGGTATTTCAAATAACGCCACTAACCGTAATTCCAGTGCTCCAGCAGGGACGATGAATTGTTCCCTGACTCCCTTGAACAGCGCCCCCAACAGAGGAATAGAAAACCCTCCTGCGTGAGACGCTATCTGGAGGATACAGGGAAGGGGAAACTCAAGGAAGGGGTGCAATCCTATGCTTGTTTCGGAATGAGCCGGAATGGCTAAGGTCCTTGACACCGCAAGGATTCCTGTAAATAGTCTTTGTTCGTCTAGCGTGGACAGTGATGACTTCTCACTAAGACCAGGGCCAGGACAAACTGCACAGGAAAGAAAACAGAACAAGTGAAATTGCGGAGTGAAAGAACCAACACGAGGGTACCCTAGAACATAGTAAAATGGCAGCTGGATAGAAGCCACTTCATGCCAAACTCCACATAAAACGAACTTCTGTCCATAGTCTTGCTGCCAAGCATGCGAGTGAATACCTACGTCTCTATCTGGCCCTTTCTAACTCCAGTAAATGAAATAATCACCAACCGGGAACAGTCTCGAAAATATGCACTCTATCTCAGCGCGCACGGGGAAATATGAACTGGACTTCTCGTTCCTCCTGCACTCAATGTTTGTACACGGAAGGCACTCAAAGCCACAGGTCGCTGCAATCACGGGGAAGGAACTCGGTGAAGCTGGAATGTTACAGAGCAATCTCCGTGTTACCTGACTCCGGTTTTCAAAGGCTCTCCCACTTCTCTCACGCTTCCTGTGAGGAGACGGGACTCGGATTCTTCTCTTCTCGCACTGTTCGAGGTTCTCTAAGGAGACGGGACACGGCCCGACACGGGACTAGGTGCGGAAATGCTTCAAGCTGAATTCCGTCGGGGAGCACCTTCCGCCATTACAATCCTGATATGCTTCTTGTTGTCAAGCACCTTACCCTCCCGGCGGCAGTGCTTATGTACTGCAGGCATGGAGATGCGCCCCATGGCCTGCTGGGAGTCGTAGTCTTTGGGGCATAAACTGTGGAAGTGGCGAAAACCGGGCATGGGTGTGTAGCGAGGCCTTGTTTTCTGGGTGTTCGCTACACATCAGGTGTGAGCAGGCTAGCAGCAGCCAGCCACAGGAGAGCTAAATTCCTCCACCCATCCTTGGCATGCAGGGGTGGAGATGAAGCAGTGAGTAGGGAATTCTGGGTAATGGAGTTTCAGGCATGAGCTGGATGGCTTCCACAAATCCTGTCATGGATTGGGAATGAATATCAATTCCCAAATAGTGTTCAAATGGCTGGAAGTCAGTATGTACATGAAGGAGAGGGTCTGGAAGCTTGTCCCACAGGTGTCCCTTCCTGTACATAAACAAACCTTTTTTTACAAATGCCGTTTTGTAACTTACATGTGTGCTGCATGAAGCAGCACACATGTAAGTTACAAACTGGCATTGTAGGTTTGTTTATGTGCAGGAAGGGACACCTTCTTGTACATTAACAAACCTCCCTGCTTGCAGACACCCTTGCACTCTGGTGCAACGGTGCCTGCGTTGAAGCTAAGTTGTGAAACGTAGTGCCATCGCAGGGGGAAACTCAAGGCTGCACCATATCCTAGTGAATATAGTGCAGCCTCGCATTTCCGAATTGGCGGAGAGAGGTGTTAAGCCAAGAAGGCTAATGTCTCTCTCCGCCACTTTCTTGTGAATATCCCCCTTAATTCAAAGCCAAGACCCATTCCATTTACTTGGCCTGACCACTATGGTGTACCATTTGATATCCTTCTTGTGACAGGGAGGCTATCTCCCACCGGCAATAACATGGAACCATCCTGTATCTGGTGACTTTCCATCTGGATACTGTAGCTATGGAATTTAACAAATACCTTTCAAAATCAGACGTGAAAGTGTGCAAATCTGAATGTGAGCAACTCCTTGGCAATTTCAATAAAGCAATTTCATCTTCCTTAAATCAATCCTTACCAGGAACCCAAATGTGGCAAAAGCCACAGAACAGAACCAAAAATTAAATCCCTGGTTCTCTGAAGAAATAAAATAAATTAAGCTCGAACTAGGTTGTGTATAGATATGTTGGTTAGAGATCGCTCCCAAAAAAGAGAATTGACTCATTGGGCCTGACAGCTACTTACAAACTCAAAATCAGGAAGGGTACGAAAACCTTTTCTAGAATTTCATTTCCCATGCTTCAAATCTCTCTAAAAAGGTGTTTCTTAGTGGAGTAGAGTTACAATCTCCCACATACTCTTCTGCCACTCTCCAGCATTCCCAACAACTTTGCGATGATGTCAACAAGATTAAATATTTTATAAAGTCACTGAAACTAATATCACTTTAACTTTTTTTATACCAGTTTAGGCAACCAATTGTGACACTAGTCTTTCAAGCTGTCACCTACCGTCCGGGGATCCTCCTGACCGCTGTCCAGCGAAATTGATGGAACTCCTATTTGTCATCCAGCTATCAGATTTGATTAATTGCTCCTTAAGGCATGGCATTTTCCACTAGGGACGGAAAACAGCCATTGGGAACCCCCTTTCGAAAAGTACCCTCACGGCCCTTAACAACTATAGGCCAAGGAATACTTACTCGCGTATCATATATAAAATCTGAGCATGATCAACCTACTTCTAACTTAAAGAAATATTTCAAATTAAGGCTCCATGAATCGTATCCCACATTCCTCTTTAAGAGTCTTCCTATAATATACTGCAACTCATAAAAATTTGGAAATTGACTGACAAGACGATTTCAACAAATGTAGGAAGAAAACAAACTGTAAAACTCTTTCCACGTTGGAGTCAGGACAGGGCACAGGTGATGCTTCCCGTTCTTGATGACCTGCGCCGCCAGGCAGATGAAGGCAATGACAAGGCCATTGTGGTTTTAGACTTATTAGACGTCTTTGGTATGTTAGATCACTTCATCTTGATAAAAACCTTAACCAAAGCTGGACTAGGTGCTTGTTAGACCTGGCATCCTTGGTGTTATTTCCCCATAACCTTTTGCCTTCAGACCTCCTTTTTTTGACTGACTTTGTTTTTGCTGGCCTTAAGACTCTGCACACTTTACCACTGCTAACCGGTGCTAAAGTGCTTGAGCTCTCCCCTTAAAACATGTTAGCTTGGCTTATACCCAATCAGCATATTTAATTTACTTTACAACCCTAGTAAAGTGGCCATATCTGTGTCCAGGGCCAGTAAATGAAGTGCTACTAGTGGGCCTGCAGTATTGATTGTGTCACCCACTCAAGTAGCACTTTAAACATGCCTCAGGGCTACTATTGCATCCTCTGTGTGTGCAGTTTTGAACTGCAATTTCCATCTGGCAAAGTCAACGTTTTGCCAGGCCCAAACCATTCTCTTTAATACATATGTCATCCCTAAGGTAGCTCCTTGACAGCCCAGAGGGCAAGGTGCAATATATTTAAAAAGTGGGACATCTGCCTTTAAGTTTTACATGTCCTGGAAATGAAAAACTATTATTTTTTTTTTTCTATTGCAAGGCCTACCTGCCCTATAGGATAACATTGGAGTTAGTTTAGTACATTTTATAAGTGTAATTTCCAAATGGGAACAGGTACCCAGTTTATGGCGGTGTCTCTGGGATTGTAAGGAAAAATCCTAACATGGTGAAGCCGGATTTTAAATTCCAATTTTTAAAATGTCACTTTCAGAAAGTTCCCATTAACTTGTCTGTGTATTTCTCCTAAACAGCCACACACAATGGGGAACTGATGTGTGACTGTATAGGCCATCACTGACAGGATGGGTGGGGGGAGCAGGGCCCAGCACCACTTACAATTGAATAGGCTGTGTCCTTTCTCCACACAAAGGGCTGCATAGCCACTGTAGTTATGCCATAGCCTGGGCCAGGAAGGAAGGACACCTGTGTTCATCAAAGGCATGCCTCTAGAAGATTCTCCCTACTTCAAAAGTACAACTGGGTATAAATACTGAACCTAAGACACCACCTCTTCAGTGCACGTCTGGACCTGTGGATACTCCGCCAGGAGGACGGACTGCTATGCTGCTGAAAGAACTGCCACTTTGCTGGACTGATACTCTGAACGACTGCTGCCCTGCTCTGCTGGCCTCTTGCCTGGGAGAGAAGGACAGGACTTGCAGCTCTTGAACCCAGAGTGACTCCAAGGGCTAGTTGGCTGACATCTTGAGCTGAATGCTCAGGGACACAACCAACAGGCTTCCAACAACCTTGCACATGCACCTGGACTCTGTCATCTGTGAGTCTACCCTGGCAAATGGTGCCACCCCAGTCCTTGACACTTCAAAGTAGGCTTAAGGAGCTTTGCCAGCCTCTGTGGATCCAGTGGAACCTACACATCTTCTCTGCTGTGTGACACAATCCTGAGTAGAAATTACACATCTGCTGCGTGAAATGAGCTGGTCGCAAACATCCATATCGTATTGCAGCCCATTGGAACCGCCACTGCGTGTGCATCCTCAGCACAGAAATTCAAATCTCTCTTCAACGGCAGCCTCGATGATGCACTTCACATCGCAGCCTTGCAGCTTTTCGTAACAGACGCATCACCCCAGCTGCATGCAGCAACCACATGTTGCATCGCAAGCCTCACTGATTGGGATTCTCAATGATGGCGCAGAACCGACATATCGCTTCAGCTGTGCAACATATCTGGAACACGGATCCATGGAACACTCTGCAAACAAGGATTTAAGGTACTTTGTTCAGCGGGCCTAACAAGGTCTCTGTAGCAGGCTTGCTTTCCATAGCTGCCAGGCTGAACTTGTAACTTTGTCCCGGTCCAGTGCCACCAGATATCCACAGAGGCTCTTTGTGCGTTTTGGTGCTATTTTCATTAAAACCTTTAAAATTACATATTTCTGGTTTTCACTTTATTACTGTTTGAAGTGTTGCACAAATACTTTGCACATTGCCTCTAACTTAAGCTTGACTGCTCTGTGCCAAGCTACCAGAGGGTTGAGCACAGGTTAATTGTTATTTGGCTTGTGTCTCACCCCGGCAAGGATTTTTGGTTGCTGCTTACCCAGGGCTCACACCCCAGTCAGCCAACAACCCAATTTCTTACAGTGGCCTTGTCATCAAATGGATTACATTATTTCTTCGGACCCCCAGGAAATAATTTTCTTACCCCTTTTTCTATCAGCACCCAGGAAATTGAAATGTGGTGAGGATTTAATTGAGTTTCCCATTCCCTTAATATTTGAATTAGAGGAAGTAAATGAGGCGATTAGAATCAGCCCAGCCAATAAGGCTCCTGGCCCCAATGGAATTCCAATAGATTTACACAAAAGAAATATCTCATTTTGGGCTCCATTGATTAGTAACGTCCTTAAAGCACCTGGCGAAATACCAAAGGATTGGAAGTGCACCACAACTGTGCCAGTTTTATAAAACTGGACCACCAGAATCCTAGCTGTTATAGACCAATCTCTCTGTTAAATTTAATTCAGAAGGTGGCTGGACGAGTCATTTTGGGGAGATAGGAGGAATGGGCCCAAACTAGTAATATTTTAAGTCCAGTTCAGTACGGCTTTAGGGAGGGGAAAGGAGCAATACCTAAATCTAGAGTTAATGATGGGCAAATATGTGGTGGCAAAGAAAGGCGCCATCCATCTAGCTTTCATGGATCTAAGCAGTGCCTTTGATTGGGTCAATAGATCAAAGCTCTGGTCTGCACCAGTTGACATGGGATTGCCAAAACCCTGCTGGATTTCGTATGAGCCATGCACTCGAAGATAGCTGCAACTGTTAGGTTTGGCAAGAAGGGGGACTATATGGACTCCTTTAACCTACCAAGAGGTGTCAGGCAGGGTTGTGTTTTGGCCCCACCCCTATTTTTACTGTATGTCAATGGCCTGAATATGTTTCTGATAAAAAATGGAAAGGAAATGCCAAGGGTAAATTCTGCTTTCGTCCCGTCTTGGCTATATGCAGATGATGCAGATTTATTATCCCACAGAGCCATGGCCTAAGGAGCTTGTTGGACATGTTTGTAAATTTTATGAATGACCTTGATTTAGACATTAATATTTCTAATACCCAAACAATGATCTGTGGGAAGATCACCTCTAAAGTCAGGCCCTTATGTATTAAGGAGGGCGTAATCTCGAGAGTTAGTTCTTTTCCATACTTGGGAGTTGCTTTTGACCATATAGCAACTGGAGCCCATGTATAGATGTCAGAGGTCATCGCTTTCATCAAGCTTGTAGCGCTCTTTTTAGGTTTTCTGCTCTAATAGGCAATAAACCCACAGTCCTTCTCCTGCAGATTTTTAGGATGAAATGTCTGCCAGTACTTATGTATGGTACAGCCATCTGGGATTATCGTAACTGTTTAAAAATACAAAGGGAAGAGAACTGATTCTGCTGAAACTACTACTAGCACCTTTATTCATGATGAATTGGTTTTGGGCTTTGTGGAAGACACTATAACAATAGCCCCAATATTTTTATGGATCTCTGTCTGGTGTGCAGACCACACTGCTTTTAATAGGGAAGTAATTCAGGATTGTTTTGGTTGTGACCTGGGGCTTTAGATACCATGGCTGGCATACATAAAAAACTTGGCTACTGAATTGGAGCATACCGAATTGTATTATGCTTCTCAGTCTATTGTCAAAGAGGATGGCCAGAGGATAAAGGACTCTGGGCCCGATTCACAGAACTAACTTAAGACAAAATCCTAAACTTACTACCATTTTGGTATTCACAGAAGGCACTTACTCATTTTGGTATTCACAGAAGGCACTTACTCATTTCGGTATTCACAGAAGTTAGGAGTCCTAACTTTAGGACTCCTAAATGCCTTCTGTGAATACCGAAAGTCTTAAAATTAGGATTTTTCGCAGTTTAGTAGTAGTATAGTTAGGACTCCTAACTTTAGGATTCCTAAATGCCTTCTGTGAATACCGAAATTCTTAAAATTAGGATTTTTCTCAATTTAGTAGTCCTAAGTTTAGGACTCCTAACTTTAGGACTCCTAAATGCCTTCTGTGACTACCGAAAGTCTTAAAATTAGGATTTTTCGCAGTTTAGTAGTAGTATAGTTAGGACTCCTAACTTTAGGACTCCTAAATGCCTTCTGTGAATACCGAAATTCTTAAAATTAGGATTTTTCTCAATTTAGTAGTCCTAAGTCTAAATTTAGGACTACTAAATTAAGAAAAATCCTAATTTTAAGACTTTCGGTATTCACAGAAGGCATTTAGGAGTCCTAAAGTTAGGAGTCCTAACTATACTACTACTAAACTGCGAAAAATCCTAATTTTAAGACTTTCGGTATTCACAGAAGGCATTTAGGAGTCCTAAAGTTAGGACTCCTAACTTCTGTGAATACCGAAATGAGTAATTGCCTTCTGTGAATACCGAAATGAGTAAGTGCCTTCTGTGAATACCAAAATGGTAGTAAGTTTAGGATTTTGTCTTAAGTTAGTTCTGTGAATCGGGCCCACATACTTTAGACTCACTATGGAAACGAGGGAATTAAGGACCCTGGAACAAATGATAATGAGAGCTTGCAAGATAATACAAACAAACCCAGGTCCGGAGCCTTATTTTACCGTGGTTAAAAATCCGTGGGAAAGATCCCTGCTCACAAGGTTTCGATTGGGATCAATACGGTGCAGTCTCTGCTTCCCTCCTGGGCAATACAACAGCAATTTAATTTTAGTATGCGCATGTGACAGAACTTCCCTACAAACCCTGGTCCATCTGATATTATTCTGTCTAACATAATACTTCCCTCGAGAAAGATATTAGTCTCCTATTTTAAAATCTAGAGGTTTTTATAAATATAGAACCTCTTTTTTGCACTTACAATTATTATTAGACCAAACAGTTATTTTAGCTGTTGTATCCTTTATAAAATGTACCTTAAAAATGAATGCTGCTATACATCTCTAACTGTTTTTTAACCAAAGTATGATGCTCCTTACATATCATAGTTTTTAAAAGATAATGTTAGATGTAAATGTTATTCTTTTTATAAGTGTATATACATTTACAGCGGTTTTTATGTTGAAAGTTGCATTATCAAAAGGTTTTAGTTTGTACTTTTATGAATATTAATTAATAATCGAATAAAGAAATATTGAATGAATGACTGAATTGTGGTGTCCCACTGGGTTCCATTCTGTTCTCATTTCTCTTCAACCTATAAATATGATATCCCTGCCTGCCATTCGCCAACATCTATGGTTCTGTAGATGCATGCCTGCAGATGACATCCAAATTATACTTGACCTGTCTAATTTTAGGTTTACATCTTTTTATTGATTAGAGAGACAAAACAAGATGCATCAAGCAGTAAAGTCCAGATCATGGGCAATAAACAGTCATAGTGATACGCAGAGCATCTGAGAGAAAGCAAGTTAAATGATCCTGCCGCCTCCTCCCCCCCAGCCCACCCCTCCATCTCCCTCCCCTCACCTCCCCTGCCGCAAAAGAAATAGGGGAAACCAAGCATGTCGCGGAGCAAATCACTGTGTCTGAGGTTGGGGAAGATCTTGCGTCAGAGCAGGAAGGCGCAGTAGCCGCAGGTACCCAGGGCAGGTGAGTTTGCAGAATTCAGAGCACATCAAGGCAATAAAGGGGGCGCCACAGATCTGCAAAGGAGACCACATCCCCATCGAGCGAGGAAGAAATACGCTCCATACCGAGCACATACCACAGCCTATGTAGCCATCCCTGTATCGTAGGAGTTCTGTCCGTGCGCAAATGAGACAGTATATTCTGTAGTGCCGCCCCTCAAGCTATTCCCATCTGCCTGCCTTTACAGGACTTGAGGGGGAATGGGCTGTCAGAGACACCCAAGATTACATATTCATGAAAGCATAGAATTTTGGTGTCGAATTGTGGCCCAATCTCATCCAGAACCTGTGTCCAGTAGGTTTTAATGGTGGGGCATTCGCATAACAAGTTAAGCAGTGTGCCTTCAACCTCACAGCCCCTTTAGCAGCTCGAAGAGCGGCTAGGGTCGCTTTTATGCACTCTGGAGGGGGGGCGAGGTACTAGTATGTCACTATCTTAGTGGCAGATTCTAAACTAGAAATATTACATGCTCAGTGCCGGGCTCTGCAATTAATGTTGTCCCATTCTTTGGGGGTCAATGTCCGCCCTAGCTCCGTTTCCCACCATCTTTGGCCCGCAGATTTGATGATTCCTTCTGGGGGGTGCAGAATGTGGTACAGTTCTGTGATAAGTTGTTTAATGGATTGCTTAGAAAGCAGCCACCGGTCATACGGAGTGAGCCGTCTCTTTACTTTCTGGGGTATCTGGGGTTGCATGACCCAGTGTGGGGCAGCTCCACGGGCTGGGTCTGGAAAAGGGATAGAATTTTAGGGAGTATACTCATCTTAAGGGCTGCCACTCGGCCTAGCCACGAAAGTCCAAATGGCCGCCAGCTTCTCAGATCTTGCCGCGTCTGTACCAATAACTGCGTGCAATTTAAGGAATCTGTCTCCAAGGTGGATACCGATAGTGTTATGCCCAGGTACGGAATAGTTTTCCGTTCCCAATGGATAGGACATACCTGGGCTAGGGCAGCGATAGTTGGCTGCTGTAAGGAAAAATCTAAAGCCTGCGACTTGGCCACATTAACTCTAAAGCCAGAGGCAGCTGGAAAATCCTCTAATTTGGCAAGGAAAGCCAGGACAGATGTCTTAGGAGTTTCTAGCGTGGCAATGACATCATCCGGTTACAGGCTGATGGTGTGCCCCTCTCCCCCAAAGTGAAAACCTCTAATCGGCTGATTCTCTCAAACCCTCTGAACTAGCAGCTCCATGTAAAGAGCGAACAACAGGGGGGAGAGCAGGCAGCCCTGTTGCGTGCCTCTAGCCAATAAGAAAGGAAGGTGTCCGACGTAAGAGCAGCATGTTCAGCTCTGTCCAGATCCAGGCTAGCTAGCTGTGCTTGCGCTGCCTTTAGCTGCCTCCATGCCCTGGGAGCCCCCGTCTGTTTGTGGATCCCCTCCAATTCTAAGACCTGCCTGGAAAGCTCCTTCCTTTTCTCCCTGCATGGCTTGTTGTCTGCAGAGGACGTAGCTATAAAGTCACCTCTAGCCACTAGTTTAAGTGTTTCCCACAGGGAAACTGTAGAGGTTTCTTGAGTATCATTTACAGCTAAAAAGTCCTCTAGCGTCTTAGTGAGGCACGTGATGACTTCAGGGCGGTGGAGGAGTGTATCCCTTAGCCTCCAGGAGTATGATGGCCGAGGGGAGGGGGGAAATAATAGAGTTGTGGTCAAGGCGGCATGATCAGATAGCGCTTGTGGCTCTATAACTGAGTCCTGAGTGGAAGAGAGAAGGGACTGGGGCCCCAAAAACTAATCTAGCCAGGCATAAGTCCAGAGGGCTTGAGAATAGAAGGTGTAGTCAGTTGTATGAGGGTGAAAGTTGCACCATATGCCAACCAACCCTAATTCGTGCAACCACTGTCGGCCTTTATCAGATAGAGCCCCCGTCTGCCCCTGCCTCTAAGCTGAACGGTCCAGGTGGCCATCCAACACGATATTCAAGTCGCCCCTCAGAAGTTAGAGCCTTCATGAGACCGCTGGCAGTGAGGAAAGTCATAATATGCTTGGTGGTGCATATTGCAGCCCTCAGACTGTGGTTCCAGTGGTTGTGATGGTGCCATGGCGGTCTGACTGCCCAGGTTATAATCCGGCAGTTGGACCGTCAAACTCATAATTAGCCAAAAGCCAACAACACACTACTAATATGTAAATTAAAAAAAAAATTTAAAAATGTAAAAATACATAAAAATGTATAAATTACACCTAAATACAGATAATAACCATTAAAGAACACCTATTTACATAACTGCTAATCAATTAAATATTTAATTTCAACTAGAGATAATTAACTTTAAGGTGCCGATTCCGATCCTGTAAAACCCGGGTACAAATGGTCGTACGGAGCGTTTTCTCCATACGACTCGTACCCAGGAATTCCACCGTAGAAACCAGCAAGTACGATTCGTACAGAAATACCATTTACGTACGAATCGTAAAAAACACCGTACGGCTAAAAAATACATACAATTCCGATCCTGGACAGCACGTACTCAACGTCCGCACGGAGTCAGGCAGCGTTTTACGGACCAGCAAGTACGATTCGTACCTACAGCACTCCGCACGGCTATATTTTTACGGGCGCCAAAAAGTGCCGGAAAAGCTAAGTACGCTGTGATGCACGAGGAAAAGGGGGCCCGCTACGCGATGTACACGCCATCACCCACATCATACGTGTCATCATGTACGGTGCTTACCCCAACATGGCATATGTACCGCCCTACCCCCCACCCCAAGTATGTACGGCGCGTACCCCCCACCCCCGTATGTACGGCACGTACCCCCCACCCCCATATGTATGGCACGTACCCCCCAACCCCATATGTACAGCGCGTACCCCCCACCCCCCGTATGTACGGCGTGTACCCCCCACACCCGTATGTACGGCGCGTACCCCCCACCCCCATATGTAAGGCATGTACCCCCACCCGCGTATGTTCGCACCGTACCCCAGGCGTACCCCAATCCTCATGTATGTACGGTCCGCACATACGCGAGGATTGGTGTACGCCTGGGGTACGGTGCAAAGATACGTGGGTGGGGGTACGTGCTGTACATACGGGGGGTGGGGGGTACACGCCGTACATACGGGGGGTGGGGGGTACGGTGCGGATGTATGCGGAGGAGTGGGAGGCTGGGGGGGGGCCGTACGACTTGTACCCCGGGCACAAGTGTACTCGGGGCTGGGCTCGTATAAAGTTCGCTCCGTACGGAGACTTTTATATGCGCTTGTGTTTTCGGGCGGGCGGTACGGATCGTACTTGCGCGCTCGGACTTCAGTTTTCCGAATTGTATGTAAAACTGTCCGGGGACGTCTCGTAGACTTTTCCCGAAGCGATTCGTATGTATTTTTCACATACGAATCATACTTCGCTGTTTGTACGGGACTTGTACGATTCGTACGGGAAAAAAAACGTATACGAGTCGTACGGAAAAAAAAAAACAGAATCGGAATCGACCCCTAAATGTTAATTAATTATAATTTAGTTAACATCCTAGTTTATTCACCCAAAATCCTAACCTGCTACTATATTATAAATTCTAATTAAATGTAAACAAATAATTTAAGATTTAGGCATTTAAAATGAGTAACTATATCATAAAAAAACAATAAGAAGTATGCTAACACTGTAAACACACAAAATTCAAATAATAGCTAAAAATAAGTAAATTAGTACATACATCATATACATTACAGCTGTATTAAAGTGAACAATATTAAATACAGAGATATTCCTAGAAATTATATTATATACCAAACAAAAATTATATTCATATCTTCGATATTCTGTTTCATGATATTTTGATACTCACGATATTCTTGATACCATATTCATGTTGCACGATTTTTTAGTCCAGTATTTGTATCATTAACTTTCGGTAGTGTGCCATTGATTGGTTTATGGGTGAGAACAATGGTCTTACATTTAGGGCCTTATTTCGATGTCGGTCGGACACCATTGCGAATACTGGTCCAACGGACCTATGGTTGGGGGCCCCGTCTGCTGAATTTTGATGAGACTGCACATCGTACGGTTGCAAGCTCCCTTTTCTTTATGGCAGCCTCTGCTGAGGTTGGAAACCAGCTGCAGCACAAGCTCCCATACAGAAAAGGGAATTTGTGTGCATCCATGCAGGCACCTCATGATTCCTGCCACATGGTGCAGGGATGAACAGGGGGCACCATAGGTGCTTCCTCCGACCCCAACCGAAGGCCACTGCCTGAACGGGGCCCTGCTAGGGGCCCCCAAAGTTGCTTTCTGAAAGGGCTTCCATGTCAAAAAGCCCGGCATGGAAACTCTGCCGGAAACTAACATTGTAATCCGGATGGTGTAAAACGTTGTCCATAGGTATTATGTGCCGATTGCGACTGGCAGGCAGGCTCCTAGAGCCCATCGGAAGCCCCCCAAAATGTCTCGATGGTTTTGAGACCGACAACCTCAATTGTGATGAGGCTGTCGGTTTTGAAACCGAGATGAGGCTCGAAAAGCCTCCGATATGCGTTTGGAGGCTTTTCGACCCTCATCGTAAAGAGGCCCTAAATGTGGTATGCCATGGTAAGCCTCAGAATTTGATGGAGCACATTAGAAATATGGGCTTTTATGGCATTTGAATATTGCTCAACCTCTTTGAGTGGAGACTTCTGTTGCTCTGACCAAGATTGATCTATCTGGTAGGTAACAATTTCTTGTTTAGGTTCTAAAATCATTTACAATACATTTCACCAACCTCAAACTTACAGAATACATAGATTCCTGAAGATGTCAAGAGTTTAGTTAACATGTTAGAAAATATAAATCTAAGTGGTCCGACCTAAGTAAGTATGAAAATATAAATGTAGACTACCAGTCATAGTCCAATATCATTATATCCCTTGCTAGCAGAAGGAACCCTTAGATGATTGTTGTTGGTGTAACTATCTGTCACCAGTGTAAAAATTCCCAACACCTTATAAGGTGTATTTTGTTCTGTTTTCCTAAAAGCAATGATCTGTTTCAATGAGCAGAAACTGAGTCTTGGCAGCATTGCGACTCAACCAATTTTTGACCATTCAATATTCTATTCTATCAAACACCTAATTAACTCAAGCCTGATATTTAGCTTGGTTTTAGGAAAAATGGAGAACCAATTCTGTGCAATCAGAGTAGCCCTGAAAATTCATCTGAAGATCTATCAGAAGCATATGTAAAGGCAAGAAATACATAGATTAAAAATCAGAAGGAATAAAATTGATAATCATGGCAGTCAATTTTTCATCATCAGCATCTTCACTCTTTCATGCCCAGCTCACTTTTTTATTTAGAGGACATGCAATTATCATAAATTTTGAGAAGCTTTTTCAATTTTCCCTATACTTCACCATTGGGTGATCTCTATCACAGATGTGGAGTCTTCCTATGGTAAATTGTATGGAAAAGTAAAAATGTTTATTTATCTCCAAAAAGTTAGTAAAAATATTTTTATGTGAAATATGAATACAATTTATTTTATATAGTTAAATTAGTTTTAGGTATAAAACAAATGAATACTACAGTACTGCTAACTTAATTTTGAATTAAAATTTAAATTATTTAAATATATTACATTAAATAAAAAATATTTTTCTGAAATTGAAATTAAAAATGTATTTGACACATACATTAAAAAGAACACTTTTTTATCATGCATGCATTAATCATTATTAGGATTGGTCCATGGAAATAATGAAAAGGTATTTTAATTATATTAAATACAAATGATATATGTTACTTTAACTTATATATTCAAAACATATTGTTAAAATGTTTTGAATTAAATAACAACGAGGTTTATTTTTATATATTTGTGAACATTAAATTATTTGCATTTAAAATTTTAACATGTTGAAATATTTTCATTTAATTGCACATTATGTTGTGTGGGATTTTTTAAAGTCCCAGCCTCCATTATTTTCTATGGAAGGGCATTGATGTACCAATACTTGCCCAATGTGGCGCTAAACTTGAATATGCTTCGTCGCTCCGCATGCTTCTTTTACACTTGCCAATACAACGCGATCATTACGACGCATTGTAAACACGCATGCCATTACTCCGCAAGTCAGAACAACGACTTGCTCTTGTGGGGGTCGCTAGATGTTGGAATAGTATAATTTACTATTCCAAATCCTTTCTGTGCAACAGCAGGGAAGGAGTTGGATTTTAAACCCAACACCTTCTGACCTCTAGAGCAAGTCATTGTTCCGATTTGCGGAGTAATAGCATGCGTTGTAACAACGCGGTTGTTGTAACAACCATGTTGTAATGGCATGCAGTGTTCTGGTTTTGGGGCAAACAATGTTTACTGCTAAACTTACTCCAACTCTCAGCTGGAGAAATTTGCTACTGTTTTGTGTCCCTTTTTTGCTCTCATTACTTTAGAAGTGCAGTTCATGAACAGCAAGTAGCTTACTCTTTTGTAGTTGAGTGCATGTCCTCCCTCCCTAAACACTTCCTTAGTCCTCACTAAACTCATCCCATTTAGTGGTAGTGACTAAGCTCCTTTTTTTAGCCACTCCCCTGTTTCGACCACATTTACTACTAGGTAATAAACTTGCTTGCATGAGGATCCCCATAGAAAATATATGAGAATTTGAGATGGAGAGTTACACTTGCAGGTTCGTGAGTAGCATTTTTTAGTACCTGTACCAGACATTCTACAAAATGAAATTTGTTAATAGGCCCCCTTGTGTTCTTCAGCTATGGATTTATTCCTTCACCAGTTATCTTATGCCAAGAAAAGACTTTCTGGTTCTCGCCCAATTAGCTGTCTGGAAAGAAATGATAGCACCTTCTTGGAACATTAGGTTTAACACATAATGGAGATCAATAATATGCTCCTCAAAGGTTTTGGTCTCAATTAATACATTAAAGCATACTCACCACAGCATGTTTGTGTACATAAAATAGTACTACTTCACATACACACACCTGCCATTCATTACATTTTGTCTAGACTGGAAATGCTTGTCTACAGTTGCCCTATTTCTAATATGCGGAGTTCTTCAGCATGAGTGAAATACCTTCAAATATGGAGGTCTGTGTTTTGGTATAGGTGGGGGAAAGGCAATGGGGAGTTGCTGCAAAAAATAGGGAATCACTACTACAAAATGGTTGGAGGTATGGTAAAATTAAGAGTGGCAGGGAGGGCTATGCACATACAGAGAATCACATTCACAAAAGACTAAGACAGTTGCTATTCACCTAAGTTATACTAACCTCTACTTCAGTAATACTACTGAACAAGTAGGCTCAAATCTAAACCACGTAGGCTATGTAGTAAGTCAAGCACTATAAAGCACTATACTTGGACGATCAGTGGTACTGGAAGCCATATTCATAGAAATCGATGGAGGCTGAAACTAACACTACATGGAACAATATGGAAAAAGAGAAATTATTTTATGTTGTCAAAATGTTAATTAAAACTGTATTTATAAACATCAGATTTTGTATCTAATGTAGGCACATAACACGTAACAAGCAATAATTTGTTGGGAATGCATATTTCAGCAAGGCTTTATTAACAGGAAACACGCCTGCTACTGCAAATTGGTGGGAGAGGGTAATCAATCAGGGTTCCACCATATCCACCTACAGGTGAAACTCACTCTGACACCTACCAATAACTTCCAGTTGCCCACATATTAAGGCAGGCCACAAGCTGAACTATTATTTTGCAATGTCAATAATTATCTTTGGCTACTTGACCCTCACTTTGAGGAACAAATATTTGAGGAGGAGAGGGAGGATTTACAAGCAAAGTATCAACATCTTGGAATATACAGAAGAGGTGTCTTTGCTTAATCGCACTATTCTCCAGATGTGATGCCTAACATGGTTACAGACTGAGAGCAGGAGCTCAAATCACCTAGAGCGAGCTCCATGGCCATCACTGTATATGTAAAATGATTGCACTCTAGTTCCTGGCAGCTGGGTCTTTCTATAAGTCAGTGGAGACACCGTGGATATCTCACAAGAGGACCAGTTACAATTCCTGTGTCATATACTCAGATGCATCATCAACCAAGTGCACAACTTTATCATCATGTCACGGTCACTGGCTGAAAGGTAATTCATGGATAGGGATTTATTTTCCATTACCCACTTCCCTATGGTATTAACAACCAACAATTGCACATACGTGGCATGTTATCTACCTGGCCACAGGAAGACCATGTCTGCATCACACACTGCATGCACTCTATCAATGTGTCAGCTGCCTGTGATGCCAGGGGCTGCTTCATAGTTGTGTGTGCTGTCTTTCTTACGTACTCACACGAAAGCAACATTTTCAGAAAGTACGCTTTTACGCATCAGTTGTCTGCCATGGATTTTGGTTGCCCAAGGTACTAACTAAGTTTAACTAACTTGTATGTAAAACTAGGCAACAAAAGTACAAACATAGGGCCTGATTATGAGTTTGGCACCCTTGGATCAGCTGCTACACCAGCGTCTCAGTCTAAGAATGCCAAAACTGAGGTCTGACCACCTGCTGTATTCCGCTTGGAATACATGTCAGGTGGTGCTGCGACTGCCATCCCACAGCAGTGCCTTTCAAAGCCTCCAATATGACCCTTAGAAATGCAGCAACATGGGTCCACCACAGCACGTTCTACCATGTGCTCTCCTGCATGCATCACCTAGCCCAGAGGCAACATTAGTTTCCTCTCTGCCACACTTTTCATGGCAGACTCACTGCAATGAATACTGTAGCGGTGAGGAAACTCATAATATGCTGGGCGGTGTCACAGTGGTACCACCAGCATATTGCAAGACCGCCAGGAATGTCCCATCAGCAGTCTATGGTGGTTAGTTTGCCCAACTCGTAATACGGCCGTTGGACCACTGGTGGGGCAGTTGCCCCAATACCACTGCAGGTCCATTGAGCCGCCAAACCCGGAATCTGGCGCATAGTCCATCACAAACCTCAACCCATCACAATAGACATTCAAAATTCCAACATTGAATGTAAACGTTTTTTACTTCATTAGCTGTAGGTCGCTACAATTCTTTGTCCGGATGAAGACCCTGTGGACTGTTTGTAAGGATTGAAATGGGGACCTATTTACCAGTAAGCCTGGGCAAAGCACTACGCTACGCTTGCGTAGTTTGCGAAGTTCGCGCTACTTCGCACTACGCGAATTGCACGTAGCACAGTGCGAACACGCGTAGCGTAGTGTTGCGTAGTGCTGCGGTAATTCTTTGCTTGCTCGCGGTCCTCAACGTCAAGTTGGCGACCGCGAGCAAGCAAAATGACATCCCGGCGAGACTTTTTCCTTGTTCGCAATCAGCAACATCAAGTTGGCGATCGCGAGCATGGAAAATAAACCTCCCGGCGAGATTCCCAACGCGAGGAGGTCAGGTTTCTCATTGCGAGTGGTCGCGTATGCTCGCGACCGCTCGCGATGAGAAACTACCAGTTCGCGTTGAGAAAGCTGCCGCTCGAGTAAAAATCTACTCGAGCAGCAGAAAACTACTGCTCGCACTGTGCAAGATGCCATTTTCAATGATTGCACAGTGCCGGTTGCTTGTCCGCACTGTGCAATCATTGAAAACGACATCTGGCACAGTGCGAACAAGGTACTACGCAGTTCACGAAGTGCTACGCGTAGCTCGCGTAGTGCGAAGTGCACTTTGCGTAGCTTCGCGAAGTACTACTTCGCGAACTACGCCCAGGGTTATTTACCCGCTGACTAGAAAAGTCGATTGAGTCCCCATACTGTACTTCAATTTTGAGTCTTGGTTGGAAATGTTGACCTATTTAGTCAACAGTGTTGTTGTCCTTTGTTTTTGTAAATAGCACCAGCGCACCATTGTTCAAATTGTTCACCATTCATGATCAGTCCATGAAGCCCCTGTGCTAAGTTCATTTATACATTTGTTTTCTTGGGTATGCGAACAAACCAATATGTGAAATAACAATAATTTGTGGTTTATCAGTGTAATTAGGCACTTCTTTTAGCCAGGAAGTAGAGGCTTGAAACCCCTGAGACCTGGAAAATATTTCAAAAAGTAATTTAAGGGGGCAGTATGGACACACCCTAACACAGAGAGCCATGAGGAGTTGGTGGTCTTAAAGAGATCCCTCCTTAAATTTAAATTTAAAAAAATTATCATTTTTGGGTTGCTGGTACCACAACATCCACAATATCCAGTGAGCCCACTCCTTTGATACAGCGATATCAGTACCGCAGTACCAAAAATGCTTTTTTTTATTAGGCATAGGCTTGCACAGTGGGGCTTGGCTCCCTGCAGTGGGTTGGTTGAGGGTCAATCCATCACTGCACACTGCTGAAGGCTGTTTGCAACAGGGGTTGGGTGCATGTGGGAGGTTGGGTTCTTCTAGGGGTTTGAGTGCTAGAGGGGGTTGAAGACAGGGCGAACCCCACCAGCGTATGTCCAAAGACCATGTACAGCTGAGAGGTTGGCCATCCATGGGTGGTTTGATGCAGGGTCTGAAGAGAGGCCAGAGTTGTGAAGCTTGGTAGAGCTTTAATTTCTTGCTTTCCAGATGGAATAATTCCTTATCCTCAGCATTTTTCAACCATTGAAAAAATGAATCAAGGAAAGGAAGGTCGGAAAGACCGGCGATAGGCCTAACTTCAAGGCTTTAAACATCAGACATATGAGTTTGCATGCTCTGATTACTGCTAGAGTGACACTTATAAAAATTATAGTAACATGATTAAATTCCCTGTTATTTGTTGTAAGATGAACAATGAAGTGAAGAGGACCATTTAGAGGTGCCAATGAAATTTTGATCCCCCCCAGTGAAGAGAGACTTTCTGTACTCAATCTTTCAGATGACAGAGATTTGTATTATGGAAAGAAAGTCCAATTGAGCAAGTACAGGTTTGAGGCATTTGAAAAGGAACAATAGGAATAGGTAATACACAAACAAAACAGTGAAAAGAATAGCAATATCAGAGAAAATGAAAAGATAGGGTTTATAAATTAGAACAACAATTGATCCCATTATCTCTGACCCATCAGAATAATGATCATGTCACTCAGAATATACCATCATGTAGATTGATGTGTTGCAGTTAAGATTTATTTTTTTCAAAACTTATCTTATTATTTCAATTAACAAACCACAGCTACCTACTTCAGAATGTCCCAAAATTCGTTCAAAATATTGTGGGATTATTTTATCATATTATTTTTACATTTATTTAAACCAGGATTCCTCAAGGAGAAATATTTTCAACAAACGTTTTTTGCCAGAGGCAGGAGCAAAAAGAGCTATTAGATTCCTCCATGATAAACTGTATACAACATGTAACATCGCATTGTGAGGTGACAGGGGTATTCCATAATAATTCCATGATATGAAAAAAATAAGCATAAATGGATTGTTGCCACAACTGTTTTATGAGGGGCTGACAAAACATTATTTACTGTGTGAAAGACTACAGAATCTTTCCTGGCACTATCATGTGGAGACGTACCTATCAACACTGGGAGGTTTAAGTATATCATGCTTAAGCGGACAGACTCACCCGTCACTCACATCACAAGTGATGTAAACCACTAGACCATAACACAAAATTCTGTTGGAATATTGGAGCATAGGAGAAAAGATTTACAGTGCCTTTGAAAAAGGCTTATAGAGCACAATAAAGAGAAAACATTTGCGGTTTAAAACATTGATAATCTACTAAGTAGAATGTAAGAAAGTAGATTATTAGGGGTAGGAGTTGCCCACATCAAAGAAAAATGACACCAATTTCTCAGTGTGAACCCCAAAGTCAATAAATTAACCTGAGCTCAGCCCCTGGTACATGTTGCACAGAGCAGATAGGCTTAACTTAGATCAACGTATAAACTATGTATGCAGTTCCAAAACAGTAATAAAGTTAGAACACCAAGGGCCAAATTTACAAGATGTTGCCCTAGGGCAGCGCCTCAGGCCTTCCTGCCGTGCTGCTATACTGCAAAAGAAAAGGGCAGGAATGTGCTGTATCTGTCAGATACAGCACCTTCCAGTCCATTTCCTCAATGCTAGTACAGAATGTGCTGCCATGCGCCAATGCAGGACTCTTTGCACCATGGTGCAAGGGTACCTGCGTTACAGGCATGATTGTTTTTGTGCTCGAAGGGAAACCTTCCTGCACAAAATCAATCACAAGAGGCTTTTTCCTCTTTCCATGTGTGCTAATGAAAAAGGAGAAATGTAGGTATTTTTACTAGTTGCACCTCTCTTTCGGCTCCCCTTGGGCGTGTAAGTTTTTGGTGCTACCTCAGAGTTACGATTCCTCAAAAATTTGGGTCAGTGTCAAAAAGCCATGGTTATTGCTGGGAACGCCCACAGCAACACCCATTGCATGCCTCTTTAACACAGAAAACGGTGTTAAAGGGAACAATATGTATAATACTGCATTAAGGGCCTCATTACGATGTCGGTCGGAATGCTTTCCGACCGACTCCTAGTTGGAATCATTTCCAACTGACTTAGGTTCGAGGAGCCCAACCGACTGATTACGATGTTTCCAGACACCATTCAGTCGGACTCCCATTGACTTCAATAGGCGCCTGTGTTCCGACCAACAACACAGGCTCCCATTGAAAAAAGTGGTGGTTCCGGAACACCTTGCACCCTGTGGCGGGCACCCCATGGTGCCTGCCACACTGTGCATGGTTGTAAAGAGGGGTCCCATGGGTTACCCTATGGGCTCCAACCGGAGGTCTCCGACTGAAGATGGGACTGCTACGGGGCCCAAAGCTGTTTCTTGTCAGACAGACCGATTTGGAAAAGCTGTCCGAATCCAACATCGTAATACGTCGGTCAGAAATGCGGTCCATAGACCTGTACGATTTGGCTCCAACTGACTTGGAGTCTCTGAATGCCGGTTAAAACCGAGTCTGAAAGACCGAATGGTTATCTTTCCATTGTATTCAGTTGGTCGGAAATGTTTCCGAATCGGTCGGAAACATAGGTTACCACACAGGTTAGGAAAATCCAAATGCCGTACAGAGTCTTCCCGCCCAACATCGTAATGAGGCCCTAAGTCACGCAAAGTGATTTAGTGCTGCCTGGTAAATATGGAGCAGGTCTCTGCATCACAGAGCATCGCAAAAAGTTACTCTCCGGTGGCGCACATATGGAACAATGGAATACAATTTAAAAAACAAAATGACACCAAAACAACAAAAATCCAATAACGGGAACGAGCAATATAAATGTTTAAAGTTTTAAAGTAAAAATAGAGGCAAAAAGAACAAACAACGAAGTAGATTAGGACCTATGCTTAATATCAGGCTGACAGGAATGGAGCGTAGGTCAGACCCGGGCGGGTTCATCCTGGTCAAATATTTTACTATCTGGCTTACTGTTTTTTGGTAAGAAAGCCAACCCTGAAGCTCTATCTGTGGAAGTTGAATTAAAATTGGACACATTTGGTGTGAGATCCCCATGATGGCTGCTTAAGTCTTGAAAGTCCAAATATTTTTCGAAGTTCACAGTTTTCAGGGTTTCTGTAGCAGGTCCTCTAGATAGATTCTAAAGCGTCCAGCACTTAGGACGTAGGACTCATTCCAGCAAAGGCCACCAGCAAATTTGAGTACAGGTGCAGTTGGCACTGGTCAATTGGTCACTTCAGGAAAATGGACTCTTGCAGCGTGTTTTGTCACTGTAACCACAAAGGAGGTCAGCCAACTGACACTTAGAGTCCATTTCTTTGTCGTGTATACAAGATGGAGCAGGACCAGTACTGTCAGGCTCCTCTCAGGTTAGAGACAGCAGGATCAGTCCTTTTCTTGACTTGACAGGTCCAGAAGTGTCCTGAGGAGGGTAACTTGTGATGCCACATATATGGTTGACACTAGCTGGTGGGTGGGGTATGACTCCTATGCCTCCCTAACCAATGGGGGAAAATGTTACCAGGGGTAAGTATACTCACTTTTCCATCAGTTCCTGTTTGTTCTATTGTAAACAATCCCAGAATGCCCCTCACTCCTAAAATCCCTTCCTCCTTTGTGCAAAACCTTTGTGCCCACCCTGAGGTGTGGCCAAGGAAATAGACTATGAATGTGCAGGCCTCATCTCTGTACCATTCATGTTAATGAAGTCCCTGGGTTGATCCCAACTGTCTTTTTTGAGCTGATAGGGACCAAATGCCCCAGACCAAGTCCATGCTGTAATAGTCCTACTCCGTTGTTCGGCTCGTTCGGCTATTTGAGCAATTTTCCTACCTCATTATGGTCAAGCACTTGTTGTGTAGCTGCTGGCAGGCTAATGCAAATTAGTCTCCAGGAGCTTCAGACAGGGCAAAAGTAGCTTTCTAAAAGATACTTCTGCTAAATATTTATTAAAAATCTAACTTCACCAATCAATTGGATTTATAATAAATATGAAAGACGGTCTTTGAATTGTGATTTTAGCCGATTATTGTCAAAAGTTACAGATTAAAGTTTATAATCTGTACATTGACATTTTCTAGGATGCAGCTACAGCCCTGCCCTGCCAGTGAAAGTAGCTTTTGGGAGCTAGTCACTGCAGGAACAAGCACACTTTGAGTTTGCACATGTTTCACTGTTTAATATCAGGCATACTACTACCATGTGGGCGATGAAATGTGCTGAGGAGTGACTTATTAATAATTAAAAGCAGGATATCCTGCTGTCAAAAAGAGTCATTTGAACAGGATTGACAGCAGGTTTCAGCCTGCAACAGTCAGGCTACACATTGTAGGCGTAAAGCCCTATTTTACAGTCCAACCCTGTGGATGGCGCCATAGATGCTTCAGTGGACAGGTGGCATTTAACTTCTAGACTTTGGGTCTATTTCCTACACTACATAATAGGGACGCATAAGCAAGTTAATTTGTCAATCAGGTCCAAGACAATGTAACCATGTTTAAATGGTGAGCACTGGTATTTTACTGCTACTTAGCAGGGATAAAGAGGTGAAAAAAAACAGAAAATAGAGGGCCAGAGTATTGTGAAAAATCAGAGTTGACCGTGCAGAAAAGGCAGATCTGCTTCATAGATCAGTATCAAAATCTTCAAGAGAGGAATACATGAAAGCCAAATCACTTAAGGAACTTTAGCAATCAGCCAGAAAAATGTTTATTAAACTGAGGAAGGCAGGCTAGTAGCAGGACCACCAAACATTCTTTCTAATAGGTACATTTTGCATACTGTACTGCGGCTGCAAAATATATAGCTAAGGTCATGCAAATAACACTACACAGAAGAAACACAATATACAAGAATACAAACCCCAATTTAAAATTGTAACAATTGAAACAATTAAATCTACAGTCTTCACAGGCAACTTTACACAATGTCAGTGGCAATTAGCTTACTAGGGAAAACTCATACAACAAATAAATAAGGGAAAAGGTGAGTAAATATAGATGTCAATGGAGAAACACCTGGTGGATTTATTTCTGATTATCATATTATTTTCTCATACAAGCATCTTAAGGTAATGTTTAGTGTAAAAAGACAATATTGTTCCTGTAACCAAGGAAAATACTCAATATGTCTGCATCAAGGGTTCTATTAGTCTTTCAAGAAAAAGATAAGGCAGATTACTGTTACATATATCAAATGAACAAAGGGCATTTATGTTTCTTAATCTTTATTGCCGACCATTGTTTATTACAGATCGCTGAAGAGGGCTATAGCAGTTGTTAAAGGCCCCAAACCTGAGTTATAAGGCTCGAGCCACAAGGGAGGGCCAATAACGAAGGAGAGGGTCTCTAACAACCAGTATAGCCTAAGGCACAAGGGCTTTATGGCCATTCTTTTATTTTATTTTATTTTTGGAGTTTTATATAGAACTGGCTAGACCCGGAGGTATCAGAGCGCTTTACATAAGGGAGAACGTGGACAGTACATAGGTTACATACAATATATACACAACATCAATGTCCAATATTAAAAGTGCAGCTGAGCAAGGGAAAGATCACAGTTACACTTACACTTAGCAAAGCAGAGAGGGGGATCGGGAATAAGGCACACAGGAGTAGGAAGGAGAGTTCAAGTCCAGTAGACCGGCACCAATAAGGAGAGACGCTAGGTCAGTCCATCCCACCGGGCACGAACATCGGCAGTCCAATATGAGACAGGAGAGGAACCCACCGGAGGGTTTTGGTTGAGGTACAGCAGCGGGAGGGAATTCATTTGCTGCGCTGAAACCAAGCAAACCACTGCGAGGGCCGTTAGAGGGGGTAAAATGGCTGCCTTGCACCCGCCATCACTAACCAACAGGTAGCAGACGAGAAAGCGTAGGGGGAGAAAGAGTGGTACATTGCAGTCGAACACTGGAAGCGGGACAGGCTGCAAGAGTTGCTCCTGTTGAAAACCTCCCAACTCCAAGATGGAGGGCTCAGTCAGTGATCGCCAAACCCAAGAAGAACCTCAGCCAAAATAACATAGTACCTCCAAATGCCTCACCAGTAAAGGAAAGGCTGATCCTACACCCGGACCGCACGAGGGGCAGCCAGGGGATGTGAAAAAAGGCTAAAGTCTGTAAAAACCAGAGCACTCTCTCCGCTCCGATCGGGGGAGATCATCTCGGTGATCGCAAAGTCTGCAGCAGGAAAACGATCAAGGCCGTCGTCTTCCAGGCAATTGAAATCCAGTGAGAATGCAGTCGAGGCGGGATGCGGAGTAAAAGAGTAAAAGTGGCTGGGTCCGGAAAGGTAGGTGATAGCTAGGAAGAAAACCTAGGCCCGTCTCCTCTCACTGCAATGAGCAGCTCAACCGGACAATCAGCCAATTAACTTGAAAATTCCACCCACTGAGGGTAGAATGTTCTAAGTTAAAAAGGGAGAACAAGAAAGACAAGCATTGGAATGTTGGAGCAGAATGTTTATATCTACCAATATAAGCCCAGAGCCACTTCATTGTCTTCAAAGGAGTGCCCAAAATTCCAATGTGCTATTAATCCTCGCATATTGTTCACTACTTAATTCTTCTATATATGTTATATCACAGTGTTAAAGGATGAAATACATTATGCAAATTGTATGGCAGTTTTATTGATATGTTCTGCCATTGAGCAGACTTTATCCTCATTTGGGATGCCGCACACTATACGATTGCCTCAATACAATGTCCTATCACTTAGGTTAAGCTCCACAACACCTTGTTTTTTTATCTTGGATTGAGTAATGTATGATTCAGTTTTAACACATGTTCTTTTTATTTCTTCCCTATGTACTTTGTGAGTCCATTATCACTATGAATACAAAGGGGTACCTCAACAACCATCAGACATCATCAAGGATGCAGGCTCAGTGGGTGCAAGCAGAAGGATAGGTGGGACGTAGCTAGATGGACCTGATTATATGGGTGCCCAATTGGTCAACCCGCCACCCCCACAGGCACCCGAGGAATGAAAAGGTGCAGATACTAACAATTATTCTGGCTAAAAGGAGTACAGATTTACCCATTCAATAATGGTTTGTGGCTCCACTGCCACCACAAATTGAGTGACATTACACAAAATTTTACAAAAGGTACTTGCCAGTATCGCTTGGGAAAACTGAAAGTTGAGGACATACCTCGCTTTCAATAGTCACATGAGTTTCCGGTTCCACAAGAGAAAATGCCTCCCATAAGACATTTTCTCTTCAAATCATTCTCCTCTGAGAAAAAAAAATCTGTACATTTCTTGAAATTTCCCCAAATTCACAATATGTTAAATTAGCACGGTTTCGCAGGTATAATATAAAAAAACTGCTCTGGTCTACCTTGCACTCAATATATCCAGGCAGGAGCTGAGTGTTGTTGGACTCATGGAACACAAAAATACCTATACCACTTGCATGTAGATTTGTGCGTGTTTTCCTAATTTATGAATGTAACGAATGACTGTAGGAGATAAACATCCTATGTATGTACATCTTCGCTTACCTTCGGAAGGTACTGCTCTGTGAATACGACCCGAGGGAAATGTGCTACCGTAGTTTGCTATATTTAAAAGCTGTGAAAGAACACTCGGATATGTAGGGTACTCATCTCAGACTCAAAAGGTTCTGACGTCTGAAAGAACTGACTTGTGTTTGGGTCAGATAAAGTCAGGACATTGACAGAAAGAAGAATAAGGGAAATAATATATTTACGAGAGAAAGAGCTCCGGCGTCAGATCAGCAACGCTGGGGCCGATGGGGGAAGCGATAATGGAAGCGCATGTAGTGTTTTGTCTGCCTCATTTCTCCTTTTCCTCTCCGCTGCCGCACTCGGGGCCGGGTCTCTTAGGAAAGAGCAAAATGTGAATCTGACATTTCTGCTCAAAAGGAAGAATCGATGCATATTTCTTTGCCGGTGTCAGGTTCTTTGACCTTATTGTGTTTCGGAGTTGAAAAAAATATATACTGCGGCGAGTGATAATAAAATACCAGACAGGATCGCGTCCCTTCCGATCAGGAGAAAGTGCGCTTTGTGTCTGCTGATGTTTTTGATTCTGGCTCTTTGCTTCTTACAAGGCACCCTCTCCCAGCCAAACTTACCGCAGTGACTGGCAAGCGTCACTCTCTCGTGGCAGATATACACGGCGGCTAAAATGTGATGTTGTGATCTGTTGTGTGTATTTGAAAGGCTCCTGTGTTAACCTGGCACACATTATGGCTGGATAAATAGCAATGAACAGCAGAAATAACAAGAATTCAAGACAATGAAAAGTTCGATTTTTTTGTCCTTGGTGGTCTTCACCCCACATCCCCTTATCTACTCAAAGCCGGTTTGGGAATAAAATCTGTACTTCTGTTTCTCCTTATATTTCAAGTTCTCTGTCATGGAGATTATTTACTAAGGGCTTTGTAAGAAAGTGGCATGTTCGTTGTCAAGAATGTGAGTCCTTCACAAGCAATAAGTCCAAACCCTTCCCTTTACTGGGAGCTAAGTTCTCCATTGTAGCACTTGTCTCGCTCAGGGTAGAGACGCAGAGCAGTCCAAGGTCAACTCAGGGGAGGTGGTGAGGGCTCAGACCCGAGCCTGCTGGTATGCAACTAGCATTACTCAATACATCATTTGCCAGTCGGTACCTTTTCTTATAAAAACGAAAAGTACTTTATTACACACATATTACTAGCTACTAGGCTTTGAATTACCACAAATGTGTGCATCCAGTAGATGGAAATACCTTTGGATGGAACAGTTTACATCCCCAGAAAGCCCTGAACTCACAACCACACCCCGACACCTATACTGGATAGAATACCACAATGCAATGGGGTGTCAGTATCAATAAAGCAGGCTTACTGGATTTGTCAGGGTGTCACAGCATTAGTAAAATGGGAAATCATGCTATAAGCAACCGCTGTAACACCACTGAAATCAATGGGGGAAAGTATCAACATTCAAGACTATTAATTATTGTAGGAAATTCACAATACAATACAATTTCTGCATGGCCACCCTAGCTGTTTTGCTTCTTGCTGGATCCTACATTGTTGCCGGTTTTATAAATCTGTCAACTTTACCTCCGTTAATCAGTAGTAAAGTCCCTGTGCTCACCTTTTAAAAATAGTTGAATTACCATATTCCAAACTGGTATATTTAACTTACCCATAGGTCACTAGAATGTGGTACAAGATGAACCCTGGGCCTAGAAGTTAAATGCCACAAGTGGACTGCAGTACCGTTTGTGCTACAGTGGCAGTGCAAAAATGGCTTCAGGCCCTCCCTGTGTACCCCGATGTTGACAGTGTTAAAACTGCAATTTGACCTGTCACGGTAACCATTTTGGCATGTCAAAACCACCCATTTCAATACTAAAAAGCCATCCACTTATAGGCCTTGTAGTCAACAAGCAGGGTGCATGGTATTTAAAAGTAAGGCATACAGAAATGTAACATTAAAATTTCATTACAGTGACTAGCCCCAATAATCTATTTTGCAATGAGGCAGGCTAAGCGGTCCAAAATAGGAAACCAGAGTACAGATTTAGATCCTGATAATATATCTCTGGCATGGGACTAGCTAGAAAACAATGAAACAACTAATTGTATTAGTTCTTGTTTGACGCGTCCTCTCTGGGTAACCTCAAACATTTTGCCTTCATCCCTCCTATTTTCAGAACCCATTTTTTTTAGCTTTTGGGACTCTGTGCACTTTACCATTGCTAACCAGAAAAATTAATTGCCACTAGTGGGCTTGCAGCACTTAATATTCCACCCACTTAAGTAGTCGTTTTAAAACATGTTTCAAGCCTGCTATTGCAGCCTGTGTGCACTTTTGACCTGACAAAGTAAACCTTTTGCCAACCCTAAACCTTCCTTTTTATTCATATATGTAACACCTAAGGTAGGCCCTGACCAGCCCATAGGGTAGGGTGCATTGTATTTAAAAAGATGGTCATGTATTTTTATGTATTATATGTCCTGGTTGTGAAATACTCCTTAATTTCTTTTTCACTATTGCGAGGCATATCTCTCCCTCAGGATAACATTGGGTTACCTTTTTACATTAAATAAATGATATCCTTTGCTTAGGGACCAGTAGAAAGGTCATGTTTCGTCTCTAAAGAATTATCAAATAAAATCATGTTTAATGGTAAAGTTACATTTAAAGTTATATTAAAGTATACAAAAACTGATGGATGAAATGCTAAAATTAATCTAAGCCACTGTAAATTACTGGGAGCTGCATTCCAGGCCATCATTATTTTGCACACCATCACACCTCAATTTGGACCCAGCTTTAGACTGGGATGTGGCATGAGTAATTACCAGTGGCTGAGATTAATTCAATCATTCCATTCATCAATTTTGGAATACTTTTGTATACTTTTAGTTTCTTGTATACTTTAGTGTGTTCCCCTAAGTAGGACAGGTATGCCCAGATGTGGGTTCTGTGCACACTGTGTCAATGGAACCAGGCTATACCTAGCTGACGAGCCCTAACTAGGGTAAAACCACTCCTAGGTTAATTGTGATCTGGTTCAGAGAGTACCTGGCTTGGCAGTTCGGGTGGACTGTTCCCAATGGAGCAGGGTCAAGACTGATTTGTATATATCTCGGTCCAAACTGAAGTGGGGTGTTGTGCAATATAACAATGGACTGGAATGCAGCCCGAGTAATTCTCAGTGATTGAGATTAATTCAAGCATTTCATCCATCACTTTTTTCCACACTTTAGTGTGTCACCTTAAATGGGATGGGTATGCCCCGACGTGGGTCCCGTGCACACTAAGGGCTTTATTACAATGTCGGTTGGACTGACACTGTTGCGGAATGTAACCGCCCGACCATAGGTCGACGGGATCCACCCGGAGACTTTGGATGCAACCGCCCTATGGGCGGTCAGAAACATCAATTTTACAATTGTAGCTTGTGCGGCAGGCGAAAAAGGCCCGCAGCACAAGCTGCAATTGTAAAATGGATGTTTTTACACATCCCTGCACCGTGTGGCAGGCACCATAGGTGCCCCCTAGGCTCCATAGCAGGGGGATAGGGGGCAAGGGGACCATGCTAGGGGCCCCCAAATGCACTTTCTTCCAGCCTTGTTATTGCAGGCGGACGATCATGAAAGTTCAGGTGGAAAGCGACATCATAATCCTAATGGTGGAGCCGAGGCTGGCTCCACCGTCACTATGGGATCATGAGTCCTTCCGGTGCTCTGACCGCTGGTATTGTAATATGGCAGCTGGAGGGAAATCATCGATGTCGGGTGGAAAGCCTTCGACTAGCTGTTAGATGGCTTTCCACTTAACATCGAAATCAGGCCCTATGTCACTGGAACCAAGCTATACCTGGCTGATAAGCCCTAACTATTTTGAAACCGGTTCTCGGTTGCTTGTGTTGTGATTCAGGGAGGACCTGTCTTGGCAGTTTGGGCTGGACTGTTCCTACTGGAGCAGAGTCAAGACTCATTTACATGTAGGTGGGTCCAAACTGAGGTGACATGGTGTTCAAAATAATAATGGACTAAATAATTACCAATGGCTGAGATTAATTTAAGCATTCCATCCACCACTTTTCGTATACTTTATTTTTAGAAAGTCGTCATTTTCTTGTCTTAACCATTTGGTGCCTCCAGCCTTTGTCCTGGGTTACATGACTGGGTATTGTTGGAAGTTGGTCTTTGTGTATTACTCCAAGACAGTGTCACAAAGTGGGACTGGGTGTTGGTATGATGTGCCACCCTAACAGGATGGGTGGGGCGGCTGTAACTTTCCACACTTACATTTCAAAGGAGCTGACTCAGCACATTCACAAAAGACTTCACACTAACCTTCTGTCAACAACGCACATCCTGGGACCAGGGCAGTGAGATAGGAATTTCAAGAACCACCTGTGAGGGATTGACTCCAGATGTTTCTCCCACTTCAAAGCTGGACCTAGGTATAAATATTGGGCCCTGAGACCCACTCTTCAGAATATTCCAGTACATGTGGTACTACTGATGAAGGACTGCCCTGCTGCCAGAGAACTGCCCTGCTGTTTGAGAAGGAAGACTGGACATGCTCCACTCATCCTAGGCTACCTGAGTGACTCGATGGGTCAGTTGGCTGCACAGTAAATAATGGGCCTTTGGGGCGGACCAAACCATATATTGAGAAAGTGGTATAAGAACCATGACTTGACTAGACACAGTGCCTAC
Organism: Triturus cristatus; assembly: GCF_964204655.1. NCBI lineage: Eukaryota > Metazoa > Chordata > Amphibia > Caudata > Salamandridae > Triturus > Triturus cristatus. Next base: position 319,464,358 of record NC_140593.1, on the reverse strand, counting down.
AACACGTAGAATCGCCAGGACCCCAAAGAACCACACAAGGTAGTGACACAGGAGACCCACGGGGACGTGTGCAGTGTGAGAACACAGCTGCGAGCCCCGTACTATTCTTTTGAAAAGTCACGGTTGGAATTTTTAATTAAGTTAAGGACACTCAGGAGAGGACTTTGAGCAAACCCCTTTAGACTTAGGGGGATCTAGGGCCAGCACTCACGGGAGCACCAGAGTACTCGAGTTACCTCACCCAGGGAAGCCGGGTGCATAGGTGTCAAATAGTGTCGGGAATCGTCGTTGATTTCAATGGCGATCTGCTGCAAAGTGCTGCTGACGGGAAGGAGAGAAGTGTCCGGTGTCATCCAACCCTGGATCGAAGATCAGAAGAACCTGAAAGCAGAGGGGACAGAGTCTGGGTTACTTGCCAGTGACCAGGGGCACGATAGATGAATGCCCACCGATGTCGGGTGTTTCAGGTGTTTCAGGTGCAAAGAGGTGAAGCTTGACTCTGCAGCCACGAGCACCAGAATGCATTGACGACAACCAGGAGCTGGATTTGAGAAGTCCCACGAAGGATTTCAAGTGTAGCGGTGTCGGTGCCCGGATTGGACCCAACAAGCCTTGGAAACAGCAACCCATGCAGGAAGAGAAAAGATGCTTCGGTGTGGACCAGCAAGGTCCTGGGGACTCCCCAAGCGAAATGCTGCTCGGGGTCAGGGCTACAAGTAACCTATAGCTCAGCTGTAGGAGTAGTTGGAAAGCTGATGCTTCTGCAAATGGTTGCGGTGTCCAGTGGTTCGGGTTGCACAGTCTTCCATGAGGGATACAGGCCTCAGAATTGCTGAGTGCACAGATCGACCTCTGAGACCACGGAAACCCACCTCCTGTGTTGCAAAATTCTTCGGGGTCCGTCTGGAGCTTCGGAGATGCAAACCGGACAGATGCGTCTTTGGTGTCTGCCAAGCAGGGGAGTAACTCCTTTACTCCAAGGGAGAGTCTTCAGTCATCTAGTTCAGGGTAGATCGTCGAAGTTCCAGGATTCAGTATCAGAGTTTCGTCCAGGTGTAATCTAAAGTCCTGTAGCCAGGGGTTCCTTTCTTATATCCAAGGAAGGGGATGGACAAACTCTAGGGACCCACCTATGGGAGGGTCATGAAAGAGGGGTGGCTACACCCATTTCCTTTGTCCAGTATCGCTCCAGAGCAGGGGCTGGTAGCCCCTGCAACCGGTTAGAACTGGGCTATGCACACGGACACCAAATGTGCCCCCAGTGCTGAACTTCAAAGCACTCTTGGAGTGCACCCACCCAGCCCTAATACATTAAAGCCTGTCTGGGAGGTGGTGACACCTCCCTGTGACAAGAAACCTATTGACCAGGCCTCCCCTGCCGGAGTTTCGCCCAGCAGCAGGAGGGCAGACTCATGTCTGTGGTTGGTAGCATCCATTTTATGATGCCAGGGCTCTGTTAGCTGGTACCGGGTATACCGGTGCTGTCATGTCTCTCCCTCTAGAAGGGTGGGATCATACTCCCACACCAGTTACTGGCATGGGGGTATGATTCCAAGGTGTTTGACACCAAACACGACATGGTTCCGTGCAGCCATCCCAAAGTTAACATTTATCGCGAGGTTATAATGCACTTAAGAGTATATGGTTTGGCTGCATCGCAAACAACCCCGGAATAAAGGTTCCGAATGCTGCAGAGGGGCTCTGCTCATGCATGGGCACCCTCTCACATAAAACCCAGCACCCTGCCTTCAGGATTAGTAAGGCCTGCCATAGGGGTGACTGGTAGGTTTATATGTGCAGTGATTTGGTGGTGAACCTATATCTCAGTAAGGGGTGCATGCACCACCTCACTCAGGCTGCAGTAGAAGTCCTGTAGTATCATTTTGTAAGGCTTCCCAGGGGTGGCATAATACATGCTGCAGCACCTGGTAGGCCTCTGGGGTACCTATGCCCTGGGTACACAGTATACCATATACTAGGGACTTATAAGGGCACCTCAGAATTCAATCTGGAGTGTACCTAAAGTACTGGTAATCAATTTAGAGAGGAAGCAGCTAGGCTGGGATCCTGGTTAGCAGGGCCCCAGCCAGACTAAAGTCGAAAAACAGTGAAACAGCAAAAAGTGGGGGTAACTATAAGAAGCAGATCCTACTTTCCTACACAAGCCCCCCCCCCAAACGTAAGGACATTAAACTAACCTTGACCAGTTGAGTCTTCATGTTCTAAGTGAAAATATCCGGAGAGTCCATCTGCAGAGGCATGGTTACTCCCACGTCTATGTTCCACTGTATAGTCCATCCCCTGTAGGGAAATGGACCACCTCAAAAGTTAGGGGTTTTCACCCTTCATCTGTTTTAGCCATAACAGGGGCATATGGTCTGTCTGAACAATGAAGTGAGTGCTAAACAAGTATGGCATCAACTTCTTCAGAGACCAAACCACAGCAAAGGCCTCCCTCTCAATGGCTTACCAATGTTTCTCTCTGGGGGTCAGCCTTCTGCTAATAAAAGCTACTGGCTGATCCTGACCTTCATCATTCAATTGTGATAACACAGCCCCAACCCCCAACTCAGATGCATCTGTTTAAACAATGAATTATTTGGAGTAGTTAGGACTTTGCAGAATGGGAGCAGTGCACATGGCCTGCTTTAGGTCATCAAATGCCTTTTGACAGTTGACTGTCCACTGAACTTTCTTGGGCATTTTCTTAGAAGTTAGGTCATTCAAGGGAGTCATTATGGATCCATAACCTTTTACAAATCTTCTATAGTACCCAGTCAGGCCCAAGAAAACTCTGACCTGAGTCTGGGTGGTTGGAGCAACCCAGTCCATTATGGTCTGGATTTTGCTCTGCAGTGGCTGAACCTGGCCTCCACCTACAAGGTGGCCCAGGTACACAACCTGACTCTGCCCTATCTGGCACTTAGTGGCCTTGATAGTTAGGCCTTGTTTTTGCAGGGCCTCCAAAACATTCCTCAGGTAGGACAGGTGATTCTCCCAGGTGGAGATAAAGGTGGAGCTAAAGACAGCAATATCATCTATATATGCTGCACTGTAGGCTTCCTTATTCACCAACCTTTGGAAAGTGGCAGGTGCATTTTTCAAACCAAAGGGCATCACCACAAATTGGTAATGCCCACTAGCGGTAGAAAATGCTGTCTTTGGCTTTGCATCATCAGCTAGTCTGATCTGCCAGTAGCCAGCTGTCTAGTCAAATGTGCTCAGAAACTTGGCTGAGACCAAAGTATATATAAGCTCATCTGCCCTTGAGATTGGATGGACATCAGTTTTAGTGACTGCATTGAGACCCCTGTAGTCTACACAAAACCTCATCTCTCTCTTGCCATCTTTGGTGTGAGTTTTGGGCACTAAGACCACTGGAGTAGCCCAAGGGCTATCTTAAGGGTTCAATTACTCCCAGTTCCAACATCTTTTGCACTTCAGCCCTGATACAGTCCCTGACATGATCAGGTTGCCTGTAAATCTTATTTTTAACAGGCAGACTGTCCCCAGTGTCCACTTCATGAGTGCACCAGGTATTCTGACTTGGAGTCAGTGAGAACATATGTCTAAACTGGCTGAGAACCTTTCTGCAGTCAGTTTGTTGCTGGACAGTGAGGCTGCCTGCCAAGGCTACACCATTCACTGATTCATCATCAGGGTTCTGAGAGAGCAGGAAGTGGGTCACTCTCTTCCTCCTGTCCCTCATCAGTTGCCATGAGCAAGCCCATGTCAGCCTTGTTGACATATGGCTTGAGTCTGTTAACATGGAGCACCCTCTGGGGGCTCCTGGGAGTTCCTAGGTCCACCAGGTAGGTAACCTCTCCCTTCTGCTCAAGTATTGCATGGGGGCGACTCCACTTGTCTTGGAGGGCAGCTGGGGCCACAAGCTCCCACACCCATACCTTCTGCCCTGGCTGGTAAACAGCCTTTTGGTCATGCCAGGCCTTTTGTAATTCCTGGCTAGCCTCAAGGTTTTTAGTTGCCTTCTTCATGTACTCAGCCATCCTGGAGCGGAGACCAAGTACATAGTCCACAATATCTTGTTTAGGGGGTTTGAGAAGTAACTCACATACCTCCTTCACCAGACACAATGGACCCCTACCTGGATGTCCAAACAGAAGCTCAAATGGGCTGTAACCAACCCCCTTCTGTGGAACATCTCTGTAGGCAAATAGAAGGCAGGGCAAAAGTATGTCCCATCTATGCCTAAGCTTTTTTGGGAGACCTTTAATCATGCCCTTTAGGGTTTTGTTGAACCTTTCAACTAACCCATTGCACTGTGGGTGATAAGGTGTGGTACATTTGTAATTTACTCCACACTCCTTCCACATTGCTGTTAAGTAACTAGACATGAAGTTTGCATCCCTGTCTGATACTACCTCCGTAGGGAAACCCACTCTGGAAAAGATTCCAAGTAGGGCCCTTGCCACCAAAGGAGCTGTAGTGGCCCTAAGGGGAATGGCTTCTGGGTACCTAGTGGCATGTTCCACCACCACCAGTATAAATCTGTGCCCAGATGCTGTCTGAGGATCCATGGGACCAACTATGTCAATCCCAACCCTCTCAAAGGGAACCTCTGCCACAGGTAGTGGTATCAGGGGGGCCTTTGTTGTACCACCTGCCTTACCACTGGCTTGACAGGTAACACAGGAGCGACAGAACTCCTTGGTGTCTTCAAACATGTGGGGCCAATGAAAGTGAGGGACAATTCTGTCCCAAGTCTTGTTTTGGCCCAGGTGTCCTGCTGAGGGAATATCATGGGCTAGTGTCAATAGGAAGCCCCTGAACTTCAAAGGTATAACCAACCTCCTTGAGGCACCAGGCTTGGGGTCTCTACTCTCTGAGTACAGGAGTCCATCATCCCAATATATCTTATGGGTTCCACTAGCATTCCCAGCAGCCTCATCAGCAGCTTGCGTTCTGAGGGGTTCAAGAGAAGGGCAGCTCAGCTGCTCCTGGGTCAGATCTGCCCTGGAAGGGCCCCCTGTCCCCAAGAACTCGACCTGGTCAGGTTCAAGCTCATGTGGGACAGTTTCTTCTACAGGCCTGAGATCATCTCCCTCAAGAGACTGATCTGTTTCCTGAGCCAGGGGGGGGGATATTGCCTTGCCCCTTTTCTTGGGAGGCGTCTGGTCCATTCTTCCAGGATCCAGGGCCTGTTCAGCTTTTGACATTTTTGACTGCGACCTGGTCACAGCAAACACATGTGCAATGATTCCGACCATTTCTGCATGAGTCCTGAGCTCTACTTCAGCCCAAGCTGAAGTTTCCAAATCATTGCCAAGCAAGCATTTAACAGGGAGGTCTGCACTTACCACAACTTTCTTAAGGCCAGTTACCCCTCCCCAGGAGAAATTAACAACTGCCAAGGAATGGTCTGTCACTACATTGCTAGCATTGGGCACTTGGTACATTTCACCAAGTATGATCTGCTCAGGAGCCACAGGATCTTTTGTCACCATTGTGACACTTGCTCCTGTGTCCCTGAATGCCAAAGCTTCTTTTCCATTGATTTAACGCTGTTGTCTGTATTTGCCCAGATTACTGGGACTCACAAAGGAGGAAATATCCATGCCTCCATCACAGATAAGTACAGCCTGAGTTGGAACTCTGACTAGGCCAGAGTCCACCTCAGAACCCAGCTTTAACCCTACTACACCCTTATTCTGAGTACCACCACTTGGAGCTGAACTAGGGGTAACAGTTGCCTTAGGGGCAGTGGTGGCTGGAGTTGAGTCTTTGGACTTGGTACAATCACTTGTCTAATGGGTTTTCTGTTTACAGATTTAACACCATGGTTTCTTTTGGCCTTTTCCTTTATTAGATTGGGACTACCCACCAGATGCAGATGTTTGGGCCCTTGAGAAGACTTCTGGTCTTTACCCTTGTCCCCACCCTGGTCAGAGTTTTTGGAATCCTGCTTCTTGGAGTCACCACCTTGGTTCTGAACCTTCTGCCTCACCCTGGTTCTGACCTATTTGTCTGTCTTCTGACCAAATTCTTGGGGAGAGGTCAGATCAGAGTCCACCAGGTACTGATGCAACAGCTGATTTTGACAATTATTAAGGATCCGCTCCCTCATAATCAAATTCTATAATCTTTTAAAATCACACACTTTACTGCCAAGTAACCAGCCCTCCAGAGCCCTAGTAGCACAATCTACAAAGTCAACCCAGTCTTGAGTCTGTGCCTTTTGGGTATCTCTGAACTTTAACCTGTACTGTTCAGTGGTTAGGCCAAACCCATCTATCAGTGCACTCTTCAAGACTGTGTAATTGTCAGCATCCTCTTCTCTAATGGTGAGGAGTGTGTCTCTACCTTTGTCTGCAAAGGAGAGCCACAATATTGCTGCCCACTGCTCCTGAGGGACCCTCTGTACTTTACAGACCCTTTCCAGTGCAGTTATCCATTTGTGGATGTCATCCTCACTCTGGTAGGGAGGGACAATCTTGTTCAGGTTCCTATGGTCATGAGTATGATCTCTACCTCCAGGGACACAGTTGCTGCCACCATGGGGCTCCAGCCCCCATCTATGTGAAGCTCTGGAGCTTCAGGGATTCCCTGTCCAATGCCAACTGTTCCCTCTTGATCCTAAGCTTAGCTTCTTCAAACTGGATCAGTCTGCATTCTCTCTCATAAGAGGACTCCCTCTTCTGGGGAAAATGGTCCTATGAGAGACAGAGGTCTCCCCAGTTGCACCAGAATGATTAGACTCCAGTGAAGGAGATCATGATCTTCTTGGCACACCACCAACCCTTACCAGGTGGGGTATAGAGGGGGCCACTAATGCCTTCTTCCTCACCTTCAGGATGGATTGGATTTTCAGGTTAGAATCATCTTGATCCTCCTGGTCAGCGTCAGAGTCCTGGTCATAGGTGTGGTCACCTCTTGGCCTTTCCTCTTCTGCTGCCCCACCCACTCTGCCTACCTCCTCAGACCCTGGGGTCTTTCTGAGGTCATCTGCAAGTAACATCTTTATGAGATGTTGTGTGGTTGGGCTTTTTCCTGTCTTCAATTTCCTTGAGGCACACATAGTCCTCAATTCTTGATATGTAGCATTGTCATGTTTAGTTGGGAGAGGCCTACTGGCTTCTGCCCTTGCAGACATGACTAGTGTGATGTGTGCACCTACTTACTCTAGTGGGGCCTACTAAACTCTCTTGAGTTGTAGAAAGGGTGTGCTAAGCCCTTGACACACAATTCTAAGTTCAGTAGAACTTACTGTACTCTAAACTTGATTTATATGTACCTATATTGGTTTTCAGTTAGTCACTCAAAGAGATTATCTGGTAAAGCAATAGCAAGCTTGAATCCAACCGCTGTACACCAATGTAAGAAGTTGGCCTGGCATATGCTGTCCACCAGTTATAGTGGGCACCTTGCACCAGTCCAAACAACCCTTATTGATGATAGGTTGAAAGACAACCTTTATTGAAAGCTATCCTAGTGGTAGCTATGGAGAGCAGCCTTCAGGCTAAGTCTTGAAGGAGTGTAAAGCAGCTTGGTTTACCAGATTATAACCTCTTGAATAACTAAATGAAAGGAGAACCACACAAGGTATATATATATATATATAAAATCTATGTATTTATTTCTAAACACTCTCTACTGATCTCTTTATGAGAGTAGAGAGCAAGGCACACAAAAATACTGTTCTAAAACGACAGTAAATAGCACAATATAAAATAGGCCCAAGGGGCGGACCAAACCATTTATTAAGAAAGTGGTATAAGAACCATGATTTGACTAGACATAGTGCCTAGAACACGGAGAATCGCTGGGACCCCAAAGAACCACCCAAGGTAGTAACACAGGAGATCCACGGGAGATGTGTGCAGTGTGAGAACACAGCCGCGAACCCTGTACTATTCTATGGGAAAGTCGCGGTTGGAATTTTTTGAAGTTAAGGACACTTAGGAGGGGACTTTGAGCAAACCCCTTTAGACTTAGGGGGTTCTAGGGCCAGCACCCACGGGAGCACCGGAGTACTCGAGTTACCTCACCCAGGGAAGCCGGGTGCATAGGTGTCAAATGGTGTCAGGAATCGTCATTGATTTCAATGGCAATCTGCTGCAAAGTGCTGCTACCGGGAAGGAGAGAAGTGTCCGGTGTGATCCAAGCCTGGATCAAAGATCAGAAGAACCTGAAAGCAGAGGGGACAGAGTCTGGGTCACTTGCCTGTGACCAGGGGCACGATAGACGAATGCCCACCGATGTCGGTGTTTCAGGTGTGAAGAGGTGAAGCTTGACTCTGCAACCATGAGGACCAGGAGGCATCGACGATGACCAGTAGCTGGATTTGAGCTGTCCCACGAAGGATGTTGAGTGCTGCGGTGTCGGTGCCCAGATTGGACCCAACAAGCCTTGGCAATAGCTACCCATGCAGAAAGAGAAAAGATGCTTCGATGTGGACCAGCAAGGTTCTGGGGACTCCCCAAGTGATGGAGAGTCAGGGCACATCTGGAGCAACCAGGTAGGCCCAATTAAAGTTAAAGTTACCTTCACAGGGACCCACTAGTTGATGGACCAGGGTCATGAAGGGACCTCGAGAGAAAACACAAAGGGCCAGCTCACGGAACACTCGTGAAGTGTAGGTGGGCAATCTTCGGTACAAATGCTGCTCAGGTTCAGGGCTACAAGTAACCCAAAGTTCAGCTGTAGGAGTCGTTGGAAAGCTGATACTTCTGCAAATGGTCGCGGTGTCCAGGGGTTTGTGTTGCACGGTCTTCCATGAGGGATACAGGCCTCGAAATTGCTGAGTGCACAGATCGACCTCTGAGACCATGGAAACCTACCTCCTGTGTTGCAAAATTCTTCAGAGTCCGGACGGAGCTTCGGAGAGGCAAACCGGACAGATGCGTCTTCGGTGCCTGCCAAGCAGGGGAGTAACTCCTTTACTCCAAGGGAGATTCTTCAGTCATCTAGTTCAGGGTAGATCATCAAAGTTTCAGTATTCAGTATCAGAGTTTCATCCAGGTGTAATCTAAAGTCCTGTAGCCAGGGGTTCCCTTCTTATACTCAAGTAAGGGGTTGGACAAACTCTAGGGACCCACCTATTGGAGGGTCAGGAAAGAGGGGTGGCTACACCCATTTCCTTTGTCCAGTTTTGCACCAGAGCCGGGGCTGGTAGCCCCTGCAACTGGGTTGAACTGGGCTATGCAGAGGGACACCAAATGTGCCCCCAAAGCTGAACTTCAAAGTACACTTGGAGTGCACCCACCCAGCCCTAATACACTAAAGTTTGTCTGGGAGGTGGTGACACCTCCCTGTGACAGAAAACCTATTGTCCAGGCCTCCCCTGCCGGAGTTTCGCCCAGCAGCAGGAGGGCAGACTCGTGTCTGTGGCTGGTAGCATCCATTTTGTGATGCCAGGGCTCTGTTAGCTGGTACTGGGTATACCGGTGCTGTCATGTCTCTCCCGCTAGAAGGTTGGGATCATACTCCCACACCAGTTACTGGTATGGGGGTATGATTCCAAGGTGTTTGACACCAAACACAACATGTTTCCGTGCAGCCATCCCAAAGTTAGCATTTACCACAAGGTTATAATGCACTTAAGAGTATATGGTTTGGCTGCATCACAAACAACTGGGTACATAGCATACCATATACTAGGGACTTATAAGGTCACCCCAGAGTCCAATCCGGAGTGTACCTAAAGTACTGTTAATCAATTTAGAGAGGAAACACCTAGGCTGGGATCCTGGTCAGCAAGGCCCCAGCCAGGCTTAAGTCGAAAAACAGTGAAACATCAGCAAAAAGTGGGGGTAACTATAAGAAGCAGATTCTACTCTCCTACACTATACTCCCCCTGCAACTTTGGGAACAGTCAACAGGATTTCCTGCACTTCAGAGACTGTGTACTAAAACAGAGGCTGTAGGAGTACTTTAAATCATGAAATGCCTTTCCTTGGGTGATGGATTCAAGTCCCTGAGAGACATGTGGCAAGTTTGGGGAAAACATTTCTGGGGTGGCTGCTGCACTCCCTGTAGCCCTCCAAATGCTCCCAAACAATGTTGGTGGTGTCCCTGCCCACTCCTTGGCCACCATGAGGCCCTTTGTAAATTTCCTAGGGCCAGTAAGGGTTTATGAGGCACTCCTAGGGCCCGGACATGCATATTTTGTGACTTCCCACTTCCCTAATGCTGGAAGGTGCAACTGCCATTTCTTAATCTACACACTTTTCCCAAATGTTCCAATTTCTTAAAGGCTAGATGTCCCTGTCCTTCTGATACTGCACATGGACTGTGGCAGTAATAGGTGCTACAGAGGGAGCTCACTCCCTTATGGTGGCACAGTTGTTGTTTGCCAGCACGGAGCCAACGTCCTCTTTATTCTCCATAGCTTGTAAGTAGCACAGAATGGTGCTGTGTGCCTGTCAATCCCCCTAGATATGAGCACGGGGAGCAAAGAAGGATAGCCAGCAATGGGAATGTTTGGTGGTGCTCCAATTCTTTGTGTCCCTCGTCTTAGTGTCTCCTGAGACAATCTGCTTACATCGGGCCGCAGGTAGTGTGTCTCTTGGACCAAGAGTGCCTTTGAGAAGGGCCCTGATGCATACCTCCTGCCCTTAATAAATATAAATGGTGGTTGTGCTAATCTTTGGGGGCTTGTTCCTCCCCAGAAATAGTTTTACAAAATGCAATGGAGTGCTATGTGCATGTTTTCCTGCATAGTCCCAATGCAGAATCAGGTTTTAGATGTTGTTTTCTCCATCCACTTAGGGCTGATTTTATTTTGGTGTTGTTTTGTTCCTGGTGGTGAGTTCCAGCAACCTGGATCCTCTTCAGTCTTCGAAAGTTCATGTTTTGATGGAGAGGTGGATTTTGCTGATCCATTGCCAGACCTGTCCTCTGACTGGGCTCCTGATGCTCTTTTCTGCTTGTGGACATCTTCCACAGTCCTGCCAAAGCAGAATAGAACACCCTCCCTTTCACATCCATTCAGTCCCACAGCCCTTGGCTACTTGCAAGTCATCTATGTGTCAGCGGAGTCAAGGGCCAGCCCACAGAGGCCCCAGGAAATCCCTTGAGTGTCCCCCAGCTGACACATCTCCCCAACTATTCCTCAGAGGCCTAAATGAGCCAGCACCACTAGACTTGGAGAGACCCATTCTAGTTCAGTGTTCTAGCTGGAGTCAAAATCCTGTAGTCTATCTTCTAAGTGTGGTGTGGTGGCTTCTCCTACCATCTGGTCATTCATTCCATCCAGGTCCGATGTCTTCTCAAGGAGTGAGAGTCAAGTGGTTGCTAATATCTGAGCATCAAAAAACTACAGCCAAGACTCCCTCATACACTGCACATACACAGATAGAACAATAGAGGGAACAATGTCAAGGGTGCCCTCTACTCAAAACATCATTCAAAACACAAAAGCCCTTGTGACGCAGCACACATTCAGTAAGTACTGTATGGGGTCCCCCTCTTCTGTATTTCGAGCGGGAGTGGTTCTAGTACCTATTTATAAACAGCCCCAGCATGTGTTTCTGATGAAAACCATAAAAGACCAGGTCCCATGCCTGACAGTTAATGATACATCTACATGAAAAACATATAAATATATGTGAACAAATTATACATGTATGTATTGAACCAAATAGTTAGGACAAGAAAATGCCAACTTTCTGAAAGTACCATTTTCAGAATTGTGTCTTAAAATCCAACTATACCATTAAAGAAGGTATTAAATTAATATTTCCTAACATCAAACAGGAATTTCCTATCTGCTCCCAATCAAACGTTATCACTTATTAAATTTAATAAGGTAATCCACTATTATCCTGTGGGTGGGGTAGGCCTCACAGTAGTGAAAAACAGATGTAAGACGTTTTCACTACCAGTTCATGCAAAACTTAAAAGTACATGTCCAACCTTTTAAAAACACTAAATCCTTTCCTATGGACTGTTTAGTACCTACCCAAGGGGTGACTTATATATGTAATAAAAAGGGAGATTTAGTCTTGGCAAACGGTTTATTTTGCCAGGTTGAAATGGCACTTTAAAGCTGCACATACAGGCAGCAATGGCAAACCTGGGACACATTTGTTTTCAAGTGCTACTTAAGTGAATGGCACAATAAGTGCTACAGGCCCACTAGTAACATTTAATTTACAGGCCCTGGGTACCTGTAGTGCCATTTTACTAGGGACTTATAAGTAAATTAAATGTGCTAAATGGGTGTAAGCTAATTTTTCTATGTTTGAAGGAGAGAGCACTGGTTAGCAATGGTAAAGTGTGCAGAGCCATCAAGGCCAACAAAAATATTTTCAGATACAGGAGGGGTGGAGGCTAAAGGTTTTGTGGTGATCCTGAAGAGAGGGCCAAGTTCAGCAGTGGTCAGAGTGGCGCAGTAATATAGCACTCAGTTCTGCTCCTATGGCGCTATGCCTAATAACTACAATTTATGATGGGTTTTGAATACAGGATGTCGTGAAAGAAAACCTAATTAGATGACTAAGTAAACTGTCTACTGCTAGGCAGCCTCGAGACAGACGGTAAATGATGTTTGGGCCTGCTTCAGGCACTGGTGAAGTAGCTGCTACTTTTATGTTTCTGACTCCACCTTTCCCTCTGTCCTTTGGTAGGTTTTCAATGCACTATGTGTGAAATGTTGCTCCTCTGGCCCTGATGAATTTCCCACAAAGATATTTGTAAATGAAACATGTTGGCCAGCTGTAGCCCACAGGTCATAGCATGTATTAGTATGCTTTAACCATACCCCTAGACACCAAATATATAAAGTCTTGGTGATCCCTGGAACAATTTGTAATTTTCACTGTCACAAGACTTATGGAGACTGCACAGAGGGCCAGTTACGACATGTAACCATGCAGGGATTTGAAACAATTAGGAACACATTAGGAAAGGAGGATTAGAGTGACCCATTGCAGGATCAGGTGCAGAGCCCTTCGTCCTTAGGTGCATAGAGGCACACCGATGATGCTACTGGAATCACATTCAGCAGCTCAATCTCAGTTGCTTACAGGTGGTGTCTTCTGCATATTTCTGTTCACATGCCACTCTTCTGATTCTAGACCATTAGCGCCTGCTATGAACAAGATGTTAGCTGGTCCCAGAAACCCTTTGAGCATTTACAGTAGGTAGAGGATTGTGTGTATGGTGTAGAATGCAGGATGCTGTCAAAGGGGTTTTCTTTTGTTTGTGTTATGGCATGATTGGAGGGCACACCTTCACCCTGTTTTCCCTCTCAGCTACATCGTAGCGATACAGACGGGAGAGGATTACGACAGCTTGCGGTCGACTACACAATGAGGTCCCCTTTGAGACGAGTGTAGTATGTAAGAGTGTCGTAACAACTATGATATATTATTTGTGCATTGTCTATATTTGAAGATTGAGACAAAATATTAGGAGGATGAACGACTTAATGAGAACCCTATAAATCAAGTATAAGACTAAATTGTGGACTTTTCCACCAGATTAATTATTAAGGATGAGCAGTTAGAATTAACTTGTAAAGTAAAGGAAAGTGACATTTATAGCCAACTGTACTAAACGAAGGACGGCCTGACTAGTTTCATTATAGAAAGATCTTTTTCTGATAGCGAGTACTCCCTGGGCATTGCTAGATTGATCGATTACTTGGCGGGTCAAGATGAAGGTGGTTTTTCAATTCCTGTACCACCGAAACGCGTCGACCACTGACCACTGATACTTACATCTTGCTTTACGCAATTGTCTTGTTGGTCTTAGGAGAGTATTGTTATACTTAGGTTTTCAATCTATTTTGAGTTTTCTTTGCTTGTAATTATGAATGTGGTATGAATGTGGACTGAATCTGTATGAATGTATGAGAGTGTGTGAAGATCATAAAGAAAATATTTAGTTTTCTATTTATGTGTTTAGCCTTACCTAGGGATTACATATTGTTTAGAAGTGAAATGATATGTTACAGACAAATGTATTGAATATATCTATTGTATGTTTATGAAAAAAGAAATTACAAATTGATAATTAACTGTGATATTCATGATAAGTGTTGCATTTCTTAAAAAAAAGGAATAAAGAAAATTATATAAAAAATAATTATGTATGATACATTTTTTATAGCCCATTTCTGAATCCTTTTGGATCATTTAGAAGATATATAGGTCATGAGGGAGCTTTTATAGTATACTTGTTCCCTCTGAGCTGCTCCTTTGATGCAATGGAATGAAGCATGCCTGGAGTTAAATTTTGCATGCTCAAGTGGAAATGTGAACTGATGATATATTTGACATACTTGCAATTTGTAACGGCACAGAAGATTAACTTCAAGATTATCAATGGTTTTTAAATAGGAACAATGTGAATATTTAATTATCCATGGAATTCCATAAAATGTCAATAACATTTATAGACTTTGAACTTTATGTTAAAGAGCAGAGATTATTGACTAGATCATGTTGAGAAACAACTACTAGTAACAGTATTTTACATTTTGATTCAGGACACCCGTACACATAAAAGGTGAATATCTCAAATTGAGAACTTTTGAGACAACAGAAATTGAAGCGAAGATTAGGGAACTAGAAACTAGAAACAGAAAGCATTATCAATCCACGAAAAACAGAGGTTATCCTGTGAAATTTCAAGTTGAATCTGTGAATAAAATCTGTAATACTAGTAGATACACACTGCTTCAAAATATGGGAAAATGACCTAAAGAACTGAAAGAGAAAAGTAATGTTAGGTTCATTACACAAATGTGTGTGGAAAATGGGAAAATAAATGTAATTCTATGGAAACTTTGGCCCATGCTTCTAACTTACAACAATATGGCTGATTTAATCACACAGTCTCAATTAGTGAAGTTAGGAAGAGTCAAGACATTTACAAATATCTTGAGTCCCAGCAACATAAGAAGAAAGATGCACCAAATCTGTTAATTAGTGAAGTTAGGAAGAGTCAAGACATTTACAAATATCTTGAGTCTCAGCAACATAAGAAGAAAGATGCACCAAATCGGTTAAGCAATAAGCCACTAGACAACTACAGGTATAACAGTTGCTTTTGCTCCACATGTGTGATAACAAAATGATGACTTTCAGCAATTACGATAATTTGAAGAATTTTTTCACCAAAAGTTTAATTAATTGCAATGCAAACTTCTACATATATGTGTTTGATCTGCATATGTACGAAACAATATGTCGGGTGTACGAAATGCCCATTAAAAGAAAACCAGAAGGAAACAGAAAGGGCATGCAAATAGTGATAGAAGGTCCTAAGTAAGCTTGCATTTTGCAGAGAAACCTAAAATAAGGACAATAAATAAAAATAAGATTGCAACATCATCATAGAAGATTCTTATGCAGACAAATTTGTTGGTAATTGTAGAGAATGCACTGTATCTAACAAGCACTGAAAGTGCCAAAGTACCCCTTTGGTTACTAAACCATTATCTCAAGGTCCTTGGCGCGAGCTTGCTCTCGACTTAGCTGGCCCAGTGGGGTCCTTACCTTTTGAAAAAAACATGTGATCGTAGTCATAGATTATTTTTCAAAATGTTTTTACTATGACTTTGTGCATGAAACATCTACACAAGAGGTTATCAAATTTTTTAATACAATATTTGCCTTAGAGGGGTATCCTGAAGAACTTGTCACCGACAATGGTGTGCAACTAGTTTCTGATGCCATGGAATCATTCTTAAAGGATAGAGTTATTAAAAATCACAATATATTCCCCTGTATTCGCCTTTCTCCAACAGAGCTGTTGAGAGAGCAAATAGATTGATTAAAGAGGGTATTCAAACTGCTATCACTTGCAATAAAGATGTCACTGGATGTAAGTAGTCAACATTCCACTTATGAGTGTACTAGTTCTCATGTGACTCCAGGAGCAATGAAGGATTCTACCGAAGCGCACTTTATTAATGATTGTGTCACTACTAGATGTGGCAGAATGTCTAGGAAACATTTGTATTCACAGGATTTTACCATGTAATTCATTTTGTTTTTATGGGAAAGGGGAGATGTGTTAAATGCTATGCAGCACACACGCGTGCTGCATACTCGTGCCTTCTTGGGCACCCATCTTGTTATGTTTTGTATGCCGCATCCTACAAGCGCCGTTCTGTGTTCCACAGGGTTCGTTGCTGAATCGGTCGTTTGTAACGCCATTCAGCAACAGAGCAGCGGACAGAGGGGATGCTGGAGGATGGGCTCCATGAATGTATCTTACGCTGAAGAATAAATAAATATTTTTGTTACCTGTTTGTAACTGCTTGAATCTTCTTTACTTGCACACAACACTTACCCCTTATGTACCAAGCAGGAACCTACGGTCAAGCAACCAGCTTCTCTTATGTTCAAGACGAATTCGCACCGCTAAATATGGATGTCGAGCCTTCTCCTATCTGATCCCGTTCCACTGGAACAAACTCCCTCTGTTCATTTGCATTTGCCCTAGTCCAGCAGATTTGACTCTCCACTTGCTCCTGCCATACCAGCACCGAGATGTCCCTTCGGGGATGAGTTGTGCGCTATATCAAGTTTTAATTAACATAACATAACAAAGGTGAGTTATGTTTTTAGAAGATATTGTGTTTACTACAAAATTTGTAAGAGTTAAACATTGAATATGATATCAAAATGATAAGGACTTTTGAACCTCTTTGTTTTGATGGCTAAACAGAATGAAAAGAGAATATCCTTTCCATGCTTGATGAGGTTCACTAGGTTGATCTAAGTACACTCATTAATTAAGGCAAATACAAGCAGTTTGGAAACTTAAGGGTTACAACGAAATGCAGAGAGCCCAACACATTAATACTAATGATGCATAAGATGAAAGTAGTAGCCCATAACCCTGGAATTGATTCTTGTGCTGAGATAGTTTGAGAAGCTTGTTTTTCATCTTGAACTTAGCGATTGCGCATTTACAAATAGAAAGGTTTATGTGAAAATTAAATCTTGTCAGGAAAATATTTTTGGACAGACGGTTAAGTATTCTTAATATCTAATTAGGGCAGTTTAACAACTCTGCCTGAACTAAAATCTACCAGAAATCTTTGTGGCAAGTCAGGTTTATGCTTTTACATGTTGTTTATTTTTAAACAATGGTATTTTTTGACAGACTATTTTGAATCAGGGGACGTCAGACGAGGTAAGCCGATTGGAGCTATAAAGACTTTAGGTTTGTAGACTCAGGTCTTTTAGATGAATTGAGAGAGATGAGATAAGAAGACATTTTTGAGAAATGGTTTAAAAATGATGTCTTATGAGTGCAGGATGTTGTGTTATCATATGCTTTATATCATAAGCCCATACAGCAAAGAGTGAGGGTTAAGATCTATATTATTACCATTCGACTAGAAAACAGTTTGCATAATAAAATGTAGCAAACTAGAACATATAGAAACATCCAGTAGGAATTACAGTTGTGTTTATTTTATTTTGTAATAATACATTTGTCACATACTAATTAGATCCATCACATTTACATTAACAAACTGGTTCATAATAATATTTTTGGAAAGGAGATAATGAAAATGACCAATTCTTTTGGTGCATGTATTTAGTTCAGTGGCAGGTAGTAAGGTGACTATTGGTTATGGATGTCAGCATATGGACAATGGTTAAAAGAGACAATTGTTTAGCTATTTTTCCTTGTTTTATATAATTGAGATATGATGTTCTTAAATGCAATATTCAAATTAATTTGAGAAGTACAATTGGTATAAGTGCAAGATGGATGTTCAACTAGACTGTAATAGAACAGATAATTAGTAATCAGCACCATAGTCTCATATCTAAACATTGAAAAAAAAGGGTTAGAGTTTTATACCAGGTCAGAGAACATGTTACCAATTATAATTACATAATTATGTCGGTATTGGTCAGATTAGAAGGGATATTGGTTGGTTAGTCTTCAGTGTGATATAACGTTAAATCCTTATTGTATTTTAAGTGCAGAAACTAAACAACTAATGCTGGCATGTCATAAAATTCTACATCTTTCTTCTCAAAACAGTGTTCAAACAAAAGAGCTTAGAACACATTTCTATATTGCTATTTCCTCTGTCGGAAAGGTAATAAGCTGGAGAAAAAAAACTCCATATGTATGGTAGAAATATTATTAATGTATAGAGGTGTGAAATAATGTTTACAAGAAGGAAAAGGTTGAAAACAAATGTGAAATAGATTTGAATATATGTAATGACATTAGATAAAGTCGATGCTAATTGTTAGCAGAGATTTCATGCTTCATGTGAATGTTTATGTTAGCTATAAGATAGTGTGTGTTTTGTGAGTGCTTACAGTTCTGAGGAATCTTTTTTCCAACCGTGAAATGTGTTGGCTGTACCTTGACTGTATCACATTAACAACAGCAAATGACTGAACCATGCTAACTGCAGCAAATCACCGGGAAATGTATTTAATTGGATTTATTAAAAGTTAAGATCAGCCATTTATGCCTGAGAAAAATAATGAAAAATGAACTATAAGAACTTTATGAATATAAGGAGAAGCCAATTTTCTCTTTTTAAAATGTAGTGTGAACCCACAGTGGATCAATAAAAGTGTTAGCAAAGAAAAATAAAGAAAATGTGAATATGTATCCATTAAGAATGTTTTCAATTGAAATTAACTTTTGCCTCCCCACAAAAATGTTTCAGGATAAGGCAGTTGTACTGTATGTTTTTAAGTGTTCAGGATGCAACAATATACCAGTGTTTCAGCACAAACCTTTTCCCATTCCATGACGTAATTTGTGCAGGAAAGGGTATGCGATTTTCTCAAAACTTGGAATCCAGGTTCGGGCAGAAAATCTTGTCTGCAACCAAATTGGGATTAGTATCTAAATCAAAAAGAGGGCCATAGTGGAGACTAACTGGGATGATATTTTTCTTTCCACCAGATTCAGTCGATCAGAGCTGTGTAGCATCATAGAGGTACAAAACAAGTTAGCACCTTTCAAGATTTTTTGCCTTATGAATGTAAAACACTTTAAATATAAGGAACTATTCATAGCTTTGTCTCAGCCTCTTCTAGACATTGGCTGTCATGTGTTTTAAATGATTTGCCATTCCTTCGATGGAATGTCCATCAAATCTATATCATTTTGAGGATGTTTTACATAGTCCCATTTGCTTAGTCATGCAGCCATAAGATTTTGATGATGGTGCATTAGGTAGGTCTTCTGTTAGGCCGCAATTGCAACATGAAAATTGAGCACTAATGTGCCTTCTTTGATTTACTTCCTTTACTTCCATGAACATATTTTAATTGCTTAGTTTATGCCTATTTTGTTTAAAAAGTGGGTGCTGTTAGAATGCAGTAGCGGTGTCAGTCACTCATTGCACTTTCAGTGTAATTTCTTTTATTTTACTGTCCTGATAACATGTTATTGGAGCAATATTCCATACGCAAATCAAAAGTTATCACAAACATATACTACAAATTTTTTATCAACTATACCAGACTTTTGTCTATATTTCACTGCCATTGCCGTTTGGCAACAGACAGACATGCAAACTTGTAGGTGTTCTTAAAAATTCACCAAAATACTTGCTTTCTGTCCATGTGTCACAGATACGGATGATGGTAAGGTATATAGCCGTAGGTTTATCTCAAATGATCAGGCTAGAAATTATAGACTTCAAGGGTATTGCAATTTTATTCAGGCATATACACAAAATGAAATGTTGAAATCGTGCTTATTCTCTTCTTTTTTTCATGGCCAGGACAGTAGGACCATCATGGAGGAAAGATGCCCCTCGGAAGGAAGAGGAAAAGCCACAGGCAAATGTTTCTAGTTTTGGTCTTAATATAAGGAAATTGGTATGTGAGGGAAAATAACACCTCGTATGTAGTGCTCCTGTTCCACCACCGGGGTTTTCTTCTTCCTTTAGTATTGTTTACCTAACCTAGTTATGCGTCACTAGGTTAACACAAACTAGACAATCTCTTGATAAAATTGAATACCTGAAGAGGAAAAGAAATTGAAATGGAAACCATACGCATGTAATCATCTGTATAATTCAGATCGTTCAGTGAAATAATACATCTCTCAAATGCAAGCCCCAAAAGGTTTTATATAGATGACCCCTCTGTACCTCCAACACTCGCACCCCTGCCCTTTGCCGTATCCCAAATGCTATCTTTCCCCAGTATATGCCCACGTATCTGGGCTTGCCTTGTACCTCCAGGAATGTGGCGGGACTGCTCACAGTAGCGATGACGTCCTGGCGTCCTCTCGTCTTCTTCTACGACTTTCTGCTTGGCGGGAGTTACTTGGAAAAGACTGCCTTGCATCCACCTGGAGCCTCCATTACTTGTCTACATTACCTGGTTCACTTCCTCTCGTCATGGGGCTGTGTTGACGTCACCAGGGTATCCTCCTTCCATAGTCTTTTTTGGCAAAGATGTCCGGCAGGTGAGGAGCTCCAGCCGGGAGCACCCTTGCCAGGGGTTGCCTTTTTGGCTCTAACCCCTGGAATCTACATTCCCTTGACCTTCTACACCCCTGAGGATCTATGGACTGTTGTCCACCGACTCTCCAATTCCTTCGACTGAATTTAAATGACGACTTCAGCAACTTCTGAGGAGCCTTGGTGGTCTTCGAAGGCGGAGTCCTAGCAACATGGCCGATGCCTGGTGGAGATGCCTGGGTAGCTGTAGAGGAGACTGGCTGAATCACCCCCTCGGCCGTCTCCTATCCTTCAGAAACAGCACCCTTTCTTACCTCCCCGCTGCGTCTCCTTCTTTCCCGCACCTCGATGAATAACAGAATCCTGCCAATTGGGGATCCATTTCAACATGGCCGATGCCCGGTTGAGCTGCCTAGGCAGCTGTTGAAGAGATGGGCTGGGGATCATCCCTCCGACCGTCACCTGCCTTCCGGGCTTGACCACGGTCTCTTGGCCTCCCGCTATGCCTTCCGGATCTGCGGAGAATAATGCAGTGAGAATGCAGTGACGCTGCTTCCCTGTGCAACCAAGCTTGTTTTTCCTTTGCGTTTCTTGGTGAGCACGCCCTCTTGACCCCTCCGCTGCCTCCCTCTTCCGGGGCTGCTTCCTGGGCACCCAAGCTGATTTCCCCTAACAACACTGCAGGTTCAAAGGAGACACAGCTGCCCATGTAGCCCGAGTGTTTGATTGTGACGACCCGAGAGAGATCAGTGATCTCCAGTCTTCCTCCCCCCTGATCCTGTGGCCGCCTCCCCCATCCAGCCCTGCTCCATGGGGTCTGTTTCCTTCTGTCTTTTTCAATTGGATTGTGGCTTTTCGATTGGATTTTTGTTTATCTGCAATACCACCATTTTGTAGCGAAGTTGCTGGGGTCCATGACCTGGGTCCTCCATCTTGGTGGCTTCAATGGATTTTCTGGTTGATGCGTGCCCCAGGACTGCCCCATTGTGCCCCCGACTGACCTTGGCCTTAGAGTCGACCCCCAATTGGAACACCTACACCCCTCTCATCTTTTATGGTCATTGCAAGGCATCCCTCTCGCCCCCTCCCTCCGATCCGTACCTTATCCGAGGTGATCCGACGCAGGGAGTGAGTTCCGACACTGGATGCTGTGATTGTTAGTCCCCAGCCGGTATGTTGACTTTCACGCTGACTTTTTGGTGTCCCCTGAAGTACTTTCCCCTTGCCGGTCTGCCTGACCCGATCTGCATTCCAATCCTCTTCTTTTCCCCCTCTACCTTGTATGCCCCATCAGACTTGTGTCTATGTTGTTTTATGCTCTAGTAACTCATGTAAATGTGTGACACTGTTTTTTTCACTATGTTATGCTATGTTCCAGTAACTGATTTAATTATGTAACACGCTGACCTCATGAAAAGCGCTCTGATACCTAAGGGTCTAGCCAGCGCCATATAAAACTCTTCAAATAAATAAATAAATAAATAGTAGTCTCCTCCCTCACAATGGCCATTCAGAAAAAAAGGCTTTGTCACCACAGTCCAGAGATCACACCCTTCGTCTTCCTTGAGCATTTTAGAAATTGCCTGCAGAAAAAGGAGAAACGCATCTTGTGATGCATGAGTTGACGGGAAGGGCCAGGTTATCCAGTCTCCCACCCCTTCGTCCCTGTCCCACCATGTTGCACTACCATTGCCACTTTATATTAAACAACTAATAT
Source organism: Triturus cristatus (assembly GCF_964204655.1). NCBI lineage: Eukaryota > Metazoa > Chordata > Amphibia > Caudata > Salamandridae > Triturus > Triturus cristatus. Next base: position 319,442,261 of record NC_140593.1, on the reverse strand, counting down.
ACCACAAAACTATAAAATACTAATTTCTTGCATACAACCCTCTAACAACCCTCTGCATAAGTTTTGCGTTATGTTCATGCACTTTCTACTAACAATAACCTTCTTAATCTCAATACTTCTGCACAAACACTATTAGAACAAAGTAATAGTAACTTATCACAACATATGCTCTTGCACTACTACTTCCAAATTTACATCACTATACAAATGGAAAAAAACTATTTTACTAACACACATATATAGACACTTTTCTGCATCATTTATGCTTTCTTTCATAACTCTTTTCCATTACCTTTAAGAAGCTTCTGCTTTCTTTTTGAAAATGTAATTCTATTCATTATGTAGGGTATACCTACTGATATCCAAATTACATGACAATATAAACAAGCATTGGCAATGCCAATCGGTCTCGCCATTGGAATCTTATATGTATTTAGCTATGTAGCACATAAGCGGAGGGGGAGCGCGACACACTGCATTTTAGCTGATGGTGGCAGAGGGCTTCTGCTGCCTCAAAAAGCACCTTCCTTATTCATACGAATCGGTACATTTAAACTGGGTAGCGGTAACCTCTTGTTTACAGTGTTTAGAAACTGCAGAAGAGTGATGTGAAGCGCTCTCAATAAAAAAAGTTATCACCAGCAAAAGCTTGATACGAAAGAACCCAAAGGGCCCCGATGGATGAATGCACAAAGAGTCCCAGCCACACTCACTAGGTTTTGGCACCCAGGACTGTGTTTCATTTTGCCAAAAGATGCAAAGAAATCAGAGAGAACTACTTTTTTCAATAAGTTTCATCATTTTTATTTTAAAGCGAAATCTCCCCCACCAGGATTTCAAAGCGCTGTACAGAGGAGGGAGTGGGAACACCAGCCATAAGTCAACTATTCATAGACTGATAACATAACAGAGGCAATATTGTACCCTATGTGATGAGGGACATATACATATCTACAGCGATTTAAAATGGATACCAACACCTGCACTAACCCACAAACCTGACCAAACCCCAAAGCACCTAGTCACATCCACACTACAGACCACAGCACCACGCTTCAACACCCCAGACCCTAGACTCGATGAGATCATGAGTGCGCTACATCAAATCAAAGAAGAACTCCAAGCATTTAAGAAGTTGCTTTCTAAACAACCATGGCTCTCTAGAACTACAAGACAGCCCATTGCTAGCGGGCCCTTGATGCACCCAACAAACACCCCTATCCCGTTCTTACCCGGCTGGAAATCTGTTCCCGCCATTAATAATCCAACCCGCCCACGCCGAAGCACCACTTCGCTCTCAGAGTTGGATCTACTATCTCTATTGCACTCATACGCCCCTGCCCCTACGAACCCTATCACGCCCTTGACAATGACCATTCCAACGATCCCCCTCAACCCTCACAGGCCCATCAAACATAACACTAGAGGCATCATGGGCAACAACCTAAAAAGAGTCCCCCTCACCCAAGAACCCACTTCATCCCTCATCATTCCCCGCATCAAATGCATCCTCTTAAATTGTAGATCGGCTGCCAGACACGCAGCAGATATAGCCGACCTCATTCTCGCACAAGATCTCGACTTGATTCTGCTTACTGAAACTTGGCTAAATGAATCCTCCTCTCCTATCATTGACATACTAGTACCTCCTAACTATGACATCATCAGATTGGATAGAGCTGATAAAACAGGCAGGGGCATCGCTTGTATACACAGGAGTAGTATATCTGTAAACAGATCACTTACCCCGGTATTACCATCCTGCGAATACATATGCCTCAACATCACTAGTAATGACAAACCACTCTGCTCCTTACACACGATATATCATCCACCAGGTAGCAACCTGGCCTGCATTGAACACGTCATGGACATGATATCAACAAACACCGGGCGCCAAAATATACAAATATTCTTAGGCGACTTCAATCTCCACTGGAACGACCACAAGGATGTAATGGTGAATAGCCTCAAAAACTTCTTAGAGGGCCTAGACCTTACTCAAATATGCAACAGCCCCACACACAACAAAGGCTCAATACTGGATATAATAATCTCAAAAAGAGATTGCACTCAGCTAGACTCGATCCAACCTTGTGACTGGTCAGATCATCATATCATCACCTTCTTTATCAAGGAAGTAGTGAAATTGAACCCGACGCAACCCACAAGACCTAAAGTCTGGAAAAGAGATACAAAAAAAATAAACCCTAACACCTTCCCATCGTCCAGTTACAACCTACTCCTGCCACCCACTGGATCGTCGGAAGTCCATGACCTTACCAATCACTACCTGAATACCATGACCAGTATAATAAATGAGGTGCCCCCCCTGCAACTAAAGAGAGCCTCCATAAAAGACTCCAAACCGTGGTTCAATGACACGCTCAACAATGACAGACGCTCCCTCCGAGCCTCGGAGCGCACCTGGAGGTCAACTCCCTCAGCCAGCCACCTAAATACACTAAGGCAAAAGAGAAACGCATACTTCAGAAAGATCAAGCGAACTAAAGCAGAATTATTCAGCCACCAACTAGACCAGGCTAGAAATCGTCCCAAAAAACTCTTCGAACTAATTAAAACCCAATGTAAGGACACCCCTCAACGTCCACAACACTTAGACTGCCTGCAACCCAACTGTGAAGATTTCTCTGCCTTCTTCACTCTGAAGACAGATAATATCAAGATGGACCTCATCAATGACCTAACCCTACACATGGGATCGCACACAAAGTCCTCCCCTGAAATACCAATTGCACTGTACCACTTCCCATCACAGCCTAACCCTAAAAACGACGCCAACTGGTCATCCTTCGCGACATATTCCGAAGAAGCCATAAGTAAAATACTTGGGGACATGAACCCTGCCAATCACTTTGCCGATCCTCTACCCGCAAATGCCGTTAAAGACCTAACACCATTACTTCTACCCCTCTGGACTAAGATCATAAACAGTTCACTTCAACAAGGCTGCATCCCGGATACCCTCAAGATGGGGCAGGTCTCACCCATTCTAAAGAAACCCACGGCGGACCCGACAGACCTAAACAACTATCGCCCTATCTCCAACATCCCTACACTAGCTAAACTCTTGGAAAAATGTGTACACCTCCAACTGACAAGGCATATTGACCACTTTGACTTGCTGAATAAATTCCAATCAGGATTCCGAGTAGGTTACAGTACTGAATCAGCCATGACACACATAATTGATGACGCGCTACAAATCCTGGATCAAAACGGAGCCTGCCTACTCATCCTGCTAGACTTATCCTCAGCTTTTGATACGGTCAAGCACGAGAACCTGCTGGATCTCCTGAAGCATAGAATGGGTTTATCAGGTGCAGTGTTAAACTGGTTTACCTCATTTCTCCAAAATCGAACACAACAATTCAAGGCCAACAACACCATGTCAAAACCCGTACCAGTTACACTAGGAGTACCGCAAGGGTCCTCTTTATCCCCGACTTTGTTTAACCTGTTCATGGAACCCCTCACCGAACTTCTTCAAGCATCTAACGTGCACTACCACATGTACGCGGATGACACGCAACTATACCTCAAGATCAACACTTTAGAAGACATCAAACTGCTCAACACAACGCTTGGGGACACTCAGATATGGTTGGCAAAAAACCATCTAAAATTAAATGCCCAAAAAAACGAATTCCTGCTTATAGCTCCACCCACCCAAGTCCCTGTAATGCAAGAGTGGATAAAACACCTGACGGCACTCAATGTTCAACCTACCATCGTTGACTCAGCTAAATCACTGGGAATAACTCTTGACAGTAGCCTCAATATGCAAAAACATATCAGCAATGCTACAAAGGGAGCTAACTACCAGATCAACACACTGAGGAAGCTGACACCTTTCCTACCAAGCAAGGACTTCAAGCAAGCAGTACAAGCATTAGTTATCCCCAGAGTGGATTACGGAAGCGTCTCTCTCTGCGGCCTTCCCAAAGCAACTACGGCACCACTAAGAGCCTCAATTAATGCTGCAGCGAGACTTATCACCGGCTCGAAAAGAAATGTACACATCTCACCAGATCTCAAATCACTGAACTGGCTTCCCCTGGAAGCCAGAATTCACTTGAAGATAGCGTGTATGACGCACAAAGCCATGCACCACAACGCACCTAGATATCTAACTCAGAAGCTGACTATCTCTGGTGGGCTCAGATCTTCCAGAAGTGCTATTACTAAAACCACAGCGATTCAACAAGAAAAAAACATACAACCGTACCTTCTCAGGAATGGCCCCAAGAATCTGGAATGCTTTACCAGTTGAAACCAGACTTAACCCCTCTACTGTCTCATTCAAAAAGGAAGTAAAATCAATCCTCATGGCCAAATTCACCTGAATATGGCCCAACGTTTTGTGACGAACTACCACAGCGCGGCCACTTCCCTGACTAGGTCAAGGGACCGGCTAAGCAATCTGGACATTCCATACTCCTGTTGCTTTTCGCATGAGGATAGCGTGCTGTTGTACCTAATCACCTTGCTTGTGTAACATGTTTTGTGTATTGATGCTTCAACTCGTCTTTTTGTTTATGTATAAAAACTTTAATTACTGTTAAGCGCTCTGATACCCGCAAGGGTCTTATCCGCGCTCTATAAAACTCTCAAAATAAAATAAATAAAAAATAAATAAACAGAGTACAAGGAAACTAAAAACAGAGTATACATTTTAGACAGAGTACCCAGTGTTCACTGTATCGCTAGTCCCGTGAGACTCAGACTACATGTACGATTATACCGCGGGGGTGACCGACATGTTGGCATCAGTGCCTGCATGCACTCTGTGGTATACTACAAGCCACAAAATGCAACAGAAAGGATTTTAGAAACTATCATTCTCACAGAATGAACATTTATACAAGAGACGATGAGGTGAAGAGAGGATGAGGTGAAGAGATAATGTGATGCTCTCTAAAACATTTAAAAAACATGTTAGGGTAAAAAAATCTAAATAAACCAAACAAAAGAGAACATGCAGTGTGTGGGTTGCTGCCTGTTCCCGCTGCAATACTAGCCGCGCTGTTTTTAAATAAATATTTGATGTTGTGTGCAGCCAAGATCGAGTTAACAATTACCGGCATATTCCCATAAAAATACATTATTAGCTTCTACCGTTTCAAGGACACAGGTCATGGCTATCATGATGAAGCAGCCAGAAAGGAAGATGATAAGGCACTTGGGGTAACTGAAGCACTCCATGTCCACCAGGTAGGTGAGCATGGTGAATAGCGTTGATGCACAGCACAGCACCGACTAGATGCCAAACCAAATGCGAGGAAAGCGCAACTCCTTGGCCGCAAAGTACATTAGGCCATGGGCACATCGGGGCTCGCAGGGGGCGCCCAGAAAGTGGTAGCCTACATAGGCGGGCACCCGCATTGCCGGTGGGCAGGTGAAGTGTTCAGCCATGCCCCTGCCCTGGAGCAGAGTAGTGAGCAGGGACACCTCATTTAGTTATGACTGGGATGGAGAGGTTGATGAGAGCACGTGCAGGAGTATTCAGATGAAGATTGGCGGCCTTGGATCTGGACCTCCCTGGCTCGGCCTCGGGTGAATTTACCATCTCCCTTGCCCCTCTCTTTGCCTGTCCGGCCCACCTCTGCCCATGTTGTGCATGTCCCACAGTGGCAGAACCGGCGCTGCTGCCCTCTGCACTGTCTAGCTCTGCTCATGTATTGCCTGTTCAGCACTGGTAGCGCTAGGGGCAGCCTGATGCTTCTCCGCGTGCTGCTCCTGCCACCCTCTGTTATGCCAGCCCAACAATTGCGGACCGAGTCCAAGAGAGGTACCAGCCAGCTCTGCCCGTGCCGCTTACTGTGGCTCCCGTGAGTCTGTACAGAAGGCAGAGAGGGGTGGTGCCTACCTGGGCGGCCAGGGCTCAGCCTGCTGCCTGGGGAGGCGTTCGACGGTCCCTGGAGGTGGCAGCCGCACGCAGACCCTAGGAGTGTGCATGGCAGCTGCAGCAGGTAACAACATCTCAATGCCTGGATGAGCGCACTGTGTGCCCCAGAACACCTGGGGCTGGCATCAGCCTCGAGACGCAGCCAGGCACGCGGGGCTGTTGACACCGGGGGCATTGCATTTAAGGATGTAAGGGCAGGGGGTTCTGCACGATGTTCTGCCCACTGTTTAAATGGCAACGAGGGTTGCCATTTAAACATAGCATTATTGTATAGTAATCTCGGCAGCTCTTGCCACTTTGCTGACATGCACAGAAGTAAGTTGCACGCACCTTTCTACTGCTCCGTAGTGCACCGACATGGCGATCCTGCAGCTGCTGGTGGTGGTGGTGAAAGCAGTTCACGTGATGCTGCCTTCCGTAAAGCCGGCCAGGAAGAGAGCAGCCATCGCGTGCGCGCACTTGTGATTAGTCCGCGTGCCAGAAGAAAGTGCATCGAGAAAAGGGGCCAGTCGCCTTGGAAGGATACAAATGACGACATAATCGTCATGAGGAGGGACTAACAAGCCTTAAACCAATTGGAAGGCTGCATTTACTGACCTAAGCCAATGACAAAGATGGGCGGAAAGTGGGCGGAGCTTCCCCCACTATAGTGTATACAGCATCTCTCCTCGAGACAGCGCGTGCGCTGCATAGGCGAGACCTAAAAATGAAAAAAGGAAACACCATGCTTCCTTTACAACAATGCTCTATGTTAACAACTGCAAAAGAATAAACAACTAACCAAATCTTTATCCTTTTTAAATATGATTTCTTGATACACCTGGCACTACTCTGCTGCTGGTGCCACTGCATATGTTGCATACATAATAACCGTAACCTTGCAATATTTCCTTACTAACATGTTTGTTGTGCACTGTTTTATACCAAATTATCTATGGGAAAATTCGAATCCGATCAAAATCCCTTCCACCCTGCTCCTAGCATGATATTGCCACACTATTAAAATCACTGTTTTAGAACATAAAATTTGAATGATAAGGTAGTTCACCTACACATTAAATAAGGTGGTATTCACATTCAATGGCAGTTTGAACAAAAGTATCTACGCTGCTACATTTTGCTGCATATGTGTTTTAGTTCACCAGTTATAATACACTCTTCAGCTATTACTTTTCATAACACTTTACTGTGAGAGTACAGCTTACTTCTGTTAATGCTGCCCGTCGTGCAGAAGGGGCGACTTCTAACTTATATTTTAACGCAGCACAAGATATTGATTCATTGTTGGATCTTATTCTTTGGTTTAGGGAGGGAGAGGCAGAGGGAGCTGCATGTTTGCAGCTCCCTCTACACAAAAGCAATGCCAACTCCTGCAGGAGGTGTGGACCCGGTAGGGACCGTGGAGACCTAGAGGCTTCCCCCACGGTCCCCAACATTATGGCCTTGAAGAACACAAGAAAGAGATTAGTATTGATGAGTTTGCAGAAAAAATTACAAAGTTTAACACAGTTTCATGTGAAACTCATTTGGATAAGTCTAGGTCTAGCTTCCACATGAAATAGAGTATTGAAATATTTACAAGAAATCAAATCCTTAGCACAGTATGAGCTAGAAAGTACTGATATTGTCAAAACTAATATGCTGGATACATACTATCCCAAAAGGGTCCACATCTGAAAACCTATGTCTGTATGAAATATTTCAGCATTGTAGGTTTAAAAAGAATGTTACAGAAAATATAAAAGAAGAAAAATATGCAGTAATTGGATATGATGGATGTTCAGTGAAATATGTCAATCTTATTCACCACAGTACACTGGGCGGGATATTCACAAGAACGTGTGATAACTACCACAAGAGTAGCGTAACACAACTTCCAATATCGCAGCCCATCACGGGAAAATAACCCTGTGTCAACGTAGAATTCACATCAAGGCAGTACCATGCGATAGTCCGCCGACACCACTGACAATGTCCACGATACAACCACCACCACAGAGATAAAAACACAAACAACAACACCAAAAAATACACGATGGGCCAAAGCGCGATGAGGAAATCAGCAATAAGCAGCGCCAGGCCTGCAACACACACCTGGCAGGCTGAAAAAATCACCATAAAGTAGAAAAAACACCCACACCCAAACTGACCTACACCCAAGCACCATGGAGGCAGCCGGAGCAGGCGCAGAGGATGAGCGCAACCCCACAAGCACCCAGGATGACCAGCCCGGGACATCGGGGACAGGGGAGGGCAAGGACAAGAAGACGAGGAAGACGAAGTTCAGTCCACAGGTGAACAGGATCATAGTCACGGAGGTGATGGTACTCCATCAACAACTCTTCATCATCTCCAACGTGTCATTGGGCATCAAAACTGCAATATGGTGGGACACCGTAGACAAGGTGAATGCCATCGGAGAGCACAAGCGGACAATGGACGACGTCAAGAGGCGATGGAATGACATCAAGCAGAAGAACAAGGAGAAGCTCTCCACCAACCAGAAGGCAGCAATGCAGACTGGATGTGGGGGCCCAGTGCCACAGCTCGAGCTGGATGACATGGAGGAGCTGATGTCGACAGTAATCAGTGTGGATACTGTGGCCGGAGTCAGGGGACTGGACACTGCTCTACAGGACACAACACAACCGCAACAGGGTGAGTGACCACCAGGTACTGGGGGGATTGGTGGAGATGGCCATGATGGCACACATGCACAATCAAGCAGGGCACAGTACACACCCACAATGACCCTGGCTCCTCGCACAGACCCACAGACTGTCACAATGTATAATGCCATGCTGTCAGAATGTCAACCTGTACCATGCGGCCACATACATGTGGACACATTGTAATACACCATCTCCCCTTCACATCGCAGGGGCATCGTCAACATCTCCTGCAAAGCAGTCCCAGCCACTCTTCACTGATGATGAGGAGGACAACACCAGCATTGATGCACAAGCCCTCCAAGACATCATTGACCTCATCCGCGACTAACCTCCAGGATCAGGTCAGTCCAGCTACATTGAGAAGACCCTACCCACCACCCAAACCACCCAGCAGGAGGCACCCACAGCCCCGGCACCCTCCCAAGTCCCCCAGGAACAACAAATGGCCTTCCAACGCAGTGTGCTGCAGACCCAGAGGGAGATGGCTGAGCAGGTGCGGGTGGGGTTCGAACTCATGGCTGCCAAACTGGACGCCATCCTTGGGTGTCTATGTCCACACCATGGTCTCCAACGAGCCCTGACTGACATCGCTGGCATGACACAGAGAGTAGAACAGCTGTCCTCTCAGAGTGGCTCCAGCGATACCAGACGTGAGCTAGCACAGATGCAGAGGCTCATGGAGGACATGGTGCGTATGGAGGTGGAAAGGATGGCAGCCACCGCTGCACATCATCGAAATGTCGCTGACATCTATCATGCCCTGCAGACCTCCATCATGGCATTGCTGCCACAAGGCGTGGCACTGATGAATGCTGCTGCCCCCACACCATCCACATCCCCTCCCCCTGGTGTGTCAGTGCCTCCCAGTGTGGCAGGCGTATCCACTCAGGCACCTGATGTGTCAGTGGCACACAGTGCTGCCCACAATCCCCCTCCGGCCCCTGATGTGTCAGTGACACACAGTGCCGCAGCCGGTACAGCAACACCCACAGGGGGGGCAGGGCACACATCAGGGGATGAGGACGTGGATGGGTTTGTGATCAGGAGGCACTAGCATACATTTCCACCACCTGGCCTGTTTCTGCTTGGTGCCGCACATGGCCTCATGACCTTCCACTGACCCCCGAGACACTTCGATGCACTCACCTTGGACAGCGACATGGACTGCCACATCCTGTTCAACGACCAATAACACGGCTGACAGACTGCGGACTGTACCCTTCCTCTTCCGCAGTACATGTCATCCCCGGATGGACTCTGGCTGGCCCTCCACGAGCCCACATTGTGTAGTGTGCTCGGTATTGCCCTGTACCGCTCCAGCTGCATAACTGCACTGGATGTGCAAATAAACATCCAGTGACGCACTGCTGTGTCATGTCTTACATCATTAAGGTATGGATGTGTGGATGAATGTGGGGACAGTGCCTTCCCTTGCGTCAATGATGTTCATCCTGTGGGATGCAAGTCAGAGGGTGTGGCATTGCATTTTGTGTACCTTGTCCCGTGAACACTACAACAGGGACACACGCATCAGTCACTTCCTTGTCTGGACATGGACTGGACCACGCCTGAGTCATTGTGGCAATCCCTGCATTGGATCGGTGTACGGCAGGCCCGACCACTCCGATGACACACCGAGGGGAGGCCATCATTGCTACCCATCGCAGGCATACTCGCTGGTGGTGTGCAGGTCACTGGTCTAGTCGTCAGCATGTCACAGCCACTCTGTGAGGGCAGGTTTGCACACACACCACACCCATCCGGCACAGGCAACACTGGCCATGTGACTCCGCCAACATAAGGGGCCGATGACGTCACATTCCCCTTTTCCAGTGGTGACTGGATGGCGGCCGCTCCACGCTTCTCATTCATAAAGGGCCCATGAGTTGTTGCGCACAGGGTTGGTGCATCTGAGGCCTGGTGCATGACACGGGCCTATCGCCATGTGGTGCTGACTGGGCTTGCACATGGTTAGTGGCACCCAAGGCCTTGCGGCCAGCACGGGCTTGCCACCACATGGTGCTGACTGGGGTTGCACAGGGTTGGTGGCACTCGAAGCATAAGCTGCTGAGTGGGTGTGCTGCCTGTGATGATGCCCTGTCCCGGAGGTCCGGACAGCTCAGGTTTTGTGTGCCCTGCTGGACCACAGTGTAGGCCAGAGCCAGCGGGCAGCGCGGGCCTACCACCACGTGGCGCCGCTTCCGCATTCTAAATATGGAACTGTATAAGATTAACGTTTGGTGTCATCATAGGGTGGGCGGGGTAACTAGGATTGATGCGTAGCACGGGAGAAGAGTAGATTAATGAGTTAGACAAACAAAGCGTAGTTACACTTCAGGTGGGCAGTAGCAAGGGATTGTGGGACATGTAGTCGATTAGTCTTCCGGTAAATATTACAAACAACAGATTTACAAGAGTGGGGTCAATTTGTGTGCCATAAGATTATCAGGGAGGTTACTTTTTGAGAAACAAATGTTGATGCTTTAAATGAATTATCAAAAACTGTTGAGGTACATGTAGGTGCTCGTCTAATACAGAGGGAGACATAGGGTTAACGAAGAAAGCTACGAAAAGGAGGAGGGTCATAATCGAGCACATGTGATAAAAACACAGATTCAGGGAAGCATGTAACACACGGAGGTTTGCGTTTGAACCGAGTGGCGTTCATGGAGGTTGATTCAGAAGGTAAAGGCTTGGGGTGATTAGGTTTGCTTTTGAAGGGGTGTTTTGCAACTGGATGGGGATATAAATTGAAGGGTTTGAATGTGGGGATTGTTTAGGTGGGTGTGGGCATCAATTTAGGGGTAACTCCAGAGTTACTTTTAGCGGGAAAACGTTAACGTATACAAGGTATAAGTAGTACAATTCAACACAGATATAGATGCGGTGTATTGATTTAAAGGCACGTTCTGATAATTATGTTTTTTAAATTGTAGAGTACCCCTGACGAAGGGCCGAATGGAGGCCCGAAATGCATTGGGTGATTTGGATCAATGAATGGGCAATACTTATGTACCGCGCTACAAAATAAGGCCAGGAATGGCATGTTTGCAGTTGACAAGGATTAAAATACATAAGATGTCTCTCATGTGACGAGAAATACTATGGATGAAATTGATTAAGCTTGAAGAAATTTGAATAAAAATCATGATGATGGTTACTTTGGCATCAGCGTTATGCTTCATGTATGCTGTGCGTCCGGTTGGGGTGAGACATCGCCCTTTTTCTGGCCGCTTCCGGCATCCCAGAGTTAGTGGCACCCATTGGGCTGAGCGGGTTGCAGTCTGCGATGGTGCCGGGTATACTGGTATGTCCTCTGCCATGGAGTAATCAAGACCCAGCACCAAACGTGAGACCTGTTGGCCTGCGGTGCGTGGCTGCATGGTGTGGAGGGTGCTATGTCCGCGGGCCCGGGCTTGTGGCTTGCAGCGGCACGTGGTGGGACCTCCCGTCTACGCGCCGGTGTCAGAAGGTGAGCAGTGAGGCCTGGGTGTGCATGGACGGGCATGCTCCAATGGGTGGCGGGAGGGGTTGGGGTGCCTCTGCCTGGGTGCATGGACGGGCAGGCAATGTTGTCTTGTGCAGGTGTGTGTACTGTGCAAGTCATGTATCTGGACTCTGTTTCAGCTGGCAGCTCTGACTCAGATGTGTGACCTGGTGAACTGCGATACATACCTGCACGTGGTTGGAGACACACCGGTGGCAGCAGGTGAGCAGTGTGGCCTGGATGCACAGGTGTGGCACTGTTTCTCTCTCCCCCTCTCTTCTTCTCTCTCTCCCCCTCTCTTCTTCTCTCTCTCTCTCCCTCCCTTCTTCTCTCTCTCTCCCCCTCTCTTCTCTCACTCTCTGCCCCACTCTTTCTCTCGCTCCCCTTCACTCTCTCTCTGTCCTTTGATGTGTGGAGGACACACCTTCTCATCATGATTTTTGTCTTGCAGGCTGGGACCTACAGATTGTCCCAAGGGGAGCGGCCATGTGTCTTCATTTTATTTCAGTGTTCATTTTAATAAATTTTCATTTGTTGATTAGAAAGTGAATGTGTGCTGCTCTTTTCTGTGTCAACACATGCATGTCACCAGTTGTGATTGTGCGACCTCAGGTGGAATATTTTGTGCATATTTAGGTGTAGCTGATGTGGCATGTCTATGGTCGGGGGGGTGCAAGGGAGGGGTGGTCCTGGGGTGGTGTTGGTGGGGGTTGTGGCCATCTTGGGTGTCCGGGCCACATGATGGGTGGCTCCATGGCATCTGTTGCCCTTCCGATGTGGCCCTGGGCTGGTCTCCCTTTTGTGGTGCAGGCTGCCGTCCGACTTTACACCAGGTCAGAGCAGGTGTAGATTTCCTGGTGCTAATGCGCCTTATCACCTGTTTTTTGTTTTTATTGCAGTTCTGTCTGGTCGTTGAGAATGTTGTGGTGTGATGTTGTCGCGGATTTTGGCACGGGAATGCCCACTCTGCATCTCATTAGCGATAGTTGCGCGGGTCCTCTGTGGCAATGTTTTTTTGCGACTGCTGTCGCGGGTAAACTGGTGCTGTGGGCTGTTAACACCAGCTTGTGAATGGGGCGATGGATTTATCGCAACTTTGGCTGCGATAAAGTGCCGTTGACTCGGCGATAGTTTCTTGTGAATATGCCCCTGGGTTGTGAAACTGCAGATAAGACAGAATGTTTCTATTTAGCACTTCTGCAACTGTTCAAGCCTTGGCATAGTGAAACAGAATTACTTGGGGACTTTGATTGCTGTGAAGATTATATTAATGCAACTAAAGACAGCATTCAGTGTACAGTTTTTCCAACTTACTTACAAATGTTAAATCATGACTGAAGAACCACTGGGACAGCCAGTTATTGTATATGAAGGAGCAATAGCCATGAATGAGGTAGAAACTGCAATGCAGCTAGCACAACAAGATATTATTCAGTTTGAATATATAGAGGAACAACTAAATATTGACCAAAGAAAAATATAAGTCAAAAACAGGTTGAACATGGTTTGCTCCATGAAAAAAATGAATGCCAATGTTCATCATTTCAACCCATTATATTGTACATTAGTGTTCAAGCTGGAACAGGAAACGTTTCTTAATTAAAGTTTTAACCAGTTATGTACACAAAACTACAGAATAACATTTATCTTGTGTAGTAACAGCTCCAACTGGATTAGCAGCACACAACATTAAAGGTATTGCTTTACATCAATTACTTATGCTACCTGTTGAACATGATAATAAATTGGAATATCAAAATTGGTAGAAGCTTGCTATCAAGCCTAAAGAGTACTGAAAAAACTAAAACTTGTAATCATTGATTTGGTGAGCATGTTGTCAATCTTAATGCTTGCATTTGCACACTTGCGAATGCAACAGATTTTAAAAACAGATTACGATGTTCTGTTTGGAGGAAAACATTTAATTGCATTTAGAGACCTACTACATATTATTCCCTTTAATATGACAACCTGTTTTAAAACACTACTCCATGATGACACAAGGAAAACTTTGGGAAATATTGGGAATATAAATATTTGGTTAAACTTTGAATATAAAGAACCTGTTAAGAATATGCGACAAGCAGGTGATGAAGATTATGGAAATATTCTTAAAGACATAATAATTGATATGTTGACAAAACATGGTAAACAAGCTTTAGAATGTCGGCTACTAAGGAACTTGTTTACATCTGAAAAACAGCAGCAGAAGTAATATACAATATGCTTGGAGAAAGTAAATCTATAGTTTGCCTAATGCCTACATGTTCTACATTTAATGAACAACTTCTCAAACTGGAAAAACAACAAACCCAGGAAATTAAAGCTATTGACATAATTGAACACCAGGGAGTAACAATTTTTCTTGCTGATAAACTATAGGTTAAATTGGATTCTTTAGAAATGTCTGTATCTAAAAATAGAGATAGAATGGAATTTTCAGACTAATTGGGCGTAGTGTTGTAAATTTTTTGCTGCTTGTAAAAGGCTTGTATGTTCGTAGAAAACAGTTTCCTCTATCTCTAGCTTATGTAGTAACTACTCATAAATCTTAAGGTTTACGTATGGACATTGCTTTTCTAAATATTGGAAGTATGGTGTTCAAAGAGGGAATGGCATATGTTGCATGGTCTCGAGTAAGAACATTGTCTGGTTTGTATTTGATTGATTTTGATGAGAAAAGGCTTAGTGCTGATGCAAATTGTGTAAGAGAGTACAATTGTTTAAGGGGACTTTATGCTCCCCATTTAGCTGAATATCCAATATATGAGAAATGTGTAGTGTGTCCAAAGTGGAAATATATCAAACATTCAACTGTGGTTGAAAATAAGAAAACAATTGAAGATAAAGTTGAAGGCATAAAGAAAAGAAAAGTGGAAAGTGATGATGACATTGTAGGATACCAGTTGGAAAACAGTTCAGGTATCAACTGTTATGCTAATGTGCTTCAGAATGTCGTGTTTCATTTACCACATCTTCATCATAAAAACATTGAAAATCATGAAAAAAGATTCTGTTCTGCACTACATCATTTATTTCAACAGTTGGTAAGTGACAGAAGTAAAATACACACTGCTTCTGTCATTTAACATCTTACTCTAAACATAGAACAAGATGCATAAGAATTTCTAATGCTCATACTTGGAGTATCAGAACAGAAAGGAATACATATTGGTAACTTATTTGGACTAAGTTACCAATGGGACCATAACTGTGAAGAGTGTTCATTTATTTCTAGCACTCAAATACAAGCAGAACAATTCCTATACTTAACAATACCTGACTGCAAATCAGTACCTTTTAATAAATTGATTAAAACAGAGAATCAGCATATAACATGTTCACATTGCAGATCAGAGATGTTGTCTCCATTACATTACATATAGAAAGATTTGGAAAATATGTCATTTTAATGTTACAACGTTGTAAAGCAAATGGAAGAAAATTGGAAACAAAAATTACAAATTTGAAAGGAAATCAAATATCTATTTCAGGAAGAACTTATACAACAGTGGCTATTATTTTCCATGATGGACCTACTAAAACATCTGGACACTATACTGTTTATTTAAAGTGTAACAAAGGATGGACGCATTGCAATGATGCCCACTTGGAATTCAAACCTAGATTGTCTTCTCAATTACCAAATTCGTATATGTTATTTCTCCAGCCAAAGTTTTGAGAACATCATTCGGCCTAATGGGGAAAATGTCAAATTTTTTATTTTTTAAATTGGTTTTATAATTAGTGTTTTCATTATTATTTTGCCTAATAGATATAATATTTTGTAAATTCTTTTTATAAGCAAACAGTTTATATATTTGTTGTCAATAGTATACCAGATGTAAATGAGATTGTATATGTTTTCAAAAGAGTTTGTGATAAAAAATAGAGTTAATGTAGATGAAAGAAGTGATTAACAAAGTGTAGATTGGAATAGGAAAATGCATAATACACATATTGATAATGATGTACTATGCTGATTTTTTTTTGTACAATGAATTTGATTGTTTTTCCTGCTGTTCAATGATGATGCTACATTCACATCACTGTGTATGGTGAAGTTATGTGAAATCTGAGAACAGCAAGAAAGGGAATCTGAAAATGTTATCTATTTATAAATTAATGTTATGTTCTCAAAAATTTAATATTATAATTTTTCTAATATATTATCATTAAATAATAGTTTTTCTTTTTCTTCTTTATAGCAAGTACAAGAATGAAAACTATTTTAATGCTGTTAGGATAACGCTACTCTAAAACAGATTTACTGAATCATGTATCTAATTTACTTGAAAGGTAAGAAAACAAAATACAATATTCATAATAAGCTGCAGAAATTTTTTAAATGTATGTATATGTTATTTATTTCTAAATAAATAATCTTCAACTTTTAAACTATTTGAAAAGTATCATCGTATTCCTGAGGAGCAGTATCACACTTACTTTCTGCAAAAGTGCATGCAACAATAAAAGTGCTATAAGAATAGTTGGCCTTTTATTTTGAGTTACTTTCTCCTGATTATTCAGGGCAGGTGGCTAGTGAACTATCTATTCAAGGACTTCTCTGACACCTACATAGGTAACAGATGTCTGCTTCTGCTACTGAATGCTCTAGTAGAACTGATAAGATTTGTGCACCTGTATGATAAGAAGGGCTCCCGGTTTTCCGTTTAAATAGATTGTTACATATGAATACAGACGGAAAACAAGTTTTGCTTTGTCTGTATTTATATTTAAAAATGGGAAAATAATACTAGCTGCCATGCTACAGTAGAGAGTTGCCTTGCCACGCCCTCTTCCTGATTCTAGGGCTCCTGCCTATAGTACCACAAAATGTTTTTGTTGATGCCCCAGACATTTCTGGAGCTCTGCTCCACCCCTCGATTGAGCTCTGCACCAGCTATTTCAAAACAAAAGTAAGTGTCATCGGGGAAGGGGAGGGCTGGAGTCAGTGGCGTATGCAGATTTGGGAGCGGCAAAAGCAGGATTTGAAGGTCAGCACCCCGTGGGGTGCCAAAGCCCAGCTACATCAGTGGAGTGTTTGCCAAGTTTGTGGCCGGACTGTAGAACTGTAAACTGTGTATGTGTGGCTGCAAGAACAATCCGACTATAAACTCAGCAAAGCCTTGCTATGCCACTGACTGAAGTGTTTGCAGAGTTTATGGCCGGACTGCATAGCCCATAACCATTTCTGTCTCTTCCTCCTTGCCTGGACAAGACAAGGACAGTGTCCACTTCTGCTGCCCCCCTCTTTTTTTCTCTTATTCCCTCTCTTTCTGTCCGCCCCTCCTCACTTGCAGAAAACCGTGATTGTTATCCAAAAAAAGAGGAAACACTTTTGCTGCAAATGTCTTTTTCTGACATTTTTCTACTCCAAAATGCAGCCTCAGGAGGAGAAAAAAAAGTTTTTAAAATACGAACAATAAATACATAACTAAACAAAACAAGACAGAGTAGTCGCAAAGTGGCCAGATTGATTTTATTCCCACCCAATCACATTAGCACCATCTTACGGAGTTTGCCAGTGAAGCGCTACTTTTCTTTTCATGTTGTTAGCTTTTCAAGCAAAAACACAAATTGATTTCTGAATAATCAGTGTAAAAGCTTTAAGTTGTATTCCATATGAGTGTTTGCTTTTTTCCAGGTACGTTGTTTCTTTTTTTCAGGCAGCATATTACTCTTGTCTAGAGCATAATTTGAAATGAGTTGTTTCCAGGTGTTTATAGCGGGGTACAATTGGGTTGTAGCTGAAGGCAGTGTGATTTTCTCTCAGGGGCAGTATGGTGTTCAGTGGGTAGAGGATGTGGTACTCTGCTGATGACAGAAACTGCAAGACTCTGAGACCACTGGCATGTGATAGCACTTTAAGTGTATTTGGGACATTCTGCAAATGGCAACGTTTTCAGATTAATGTATTGTGTTGACCAATAACACTGAGTGCATGTGTGCATTGTCAAATTAAATAAATGTGGAAAGATACTAGCTGTAGTGTCAACTTTTGTTTGTGGCAAAAATAAATGTGGATAAATACAGGCAGAAATGGCAAAAAAATAAATACCATAAAACCGGGAGCCTTAATGATAACGCACATAGTTTTTAAGTGAGGGTCATCAGATGCACAACACGTGTCAGAATACATGTAGAAGTAGACACAAACCTCAGTCATGATAGCACGCAAATATTCAAACTTGACAGAGTGCTCTTTCCATTTAAAGCAGACACCTAAATTAATGTGGCCTACTTTAAGTGTACCTTTCCACACACTCATTTGAACTATCATAAACACTAAGTCATCTGCCATCATATTTTAAAACTCACTTTTCTCTTGCAGCTTCATTATTCGCCGACAGCTTACAAACTTAGGCCTAGATAAATATGAAAGGCCAACTCTTCTCATGTCACTATTGTAAGTCTCACCATGTTTCTCAAGCTGTCAATGTGTGTGTCTGTGCCTCTTTGTGGTGACATGATACATAAAAAAAGGCCTACAAATGCCAGAATACCTCTGTTTCACACCACATCCTCTCTAAATGTGTGTACAAGAAAGTGAATGTATTACTTTCTCCTCATTATACAGGACGGTATTGAAAGTGTTTTTTATTGTATTTGAACATTTGACAGTTTTGAAGTTTGATGTATGTTCTCATTTGAACAAGTATTTTAACATATATCATAGAGTTAATAGGTCTAAGTTTTAAACAATAGAATCTACTGTATAGGGCACAACCCATGCACTCATACATTCATTCACACTCTACCTTTACACTTATGAATCACATAACGACTAGCTTTGCACTCATCCATTTACTCAGCCAGTACCTATGCACTCATCAGTTGACTCAAGCACTATCCATGCACTCATGCATTCACCCAAGGGGTACACTTGTACTCATCCAGTCATTCAGGAACTACCCATGCACTCATCCAATCACCCAGCCACTAACCATATACTCATCCAATCACTCAGGCACTAATTTTGCACTCAACCATTCACACAGCCACTACACACACACTGATTCATTCTCTCAGGCACTACCCATTTAATCATCCAATCACCCAGGGACTACCCATGCACTCATGCAATGACCCAGTCACTCCTGTTGCACTCATACATTCACTCAGGCTCTAGCCATGCACTCATCCAGTCACTCAGGCACTACCCATGCACTCATCCAATCACCCAGGCACTACCCATGTACTCATCCAATCACTCAGGTACTACCCTTGCACTGAACTATTCACTCAGGCACTACACATGTACTCATCCAATCACCCCGGCACTACCCATGCACTCATCCATTCACACAACATATACTTTCTCTTTTTTAAACCAGAAAAAGTGGTTCCATAAGAACCATTCTTTTAAAAAAAACTTATATATATATATATATTGTTTCTAATTTTCTCATAGTTTTTTTGTGTTTTTTGTTTTTGATATGGAAATGTAAACAAAAAAAGCACAAAGCAGTGTGTCTAATTTGGAGGAAAAAAAAATCAACAACAATGGTTTTTTAATGGTGTCCAACATGATTTGGTAAACCTGTTCCCCCACACTCAGAACTGTCACACATTTTGGGCAGAAAAGTCCCGCCTCTGCAAAATCAGGCAGCGTGGGGGGAATGTTCTCCAACCTGTTGACCTGCCATGATGTTCCTGGCAGAGCATCTTGGCCACATTCCTTCTCCTTCAGCCTAGCGAGTTCCACCTAAACAAGTCGGTTCTCATGCATAGTGTTGATGTGCTTATACATAGAAGATGTTCTGCATGAGTATTTCTTATCGGATCCACGTGAAAGCACCTTCTAGCAAATGTTGCAAGTCACCTTCTGGGCGTACACCTTTTTGTGCCCTTCAGGAATAGAGAAGAACTCCAAGACCACACTCTCCTTTTTCTTTATGGGTAGCTCCTCTACTTTGTCAAATAGATTCTGTTCATCTTCTTCTTGAAAATCAGCAGAAGTTGCAATTTTTGATTTTCTATCCAAAATTTAAAAAAACACCAAACCACCTGTGAAATAGCTTCTTCCAGAATGAGTTTGTCTGTTTCCAACCATACCCTAAAGTAGAAGGAAGAGGGTGGGGTCTACCTAGGTTAATGATGACAGGATGTTTAACCAATCAAATCTCTGTTTTTGTGTCACATGGGGTGCACGACCCCTATGTGGTGGCACCACGTACCCAACATGATTCCGCAACATCTTTTTATTTTACATTAGAACAATATTTGTTTGTATCTTATAATATTAATTTACAAATAATTGTACCTCTTCATTTAAAATAAAGTAAATGAATCTATATCTATATATAATATTATTGTGAAATAATCTTTAGATTCATGTCCCCTACGCGAGTCCGGAAGTACATGCGATCTACGTGGACATACCGCAACTCCTGAAATTAATTCTAAAAAACGTTTGAATAACTTGTTCTCATTAATATACAAGTTTCTATACTATCTTAGAAAAACTGTGACCTTTAACGTAAGCGTATTATTGTCTATATATATGTATTAATATCACAAATTAAAAAGATAGTAAGTCGCGTCCGGATTGCGATTCCGCACTTACATCATATTTTAAACTAAAATATTAAAGTAATATTCAATTCTAAATTGCGCACTATCATAAATATCACTTTTAGAAATCACGCTGGAGCCGTGATTCCTACACGATCCCAGAAGTAAGGCCTGGTATTGTACAGGATGGTTTTGCGAACCCACAAAATACATACATTTTGTTTTCAAATTGCTTTAAGCATAACTGCATGTTCATTTTATTACTCTGATTGTAACCTACTACCGTTAAGATGTACATAAAGTATTCATTTCACTACATGTTACACTTGTAAATATAAAACTGGGGTCCTGCACAAAACGCTAAAGACTGCATCCGGTATGCGACTCCATTTTTATAATTTTCAAAAAAGCATTTTGATACATATATACATATATATAAATATGTATATATTTTTATATAAATCTACAAAAAAATTAATTCATAAAAAATATGTGTATATATATACATATTACCTACTGGCGGTCGCTAGTAGGTAGTTATAGTTAGGACCTATTATCCATAGGAAATCCGCAACATTCTATTTGGAATAACTTTGGCCCCGGTTGTCGAATCTTCACAAAATTTTCAAAACTGGTGGGGCTCTCCGGTCCGCTCCTATCCTGAAGGTCTCAGGGTGATTCATCAAGCAGGGGCCGAGAAAAAAGGGGGTTCCAAAACGTGTTTTCCCCATGCAATTTTCCATAGGAACCTTTAATCGCAGCTACAGCCCGAACTGCTGAACGGAATTTCACAAAATTTGGCAAAGAGGTAGCCCTTGGTTCAGAGTCGTGCCTTTTGGTTAAATGGTGTAAATCCGTTTAGTAGTTCCTAAGAAAATCAAAAGTAAAATCACATATATATCTGGGCGGAGCTTAACCACACATCTCATCGTGAGATCTGATTGGCTGTCAGCACTTCATCCAATAAGTGTTGGCAGCCATCTTGGGACCAATATACATGATAGCACCTCATTAAAAAAACACTGCAGTTAATAGAAGGTTTTAAGACTTTAGTTACATTATAAATCATTTGTTGATGGTACCATACTCATTTTAGTAATTGTGGTGTGTTCTAAGGTGATATTACCATGTGAAAAAGCAAACCGCTGGGATATCATGAATCATGTTTGAGAGAAAACTATTTTCTCATGCTTTTCCCACAGAGGTTTGGAAGGTGATCTATAAGCTAAACTGAGAGCATATTTTCTGTAAATTCACATTATCTTTCTCAGTCATGTGAGAATGAAGTCTGCCATTCTCAGTAAAACATGTACATCCAACAAGGACAGAGACTGTCAGTTGATTCCTTTGTGTTCTACTGCAGCTTCCCAGAGTGTTCTAAAGAACAACTAGAGCACTAGCAGTCCTACTTATGACAAACATATTGCACAGTGCACACCTGAAGCCATCTTGATTAGAATAAAGTGGTAACTCTTAAAACATTTAATTTAAAAAGGAACAAAATGGGGGGGGTTCATTTTGTCATAGAAGTTATCGTTAGTGCTGTAGAAAAAAAATTAGGACATGTTTCAAGTGTGATCTCAAATGTCTTCCTGTTATATTTCAACAGGAGCAGCCTGTCAGTTGATGCCTTTGTGTTCTACTGCAGCTTCCCAGAGTGTTCTAAAGAACAACTAGAGCGCTAACAGTCTTACTAATGACAAAATTATGGCACACCTGAAGCCATCTTGATTTAAATAAACTGATAACTCTTAAAACATTTAATATAAAAAGGAACAAAATGAGGGGGTTCATGTTATCATAGAAATTATGGTTAGTGCTGCAGAAAGAAAAATTAGGACATGTTTTAAGTAAGATCTCAAATATCTTCCTGTTATATTTCAACAGGAGCCGCCTGTCAGTTGATGCCTTTGTGTTCTACTGCAGCTTCCCAGAGTGTTCTAAAGAACAACTAGAGCGCTAACAGTCTTACTTATGACAAAATTATGGCACATCTGAAGCCATCTTGATTAGGGGTGGGCGGAATTTGCGAAATCCACTTTCGCAAATTATCGCGAAAATGTTTAAAATTATCGCAAACAAGCGGAAATATCGCGAAGATGCAGATTTTTTTTTCCCGCATGTTCACGAGATTTTCTGCATGGTTGCGGGTCGCCAACTTACCCATGTGGTTGCTCGCGGGCGCGGCCATCTTGTTTTGAGTTGTCTCCGGTGCATGATCACGAGAAGAAAGACGTGATCGCGCGACGCATGGCGTCACTGCGGGCGCGAACTGTCGCTAGACAGCGCAAATGGCTAAAAACAATCCAACATCTCATGGAGAACGCGACCGGATCAAGAAAACTTGTCGGCGAATGCAGGGATTCAGGTAAGGCAATCGCGCGCGAGAATGTATTATTTTACAGCGCGAGCAAGAAACAAATTATCGCCAAGCTGCGGAAAGCGTAAATTTTGACATTTTCGCGCTCTCCGCGGAACGCGAAAATGTCAAATTATCGCAATTTCCGCGAACGGAACAAAATTTTTGCCCAGGCCTAATCTTGATTGGAATAAACTGGTAACTCTTAAAACATTTAAATTAAAAAGGAACAAAATGAGGGGGTTCATTTTGTCATAGAAATTATAGTTAGAGCTGTAGAAAGAAAAATTAGGACGTTTTAAGTGAGATCTCGAATATCTTCCTGTTATATTTCAACAGGAGCAGCCTGTCAGTTGATGCCTTTGTGTTCTACTGCAGCTTCCCAGAGTGTTCTAAAGAACAACTAGAGAGCTAACAGTTTTACTTATGACAGAATTATGGCACACCTGAAGCCATCTTGATTGGAATCGACTGGTAACACTTAAAACATTTAATTTAAAAAGGAACAAAATGAGGGGGTTCCTTTTTCCATAGAAATTATGGTTAGTGCTGCAGAAAGAAAATTTAGGGTATGTTGTAAGTGAGATCTCAAATCCTCTTCCATTTCATTAGAAAATTCTGACATGCAGACTGAAGCAATCACTTTCAATACCAGCAACAGATTTCCAGTTAAATCCCTGGTGAGCAGTAGCTTTACTACAGTGATCAAATGAACTAGAGTGCTAACAATCTGAATTTATGGAAAACGTGTGACACATCTAAATACCTTCTTGATGGAATCAAAGTAAAAAACTGAAAGCATTTCCTACTGAGGAGACTGCAGTAAATGGACAGATTAGGAAACTTCATAGCAATGTAGCACAAATATCACCCAGATGTAGCCCACATATAGCCCAATGACAAAAGTGTGCAAAACACTTTTCATTTTTAGTTTTTCTGCAGTTTCATATAGTACAGACTGGTCAGGTATTGGAGCGTTACATCTTACTTGGACCCCTTATTGCGTATTTTACATGAAGTACATGAGATTGATCTTGCAAAACATTGAACTTTACGATTCTGTTAAGCTGAAGTTTCTCTGAACCGTGCTTTGTAACACCCGTTTTTACCTACTGGTTTTAATTATTCTCACTGTATTGTATTAGGAAAGAGTATTTACTGTTTTATGTACACTTTTATGATCTATGTTTCTAAATCAGATGGAATAAAGTTTAATGAATTCTATGGCAGGACGGAGGCGAGGATTATGCATATCTTTCCTCACTTTATTTGCATAGCAGTTCAAAGAAAACGTAACACAACATTCATTCAACAAAAGACTACACAACCCATGAACCATTAGGGGGGTAGTCTCCAAGGCAACTATAGTCCAATCATATCACAGTACATCGTATATAATATCGTGACGTCCCTTCCGCTTCCTATTTCTTCACTGCTCGTCAGTTAAGTGCATTCCTTCCATTTTTGGCTTAATCTGTCGTTGTTGCTGTTTGTATAGCGGTTTCTTGTGCACGTTATTAGCATTATTGTCTCGGTATTGTTTCATATTCCCTGTGCAGCAGGCTTTTACCCAAGAGCGTTCTCTTCCTCGCAGTTTCTCCCGCTGTGCGCTGTGCGCTCTGTGCGCGGTGAGATCCTGTCAGGTGCGTCTGGTCCGAGCGAGGCAGCTCCGTCGAGCGCTCCCGCTGGTCTTTACGCGTGTTTGTGAATCCGGTCACTCCTTTGGTGTCTGCTTGATTCCAGACCAACCCTTGACAAATTTTGACATCGCTACGTGGTGATTTCCCCACACGGCCACGTTAGTGACCAGCGCCACCTGGTGGTGGTAATTGGTATTGCGCCTCAGTCTATTCTTATAACAGCTTCGGGGAAAGCCCAGCTGTTGGAGCACCTGCGAGGGGGCTGCCTTAAGGATTTAAAGGCCATTTGTTCTGTGCTCACACCCTCTGCTATCATGTCATCTCCATAAGACCATTTTTACTCCTCCTACCAGGAAGTGGAGGAGGAATGGCCCCCCAACTTCTCCCTCCAGCAGTGGACCAAGCCCACTCTCTGGCTATTTCTAGGGCGCTGGCTCCTCTTAGGGATCAGGTTGATAAGCTGGCGAAAAGCATCCCTGGGGTGTTCAGTGACCCAGATATGGTGGTGGCGGGTCCCAGTAGCTCCCAGATGGGGAATAAAAGGGCCGTTAAGCATACCGCGGGGCACTTGGAAGGATTTGATAAACTTACGGAGACCTTCCTCAAGAGTGCGCGAACGCTAAAACATGCACCCTGCCGGGAGGAGGAGGAGTCTGGAGAAAATTGCGACGCTGTCACCACTATTGTAGACCCCGACGGCCGGTTTCCCTTAGAGGGAGAGGGTGTATTGGAGGACGATTTCTCCTCTGATGAGCATAAGGACTCGGGGCGTGCCTGGCATCCAGAGTCCCACTCCTCTCAGTCCCAGGTTGGGGACGGGGTCCACTCGGACATGTTCGAGCCTACCCAAATTTACCATCCGAGGTCGGCAGAGTGGACTCCTGACACCAAAGTGGCAGAGTATGTGGTAGGGAAAATCCATCAACCCCTTGAAAGGGAGGTCAGGAATAGGATGAGGCGAGAATGCCCCAGGCCCTCACTGAAGGGGAAGGTGGCACACACGCCTGAAATTGATGAGAAACTATGTACCCTTTTCTCCAAGTATATGAGGAATCCCAAGAAAGGAATTTATAGGTCTTGGATGTGGTAGGGCCCTTGACCAAATTATTCAATTGGCGGAGCATTCAAAAGAGTCAGGATCCCCTTTGTCCATGGATATTGTGGCTGGTTGGGCTCACTACCGTAAACCCTAAAACACTACCCCCTCCACTACCCAAACACCACTGCACTACCCTAAACCCAAAAACACTACCCCTAGCACAACACCCTACACTACCCAAACATAACTGCACTACTCTAAACCCTAAAACACTACCACCAGCATGACTCCCTAC
This sequence comes from Triturus cristatus, assembly GCF_964204655.1. Taxonomy (NCBI): domain Eukaryota; kingdom Metazoa; phylum Chordata; class Amphibia; order Caudata; family Salamandridae; genus Triturus; species Triturus cristatus. Next base: position 319,416,323 of record NC_140593.1, on the reverse strand, counting down.
ACTACCCAAACACCACTGCACTACCCTAAACCCTAAATCTACCCCCAGCTAAACCCCTACAGTACACAAACACCACTGCACTACCCTAAACCCTAAACCACTACATCCAGCATGACCCCCTTCACTACACAAACACCACTGCACTGCCTTACACCCTAAAACACTACCCCAGCATGACCCCCTACACTACACAAACACCACTGCACTACCCTAAACAGTAAATCTACCCCCAGCATGACCCCCTACACTACACAAACACCACTGCACTACCCTAAACCCTAAAACACCACCCCCAGTATGACCCCCTTCACTACCTAAACACAACTGCACTACCCTAAACCCTAAAACACTACCCCCAGCACGACCCCCTTCACTACCCAAACACCACTGCACTGACTTAAACTCTAAAACACTACCCCAGCACGACCCCCTACACTACACAAACACCACTGCACTACCCTAAACACTAAATCTACCCCAGCATGACCCCCTACACTACACAAACACCACTGCACGACCCTAAACCCTAAAACACTACCCGCAGCACAACCCCCTACACTACAGAAACACCACTGCACTACCCTAAACCCTAAAACACTACCCCAGCATGACTCCCTACACTACCCAAACACCACTGCACTACCCTAAAGCCTACATCTACCCCTAGCATGACCCCGTACACCACTCAAACACCACTGCACTACTCTAAACCCTAACACACTATGCCAGCATGACCCCCTACACTACCCATACACCACTACACTACCCTAAACCCTAAAACACTACCCCCAGCACGACCCCTGCACTACTGCACTACCCTAAACCCTAAAACACTGCCCCAGCACAAATCCCTTTACTCCCCAAACACCACTGCACTACCCTAAACCCTAAAACACTACCCCCAGCACGACCCCTACACTACCCAAACACCACTGCACTACCCTAAACCCTGGGGAAATAAAACCACCCCATGCCCAATCCCCCTTACCTCTAACTCCTCGTGGTTCCTCTCTCCTCGTGGTTCCTGCTTCATGTCGTATCTGAGGGGCGGTGCACGTCGTTGTGAGGAAATGGAACAGCCTCTGTTTTCTTACAACAACGTAGATCGTCTACATGTTTTTTAGAACGCATGGTCATTTACCATACATACCTTTACAACAAAATGTGTTGTAAAGGCATGCGTGGTAAATGACCATGCGTTCTAAAAAAATGTGTAGTAATGACTTCGCGGTGTACAACGCATGCGTGTGCGTGGTAAGGCATGCGTTGTAATGGTATCGAGAAGTAGAAAAGTCATTGTAACGGCTGTTTACTGATCGAAGCTGGCCCCTGTTCTTCAGTGAGACGTTTATTTGATTAATTAGGAGGAAGGAATGTGTTTTTTACCGAAAAGTGCATTCCCAGCTGTTGTATTGTGAAAGTGTCCGCGTGGCCTGGTTTAACTTCCAGTGAGAAAGTGGAGGAGTCTGTTTGGATCTAAAGGAGTTCTGTTGTTGGACAGGGCCGGTGCGACACGTCATCAGAAAACATAGCTAATGGAAAGCATTCTCCCTGAGGTGTGGAGCAGTGCCATGAGAGGTCAACGAGTGTGCTTCCCACCGCAGTATGACCGTACCGCATGACCCATGTGCCTCCTCCAGGGTACGGGAGGCAGAAGCGGCATCGCAGGTCCTCTTGAAGACCGTTGTAGCACTAATTCTATATTTTGGTGCTAGGGCATTTTAACTTTGTTCCTGCCAGATACAAAGAGAAGATCCTGTGTTATTCAGTGCCCTTGTTACCTTTTTTGTGGGTTGTGGTGCTTGTCACTTCTCTGCCCCGCCAGTGCACACGACTGGGCACCCCACCTTGTGTGCCATCTGCAGGGCCTCTGCCCTCGGATCACTGGTTTCGGTTTCTGGAGCGGCAACATAAACAGTTGCTCCCAAAGGACTAGCCTGAACACTTAGGTGAATATCCCCTGCACCAGCATTCCACGGAAATTCTTTCCTAGCTCTCCCACGTTGACAAGGACGTCATAATAGCACTGCTCCACTCGCGACACCGTATGATGTCATCGGAGCCATAAGAGGACCTCGTCGGCGTGCTGACATCAGTTCCACACATTTTTTCTGTGCCACCGAGGCAAACAGGCGGACCGAGACATTTTCACATGTATACATAGTATAATAAATATATATATATTCTTTGAAAAAAACATAGGTTTCAGGCACGTTATAGTTAGAAATTAGCATTTAAAAAACCTTGGAAATTCACTGAAAAAACCATAGGTTTCAGGGGCGTTATAGTTAGTTGAATATTTCACTTGCGTAAAACCATAGAAATTCCCCCGTTATAGTTAGTTCAGCTAACTATAACTCGCGCGCCCGCAATACACTGCTGATGACGTCACATATTACATCACTCATGACATGGTCAGTGACATCACTCATGACATCACTGATGACATCTCAAATGACATCACTGATGAGAGAGAAAAAATGAAAAGTGAAATCACGAAATGGTGGGAGCACAAGTCTCTCAACAAATATGAGGAAGTTGGACGAGTCCCTAGGGGGCTCAGGATTCTATTGGCGCCAAGCTTTGAGGATCCAAATCCTTCCATGTTGAGAGAGTGGGGGGAAAGCAACTTGACGGCATCTATGAACCTAGTGAGAATTCTGATCAAATATGCACTAATAGATTGTCAAATTCTGCTGGAAGAAATAGATAAAATCAATGAAGAACTTGTGAAAGTGGTCCATTCTGAGCAAAAAGATTTAATTATCAAAACGCAAAAAGAAATAAGTGAAAGAGTGCGCAAACATGAGGATAGAGTCAAAATCCGTAAAGTACATACGTTTGCCAGGAACCAAACGGATTATGAGCAAGAGCAAATCTTTACTTTTTCACGCAAATTCGAGCACGCAAAAAAGCTCAAATTAAATGGCAAAAATGTCACCAACAAACCACCACAACAGCAAGACAACGTCGAAGTCACAGTGGAAACTGAAGGTGACATGACATCACTAACAAGTGCATCTGGGTCTGATTTCAGTAGCAATGAAGGTTTGAATTCTAATTTAGTACTTGATCTGGGTGAAGAAATTGATTTTTTAGTAGAGGACCGGAGACAAACGCTCCGCCCCAGAACCCGGAACAACACAACAGAAAAAGGAGGAATGAGAGGAGAAGAGCAAGGAGAAAAAAGCACAAACAGCAAAACGCAACAAAAGAAAAAATTCTGGTACAGGAAGAAGCGGTAGAAGATTTAACTGTCATAAACCTGTCAGATGTCACTCTCACAGCAGCAGAGAAACAGCTCCTCTCTTTGGGACTCAGTTTTTGTCCAGAAAGTACATTCAATTATCCCAGCACAAGGGCAGATATTTTTTGCTTCATTCGCAAGTTGAAATTAAAGAATTTTATTTACATCAAAGCGGGCAGCGCCAATCCTAATGAACCAATGGAACAACATAATGACGAGATCACAAATCCAGCAGTTCAAGCTGCAGATGCTAAAATGTTTTTAACGTTACATGAGTTGGGAACAGCATCCAGCATTTCATCACAAACAAGTGACGCAGATGAAATCAGCACACAGAATCGCCTACAGAGAATTAATATATGCCAAAAGGGAGCAGGAGAGAGTCTGTTCAAACCAAGAAGCACCTACATCCCTATGATGCCAAAAGATGCCATAGATATTTTTCATGAGCGCGTAAAGGAGGAGTTAAAGAAATTGAATAAGAAAGTAATGAAGCAACGTCATCAGTATAAATCTTACAATGAATTGCAAAATGGAAACCTAATGAAGAAGCTCAGCGACAACCAAGAAATAATAATCAATAAATCCGACAAGGGTGGGAATATTGTTTTATGGCCGAAAAACGAATACATTACAGAAGCAATGAAACAATTGAACAATGCTAAAAGCTATAAAAGATCCAATGGGACGGAATATAAGAAAGCTAAGGAAGAGTTGAAAAAACTATTGACCAAATACAAAAGAGAAGGTTTAATATCCTCTACAGAATTCAACTTCCTTCACACAGAGAATCCAGTGATCCCAATTTTCTATCTAATTCCAAAAGTACACAAGATGATCTCCCCAACACCGGGAAGACCAATCATTTCGGCAATAAACAGTGTGAGTGAACATATTTCCCAATATATTGATTATTACCTGCAAGGTTTTGTAAAGAATCTTCCCAGTTATGTTAAAGATACTGGTGATTTCTTGAACAAATTGAACACTGTGCAATGGCAGGATGGTTGGTGTCTCATAACATTGGACATTGAGTCGCTATACACCAGCATCAATCATAAAACAGGACTCAAAGCCATTCAGTACTTTGTAGAAAAAAGATCATGTCAATACTGTGGTCACAACAAACTGATATGAGAATTGATTGATTGGTGTTTGAACAACAATTTCTTTATGTTCGGCAAAGAAATTTGGAGACGAATGAGGGGCGTGGGATCCTGCTTCTCCCCCAGTTATGCCTGCTTGCATGTTGGTTGGTGGGAGGAGCAGGTCTTGAAATTTACTCCAAATATTAATTTTGTTCGTCATTGGTTACGATTTATCGATGATGTTTTCTGTGTGTGGGATGGAGATGAATTCAGTGCACAGGAATTTGTGAGGTCTCTTAATAACAACACAAGGAACCACATCTTTACATCCAATATAAGCAAAGTGCAAATAGACTTTTTGGATGTACAAGTTTCAGTGGTTAATCACACATTACAAACATCTTTATTCAGGAAAGCCACTGCTGGCAATAGTATTTTACATGCAAGCAGTCGACACCCAAGACACCTCATTGAAAGCATCCCATATGGTGAGCTATTGAGATTAAAACAAATTTGTAGTTCACCAACAGAATTTGAAAGATGCTCTAAAGAAATGGTAGGACGTCTGAAGAAAAAAGAGGATACAGCACTTTAGTTCTTTCCAAGGCACTCAATAAAGCACTTGATCGATCTAGAGAGTCTAGAGAGAACTAGAGAGTCTTTATTGCTACCCAATAGTCAAACTGAGAACAACGATGAGATGATTCCCCGCCTCATTACAACATTTAGCAAACAGGAGAAACAAATCAAGTCAATCATCAGAAACAATTGGCCTATTGTTCTCACTGATGGTGTACTGGGCAGTAAACTGCCTGAAATGCCTACCATCGCTTACAGAAAAGCCAGATCCATGCAAAGTTAATTGGTTAAAATGAGTCCAGAACTAGGCACAGGCAGCACATGGCTGAAATCAAAAGAAGGTTTCTACAAGTGCACATCTTGCCGAGCGTGCAAGCTTGGCATTAATACAACCCAGTATAGCACTCCATTTTCAGACAAAAGTGTAACTATCAAAGGAAATTTTAACTGCAGAACTGAGTATGCGGTTTATGTTCTGACGTGCACCTGTGGCTTGCGTTATGTGGGTAGCACTAGGCTACAGGTGCACGTCAGAATTTTGCAGCATCTCTGGGCGATCGTAAATAATGACAATGTATATCCCGTCGCGAGGCATTTCAAAACTATACATGGTGGCGAATTGCGATGCCTCTCTTAGGAGGGGTGGGAATAGAGATAAACTTTTAAGGAAATTGGAGACACGCTATATTTTAGAACTTGACAGTAAAAGTCCCAATGGGTTGAACACAACTGAAGAGTTGCATAATTTTCTTTGAACATGTGCCACCCATGCAGTGTCTAGGGTACAAACAATTTAATCGCATCACTATATAAAATTTACAAAATTTATGTGATTTGAATCAGTCTCAAAGTATTGGGCTTTTCTTAGATTATAGATCTATAGTAGATCTAAATAGGAATACTCATTATGGATTGTATGATTTCGCTGACAGTTGATTGACTCACATATTTATGTGTAATTTTTAGTAAATTTCCGATGCATTGTCTGATGCTGTTCAACATATGACCAACTTGTAACAGCACAATATGGCAGTTTTCTATTTTTGTTATATTATTTGCTTACATTGAGGTGTTTTTCTATAATAATATAGGACTATCGGTTTTATATTTGGTATTTATTTATTTATGAGCACAATGTGATGTATAGGTTGCAGTGCAAAGCACTTATAGCACTTTTATATTAACCATTTTTTGCACATAGAGACTTCATATGAACAGTTTAAGTAGAGATATATGTCTATTGATTAAGGTTGGAGACAAAGGCAAACGGATAAACAATATATTTTCAGCTTTGCATTTAAGCAGATTATGACAGGATTCATTCGACATTGAATTCATAATAGGTTCCTAAGTGGATTGATTGAAGGTCTTTTGGCCCTTATTTGCAGAAATTTGCACAAATAACTCAATTTTGCACAAATGGCTTTATTTTGCACAAATTATCTGTTTACATATTGACGATTAATATTTATATTGTCATTGCAGGGTTTTAACATCTCTTCCACATACAATTTGAACATTGAAGTTATATAATGTCTTTTATTCAAATTTTATGGAACATGAAATTTTATTCATATTTAGATTTTTATTTATTTATTTATTTATGTATACAATTATAATGCAGTATATTTGCCATTTCCCAACCCCAAGCGTTCATGCTGGGCACAATTACTTTTGTAACCATCAGTGCAAGGTATGTTGTAATCAGTGACTCGTATTTCAAAATTGAAGGTTTTTCTCTATGTCCATTTTGGTCATCATGTGACTCACAGAAGGGTTGGACACTAAGCATTAGATAAACAATGGCAGACGCTGTTTTCTTTATGTGAGCAAGGGTACAGCATGCTTGAAATGCGTCAACAGAGGGAAAGGCTTCAAGAATAAAAGCATCTACCTGCCTGAGCCGTTGGGTCCGTTTCTCTCATTTTGCCTGCATGGAAGTAGTGAGAGTTTGCTTCATGATATATATATATTACCTACTGGCGGTCGCCAGTAGGTAGTTATAGTTAGGACCCCTTTTCCATAGGAAATCCGCAACATTCTATTTTGAATAACTTTGGCGCCGGTCGATGAATCCTCGCGAATTTCTCAAAATAGGTGGGGCGCTACGCTCCGCTCCTACCCTGAAAGTCTCGGGGGGATCCGTCAAGCGGGGGCTGAGATAAAAGGGGGGTCCCAAAACGCGTTTTTCCCATGCATTTTTCCATAGGACCTTTAGAACGAGCTACAGCCCGAACGGCTGAACAGAATTACTCGAAATTTGGCAGAGAGGTAGTCCCTAGGTCAAGGAAGTGCCTTTTGTAGGTTTGGTGTAAATCTGTTCAGTAGATTCTGAGAAAATAGCCTTTAAATCAATATATATATCTGAGCCCGCTTACGGTACGCTTACGGTACGCTTACCGTAAGCGTACGGTGGCGTGCGCGAGCGCGATTCTGATTGGCTCTTAGATCTTAGTAAACATTCGAATCGGCCGAAACCAGGAAGCGGCGGCCGCCATTTTGTGTATTTCACTCTGAAAAAAAAGAGTGAAAACAAGAAAAGGGGGCAATGAGGAGAGTTACAGACCCCCTAACATTTGTAAGGGGGTCAAAGAAGGACAGAAAAGTACAAAAAAAACATTTATTGATTTTTAAAAAAATCACGGGGTACGCGTACGGTAAGCTTACGGTAAGCGTACGGTAAAAAAAAAATACAAAAATGAAATGAAATGCAGATTTAAGTGTTTAGATATTAGGGGGCTCTAAAAAGAGCCGTTGTGTTTATGAAGTGATTTTTAAGTGGTACCTACAAGTAAGTACCGATGCAGAGTCTAAGGTTCAAGAGGAAGACTCTGTTCCCTTCATCAGTGAAGTGCACACCATCTCCTCTATAAATGTCTTGCATGTCGTAACGCAAGTTGTTGTGGTAAATGGCACCCATACCATAGTCACGGAGGAAAGCAGAAACAGATTTGTTGACGTGCTTTCTTGCTTTGTCAATCTGTGGACAGAAATGATTGGACCAGTTCCATTTTTGCCTTTGGCATATGTTGGAAAACACAAAGGCAGTTTTAGGGAAAAGTGAAAACAGTTGTGCAAAGGTGTCCTTCATAAGCATTTCCAGACCTACCCCAGTCAAAGTGCCTAGGTCATTGCCACCACAGTGCACTATTATGAGGTCAGGGTGTTGGATTTGTATGAAGGATTTCACCAATGGCATCAATTGGTGCCACTTTAACCCTCTCTGACCAATCCATTTAATGTCTACATTTGGCAAAGCAAGGTCTCTCACCATATCTGTTTTCTCTGCAAACTTATCACTCCAGAAGACATAGCTGTGCCCTACAATCCACACTGTGAACATCTTCAAAGGAGAACTGGATGCACTCAGGAGGTGTCTTTCAGTAGAATGGCAATATGAAAAGAAAGACAGTTTGGAAATGGAGGCATACATATTTAAAAAAAAAAAAAAAGAACTGATTGGCTGTTTCATACCATTCTAGAATAAAAACTAGGCTGTATGTGTAAATTAATAGAAGCATGTTTTGTATTGGTACAGAAAAATGTGTCACCAAAGAACAGTACTATGGATTTGCTGTTAGGTTTGAAAAGTCAAGCACTCTTGCTCTGTGGAATTGAAACATTGTTTGGCGAACTTCTGACCTAACTCAACACAGCAGTGTTCCATGAGCTGTTGCTATGGTAGCAGGCAGAAGTCAAGTTGGGGGAAGGGTACTAGGCAGAAGTCAAGTTGGGGGAAGGGTACTTTTGGAAAAGGGTTGGTTTTCAACCAATAGAAATGTGTGATTACATTTGAAAAAAAGGGGGAAGCACTGAGATTTGAAACTTACATGTATATGTGTGGAAAAATAGAGGGAAAGTTTGCCATTATCTGGTTCTGCTGAGAGGAGAGAGGTGAACACAACAGAGATCCTGGCTCTGATAATCTGCTGTTTGAGTGTCACATTTCTTTCACAACTAACTAATTTTAAAGGTGAGTTTACAGTTTGAGAGGGGATGTATGTGGTAACTTAAGAAATGAATAATAGAAATGGAAATTGTTTTTGTTGTAGTTGCGTTTATCATTTTCTGTTTTGGGAGAAATTTAAATGTGAGGAACATGTAAAATAATATGGAGTATGTTTTCACCATAAATTAAGGTGTACTGGAAAAAAAAAGAGTAGTTTAAGGGTTTGAGGTTGGACTCAGTAATGCAAATACATTCAGCATCACTAAGGCTGGTTGCCCTTGCTGGAGTGTAGGCAGCCACCCAGGTTACACATGGAGGTGGTCTGAAAAAGAAGTTTGGACATGTGCATTTAAGAAAATCGAAAAAAGTGGTTTCATAATGTGTCAGTCTGTAAAAGTGATTTTCACTTGCCCCGAAAAAAAAAGAGCAGTAAGTGTGCTTTCAAATTGGCAAAGAAATTTCGTTTTGGGACTAATGTGAAAACATGACTCTGTGTGCAGAGAGGAATTATAGGCAGAGATTTATTGCGTATTGCTCTGGTGATTTCACAGTTGCATTAGATGGAAAGGGGGAGCGAATTTTTGGGGGAAGAAGCAGACTCTTAGCACACACCCATGTGCTTGCCATGTATAATCATGCACAGTATTTACAAGCGAGTGGGGTTTTCAGGTTTCAGTCTGTAAAATATTTTTTGGAAAAAAATGTAAATATGTGTATTGTATTATAAATTGTTTTTAAAATATTAATACTTTTTTCTTTTTTTTCAGATTGATATAGAAAATTTTCGAAAACTAGAACCATTTTTAAAACTATTTTTTTTAAAAACAAATGAATAAATATTTTTTTGAGTGAGTATGGTAAGTCAATAATAATAATTGTAGTCTCTCAAGGACCTTGTAATGTGTTTATTGATTTTTAGTGTTTTTTTAAAAAAAAAAAAAAAAAAGTACGCGCACCGTACGCGTACGGTAAAAAAAAAAAAAAAAGTTTTTAAAAACATATGTAAAAAAAAGATGAAAGATAAGGTTGGCTCTTAAAAGAACCGTTGTGTTCATGCAGGGACAGAGGAAAGGAAGCATGGGAAAATTATTCAAAGCGACAAATGTGCTGATCTATTTTGGTGTTCACTAGGGAAACACTGGTCTCCCTATAGCAAATTAGATCTTGACAAAATGTGCATCGAATATCAACCTTCCGAAATCGAGGGTTGATTTCCAGAGGGCCAGCAAAAGGAGATTCTCCCCCCACAGATGAAGGGCTCACCTGACCTGCAGAAGAAGGAGTCAGCTCTGCAGATGATGGTCCAGGCTGAGCTGCTGTGGATGTACTGGCTTGTCTTTCTGAAGAGTTACCTCCAAAAAGATGACCATGTGTCCTTCTGTGTACATCCTGGAGGTGTCTCTTCATGGTGTGATTCCCAAAGGAATACTTCCTGTTAGGATTACCTCTAGAAAGTACACGCTTACACAGCTTACAAGTCACTAAGGGTGCATTTACCTTTTGCTGGCCTTCAGGAAAAGTAAAATAATCCCATACATAAGAGGGCTTTTGTTTCCTTGATCTCTGCCTCAAGACAGTGCTGCTAGTGCTAGCCTCACTCTCAGAAGAGCTCTGCTGTTCTGCCATCGTATCCCAAAGACAAACCAGCTCCTTCTCCCAAGGGATCACAAGCAGAAATGAGGGGAATGGGTGTGGTGTAGGAGAGTTCTAGAACTGAAAGTAGTTTCAACCAATCAAAAGTTGTGTTTCATGATCACATGACCTACCGTACGCTTACGGTACGCTTACGGCAAAAGTGCGCATGCGCGTAAAAAAGACACGCGCTTGCGCGCATGCGCATAACAGTCACTCCCGGCACTTCCGCGTAACGTGCGCGTGTAGCGTACACGCGTACGCGTCCCACGCGGAGTACGCGCGGCTACGCAAATTGCGTAACTATACGCAAGCAGCGTAGGAAAATTACGGACGTTGCGTAAACCGTACGCTTACCGTGAGCTTACGGTACGCGTACTAAAAAAATAAAAAATAAAATAGAAAAAAAGTACTGCAAATAAATTTTACATGTTTATTTTAAAAAATATATAAAAAAAACATATTAAAGAATTTTAAAAATTTAATCATAGTCTTTATAAAAGGTAAGAAAATTAAAATAAAAATATGTTAGAAAAAATAGAAGAAAAAAAAAAATTAGCATTTAAAAAACCTTGCAAATTCACTGAAAAAACCATGGGTTTCACACACGTTATAGTTAGGAATTAGCATTTAAAAAACCTTGCAAATTCACTGAAAAAACCATGGGTTTCACACACGTTATAGTTAGGAATTAGCATTTAAAAAACCTTAGAAATTCACTGAAAAAACCATAGGTTTCACACATGTTATAGTTAGCTGGACATTTTACTCGTAAAAAACCATTGAAATTGCCCCGTTATAGTTAGTTCAGCTAACTATAACTCGCGCGCCCGCAATGCACTGCTGATGACGTCACATATTACATCACTCATGACATGGTCAGTGACATCACTCATGACATCACTGATGACATCTCAAATTTCAGAAGGTTTTTGACACTCTGAAATCTGCTATGTGTTCAGCACCAGTGTTACTGACCCTTAGCTACACCAAGGAATTTGTTTTTCAGACAGATGCTTTAGAACAAGGGTGGGGCTGTGTTGGCACAGGTGAATGAAGAGGGCCTTGATCTGCCAGTTGCCTTTATTAGAAGGCAACTTCTCCTCAGAGAGCAGATGGGAGGGGGAATCCCAAGCTATTGAGGTGGTCCATTTCCCTACATGGAATGGACTTCACAATGGAGCTGGGGTTGCCCATGCCAATGCAGATGGACTGTCCAGGTTTTTCCACTTAGCTGATGAGGATTACCAGGGTGTAGGGTAGTGAACCATCACCTTTCATTTGGGGAGGCGGGTAAATTGCAAAGTCATTCTGCGTGCCTTGTGCAGCCCTATTTTTTGCTGACTGGTACTGATAGTTACTGACTTTGACTGTCCTTGGTCTCTGTCTAACCAGGCTCAGGGCCAGTGCTATGTTGAAAACACATTGAAAACACACACATGCTTTGTGGTACACTATCTATTAGGGTACACTTAACATTGGCATGACCTACCCTATAAGTGTAATAGGGAATCATAAATACCTATAAGTCCCTAGTATATAATAGAGCATGGCAGTTTAGATGCCAGCAGCCCTGTCTTCACTTGCTTGTGTGCACTGATGACCGCCTGAGGCCATTTTAAAAGCAGCCCTACCTTGCAGCACTGTTTTTAAAAGTAACTTAACTGGAAACTCACCTTTGGTGGTAGGGGCACTTAAAACGTGATAATATACAACGTTTTTGCATGTTCAGTACCCCTAGGGTCTCCACTAGGTGTCCCAGCAGTGGGAGCCATATAATCATGAGCAGGGTCCTTATAAAATAGGTTTTATATGCCCTCTGGAGAAAGAAATCGCACATTTCACTTCCCATTTGCGTCAATTTTGGGAGGCACTTTACTACAAAAGTGCCTCCCAAAATTGACGCTGGTATTATGAGCTCTGTAGAGTAAGGATCTGCACTATTTTGCATATTCATGACCCCCCAGGTCTCCCCTAGGTATCCCATGAGTAGGGGGGGATGTAACTATAAGCAGGGCCCTTAGATGTTTTATATGCCCTGATGATGGAGAAATTGCACATTTAAGATTCCCCATTGTAGAGGCCTAGCTCATAGGATAACATTTTGAATGCATAAATATGGCTACGAATTGAAGCCAAATATCATTTAAAGACTTAGGATAATGGTATTGCTGAATTTATCCTAACTTGTACAGAAAATAAGTTGTACGACTTTCTTGTCTGTAAGGCAAAATTCAGCCTTCCTGTAGTCTTCCATGATTGGTCAGAGTTAATAGGATTAGCCAGGCTGCTTTGATGGAGTGATAGGGGACACACCCAGGGAGAGGCTATCTGCTGGAGAGAACTCTGCTACATAGGAAGGCCAGAGCAGGGGGGAGGGGCCATAAAGCCTGAAGCTACAAAGGAGGAGTGGGGCAGGCACAGAATGCCAGGTCCATCTACCCCCATCCTTTCAAACCCAGCCAGATGGGAGGTTTAAAGAAGGAATTTGTAGATGTTAGGGGGTGGTGAACCATGGAAATGAGCCATACTGAGAGTTGGTTTAGTTAGCTCTACATGCCCTGCTGGGATTTCAGCCATGTTGAATTTTGGAGGATTAGTGCTTTATGGGTAGAAGGTTATACCACACTTTGGAGGAAGTGGTCATGTTCTGGGGTGTTGCCTTGCATCTCATTGTATGGGAGTGCACTCCTGCTTGACCCCAGAAAACACTGAATAAATATGTGAGAGGTGCAGAGCCTCTCAGATCTGCTGCTTGAAACTAAGAGAAGAAGGATTGCCTGCTGTAAACTTGCACCACCAGGCCCTGCATTCTTACTGACTCTGCCTGCTGCTCTATCTGGAACTACAGCCCTGTGGATGTACCTTGTTTCAAAAGGATTAAAGAGTGGGCTCCCTGCAAGCTACAGATTAGCAGAGCTCACATGCAACAACTTCACCAATAGTCACCTGCCTGGAGTCCACGCAGTGGACTTTTGAGGGTTTTGGCCAGGTGCATTGTGGGAACTGTGGTCCAAAAGTTTTCAGGACAATCTTGGAGCTTTCATACCCTTGGATTGTGTTTTGCACCCTTTGGGCCCTCAAGAGGAACTTCTGGAAGAAGTTCCAGAATTTCCGAGAGGTTTGGAGCAACTTTGCAAAATAAACTCCATAAGGTGACTAAGTGCTAGAAAGTGTTTATTCTTTAAAAATTCATATCTCCGGGTTCCTACATTGGGTTTTTGTCATTTTGGTGTCGTTTTAAAGATAAACATATTTCCAAATATTCTAAATTGCCATGGGATTGTTATTGTGTGTTGTGCCTTAATTATTTACTGAATTAGTGTTTTATATGCTTTACATACTTATCTCATAAGTTAAGGCCGCCTGCTTACACCCAAGCTACCCAGGGTTGAGCATGGTAATAATTTATTAAGACCTACACTGAGCCCTAGACCTTGTTAATGGCCTTATTGCCAGTGGTAGGTGCATGTTTAATACTTCTAATAATACACTTTCCAACAAATAGTGAAGTAGTATTTTTATTAACTATTTGGAAAAGTATCCTGACATTCCTTTAGGCTAATTTGCATTATTTTCCCAGCTTCTCCCAGCCTGTTCTCAGCCTTAAATGGGTGTGAACGAAGTTTGAGATATCTCCCATGAGCAAACAATAAGCTGACCTGACTCGGCACAGGTGACTCCTTTGAACTCCAAAGGATATATTCATAGTGGTCACCCCTTGGCATCACACTGTCAAATCCTGCTTGAGAGGTCTGTTGAGACACATGTAATAATTTGGGGCACTCCTGAAAGGGAGAGAACAGGGTGCCAGGACAATCTCATGGATCTGCTGTCTGGTTGCTGAAGGACCCTGCTTTTGTCCTACCAGAATTCTGTCTATGGGTTTATTGTGGGTGTAGGGTCTGTTTCAAACTGGCTATTAGTGTTATATGTGGGAGGACAATAGGATTACCGTAGCACAGTCTCTTACACATCCACAGCACTCAAAGTCCAAGCTTAGAGTCTCTGAAGACTTTCACCATCTTTAATATGCCCTGATAAATGCCATTTCATTTCAGGCCTGCTTGTAGTAAGGCAAGCAGGAACTACTGAAAAAGTGGGCACGCATGCCCCCGGGAACTGTTACCCCATTTTTCAGGGAGTGCTGTAGGGTCACGGCCCACCCACTGGCTAGTGCTAGGTATAAATGTGCCACCGCAAAATACCCCATCAGAACACTTTCTGGACCTGTGGAAGAACAGAATAGGACTGGACTTGCTGTCTTTGATCTAACAGGAACCCTGAAGTAATCCTCCTGCTCCCCTTTGTGCCCAAGAAAAAGGCTTGGGCACCAAGGTCAGCTTGATGACCTCCTGTGTGGCTCCAGTGAGACAACAAGCGGCAAGAGGCCTTTTACCTGGAGTGCCGAGCTGAACGGTAGCAACTGGATTTGGATTGGATCTTGCTGGTAGCCTGGCTGGAGTGTGTTAATGGCCCTTAGTGCTGTCCCTGAGATCCTAGGAGCCTAAATAGGGATCCAGAGGAGCTGCTCCAGAAACACTGAAATGTTGGGACTTTAAAGACTATGGGAATAATTGGGAGTTTGCTGATTGGGTATTTACTCTATCAGGGTGATGGAGTAAAGCACTACTCAGGGAGTACTCGATCATCAAATTTTGAGATGTCCACCATTCCAATTGACATCTCTTGCATCTACAGGAACTGCTGTCATGGCGGCACCTATAAATACACTGAAAGTTAAATGGGCTGATCAGTCAATATGATGGAATCATGCTGCAAGCTTTCAATGTTTTTTTTATTTTCAAAAAGAAAATCTCAAAGTGGGCCATTGACATACTAAAGGTCTGCCTCACTCAAAGTGAGGCAGATGGACTTTCATTTTGTCAGAGAGTGTACTCTCTTGCCATTTCAATAGTGCCCCCTCCGCCAAACTATATCTCAGGTTGTAAGTCAGAAGGTAAATTCTTTGGCTGGGATACACTTGGTATCTGACTTGTGCTACATTGTGGTCAGCCTGACATTGGAACTAACACTGGGAGGACACCGCTGATGGACAAAAGGGTTGTTATGATCCCAGATGTGATGTCCAGAACCTATTGCCAAATATGTTGATGTATTTTTTAAGCCTTTGGTGTAGCAGGTGCCATCATATTTAAGGGACACCATGGATTTTATAAATCAGATTGAAGAGCTTGAATTCAACCCCTTGGGTCACATATTAGTGACATTAGTTGTCAAATCTCTCTATACACAAATTCCACAAGAAGATGGTCTTTATGCAATTGAAGCTTTTTTGGAAGAAAGACCCTCAACTCATCAAGTGCCAAAAAGCTTTTATTCTACAATTGGCACAGTTTGCATTACAGCAAAATTATTTCCAATTTGAGGGTGAGTATTTTTTTCAAATCAAAGAGCCAGCCCTGGGTTGTCCCTTTGCTCCAGAGTTGGCTGTAATATTTATGGCCAAATTCAAGGAACAGTTTATTTATCATAATAATACTTTTGTCCATCACATTGTGAGGCGGTTAAGATTCATCAATTACATTTTTTGTGTGTGGGATGGCCAAGATGAGAGCCTGAATCAATTTTTCATTTGGCTAAATCATAGGTCTGCTGACATCAAGTTCACAATCACGAGCAATAAATCTACCATTACGTTTTTGGATGTTGTGGTTATGGAGACCAATGGACAATTGACAACGACTTTATTTTCAAAACCTACAGATCGGAATAATGCTTAATATTATACTAGTCATCACCCATGGAGTCTTTGTGATGAGAGTGAGGTCCAATTGTTCTGAAAAAAGCCAATATTGTGTTCATGCAAAATCATTGAAGAACAAACTTAACATAAGAGTATACCCTAAAAAATGATAATGACTTCATTGAAACGAGCTTGTAGGACCCCAAGGCAGACCTTATTAGAAAAAAGAGAAAAACTTAGGACAGACCGCCTAGTCTGTGTTTCGACATTTTGCCCTAAAACAAACAAATGTAAAAGGATTATCAGACAAAATTGGTTTCTGATTAAGAAACTGGATGAATCCTTCAGGAAACCACAGTTTGCCCTAAAGAAAGAGCGAACTATTGGTAGCCAACTCGTCTGTGCCTACACACCACCTTTACCAATTAAAAATAATTTGCTCCAAATTTGGAACATGAGTCCACTGGAAGGACATTGCAAGTGTGGTACCTGTACATGTTGCAAGAAAACTATTGAAGGTTCGGCGTTTCAACATAAAAATATGAAATGGTCACATAAACCATTTACAAATTGTAAAACAAAAAATGTGGTCCATGCAGTGAGGTGCTGTGCAAATTACCTTATATTGGCTAAACTAATAAAACAATGTGCCAAAGGATCACACAGCACAAGTCTAGAATTTGTAAAAGACCAGTGGCTGCACTACTGGTTCAACATTGGGTTGACAAAAAACACACTGAATCAGATTTTAGTGGGACAGTGTTAACGGTCATCAAATTTGACCCTTGGGAGGAGATGTTGACTCAAAACTCAGCCAAAAAGAAGCTTTCCTTATTTTGTATTTCAAAGCGGCCTCTCATGGTCTTAATGAAATGACTGAAGTTCAACATTTGTTTCCTCTATATATGGTGCCTTTGATTAGAACCAATGTTACTAGTAGAGGTGAAAAATAAAAGTATTTTTCATAAGTTTTTTATCCAAATGTGAGGTTCAGTCTGAACTACATCTCCCATAGTACCCATAATTACTTCCCCTGAACGTTGGAACTATAAATGAATGCTGTTAGTCGGAGCGGCTATGGAGGCAGTGTGTGACCGACAATGAATAGGAGCATGAAAGGGTGACTGAGCAATGCCCGGCTCCCGCCAAAGATCCAGATTTGATTTACGAGTAAGTTGGAGGCTCTGCAATGCTAATGGCAGATGTGCGGGCAGAGGGCACTAACACATATGAAAGGTAAACAGTGAGGCACACCAAGAAGCGTCGTAAAAATGGTGACTGTCCGCTGGTGTCAGATATGCACGTTTGAAGTAATAACCAACTGCTTGGTGTACTTCGAATTATCTATTACATTGCCATTTTGCCCGTAGTATTGAGGATAATTTGGTAATCTGCATATGCACCTCATTGTGGGAATGGCTTATACATGATTGATTTTCCATTACAGCATTGGTTTGAAGTTCCTGTTGCATAGAGGAGCTTAAAAGTTGTATGTGGATTGGTCCGCGTGAATTATGTGAGTAATTATTCATAGAGTATCAGGTTGTGAATGATTTATTGGTATAAAGTGTTCTAATACCAATAAGAGCCCATGTTTGCTCTTTCCAGATTTTGTTATTGAAGAAGTAAAGATGTTTTTTCTAGTCACATGATAAACTGATATATGGACCTAAGGTAAACAACTGGTTGTAGCGATAAGTAAGAGACATAATTTGTATGACCACCTGGATTTTTGGCAAGTAGTAACAGAGATATTGTGTCTTTTTGTTTTTAGTGTTTATCAATTCTGAGTCCAGAAGAGAACCCATAAATAAAGCCGCGGGTTCGAAACTCGTCGACAACAGTGCCACCTACAAGCTGATAAATGTGGCATTGCAATCAGGGAAATAACAATGAATTAGATTGATACACAATCCTCTGGTTACAAAAGCAGTGCATTATTAGGTTGCTTTGCCCATTAATTTAGGAGTAGAAAAGTAAATTAAATTTATGTTAACTCCTGTTTGGGCAAGAATATTCCAGAACTGTAAGCTTCCCCTTGTATTGTCACAACTGAATTGTAAGTTTATTTTTGTTCATTGTTTTGTGTAACAGTTTCTGTTCATGTATGTTGGGTGGGTTTTATGTATTTTTCATGTATAATTTGTTCGAAATAAGCTTCTGTGTATGATGAATTTTAAAGTGAAATGATTAAAAGAAAAAATAATATATGATGACCACTATTATTAAATAGAGGGTTTATAAACTATTAATTGTGTATAAATAGTCAGTCAGTATTGGAATTTTTGTGGTTGTTGAACTTTCTAAAAGTGGCATTTCTAAAATACTGATGTTGAAATCCAACTTTACCAGTAAAGAGGATTCATTAGTTCCATTCCAAAGGTATAAAAAATGACATAACTACTCCATCTCAATCAGGAATGAAAGCTTAAAACTGTAATAAGGAATTCCCAATGTTAACAAATGAGAAGGGTAGGCCTCATAGTAGTGAAAAACGATGTTAGGTATTTTTGACTACCAGGACATGTAAAACTTAATAATGCATGTCCTGCCTTTTGCTTACATGGCACCCTGCCCTGTGGGCTACCTAGGGCCTGCCTTGGGGGTGATTTGTGTGCAGTAAAATGGGAGTTTAAGGCTTGGCAAAGGGTTTTAAATGACAAGTCAAAATGGCAGTCAAACTGCACATTCAGTCTCTGCAATGGCAGGCCTGAGACATGTTTATATGGCTACTGGAGTGGGTGGAAAAATCAGTGCCTCATGCCCACTAGTAGCACTTAAGTTACAGGCTCTGGGCACAGGTAGGGCATTCTACTAGGGACTTATTGATAAATTAAATATCTCATACGTAGATATGCCAAGTGTAGCCATGTTTAGGGGAGAAGCACATGCACTTCAGCATTGGTCAGCAGGGGTACAGTGCTCAGAGTCCTAAAGCCAACAAAAAAGGTGGTCATAAAAGGAGGAGGAGGGAGGCAAAAAGTGTAGGTGAACCTTCAGAGGGGTTTTCCAACACATGGAATTTTGGGACTGTTTGCAGTAAGGCAAACAGGAACAAATGAAAACGAGGTAGGGTTGGCCGCAGTGCTTTAGGTTAGGGTGTACCCAAGAGTCATCTCACCTATAAGCTGGTGCCAGGAGTACATGTGTCACCCCCAGGCACCCTCTTCAGAACATTATCTGGAACTTTGGACAATCAGAAGAGAACTGCACCTATTATACTTGATATGAGAGAAGCCCTGAAGGAATAGACCAGCTATCTCTTGATCCTAGAACAAAGAGATGGATTCCAAGTGCCAGTTGGTTTACCTCCCCTGTGGCTACAGCAACAAGCTGCAAGAGACATTTTCCCTGGTGTGCCCAGCTGATCAGAAGCAACAGGACCTGGACTGAACTTTGCTGGTAGGCTCTGCTGACATGAGTCTGCGCATCTAAGTGTTGCCACTGAAGTCCAGGAAGCCATAAAAGTAACTCAGAGAAGCTGCTTCGGGATTCCCTGAAAAGTTGGGCCATATTTATTAAACGGTTGCATCGCTTTTACACCACGTGATGGGGTGCATGCACAACAAACGCCTTAATTGCAATTTGTCAAACCATGCAAGGCCACATTGCGTGGCCCTGAGTAGCTTGATAAGTCTGGAGTAACTAAACGCAGCATAAATTGCTGCATTGCTTTACTCTGCCCCAAGGAGGCATTCCATGGGTGATGCTTGGGTGTTGCCACGCATCACCTATTTATTTTGGTACATTCCAAGATTTACCATCACTAGTAGACCTGGGAATGTGTCAAAACTGCAACACATCACCATGGGAGCTCCAACAAGTGGCGGGTCCTCCGCTAAGGAGTGGTTTTCAATCTCAAAGTGCACATGACTTTGGCCATCCTTCTTGAGCCGGCCAAACAGTCATGCACACTTTGCACAAGGCTGTAATTCATAGCCTGATGAGGAACATGCACAAGCTCCCAGTCCCCATCTGTTATATTCCATATAGGTACCCCAATATAGGCTCAGGTAAAATCCTAACTCTTCACCTATATTCTTCCCTACATTACATACATAACGGTTCTTAGGTACTGACCTTTTACCTAGATACGACACTACGCACAGAACACACTCAGACCATTCACAACGCTGCATTGCAGAGTTGTGATTGACTTAGGGGAACAAATCACAACGCTGCATTGCGGGGTTGTGATTGGCTTAGGAGAGCCCGGTGAGAGGCGGTGGCTTCGACATGACCACAGCTAAGTTTTATTTTTATTTTTCTACCCCCATCTACCCTTGTGCCCCTGCCCCTGTTCCTTATCAGCCACCATTCAGTACAACAAGGAGGAATATCTTTATTTCTTCTAATTTTTTCTTCTTTATATGTGTGCTGCATAGAAAGAGGAAAATGCTTAAGGGGATTGTTTTTGTGCAGGAAGGTGTTCCTTCCTGCACAAAAGCAATCCTGCCTACAATGCAGCCACCCTTTCATCAAGGTGCAAGTGTGCCTGCGTTGGCGCTAGGCAGCACATTGTGGGCCAGCGCTGCGAAAAAGCGGGAATGCGCCACATTATGTTAAATACAGCACATTTTTGCCCACTCCCTGTCTATGTAGCACAGTGCAGCAAGGTGGCCTGCTGCACTGCGTCACATATGGGTAAATATCCCTCTAAGCCAGAGGTAAAATCTTTGACCGCGATGAATCTGGTTGGTGTATACGATATTTACTCCTGTGCGGTCAGCCTGAAAAAGAGTCTATCTGCTTGTGTACCATGACCAAAGACTGTCATTGCAGCTTAACACTTGTTTGTGCTCTATCCACTTAAAACTTTTAAAAATCCTATCTTCTGTTCCCTCTACTTAAAACCTTTTCAAAAATCCTATCTTCTTTTGCCCCTATTAGATGTCTGTCATTTTGGTGTAATTGTGTTTTTTGAACGTTACTCTATTTTTCTACTTGTATTGTTTTTATTTTGACTTACTTACTGTTTTGCTATTGTCGTGTAGCTCCTACATACCCTATGTAGGATATGCACGTTTAGACAATATACACTGTAGGATTGGTGTTAGACTGATTCTAGACACCTTCACCGAGTATGTTGGCCTGTGTACCCGCTAGCACACAGTGCTACTAGAAACTCCTCTTATCAGGGAGAGAATAGTTCTTGGCAACTATTGAACATGACAACCCTAATCCCTCGGGACTGTTGAAACAGTGTACTACTTTTTGCTCAGTCACTCGTGCTCACTTAGTCTCAGAGAGTTACACAGAATAAGCGGTAGGGACGTTTTTCAATAAGTATTTATTGAACTGTCATTTTTCTAGTGTAAAATAGGTGTGCTGAAACAACCATTAGACAGTAAAAGATATAAATGATTAGAAGCACTAAGAAAGTAAAAGGATTGTGGATTTCTACCATTTTGCTAGAACCATCAATACAGGCAAGTATAGAAAATACATGTCAATAAAATGCGTACTCCTACGATGCTAGCCTAACTAGATGTACCTAAGTGTACCTAGCATGTATGTAGGTGTTAAGACAAGACTCCCTCTAGGATAAAGCCAACTCCATTACCTGAAGTGAGAGACTGTGGGACCCCGTCTTGGTCTCAAGTTGGCTACCCCGCAAGGGATGTTAGACTACTGCGAGCTGGAGTATCTGCATGCAGGAACCTCAGCACCACCCATCAGGAAATCCTGATCTTCTCGGTTTGTCTCAGCAAGATGTAATGTTTATATACTCAAAGGTCTCCCCGTGGGTTTTACCTTGCTGTGCCACATGTCACACTTAGGATGACGTCGGTAATGAACTTTATACATAGATATTATACAGGGGATGTTAGTCTTGCTGTGTTTCCAAGAATCCTCATGCATAATGTATGAGGCCTTTACCTGGAAAAATCCTGTGTTCTGTGCGCAGTGTTGTATCTGGGTAAAAAGTCAGTCCCTAAGAACCGTTATGTAGGGGAGAATATAGGTGAAGTGTTAGGATGTTACCTGAGTATATATTGGGGTACCTATATGGAATATAACACCCACTCCTCATCCGACTGGACGACATAAATACATTCTCACATACTACTAGGCTGTCTAGGCACTGGTATGCAATTAAATACAATAATTAATATTGTTTGTTTAAAAAAATTCTAAAAACATGGAAAAGGAAAATTTGTCACTCAAGCAATAGCACTAATGTGTCAGTGTATATAGTTCGAACAACTACAAGCATTGGAAAGCCATGCAGGTCATAAAAAATGTCTATTGTTTTGGAGTTCCAATTCTGACAGTTTAAAAAAGGCTAAATTTTTTCCAGCACACGATGAGCCAAATGTTTATGTGTCCTGGCTGGTAGACGCAACATTGCTGTTGCATGCTTTCGCAGACGACGATCCCTGTAACACTTTGCAGATTATGTCAATTGAGCACAGATGATCTTCTGTACTGCCTGCTAGGGCAGCCTGTGCACCTTCCAAGGCCTGGGTGTCGGTGGAGGAGCCGGTATCCATTCCAGCAGGAGCGGAAACGTCCTGTGGAGGCTCTAAGAATTCCGCCATCAACATAGGAATATGCTGGGACACTGCAGAATATGGGCTGTTATTGGGTCCAGTAAAGCATCAACATCCGATTGCGCAACTGATGGAAGTGTCAGACAGAGATCCAACACGCATTCTTCTCCACAGAACAGGCATCGGAGAACAAGTAGGATGCAGTCTATCCAGACTGGTCTAAATGACAGGAACCAACTCATTGGAGCAGGAGGCGGTGACTGATCCGAATAAAAGGGAGGCTCTACAGAATGCACGTATTAGTCATCCTGAAACCCTGGAAACGTTGCGACTAATAGACTACAGGGTCTTGCGCAGCGGAAACATACGGAGGCAGATAGGGCTGGGATGCTATTAGCATGCATAGTACGGGACAGACCCGAACCACCAAATATCACACATATCATCACCCCAACTGGAGAATCAGCCCACACGCAACAAGACATAAACGAAGCTTTCTGCACTTATCGTAGTAATCTTTATGCAGCTCCTATACACAATGTAGACAACCACATAGATGACTTCCTAAGAGACCTCACAATCCCTCCCTGCCGGCAGCTGTACAAGACAAAATAGTAGGCCCCATAACTCAACAGGAAATTAGAATTGCTATCAAAGGCCTTAATCGCAACAAAGCTCCCGGAATAGAAGGGCTGCCCATAAACTTTTATCAACATTACTCTGAGATACTGGTCCCCAAATTGGCAGAAGTGTATCAGGTGGCTCTAGACACCGGTCACCTCCCACAATCCACCATGATGGCGCTAGTTACAACCATACTCAAGCCTGGCCGAGACAGCACGGATATATCCAACTATAGGCCATTATCCCTAATACCAACTGAAAAAAAAATCCTAAGTAAAGCACTCACAAATCGCATACAACCGTACTTAAATACGCTTATCCACAGCGACCAGTGCGGGTTCCTACCTAATCGCAGCACGTCCTTCAACATAAGATGGCTTCATTATGTAATGAAAGCTACCCCGGAGGCATTTCTTAAATGGGTACGATTACTCTACACCTCCCCTACGCCTAGGGCCCGCACGGGACAGCATATTTCACACAAGTACATGATCCACCGAGGCACACAATAGGGATGCCCTCTGTCCCCCCTGCTGTTTTTGCTAGCAATAGAACCCCTCGCAATAGCTCCACGCCAATCCTCGGACCGACTAGGAATACCTATCGATGGCACAGCCCACCTCACCTCCATATATGCCGACGATATCCTCTTATACCTACGAGATTTAACGGCTGCGGCAGCACCTCTCCTCACTCTCCTTTCCACATTCGAAAGGATCTCGGGCCTCGCAATTAATCCTAGGAAGTCACATGGTTACTTCTTCCAGGATGGACCTCACCCAGATGAGCTACCATTTGGCACTTACACGTTCCCTGTAGCACCCACCACATTTAAATACCTCGGAATTCAGGTATACAGGTCCCAGGTGGATCAATTAGATGACAACCTTATGAAGGCCATCACAGCTTTGTGCTCTAGCGTGGCCTTCTGGACCTCCTTGCCTCTCTCAGTGATGGGCCGCTATCTCTAAGATGGTGGTGCTGCCTCGGATGCTGTACTTCTTCGTCAACTTACCCATAGTGCTCCCGCAGGCAATATTTCGCACCCTGAACACTATATTAGTGGAGCTCATCTGGGGGACAGGCCGCAGAAGGGTGAGTCTGCAGAAGCTACAGTTAGAGCCCCACCGGTGGCTTGGGAGTCCCTGACTTCAAGGCCTATTACTACGCCAGTCAGATCCAGTGGCTGTCCTATTGGACGGCAGGGAGGAACCTGCAAGAAA
Source organism: Triturus cristatus (assembly GCF_964204655.1). Lineage (NCBI taxonomy): Eukaryota > Metazoa > Chordata > Amphibia > Caudata > Salamandridae > Triturus > Triturus cristatus. The sequence goes on along the minus strand of NC_140593.1, from coordinate 319,391,780 downwards.
TCCGATACACACCTAGGGACATAGATCGGGGTAGACTACACTGTCTGACCCACCCCAAAGTCAAAATTCCCAGGGAGGGCCCTCCACTACTAAGGACAGCACTTCTATGCTGGAAGAAGGCTATACAGTACACATCAGCTGTGACCCCTTATTCCCCTAATATCCCGCTATTGGGTATTCCCATCCCCGGTGGTAGGCTCACAAAGACTAGGATATGAGACTGGACAGAGGCCAGAGTGGAAGAGGTGAGGTCCTTTTTTGGGGAGGGTACTCTCCTTGATCATGTCACCTTTATACAGACCACTGGCGCATCCGAGCGCCTATACCTAGTGCACGCGACAGTATCCTACTACATTGGTAACACATGGGCACCGCAGCGCACAGACCCCCCCACAACACGACCTAGTTCACTTATTATATCTTATGGGGAATGGGGGCCATCCGGTCAAATGGCTGTACAAGGGCATTAGGATGCATGCGGCACTTCCACTCGTGTCGCTTAGGACTAAATGGGAGGTGGACACAGGGGCAGACCTGACTGACAAAGCTTGGGCGATCATACTTGAACATCCCAAAAGGGTGTCCCGCAATGTTAGGCTGAAATTCATACAAACCATGGTGGTACATAGAGCCTATTTAACCCCAAGGAGACTACATCGCATGTTCCCGGAGGCACACCATCATTGCTCCCGATGTAAGGGAGATGAGGCAGACTTCATTCATATGCTGTGGTCCTGTCCTCACATACAAGTTTTCTGGACTGGAATACGACATTCCCTTGAGGAATCCACACATGTTACAGTTCAGGATAATGTCTTAGACTGCCTCCTGGGTCTCCGTAAACGCACTAAAGCCTTAAAAGTTCAACAGCGATTTTTGGATCTCGCTCTCATACTTGTGGTGCGATCCCTCACTAAAAGATGGAAATCCCCCAGATGCTCCACGCTAGCCGATTGGCAGGAAGATGTGATACACTGGGGGGGTGCAGAGAGTGCGGCACTCAGACATGAAGAGGCGAGAGGGCTGCGCAAGCAACCTATCTCGATGGAGTGAGACATTATGATGGAGGACCTTAAGCGTATAGATTTAGTACCCACACAGAGCAATATAGCACAATAGGCTAACACCACACCCACATGATAAGAGCTCACACTGACAAGGACGTCAGCCGTCAGTCCTTAGGCCACAGACAGCATAGGACTCAGAGGAACACATGACTAACCTGGATAGATAATAATGTAAACAGGTAAACGCAGGCCAGGAGGGGGGGAGGCAGGAGGGGGGTAAAGTTTGGACTGTTTTGTTTCCTGTTTTTCTCTCTTTTTCAAACTTGTTTGAACACCAACAGGCTTCATATTCCTGATGTTTGACATGTCCAAAAAACTCTGTGAATAGGACCCTATTGTTCTCGTAGATGAGATTACGCAACTTAAATGTATGCACTCCACTGTTTACACAGATCGGAATGTTAAAAATGTATTTGCTTGAATAACCAACAAATGAAAAATTACCGTATGTATACTCATTGACAATGTACGTTGCTAAACGTTTCTCAATAAAGTGTGTTCAAATTTTTTTTTTAAATGACAGGCACCAAGAGACGCTTAGTTCCCGTAGGCGAGGTGTGCCCAGATGTTGTACCATGCGATCAAGGTATTTGTGTTCCAAGAGTGCTTTTTCCATCTCCTTGGTGACTGGGATGTCCATTGTGTAGCAGAAAAATTACAATCAGGATCCCTGCTATTAGAAACAGGATCAGCGGAAATACTCCAAAAATGCTTCAGAATACGGAGTGTATAAAGTTTGGTATAACTCCGAGGACCGTCTGAAAGGTGCTTAACAGTCCCGAACCTATGGTCTTAAATAGGTGGACTATACCCGTCATATCAGACATATTAAAGATACGATTTACCATTTCTGTGAAATGGAAAGGGCAGTTAGTACGTATACGTGCCTGTATCTCAGCTGAGGACCTTGCGATCTGGAGATCAAAAGTCTACTGGGCAGAGGTTAAGGGCACAGTTTTCTGTAGAAGCATGGCTTTCATTCTGCTCAGAGTATCAAACTGTATAAAGAAAACATACAACGAAGGTCATAACGGCACCTCCCTGACTGTGTGTGTCAGTGGAAACAATACTTGCATACAGCAAGTAACCCTGGAGCTCATGGTGAGGAGATATGCGATGCCCAGAAGCATCCCACAACAACCTTGATCATTCAGCATTAAGTAACTCCCATTTGAGAGCAGCTTGAATACCATGGTATTCACTGATACCGGGTTCTCCTCAAATGACAGGACAGGTTTGCTACTGAACCATTACAGGCCCCGTGCAGCATAATATCCTGGCATATGAGAGATCAACTTAAAGCGTTCTTGCAGTTAGTACCGCTTAGAAATCCTTCTAGATCCCCACTCCTGCATCAAAATATGTATGGTAATTCCCAAGATTCTTTGATGAATTCCCTACCCAGTTCTTCATATCTGCCTACCTGTTTTTGTTCTAGGCAAAAGTGAAATTTGAAAGTTGTGACCGGTAATGTTATATGGCCATGGATCAACCATTCTGTGGACGATGATTCAGTCACAGTAAAAGGTAATCTGTCAAGTTTTTCAATACGCAACATTGTATATTTTTTTGCTCCCCTCTGTCATTTTCATCTGTTTTTCGGTTGGATTGCATGCAGAAAACAGTGACGTAATGTTGAGCTCAGTAACATAATAGAACATAATTGTGATTGCCCATGCTGTAGTATGGACAAATCTTGTTCTAGTACATCAATAGCAGAAGATATAATGTTGCCCAGTGAATAAATCCTGGAAGTCAACGTAGTCATACCATTATCAACTATGGCTAACGTCTTTTCTAAATTGATCCTATCTATTTCTTGTAGTTTCTCCGCTGCTTCTTGTTGGGAGATTTTTTAAATTTCATTATAGACAGTATAATAGAAATGTTTTGGACGTGGCTTTCTGGGACCCAATAAAAAATCCCTTAGGTCCACACCCTCTGTAAGTAAGGATAAGTGTTGTTACACCTGTGTTAGTGTTGAGGTTTTAAGCTAATCGAGGCATAACTTCCCAACACTGTATGATGTTACCACCCCTGGATGTTCTTTTTGTACATAGCGTGGGTCTGGCTTGTGGATACTGAACTCTTCGGTTGTACCCCTGAATCTTTCCTGACATCTATTAGTATCTTTGGGCCAAACCAACCATCCCTTCCAATTGTGGTCTGATTTATTGTGTTGTAAAATTTCATCTAAAGTAATTCCTTCTTGTGATGTAAAGTTACTCTCAGTATAGGATGGTGTTGGAATCCGAGGCAAGTTAAAGTCCTTATTCTTGGCTATTCCAAGACAGGAAGTCTGTTGCACAGTATCGGTTAGAAATATAATCTGCTGAGGAATGAGGCATGCTCTAAATAGCACTTCTGTTCCGTGGACTTGCCAGTCCCTATAACCCCAGACTGAGTTTAAGTCTATAGTGTCTTTCTATAAGTCCAAACCCTGTGCAGACAGTTGGGTAATGAAGGAAGCAGAGAAAATCTGTTTGGTGTTAGTCAGCATATGTTTCTGTGCGGATGTTGTTGCAACCCTATAGTAATATGATGTTGGGTCTGAAATGTTAAATCCTGAAAAATATGAAAACGTTTGTGCAAATGTTTTCGAACTAATTTTTGGTGGTGTAGGGCAATGTTCCCATTGGTGTTATGTGAAAACATTCCTATGGTTACTGGACTTGTGTAGAAAATGATGACCATAATGTTGATAACAATACATGGTGTTAAAATTTGATGTCTTCTAACAATTAATTATCAGAAAATGCAGCAGATTGATCTAAATCAGACAACATAATATTTACAGGTGCAAAATCCCAATCATCGGAAAATGTACTGGAGGTAATGATATTATTTAAGGAAATTTTAAATAAATTAGGTATTTTTAAAAGTTCAGTCGGACCAAATATATAATTATCAACCTTGTCCCATACTATACCATCAGGTATAGGAACTGCTGTAATGTTCACTGATGACAAGTTTCTTTGTTCATGATGTGACGAAACATGATGTTTTAAAATCAAATTCACTTTTGATGCTGCAGAGCTTTGGTGAAGGTATGTATCATTAATAAGTAAGAAGAAAACAGTTACTAAGCCTTTCCAGAAAAGAAAGAAAAGTATACCAGTGATTATCTAAAGTTCTAGCCAAGGTGACAACGGCTATGCCTTTTTAAGAAAAAAGAAGAATTCTTTGATTTGTTGTTGATGAGATATTGAGGCTGGCGTCGTTTCAGGTTCACTTGGATCCAAAGAAAAGATATCAAAGTCGATAAAATGGCCAGATGCAGCTTGATCTATTTTTGGTAGCTCAGCAGTTTGTGTTGGACTTGTAGATGGCTCTTTTTTAGGCATATTCATGTAAACATGAGTGATAGATTGAATTGAAATTTGTATTTCATTTTGATTTTGAAATTCTGTATCTAGAGGAACGAGTTCCATTGCATTGTTACATAGTTCATCATTCCGTATGACTCTTCAAACGCGATGAGCCTTTCTGTTTGAACTTTCTGTATGGTAGCGAGAGGAGGGAGTCGGCTACCTAGGAATTCACTAGGCCTATTATTCAGTATCGGCCACATAGTGTGGTTTTATCAGATCTATAGCAACAAATATTTTCTCCTTCTTTCCGGCAAGAGGTGGCAGAAGTACAGTTCTTGTTCCTTCGACTGCCAGGACAGGTACAGGCTTTCTGTATGATGGCCCAAATTATTTTTTGTCCACTATCTTTTCTCTGACTAAATCCCCAACTTTATGGACCCAGACAGGTCTTGCCGTTACTGACTTGACTTCCCTGATTGCAGTCAGCTTTACTTGCATATTGCTCTGTATTGCCCTGGATTCATTCAGATCCTGTAAAACATCCAAACGTTTATTGATGTCAAAAGGTTTTTCATCCGCCATTGTGTCTTGGCGCTATGTACACAGTAAGCCCAGCCTGGTGTCTAATTCTGGAATAGCCAGGTTTTTAGCCCTTTCCTGAAGATGGTGAGGGAGCTTGCACTTCTGAGCTCAATTGGCAGCATATTATAGAGTTTTGCAGTACCATAGGAGAAACTTCGGCCGTCCCAACCTGTGGATCGAATTCTCGGTACTTTCATGAGTCTAGCACCTGTAGAGCATAAGTGTCTTGCTGGTTAATACCAGACAAAAAGATTTCTGAGAAAAGAAGGTCCTGTGTTGCTCAGTGCCTTATATGCTAGACATAGTGACTTAAATTTAATTTTGATGTGCCACCGGGAGCCAGTGAAGTGTGTGGATCTGTTTAGTTACTGATTTGTACTTAGGGATGTTTGCAAACAACCGAGAAGATGTGTTTTGAACAGTCTGAAGCTTTTTAAGATATTACTTCTGTATGTTCAGGTAGAGCCCATTGCAACAATCCAGTTTTGCCTGGATTAGTGTTGTTACCACCTTCTTTCTAGACTCCAGAGGAATGTAAGGTAGGATCTTCTTTAATTTCTTTATAAGAAAGTGGGAAGCAGAGACGATGAAATTTGTCTGGTATGAGAGTGCTAGTTTGTTATCAATCTACACTCCCAAGTTTTTTGCCTTTTGAGCTGGTTTGCGTAGTTCACCCATCTCCGCCGGCCATCAGAGGTTGTCCCAACTGGGTTGCAGGTTACGGAAGATTATGACCTCGGTCTTCTCGGAGTTGAGTTTAAGACAATGTGTTCCCATCCATCTGTTTATTTCTCTCATACAGTTCTGAAACTGTAGGCCAGGAGATGCTTGACTTCTGTATGCTGCTACTACTATCTGGGTATTGTCAGCATACGATGTCAAGCTAAAACCAAATTCTTGGATCAAGGGGGCGAGTTCCGAGACATTTACATTAAAAAGAGATGGGCTCAGAGATGATCCCTGAGGAACTCCGCATCGGAGGACATATGGCTCCGATTGATACCTATCGAACGTCACTGTTAGTCTCCTTTCATTCAGAAAGGAGGAAAGCAGGGCCAGTGCTGCTCCCTTGACCCCCAACGTTTCAGCCGCTGCTGAAGGAGATTATGATCAACAGTATCAAATCAGGCTGATAAATCAAGGAGAAGAAGGACATCTGTGCCCCCTCTATCCATCACAGCCCTGATCTCCTCAGTAGCTTTAATAAGTGCCGTTTCCGTACTGTGCTCGTGATGGAAGCCAAACTGAGAATGATCAAGCAATTCGCTTTCCTGGATGTATTGGGATAACTGTTTGTTCATTATTTTTTTGACTATTTTGGCTGGGAGCGGCAGCTGAGCTAGGGGACAATAATTGTTCGGGTTAGACACATCCAGGTTGGGTTTTTTTAACCGTGGGAGGACGGAGGAGTCTTTCCATATAGATGGGAAATTGCCTGAGCTGAACATATAGTTGAAGATTTCTCTGAGCTCAGAGCTCACCACTTCCACTATCTCTTTCAAAAAAGCAGATGGGCAAGGGTCGAAAGGCGACCCGACTTAGCTTCTCCTATGTATTTTTCCACTGCCTCTGATGACATTGGAGAGAAACAATGAAGGGTGTTTCTTTTCGGTTCGGGCTCCTAAGTGGTTTGGTGGGGCAGTGGGCTGGCGTGTCTTCTAAAGCGTTATAGATCTCCATAACTTTGGTTTTGAAGGCTACTGCGATCATATCGCAAAACTTTTGATCGCCCTTAATACCTTTGTTCATAGGTAGAAACGCCAACTTGTCTACTACCCCAAACAATTCTTTGGAGGAATTTTTAGCTTTCTCAATCTGTCCGGTGAAAAAATCCTTTTTTTCAGCTATCAGTGTATTTTTTTATTGGGTTGGTGCAATTTTAGAAACCTCTTTATCCACTGTGTTGTAATTCGCACTCTAGCATCTTTCCATTGGACTGCACTTTTGTTTTTCCTTACGCAAAGCGTCGGAAAACCAGGGGGCCGAAGGGGAACTCCGATTCCCTGAAGTTTTCTTAGTGGGCACCGAGAACTTAATTGCTCCGTTGAGCCAGTCTGTGTATTTAGTGACAGCTAACTCAGGGGGGACATTCAGCAGTGGTCGTGTACTCTCCAAATGTGTTTGGAGAGTAGCTTTATCTACGTTATTCCGGGCTGTGTAAGTGAGAGTGAGTTATTGTTGTCATTCCCAGCCGGACAATCAGGACAGATAAGTCAAACTTGATTAAGGAATGGTCTGTCCGTGTCAATGGATGAGTTTCTTTTAGTGTTAGTCCCTGCACAGAGGTAAAAATACCATCCAGCGTATGCCCTGCCTCGTGGGTGGGTGTTTGCACTAGCTGAGATAAGCCCAAAGCCCCCACTGTTTTTATAATGGGGCGACAGTCTCCTTGTCCCCCGTTATCTTCAAGATAAACATTAAAGTCTCCCAGAATTGTGAACTCGTTACTGGTGAAAGTCGGTTCTAGAAGTCCCTCTAAATTCTGAATAAATGCACTTCTAGCGCCACAGGGGCGCTAAAGTAAAATGCCACCAAAGGTTTTCCTAGGGCTACTTTCAAAGGCAAAATGTAGGGCCCCTTAGAAGGGGTGGAAGCTGGGTAAAAAGTAGCTTCAAAGTGCTCCCTAAAACTTACCGCTACTCAGTCCCCTCTTTTGGTCAGCCTATCCACTCTGAAAGAAAGAAATCCCATAGGGGTTGATGTTACAAAGTCAGGGTCCAAATCAGCGTCTGCCCAGGTTTCTGTAATAAGGTACCCACATTCTCGTCCCAAAAAGGACCTCATAAGGAGTGACACCCCCTAGAGAACTTCATGGCATATTGTTTAAGGCCCTCTGTACCTCGTATAAATGATTGACCCAACTACCATCCATGCCTAATATTCTAGCTGTTAATGATTGCTTTAAGTCACGGTTTTTCCTCTCCACAACCGAATTTCCCTCAGGGTGGTACGGAGAGGAGTACCGCAGTGCAAAACCCAAATTTCCCATGGCTTCTTTGTAAGCCCTAGAGCTAAACGCGGGGCCACAGACAGAATGCAATGTGCCAAGCACGGATGTCCCTATGTAGACTTGCAAATCTTTGATAACAGTTCGACCGTCAGCCGAGCGCTGAGGCCATACCCATAGGAATCTCGAGCAGGAATCCACTACAACCATAATGTATTTGTAAGCCCCATCAGATTGTAAGGGGCCACAGTGGTCTAAATAGACACACGCGAGTGGTCTGTCTGATATTAGCAACAGTGTCTGCGCTGGACGTGTTATGGTGGAGCCCTTTATCTGTTGACAGATATTGCATTTTAAGACTTAGACTTTGGTCTGTGTTGGAGATGGCCCTTTCTGCAGGGCTATCACCAAACTTTTTGCTTCTTCCTGCTATTTTTTCCTGATCTGCTGTTTATGGTTTTAGGACTCTGAGCATTTATCACTGCTGATCAGAGCTAAAGTGCATATGCTCTCTGGGTAAATTGTGTTATAAATTGGTGTTTCCATGATTGGCATATTTGATTTACTTGTTAGTCCCTGGTAAAGTACACTGAGTGTGCCAGGGCCTGTAAATCAAATGCTACTAGTGGGCCTTCAGCACTGATTGTGCCACCAACATGAGTAGCCCAGAAAGGGTAACTCAGACATGCCACTGCAGAGTATGCATGCAGTTTTTAACTGCCATGTCGACTTTGCAAGTGAACCCACTTGCCAGGCCCTACCCTTCCCTTTTCCTACATGTATGTCACCACTAAGGTAGGCCCAAGGTACCCCTGTAGGCAGGGTGAAATGTATGTGAAAGGTAGGACATGCACTGATGTGTGTGGCATGTCCTGATAGTGAAATACTGCCAATTTCGTTTTTCACTACTAAAAGGCTATCTGGCCCATAGGAAAGCATGGGAGTTAATTTATAACATCTTATAAATATAACTTCCTATTGAGACCAGATAGAAAAATAAAGTTAAGTATGCCTAAACTCAGAATTTAAAGATGTAAAGGGGATTTTTTCATTCTGTGTTTCAAAATACCACTTTTAGAAAGTAGGTATCTTCTTGCTTAGCCATCCTGTGCGCCTCTTCTAGGATGTGTGTTGACTGTCTGTCTTTGGAGTAGCAGGAGTTGGGGAGGTCCATTCTCTCAGACCGCCACCGGGGCGTTGATGTGTGTCCTGCCTTTCCTGAATGAGTCAGGGCTGGGCTGAATAGACCTGGGTTGCATTCAGAGTAGGTAGTGGGAGGAGTTTTCACTAGCACCTGAATAGGCCGAGTCTGCCCTTAGAGTGGTGGGAGGAGATTTCCCTTGCACCTGAATAGGCCCTGTCTGCCTCTGACAATGCTGTCTCCACCTTCTGCCAGGAAGCCACACCAAAGAGGGCAGAACTTGTTCTGGTTGGGCACAGACACTCCCTGCCTGAGAGGACAAAGGATTTGGAGCTATAAAAAGTGGGGCCTTAACCCATGAACTTTAGAACTCTTATGGACTAAGAAGACTGCCAAGAAAAAGAGCTGGAGAAGCTGTGAGGAGGAAATACCACTCTGCAATCTATTTTTGTGAGTTTCTCCAAGGGCTTGAGGTAGAGCTTGCCCCCTGTTCAAGAAGTCTCAGGAACAGCAAAGACTTCAAGTAGTTCTTCTGCCCTCAGCACAGGGGACTGTGTGTTTTGTGCTGCATCATAAGAGAAAGAAACCCAACACCGTCTACAATGCCGCTGATTACTCTGTGTCCTGAAGGCACCACAGAGGTCACAGCTGCAACGCCGCATCGCGACCATGGTCTCACCGACAACACCTGCTGATGCCGCCACCAAGCCGCTGCTCGCACTGCGACCTGTGGGCACCGCACTCCACATCGCCTCCCTTCACGACGCCGCCTTAGTATCCCTGACGACGACGCTCCACGCCGAAATAGATGCCGCTGCTTGCACCATGGTTCGAGGGCACTGCTTGTAAACTTACTAGACGCACCTCATCGTGCACCACTGCCTTGGCCTACCAATGCCGGCGCCATCAACTCCAGTTCGTCCGCCAACAACAGCGCTTCAGCAACGACGACGACCCTGCTTGCACCATGACCTGCCAGCACTGCGACAAGCACTGCATCACTTCGCACCGCAACCCTGGTCTCACCGATGACACCATCTAACGCCACCACCGAGCCGCTGCTCGCACTGCGACCTGAGGGCACCGCACGCCACACCGATGCACTTCGCACCACAGCACCCAACGCCTGCCGACACCAGCGCTCCTGACTTCAACCACAAGGAGTTCGATCTCCAACATGTATGACTTCAAGGGCCCGAAGACTCCTGCACCGACCTCCGGAACTGACGCCTGTGGACGCTATTCTTTCGGAAGCTCAACGAGAGGTCGCAGATGCACTGCATTTCTAAAGATACTGTTTTGCGGGTCTTCCCGACACCGTAGCTGGCCCGCGACACCGCGGTCAGCCAGAACTGTTTGGATTTGTTTGTTCACGACGCCGTGATAGCCCCAGAGGGAGCTAGCGACTTCAAGGAACTGTTTTTCAGGTTATTTTGATTACTGAAGATTTCTAAGTGCTGTATTTAATCATTTTGGTCTTGTCTTAAGTATATAAAAATATTGGATATTTTTCTAACGCTGGTGTGGTGTCCTTTTGTAGTGCTTTCACTATATTACTGTTGATTATATGCAAATGCTTTACACACTGCCTCTAAGATAAGCCTGAATGCTCGTGCCAAGCTACCAAGGGGGTGAGCAGGGGTTATTTTAGGAGTGTAACTCCCTTAACCTGACTAGAAGGAAGGAACCTTACTTAGACAAAGGTGCACACCCTTGACAACTAGAGACCCCCATTTCTAGCGGTCTGCTTTGCTAAGCCTGGCCACCAATAGCGTTGTTTCAGTAAAGAAACAGTTGTCGTAACTCCTGCGTGTGCAGATCCCAAACCCTTGTGTGCAGCTAATTTTAAGCCTAATCTGCTCTCCATGTTTGGTATTACTCTATCCCCCCACTCCGGGAATCTAAGCAAATGGAACATTGTTTGCCTCTAACTTGTAGGAGTGCTTGAGTGGAAATTGTTTCAGGACAGCCGAGTTATTGCGTGTAGCAATGACAGCAACAATAATGTCTCCGTCTATTCTCGTTTTTGAACGAGTGATTGCAGCTATGGAAGTCATACATACAGCCCCTTTTGCGGCTTCATCAGCCAATGAATTCCCTTCATCATGAACGCCATCACTTGATGACTCTGTGTGTATCACGTGAGCTCTTGGTAGTTCATTTTTCAACTCAGCTACCTGTTCCCATAGCATTTTGTGCTTAAGTGTGCCACCTTTTGAGTCCTTAAATCCATTCTGACCTCAGTAGTGGATATATTCATTGTATGACTGTACACAGTAAAAGGAATCACACACGATTAGCGTGGGGAATTCTAGATACGTATTTATCACTGCCTGTAGTAGAGCTGTCAATTCTGCCAGTTGAGCCGTGCAGTCTCCTAGAGACTGTGCTTTTGTACAGCTTGGATGGAATTTTCCTTCCTGCATACGACCTTTTACAAGTGCACATTCAGCACTGTATTGTTGTTTACTTCCAATGACCGGCTGAGCAGATCCGCCAGTGTAAACAATATATTCATACTGATCTAGAGGCATTATTTCATTTGGTAGAGGATATTCTTGTTCATATTGCAAAAATGCTTGTGTTTTTAGATTTGGGTCATATCTATAGTCTACATCTGATGCAGTGAGAGAATTTGCCCATTGTATCCATCTAGGATGCAACGCTTTTGCATTTGAAATGCTAGACTTTGTAGCAGCCTCTAGGCCTGTACTGGTGTTACGAAAATCTTTTGTTTTCCTTGTGCCAGTGCTCTTTCTCTTAATACAGTAGTCTGTACTGCTGTCAGAATTTTTTCTGTGGATGCAAAGCATATCTCAGCGTTCGTATATAGGTGTGATTTGTATGCTATGGGTACTGTTTCGCCTTCATTGTATGTTAGGTAGGTGTACCCAGATTGACCTGCAAATATACGGATCATGAGGTTGCGGACATTTACACGTGTCTGTAAGTGTTTTGAAGCTATCATGTGAGCTTGTAGGGAACGAGGGGTATATGTGTGTCCCTGTGTCCATTGCCTAATGCAAAAAATCAGGTCTTATGAGGTCATAGAAAGGTTTAACCTTTCCTGTGTAATCCAAAATGTATGTTCTACCAAAGTTCAGGAATCCCAGTGTGGATTGTAAATTTTGCAATGATTTTGGAGGTTTGGAGGATGGAGCAGCGCACATTTTTCCAAAGAATTAGCTGCCAGGCTTTTCCCTTCACTTAAGAGCTCATATCCCAATAACAGGACATTGAGATGGGCTATTTTTGATCTTTTAAACTTGAACATGTAGCCGTCAGAGGTGAATCCCAAAATTATGGTGCTCAGCCTGGTCAAGTGTTCTTCTAGGTCTTCATCTGTCAGATAAATAAAATCTACATAGGACAATGCCTCTTCATCTAGATTGTGGAGTAACTCAGTTACTCTAGCCGAGAACAACCCCGGGCGGTTCTAATACCCCTGGGGGAGTCGACAACATTGATGCTGGGACCCTAACACCGAGAATGCTGTCAAATAGAGGAAATGGATAGAGGGAGATAGGGGGAAACAGGGGAAAGGATTTAGCCTTACTGCTAGAGCAGTCGACCTCGAAGTGGGGGAACCAGGTTAGAGTCTCGGCAACGACGCTCAACATCCGGTGGTTCTGGGCAAATCACTTAATTTCCACGTGAATAACAAAAATGAATGTGTCCTTCTGTAACAAAACTGGTGCTATGTAAAGCACTCTGATACCCAATTTTCTCGGGTCTAGTTCGTGCTATGGTGCTATATTTTGGAAGAAAAATCCATTCGAGATGTTTAGTGTTGTTTTGTATTTTTTCTGCACAATTTTATTCAGTATGTGCCTTTTGTACTGCAAATGTTTTTGTGCATGAGTTTATATGTCTGTAATCTAAAACTAGACGATATGAGTTGTCAGGTTTCATTACGGCAAATAAAGGATTATTCATTGAAAAGGTGCAAGTTCTCCCTGACCTGTTTTTTAGCTTCTTGTTTAATTGGATATTGTCTCTGTGTAGTCAGAGTAGATTTTAATGGTATCATGTGGTGAGTTGAATCCTCATCTCATCCATCATGATTGCGAAATAATGCAGGAGCAAGGGCTACCGCCCACTCTCGCGCGTATGTGTGTTTTTAAGTATTGAGGAACAAGGTCGGAAAAAGCCGGCATGATTACCGTTTCGCCCTTTGGGCAACCCATAACAATAGTAGTCGGCCAATCTCTTTCAGCTAAAAGAATGTCGTAGCCAAAAGTCAGGTTCTCCCAAAAGAGACTTTTAATTTTTCTGGGCTTTTCTTCCTCCATTTGGAGCGTTATTTCATATAACCTATGTGGGACACTTACCCTAGTATCAGGTGTTTCCACCGTGATTTGTTCACTCAGCTCCGCTGTCACCAGAAATTCCATCAGGTTCTGTCGAGCTGTTGTTACTTCTGCTGCACTGTCTAGCATCATCAGAGCCCATTCCCCATTTAGTAGTTGAGTCCTCAGAATTCTGGGCATGTCTAACTTTGAGACCTGCAACTTTCTTCTTTTTGAATTGAGGTTTGATTTGGGCTTTTCTTCTTTTTTGGAAGTGTAGTGTGAAGTACGTTGTGCATCTCTGGACTTTGTACGCTCTTCTTGTCTGTGTTCTGACCGTCCTTCCCTCTCTGAGTTTTTCGATGAACCCTGAAGGTAACGAAAGGAACGTGCATCAGTATCCTGATACCTGTCAGGTTTTCTAATGTTATCTCTATTCCTAAGGTTATACCTCCTTTTGGAGGCCTCCTGTTGAGGAGACCTACCTCTGGAGTGAGATCTATTCTCTTTATTCTTTTGTTGTTTGTTATTGTCCCATTTCTTCTTTGAAGAAGCAAGTTCTTGCTTAGTGTTATCCTTCTCAGGACCACCCATGAGTTGAGGTTTTACTGCTCTAGCCCCCAAATTGTCTCTACCTAATTCGGCGTAAGCAGTTTCAATTATTTTAGCTAATTCATGTTCCTATTGTAGAGGAGTAAACTCCCTCAGGCATTGGTGTATTGCCACCGATGTGGCTTCCCCTTTAATATTCGCTAATATTATAACTGATACCTGGGCAAAATTACCTAGTAATTTTATCCCTAAGTTCAGAGCAGGTTCTGCTCCATACTCGTTCTGTATTTGTCTTAATACATCTGGTATTACTGCTAATGACGGGATTCCTTTAGTCCTAGTATATATTGCAGCGAAAACTGTACCCGAAGAGGTACAATCCTCTATCTGGGGTGTTATCCCCATGGGCAAGCAAATTGTTAACATTCTGTGTTTTTCATGTGGGCTGGTGTTTGGAAATACCGCCTCTAGCTGTGTTATTTTTTGAGCCACCCATAACGGCATTTGTTCACGCTTAGTGGGAATCTTGCCCATGACTTCATGTAAAGTTTGTGGTGTAATTTTAGTTGTTGATGTTTGAGTCAGACCTGTTGGTGTAGCCTTTGCTGGCTGAAGTGTGAGGGTCCTCATCACGAACTGTGTCATATTTCTGTGGTTTTATTAATTCTTTATGAAGTGTAAGTAAGTCTCCTGCTGGCATTGTTTCAATGTAAGGATGTGGTGCATAGGCCGCTAGTACTGGCCATGTTGCTCCATCTCTTCCGAGCGGACCGAGCCTTACTTTATTTCTTGTATGAGGTATAGCGTCTTTAACCCAGTATAAATGCTCCTGGTAAGTGAGCGGAACTTCAGTGTCCTCGTACGGGCAATATTTGTTTGGTATTTCTGTGTAGTAATGAAATATCTTTGTTAGTGCATTTGCGAGTGGGAATGTAACCCATGAATAGAATACCTCTGTTCTACATGATTTGCGTGCCTCAATCACGAAGGTTACTGGCCCGGCCCTAGCTGTTAAACCATATGCAGACAGTTTTAGGGTGATGGCATTTCTAACATTTTCTGTAATTTGTATTGCGTCTGCATCTTCTTCTACGGCTGAGAGATTTAGCTCATGTACGGCGTTATCTGCTAGCTCAGTCGTTGTTTTAGTAAGAAGAGTTTCCCAAGGGAACAGATAAGGTGTTAGGCACAAATAGGAACAATGTGCCCTTCAAGCTTGATTAACCAACAGCCAATAAATAGGATGTTTGCCTACTCAGCTGTGGCAGAGTTTTTGCCCTCCCACTCCAGACGTCTCTAAGAAGATGTGAGAAGGGGTCTCTGAGAATAGCACCACTGAACTACTCATATTTGACTATTAAATAAGTACCCAACCAACCAAAGGGCGCCATGTCGTGTAGTTCCTATAAACCATATATAGGATCTGCGCGTTTAGACAACATAAACTGTAGGATTGGTGTTAGACTAATTCTAGACACCCCCACCTTGTATGTTGGCCTGTGTAGCAGCTAGCTCACAGTGCCACTAGAAACTCCTCTTATCAGAGAGAGAATAGTTCTTGGCAACAATCGAACATGACAACCCTGATCCCACAGGACCGTGGAAACAGTGTACTACTTTTCGCTCAGTCACTTGTGTTCACTTAGTCTTAGAGGGTTACACAGAATAAATGGTACGGACGTTTTTCAATACGTTTTTATTGAACAGTTGTTATTCTAGTGTAAAATAGGTGTGCTGAAACAACCATAAGACAATAAATGTTATAAATGATTAGCAGCACTAAGAAAGTAAAAGAATGGTAGATTCCCCAAACCAACGACCTCCTCTCCACAACTAAACTCACCGATCGTTACAACGCAAAGCTAGTGACCATGCTTGACCAGCTAGCTCCCCTAAAACTGAAAAAAAGCAGAGCCAGTGCATCCAGGTCATGGTTCAACTCTGACCTCAATTCTGAAAGGAGAAAACTAAGAGCCAATGAAAGAAGCTGGAGGAATAACCCTACCTCCAACCTCCGCGAACAACTCAAAACAGCCCATAGGAAATACAACAACCACATAAAAAACAAGAAATCCAGCTTTTTCCGCTCAGCGCTGGACAGCGCAAAAAATAGACCTAAGGAGCTCTATAGCATTATCAGGAAACAAACCTCCAAACCCGTGAACTTCTCTATACAGGCGTCCAAAGAACTCTGCGACAACTTCGCCAACTTTTTCAAGGATAAAATCACTAAGATCGAACTTGCACTCAACGTCATCAATACGCACCCTACACGAAGCATCACATCCGGGTCGCTCGACTTCTCTCCCTGTACCTCCTCCAATTCCTGCCTCAGCTTCCACCCCATACAAGAATCCGAGATTGTCACGCTGATCTCCACCTCCAAACCATCAGCTCATGTCCTAGACCCCATTCCTCCCCTACTGACCAAAAAACTGAAGCGCGCCCTAGCCCCGCTTTGGTGCACAATCATAAATAGTTCCTTAAAAAATGGAGTCGTTCCAGACTGCTTTAAAATGGGACAAGTCACACCCTTGCTGAAAAAACCCGGCCTTGACACTACGGAGCTGAATAACTTTAGACCTGTTTCGAATCTCCCCCTTCTGTCCAAAACCCTAGAAAGATGCGTTCTCCAACAACTAACCCAACACCTGAACAACATCAACCTACTGGACCCCCACCAATCTGGCTTCAGAAAAGGCTGTAGCACAGAAACTGCGATCCTCAACATCATTGACGATATCCACAGATCACTTGACTCTGACCAATGCTGCCTCCTCATTCTCCTTGACCTCTCGGCAGCATTTGACACGGTAGATCACAATCTGCTCCTTAGGGCTCTCCAACAAAGAGCCGGCCTTCGCGAAGTGGTCCTCCAATGGTTCTCCTCCTTCCTGCATAATCGCACGCAAAAAATAAAAATAAAAAACTTCACTTCAGACCTCCACCAAGTCAACAAGGGTGTCCCGCAAGGCTCGGTGCTATCCCTGCAACTCTTTAACATCTACATGGAGCCTCTCTCCAAACTACTCAAAAAAGCCAACGTCCGCTTCCATCTCTACGCTGATGATACTCAGAATCAGATCTATTTGGAAACTACCTCCCTCAAAGACATTCAAAGACTCAATGACGTACTGAGAGATGTTCTACACTGGCTATCAGGCAACCACCTTAAACTAAACCCGGACAAAACTGAGACACTCCTCATCTCGAATAAGGAAGAAAATCCCCAAATTGCCGAATGGCTAAAGGCTATCGATGCGCTCAAAGGAAATCTCACTCTAGCAGACTCTGTCAAATCACTAGGCATCACTCTAGACCCAAAACTGAACATGACCAGACATATTAAGAATTCGGCAAAGAGCGCTTTCCTTAACCTCAGACTACTGAACAAAATAAAACCCTTCATTCCTCCCAGTGATCTCAAACAGGCCACCCGAACTCTGGTACTGTCAAGACTGGACTATGGGAATGCAGTCCTATCTGGAATTCCAAAATCACACATGGCTCCCCTCAAAACTACGCTGCATGCGGCAGCCAGAATGATCACCGGTATCAAGAAATTCAACCACATTTCTCCTGCTCTCAGGGAACTTAAGTGGCTTCCTGTCGAAATGCGGATTAGCTTCAGAACAGCCTGCCTCACACATAAAGCACTACACACCGGCAAACCCGAATATCTGGCAAAAAAACTCAAAAAAGCCGGTCAGGCTAGGAATCTCAGAAGCTCAAACTCCCTTTTACTCATCCCACCAAAAACTCGAAAACAAAAAACTGCAGATCGGTCCTTCGCCGGTAGCGCTCCAAAAATTTGGAACTCTATTCCCCCCCACATCAGAACCATTCCCTCCTTTGTAAAATTCAAAAGCCAACTCAAAATCTTGTTCCTCACCCGTTCCCTAGGGAGTGGATAGGATCGATCGGAGCAGCTAGCTGACACCGCCTACTGCTCCTACACCAAGGCTCCGAAGGACTCCAAAGACTAAGTCTGTCCTGCACTGTTATTGTGTCACCCTTCTGTTTTGTGTTGTTGTGAATCTATGCAATGTTTCCTGCTGTAAAGTGCTCCGATACCCTAGGGTCAGGCCAGCGCTATATAAAACTTCTTAAATAAATAAATTTCTACAATTTTGCTGTAGGCAAGTATTTAAAATACATGACAATAACATGTGTACTCCTACGATGCTAGCCTAACTAGAAGTACCTAAGTGTACCTAGCATGTATGTAGGTGTTAAGCCAAGAATCCCTCCAGGATAAAGTCAACCCCATTACCTGAAGTGAGAGACAGTAGGACCCCATCTTGGTCTCGAGTTGGACACCCCGCAAGGGATGTTAGACCACTGCAAGCTGGAGTATCTGCATGCAAGAACCTCAGCGTCTCGTGTCAGTGTGTGTCGGCAGGGAAATCCTGATCTCCTCTGTTTCTCTCAGCAAGATTTGATATTTATATACCCAAAGGTCTCCCCGGGGGTTCTACCTTGCTGTGCCGCTTGTTGGACTTAGGATGATGTTGGGAATTAACTTTATTATAAACAACAAAAGAGCGCAAAATAGTAAAGAGCCAGCAACAAAACAAAATGCTAAAAAGAACCCTCACTCACCAACCTAGTTGGTGACATGCTTCATCATCGGGTTCCCACCATAGAGGCCGAATGCCTCTCTGGTGTGCTACGATGCCTGTTTACAGCGGAGCAGGTTTTTGTGTGTGGTGTGAAAGTGCAAGGGCAGTGAATGCTGGGGATGTGATTTAAAATTGCCTTGATTTTATCTAAAAGATTTTTATTGGTGGAAAAACTGGCAAGAGTAAAAGGACATAAAACTACCAGGTAATTATACCCGCAGTATCCTAAAGTGTAATAAAAACACTGGTCAACATGTTTCTGCCTTTTCTGGATTATTCTCGAGGCATTCGTCAGGACAAAATTACCCCGGTGGTGTGCACAAGCTAAGGTGCACCCCAGCCGTTGGTGAAAAAATTGACCCCAAAAACTCACGGTTACTTGTGCAAGTCTTCAGGATTTCTGAAAAACAGAAGGTTTCTGCAAACAAATGAACAAAAACAATCATTAATATACCACAAACAATACAAATATAGTGCTACAAAGTGCTCAACAGTGACTATTTAACTATGCTGCCAAAAGGTGCTCTCAGAAAAAGGCTACTAAAATTCATAGCCAAATAATGTCATTTTCACATTTGGCCCATTGTTGTAAATATGTACGTATGACTGCCAGAGCATGCTTGACTTTCTATTTTTAATCAGTGCCGGTCACAGATAAATAACGGGCGTAAATTTTATTCTGTAAACGCCCGTATTTCTATAATTTCTATAATTAAAAAAGACATTAAAAAAGATTAAAACTTGTGACCATTGCTAAAGGGCCCGCAAGGAGAATGAAATTCGCGGAACCCATGCTCAAACAGTTTTAGGAAGAAAGAATTCAACTTACGTGAAGTGTAGGATAGCCTCACTTCATATGTCCAAGGGGGGGGGCACTCACTTATAGTCACACACTACAAATGAGAAATCAATTAATATTAAGTAGTAATATTAGAAGCCAATGCCTGTACTGGTCTAATTCATTACTCACTTACTTTGTCAAAGTGGCGTGCCCGTAGTATTCCTACCCGCTCCCTTCTCTTGGACCTCGACGGTGTCCCATCCAAGGAGCAGAGTGTTTATAAAGGAAAAGTGTACGAGCTGCAAATCGGAAAATGGGGGGGAGTGGTCAATCATGTGACTTTCCCTCCTCTATACGTGAGTTTGGGAAAAGGAACTTCCCGTGCATTACGCAAATGTGAGTCCGAATATTTTAAAAGACTAGTGCGCTAACCCTGTCTCGGGTCTCTTCAATACAACTTTATCAGTCTAGCGTGTTTAAGAAGCAATAACAAATACGTCACTTCACGCACTCCATGGTAGTAAACTCTATATTTTGTTAATAAACAGTGGGGTTAATTACTGAATGATAAAAATACCAAAGAGAATAGCTTTCTCAATTGAAGCTATTGGCCTGGGCAAACTACTTGGTTCAGCTCTAGAAACCCACTATCCAGTCTTTTCTTTATTTCAATTAGACATTACTCAAAACTGATGCATAATCAGTTTTTTGGACAGTGAATATAAAAAGGGGGGATTCAGCGATGCATTACGGTTACCCATGGTATATTGTCATTGAGCCCTTTAGCGTGTGTGGCAAGTCGATAGACCCACCGCTGCTCTTTTTCAAATAATGCTTCGGAAGTTTCATTGACTTTAGATGTTCTATAATAGTCCAGTGCAAATCATTTGGTGTGTGATTCAAAGTCAGAAAATGCTCAGTTAGCTCAGTTGTATTTTTCCTACACCGAATATTGCTTCGATGTTCACATACTCGCTGTTTGATTTTTCTCGTGGTCATACCTATGTATCACAATCCACATGGGAATGTGATAAGGTAGACCACGTTGGTCTTATTACAGTTTGTATGCGATCATTGTGTCCAAATCTTCCCTGTTTCCAAGTTCAAGGTTTTTGTCGCTGTGGTCAGATGACAAACAATACACGAACCACAGGGGAAATGCCCTATGATATTAGGCATACCCCATGCATTAAGTACTGTAGGGTTACTGTCATTAATGATTCGTTTGGGGTGTGTATGCACTACTGCATCTCTAATGCTTATGGCTTTTCTAAAAGAGAACGGTATCTCCCATTTTCTGTTATTACTCTCATGGATCCACCAGTGTTTCTTTACTGATTTTGTAATAGCATTAAATGCAGTGCTGTAGGTGGTTACACACGTTAGAGGGACTTCCTCAGGTTGTTTCATGGTGTCCTCCAACAGTGATTCCCTCTATTGATTACGGGCCCTTTTACTACTCCGTTGCAGGATCTTATCAGGGCAACCCCGTTTCCGGAGTTTGTTCGTAAGGTCTAAAGACTGGTAACGGAAATCTTACACCTTGCTACAATTCCGCCTTATGCGTAAGTACTGTCCGTATGGCATATTTTCCCGTAGGGGCCTTGGATGAAAACTCAAAAAGGACAGTAAGGTATTTTTCGCTGTTGGTTTATAGTGGGTTCTAGTCGTTGACTTCCCTTCAGTCTTAGAAATCACCACATCCAGAAAAACATCCTCCTCCTTGTGGTACGTGTAGGTGAATTTTAAATTGATCTCACAGGTGTTAATCCAAGCAAAAAACTCCTTCAGTAAGCCTTCACAACCCTGCCAGATGATAAACAGGTCATCAATGTATCTTTTCCAGAAAGATAGATTGGATGCGTAAGGGTTGTCAGTGGTCAAGATGTTTTTACATTTAAAATCATATACATAAAGACCAGCAACACTGGGGGCAAAAACACTGCCCATAGATGTCCCTGTTGTCTGTAGGAACAAATCTCCTTGATATTCAAAATAGTTATGTTTGAGTGCCAGAGTAGCGTACTCAATTATGAATTGTCTGGGAGTGTGATAATCCCAGGTAGCCTCTTCTAGTACCTCACCCAGAACCCTGATCGTCTCTTCTTGGGGAATACTTATATACAAACTCTCAATGTCTAATGATACCAGGAGCGTATTATCATTTTCCACTATCATGTCTTGTATGAGAGCCGAAAGATTTTTTGTTTTCTTTAGATAAGTTGAGGTCTTCTGGACCAACGGTTTCAGGAATTGCTCACAATAACATGACAAAGGCTCCAAAAGTGAACCAATGCCCGAAACTATTGGGCGCCCTGGTGGAGGGGTCCTGTTTTTGTGGGTTATTTGGCAGGTTGTTAAAAATAAGGGATTATTCCATCACTTGTTTTCAAATAATCAGCCTCTTGTTTGGTAATGTGCATGTTGGATTCAGCATCATTAACCAATTCTAAGATTGTTTTCTTTAGATCAGGGGATGAATCCCTTGCAAGGGGAGTATAACTGTTGTGATCACTCAGGAGGCGTCTGCACTCCTTGTCGTAAGCAACAGTGTCTTGGATGACTACTCCACCACCCTTATCTGCTGGCTTTATAACTACCGTGGTATTTTGACTGTAGTTTCTGGAGTGCCTGAAATTCTGTTGCACTCATATTCTTATAGACCCCTTTCTCCTCAAATGCTTCCACATTATTAAACACCGCATGCTCAAAGGCAATTATTTCTGCAGGAACCGTGTGTGGTGAAGGATTGAATGTCGATTTTAAATGTAAACCAGTCTCATTAACTAAGTCTCCTGATTCAGTCGGAGTTGACTTCTCAAAGAAGCCTTCAGCTTTAATTTTTGAAAGAACTCTGCAAGCTCACAGTGGACTCTGAACTTATCTAGTTGTGCCGTTGGCACGAAACCCAGTCCTTTCTCCAG
Source organism: Triturus cristatus (assembly GCF_964204655.1). NCBI lineage: Eukaryota > Metazoa > Chordata > Amphibia > Caudata > Salamandridae > Triturus > Triturus cristatus. The sequence goes on along the minus strand of NC_140593.1, from coordinate 319,369,564 downwards.
GACCGACTGTTCCGTTAAGGTCAATAGGATACTAGAGAGATTGGTGACTAAACTCTCTGATTGCTGGGTCCTGGTTGTTGATTCTGTGTTTTGCTGCGGTATTGTTCATCATTCCCTCTTCGGGTCCCCAATGGACTTGGCTTGTCCCTCTTCTTTTGCCTCGTCCTCCCTGGCCCCTCTCTTAAAAAGTTGGGCGATACATATTCTGTTGGAATGCTTGTGGTGGCATGAAAGCCGGGTTTCAACTCATCATGGGGAACTGGGGCTGCTGGAACTGGTTGTGATAATTTACAGCCCCTGATGTTGGAAACGATGACCATGCACTTTGGGAATGGTATTGCCTAATCCATCCTCTGCCTCTCCCCCGTTGTCTTGGTCTATAGCTATCTCCGCTTGATCCACTCTTCGTGGATGCATCATCTTCTGATGTGTCACAATGATTTGTATGTTTAGGTGAAGGAGTATAATCAGGGTCGGCATATGGGTAGGCTTTAGTAGATGCAAAGTGTTTAAGATATTTCTGAAATTTTCAACTGGGTCAGGTTCTCCTTGTATTCATTGATTTGCTGCTGGCTCTCTTCTATTTTGTGCTCCTTTATTGTTTATAATAACCTGTTCCAGGAGGATTAAGAGTGTCTTGTTCACCCTCTCTCTCATGTTGTTTAAATATATGGGAATGAACGTTATACATAGATATTCTACAGGAGTAGTCCTGCTAAGTTTCCAAGAATCCTCATGCATAATGTATGAGGCCTTAACCAGGGAAAATCCTGCATTCTGTGCAGTGTCGTATCTTGGTAAAAGGTCAGTCCATAAGAACCGTTATGTCTGTAATGTAGGGAAGAATATAGGTGAAGGGTTAGGATGTTACCTGAGCCTATATTGGGGTACCTATATGGAATATAACAGTACTGCATAAAAACTTTTCCACATTGCCATGTTACGCCTCTCTGCTCTGTGCCATAGCAACCAGAGGTTTGATTTCAGGTTAATTTTGTGACTTATGTAGTCTTGATAATGGATTGGGGTCATGATACTTAGGGGCTACGTCTCCATAAGTAGGCTGTCTTTTATATGTTGATGAATATACTTATAGGTGGGCCACACCCTTAAAGGCCCACAAAACAGATTTGAATAGCAGAGGAAGGTATAGATTAGCAAAACAAGGTTCCTTTAATTTGCTTTGAGGTAGTCTCAATTGCTTAAGTCAGGGTGGTTAGTAACTTTTATCTTTTTTGCACTGTTCTATTGGTATGATCTGTCATATTCTTCTATCATTGCCAATTGTAACATAGAGGTTGTGACAGAAAACTAGCCAACATGTGTTTCGCATTTTGGTGGTGTGCTTGTATTGGGCTTTTTCAAGGCTATGCCAATTCAACATACATATCAAAGTAATAGTATAGTTAGAAACTAAACCAAAAATCATTACATCAAATTATAAATAAAGGTCAAGTATTTCAAGTATTTATTTAATTTGATTTAGACCTCTGCTGAGGTCAACAATAAATGTAAAATACAATTTGTTAAAATCAGTTTTAATATCTTCTTTAAAAATAATTGTAAAAACGCTTTAAAAATGTAATCAAATTACAACAGACATATTCATCAGCTGGCGATTTACAGAGCATTATAAGACCTTGTACTGTAATTATAGTGTATCTAAAATAGATCGGGTTTAAATGCTGACTTCTGGCCTCCACCAGGGTTGAGTTTGGACACAAAAACAATACATGCATTAAATCCTGGACTCCTCATCACACAAATCACAAATACTTGTAGAATGATCAGAGTAATTCCATTTAGATGTAAAACTTTTAACAGTAAAATCCCTAGCCACAATAAGATAGTACAACGTCAGACCCTTCGGACTAGAGTGAAACGCAAATATCCTTGCTGGGATTTATGTTCTACAGTTTCTACATATTGTGCATATTGTTTTAAATGGACACAATGTTTAATGTTGAGATTGTAAATTAATCTTGGGGTCAGATTTTTTTTAATTATCTCAAGTGTGCGAGGGTCCACGATTTTAAAAGTGCTATTGTGCAATGTGAAAGATTCAGTGGTATACTAGGGTTTTTATTAAAAGTATATTGCGCCGACTCATTTTAAAAAGTTTCCAATTTTAGGATGCTTCTTAAAGATCCTGGATTGGCATGTAAAAGATTATAAGCCCATTTTATTACGTTTGAGATTGTTCTCGCATATGAGATGACTAAAGAGAGCTCAAGATGTAATACTGGGACTGCCTGATTGACTTTTATCAATTTCCGTAGCAAATTCCCTTCTCTTGTTTTTGCTGCATGCCAGTTATTCATTGGAATATATTCTAGAGCCCTAGATAAAATGTGAGGTATTTTTGTACAGTAAATCTCCAATAAAGAGTAGACGTGTCTATTCCCAGTAGACGAATATAATCGTTGCAGGGCGCTGACATGGGCCTCTGCTTTTAGGCCTATGTTTTGGAAATGGGAAGAATTTTGTAAAGTTTGAGAATAAAAATTGCCCCTAATAGGTATATTCTTTGACCAACTCTAAAGGTTTGCCCCCAAGTGTCCAATTAAAATGTGAAGACAGTTTTTTTACTCTAAAGGGTACAACTTTTGTTTTAGAGATATTAAGCACCAAGAATTTTACTTCTGAATAGCAAGTCAGCGCATTTAAATTACGTTGTAGGCCGATTGGTGTAAGATCTAGTATAACAGCATCATCGGCATAAATCAGAATATAGATATTACTGGCTGCTATCTTTGGTGGGAAATTGTTAATTTTTAAATAGCAATCCGGAAGATCGCTTATATAAAGGGAAAATAAAAGAGGAGCCAATAGACAGCCGTGCTTAAATCCATTTGCAGTCGCTTTTACTCGGGTTAATCCTTTTTCTCCACTCATTTGTACTCTGCACCATGTTGCACAATGTAGTGATATAATTATTGTAAGAAGATTATCAGGTATATCAAACTTATTTAGCTTCTTCCAAAGTGAATGTCTATCTACTCTGCCAAAAGCATTTGTAAAGTCAACAAATGCCCAATAGACAACCTGTGATTTTACCACTACATACTTGTCTATGATCGTTTGTAAAACCGCAATATTATTTGTAACAGACTGTTTTGGGCGGAAACCAACTTAAATCATAGGAATCACTCCTCTAGTAAAAGCCTAATCCTTCAAATGGTCCAGGACACTTGCCGTAAAGTTCTTCCTGGTGGCATCCAGCAAGGCAATTTGACAATAGTTGCTTGGAATTGTCCTCTCGCCTTTTTTCAGAAGACAAATCACGATTCTCCCCTGCGATTATTTTGGCATTTTTCCGGTGGCATAACAATGAGAGTATAGGTGGGCTAAGAATTTACTTGATTCTTCTGTATTGCTTTGAAGAACTTTAATCCGAATTTTATCAAAGAGGCACTGCCATGCCGCCTGCTTGCCAGACTACTAAAAAGTGGTAATCTGGCAGGAGGACGGCGACGATCTTTGGCGGAGCGGTGGTAAGGTGGTGCATTGCTCCGCCAAAATGTCGTAAACGCAGCATTAGTCCCAGTCTATTACAACCATTGACTATCATTGGGACTTTGTGCTTTTTGATGTTATTTTTACTTAATATCTCCCATTATTTTTATTGGATTGTTGTCCTTTCTGTGTAATTTTGTTTATTAAATGTTACTTTGCTTTTCAAATTCAGTGTGGGATTTTTATTGTGCTGCATTTAAACCTTAATACTGATTTGGTACTGAATAAATACTTTACAGATTGCTATAAGTTAAACCTGCCTGCTCTGTTCCATAGTAACCAGGGAGTTGAGCTCAAGTTAATTTGGTGACCTTCACAGATCACCCTGACAAGGGATCTGATTATTTCTTGACTAAGGTAGTCAACCATCCCAAATAATAATCCATTTTCTTACATCATGAAGTAGGGCATTACCACCATCTGGGTGAGAGAATATGAGGTCTTGAACAGCAATCTGAAGTGGTTTTCTGGAAGAAATAGTTTGACTTTCCTTAGGGGAGAGCACTAGTACAAAGCCATCTTTGTCTTTTTGGCAATGTGTTCCTTGAGGGAATCCAAGTGGCTTGGCATCCAGTTAAAGTTGAGTTTCAAAGCCATCACAGTTCATGTCATTGAGCCAGGTTTGTACTGAATCTTGATTATTATTCTTGGTAAATAACAGGAATTCTGTCTTGGTTGGGTTGAGCTTCAGGTAGGTGTTAGACATGCAGATCTGGATGATGTGTAAGAATATGAGGCTGAAAAAATAGAATTATTTTTTTAACGAATCAGTTCGTGAGATGATGGAAATATCTAACCTATGCTGGAGTGTATGGTATTTACTGGCAGATCTACAGATAATGGAATTAAGACCAGAGCAGCAGTTCTTAGCTATTGTGACCCACAGCATTATTTCATATGTTTCTTGTGAGGGTGGTGTGTGGAATGTATCTTCAAAGATGGAGGAGGTGATGCACAGTTGCTGAGGCCCCCAGTAGAATATACTGCATTCGCACCTAGGAGGTGAGTTTACTACTGCACTACTTTTATGATCAGCCAAAACTCCGATCGCCCCCCATGCCAACAAAGCCGCCCCCCACCTTCCAGGTCAGCGCCAGGTGCGGTTGCACTGGGTTGCTCTCTCCTAAACCTAGCCCTGGGGTGATGGTATTACCATTCTGGCGAAAGGAAGATGGTCATCCATGTAGGGGGGGCTGGGGAGATGGGTGTTCTTAGAGTTTCTGCCTCAGATTAGTCTTGTTCATTCACTCTTTCTGTCTGCCCCTCACTTCTCATTTCAGTGCTGCTAATTTTCACATTGAAAGTAAAGTAGATATTACTTCTTAAAACTCTCAAACTCTCTGACTCTTTTTATGGCTCAGTGCCCCTCGCTGCCACCACCCACAGTTTCGTGCTTGTTGATCGAATCTCTTTCCTCAATTTCTATCCCTTCTTTTCTCACGTGCATGTATCACCTATTTATGTCCTTCTCCGTCTTTGCCAATAAACCCCTCCCCTTTGACCTCCTCCTCGGGTCTCCACCTCCGCTTTCCCTCCTCGCGGTGCCCCCGTGAATTTCTGCCACTCACAGACACTAATGAAGCCCGAGTGGTGGGAGTGGGCAGGGATCGCGCGCAACCTCCCAGCAGCAGCGCCTCTCTCAGGGAGAGCCCTCCGCCTGCGCTGCTATTTCTTTCACTCCGGCAAAAAAACGCGTAGAGGAGAAAACGGGAGACCCCCAGCAGCCGACAAAGAGAAAAGACAGCCGAGGAGAGAAAGTTCGCCGGAACTAGCACAGTGTGCAAATAAAGGCGGAAAGTCGATGGTCATTAGTGCATAAAAGTGTGAGTGATGCTGTGGGGCTGGTAGGCTGTCGGCCACTCTCTGCCACAGGTGGACGGACCACGCTGAGGAGCGGGGAACTTGAGGATTGTATTTTTCTCTTTTAAACGAAAGCCGGCTGTCCTTTGCCATTTGCTCGCCTCCTCCGAGGGGGGCAGAGGTCTGAGTGGGGGAGCGTGTGCCCTTCCGGACAGACGCTTGAGGTACAGAAAGGAGAGTGCGTCCGAAGACCTGTACTGCCCGGGACATCCCGCCCCTGCCCCTCCCTCCAGGACAGCAGGTGCTCGTTTTTACGGCTCTGACGAGGTCCACGCCAGGCTTCAAGATTTCGTCCAAGGGCAGGCAGGAGGATCGGCCAGCGCTGAGCCGGCTGGTGGGCCGGCGGAGGCTGGTGGCGGCCGGGGCGCTGGGGGTGGTCATGGTGCTGCTCCTGGTCATCCTCATCCCGGTGCTGGTCAGCTCGGCCGGCACCTCGGCGCACTACGAGATGCTGGGCACCTGTCGCATGGTCTGCGACCCGTATGGGACCCGGCAGCCTCCCAGCGCTGCCAGCCCCGCGGACCCGCTGCTGCAGTCCCTACCCACCTTCATCCAGGGTCCCAAGGGGGAGCCCGGCCGCCCGGGTAAGGTGGGGCCGCGGGGCCCACCGGGGGAGCCGGGGCCCCCAGGGGAGCGCGGGGAGCCTGGCCGCCCGGGGCTGCCGGGCCCACCGGGGACCCCCGGGCTCAACGCAGCGGGGGCCATCAGTGCCGCCACTTACAGCACGGTGCCCAAGATCGCCTTCTACGCCGGACTCAAGCGCCAGCACGAGGGCTACGAGCTGCTCAAGTTCGACGACGTGGTGACCAACCTGGGCAACCACTACGACCCCACCACGGGCAAGTTCACCTGCTCCATTCCGGGCATCTACTTCTTCACCTACCACGTGCTGATGCGGGGCGGGGACGGCACCAGCATGTGGGCAGACCTGTGCAAGAACAACCAGGTGAGAGGGGCATGGGGGCAGGGCGGATGTGTACACGGCGGGGGTGCCACCACCGTGTGCCCAGCCCTCTGCATGAGCATGGACGTGAGAGCGACATGGGGGTCCGTGGCAGAGGTATACACCGCCGGGGATGTCAGCTTCATGGCAGAACACGCGAGAGGAGTGTGGGGGTCCAGGAATAAGTTATACACGGCAGGGGGTACTACCAAGTGGCGAGACTTGTGCATGAACTAATTGGCAATGCCATGGGTTACAGGGCAGGGGGTACCATCATGTGACAGAGGTGCCCAAGAACAACCAGGTGAGATGGGCATGGGGAGGTACAGGGCAGGGTACCACATTGAGTATAAGAGTCCTGGGCGGAGGGTACCACCACGTGGAAAGAGCAACAACCAGGTGAGTGGGTCACGGGGCTGCAGGACATCAGTGCACACGACAGAGAGTACATCGTGTGGCCAGATCTGTGTCAGAGCAGCCACGTGAGATTGGCATGGCGATGTGCAGGGCAGAGGGCACCACAGATCAGTGTGAGAGTCCTGGGCAGAGTGTACTACAGCGTGAGCGTACCTGTGTAAGAACTACCAGCTCAGAGAGGAGTGGGGGTATAGAGCTGATGGTACCACCATGAGGGTAGTATGTGAAACGACAGGGGCGTGGGGAGCACGGCAGAGGTGCACGTGGAAGGGGTTACCATCCCGTGGGAGACCCGTGCAAGAATGAGGTGGGAAGGGCTCGGGAAGTTACAGGCAGATGGCACCTCCATTTGGGTGGTACTGTGCCCAATCAACCAGATGCCAGCTATGGAGGGAAGCTTATGGAAGAAGGGTGTCCTGGATGAAAAGAGGCAACGGTGGGGCCAGGTGCGAGAGTCACATGAACAGACTAAGTTTCTGGCAGACGTCTACCACAGTCAGATGTGCCAGCTAGAAAGGGCCAGTCTGTGGGCTGTTTTTGGGTGACCCGTGGGCCACGGTGGGACCCAGGAAAAGCCCGCATATTTGCAGTTTAGAAGTGGCCCATCTAGCAGTGCCCGCCTGTCCGAAATTTCAGTAAACAGTGAACGGAGCTGGGCAAAATAATATCGGGTCTGGGACATGGCCTGCCTGGGAGAGGAGGCTAATAGGCCGTGCTTTATTTGTACCGGGTGTTTGCAGCCGTTGGTCACCTGCACACATTTTGTGGTGGAAGGATTTGCTTACTCACCAGACCAGAAAGGGAGAAATGGGGTTTGGGGAAAACAAGAAGAAAGGAAGAAGGCAATGCTGAAAGAAAACCTGCGAGAAGAGTGTGACGAAGATATGAAATGCAGGGTGGTGGTCGAAGGACATGATGTAAATGAAGGAACACCAGGCAGGTTTCACAGCTTTGGCGCTTATACGCGTCCGCGCACGTTCCTGGGTCAAAGTTGAAGTTTCTACACTTTTTTTATGTACAAAATAAATTCCGTACATGGACTTGATGTTGCCCGTAGTCGGGGTGGCAGGGTGTAGGCAAGGGATGGTAACCCTCTGTTTGGACCTTTGCAAGTTCATCCAGGCGTGACGGGCGCGCGGGGCACGTGGCAGAGGTAGTGGTGTTGCGAGTGGCATCCATGTGCTGGCACATATCTGAGGAGTGCGGGGCACGTGGCAGAGGTAGTGGTGTTGCGAGTGGCATCCATGTGCTGGCACATATCTGAGGAGTGCGGGGCACGTGGCAGAGGTAGTGGTGTTGCGAGTGGCATCCATGTGCTGGCAGATATCTGAGGAGTGCGGGGCAAGTGGTGGCGGTGTGTGACGGCAATATCTAATAATTAGGGGCCACCGCAGCAGTGTGGAGAAAGACCCCATGTGTTTGTTTGCGGGTGCGAGGCTGGTACTGCCAACCGAGTCACGCGAATCCGGCCGGGGCCGGCTGGGTTGAGTGGTCTAGCGCGGCGCCGGAAGGATGGGAGAAAGGGAGAGGAGAGCATCGCTGAGGGGCTCTACCGAGATGGGACATCGGGCAGAGAGAGGGGCTGAGGAAAAGAGATGAGGGGGCGGGCATCAGTTGAGAGTGAGCCCGTTACCTGTGTGTTCTTCGTTGCTGGTCAGGTGCTGTTCATGCCCCTTTATGTGTATGTGTCTGTTGGGCTGTGGAGATTGTCTGTTTTTCAGGGGGTGTCTACGCGGATGCCAGAGCGAGGGAGTTTTTGTTCTTTTTTGGTTGCAGTTTTAACTCGACCCGAGGGTATCCGAGCGCTTTACGTGAGCGTCAGTTTCATTACACACGGACACAGTCATTTTTTAGGCACGGGTAGATTAAGTGATGTGCCCAGAATCACAGGGTGTTTGAGCCTCCCCCTAGTCTCGAACCTGGTTCCCCAGCTTCAATGTCGGCCGCTCTAGCCGTCAATCCACATCCTCAGTGTGTAGAGAAGAAGAGACCGATTTTCTGTGGTCACATTCGCGATTAGACTTAAAAAGTCTTTCTGTAACAAGTCAAAAGATTTGTGTTCAGGAAAACTCCGAGGTTTGTGTTCAGGAAAACTCCGAGACAGGATCTGGGAGTGAAGTGCTGGGTGGGCACCTGGCACCACTTCCGTGCCAGGCAGCACGGCACTAATTTTGTTTCACTTTGTTCAGATATTGTATGACAGGAAAAAGGCACTCAGAGCGCCTAGGGACAGAGAAGCTTACTACATATGGACAAGGCGCCTTTACCTCCAACTGCAACAGCACCAATACAGAGCGGAAACAACTGAACTCGGTGATGTAGGTGGGGATGCACCAACCGACAGAGGCACGTGCAACGAAGACTCACTCCCTACAGGAAAATTCGTGGGGGGCCTCAAGGTTTCCCTGGGACCAGGGCTTTAAGTGGGCCGGGTCTGAGCAGTTTTTTAAGGGGCCTCGGAACGGGTCTCTATCGGACTCTGTTTTGTGACCTGGCACAGGCGGTCCGTTTTTTCCCCGGACTGGTCTCTATCGGACTCTGTTTTGTGACCTGGCACAGGCGGTCCGTTTTTTCCCCGGACTGCGCGTTGTGGAGGAAGGGAAATCCTTAAAAGAAAGTCATTTTCTCTCTGGATTTCCCTTCTCTTTTTGAAGCTCAGGAGCAGCAACATTGTGCTGGTGTCACCAGGGCTTTAAGTGGAAGTTTTTTCAATATTGTATACAAGCCACAGTTGCTGCTTATCTTATGCAACTAGCAACCATTGACCAAGTCAATAGTCCTGATTTATAGGCATGATGTGACTTGTATCATATATCTAGAGTAGACGCAATGATAGGAACAGCAAAATACAAGTGGTGTGGCACACTGTGCTAAACACAGATTTTTTAGCTTACGTGTTTTTAAGCCACGTCTTTAAATACATTGACCAGGCCCCTTTGAGAGGCCCCCAGTTTGTTTCATCCCACTTAAAGCCTTGACTGGGACTGACCACTTCACACACTTACAGGGCCCACGGCCGAGGGTAGGCGCTTAAACCAATGTGCAGGTTTCAATAGTGCAGCAGGTGCGGCGGTGAGAGGGCCCCACTTCACCAAGACAGTGGGTTCACCAAAGGGGGGGGGGTGGGGGGGGCAGTGGCAGTTTCTCTGCTTCCACTGGGGCCTCCGCACCTTTGTAACGCCACTGGGCCATGGGCGGCTCACCCTGCACCGCAAGGGCTTGAAGTGGCGGAGATGTTCATCGTTTGGCCACGTATCTTCCACCCCGCCACTGCGCTTGTTCTAGAAGCTTCCCCGTTCCCACAAGGTCTTGAACTGTGTGCTGTTTGTCTGTTTAACATCATTAAGAGGTGAACCGACGGCCCTTTCCGCGTCTCTCAGTGACGAATCCTCAAATGTTTCTCGTTAATGTACGCACCTGGTGAGCGCTCTTAAATATATCCCGTGTTTGCACAGATTGGTTAAGGGTAATGGAAAGAACACCTCTTCCCGCAATTCTGCGGCACCTTTACAAGAGGATATGGTAACATGCACTGGGATACATGCGGCTCGGAAGGGGTTCAGTGCACCGCAGACTGACACGATCACCTTGAGCAGGCAGAACTCAGAGCAGGCGCGCTGTATATTATTTATAGCAGAGTCGGTGCTGTGTTCCTTAGAATAATAAATACAACTGCCGGAGGGAGAGATGGGGGGGGGGGGGGGGGTGATGGAGGGAGGGGGAGCGGTGAATGGGCATTTATACCTTTTCTGCTAGCCCTGTCAGTAATACCTTGCCAAGGGTTACTTATTACGTCAGGACAGGCCTGATATACGAAAACGAAGTAGAACTATGTATACATTTATTGCGGGCTATTATTTTTTAACGCGACGTTTCCACTGCGAAATGAAATGAGAACCCATATATTGAACATCTATACAGTGCAAGCCTCTGAAGCTTTACATTGTGAGGACATCACAGCAAAGGGAGGGCTCTGTTCCTCCCGAAAGTCACGCAACCGTATTTATTTGAATACGAAGCCACCAAAGAATCTTTAATACCTAATGGCAGAGTCCTTGTCATGCAAGAAGGAGCCTTCTGGGGCAGACAAGCAGAAGGTACCTTGCTACCCACTGAAAGACATCAAACTAATATGCAGCAGAGAATTATGGGTAATGTAACATATAACTTTTTTGGTGTAAGACAAGGTCAAAGCAGTGTTTGCAGTTTGAAGAAACCTTCGCCCCGACCCTTGCTCGTCTGACTCCCATCGGCGAGCTGTCTGAACACAGGGCCAGCTCTGCTTCCTTCTTCCTCACAGTTACCAGATTGTTCCAGTCCTGGGATTAATATTAACGAATTGACGCGTTCTGGGCCGCCGCCTTTTAATGTCATTGGATCACTAGGGCTTGTTACACCGAAAGCCGAAAAGTTATTCCCCGGGGATATGGAGATATCTCCTAACTCCCGCCATAAAATAAATGTGGCTGTCACCGGAAGAAGGCCCACGAGAAGGCATCTGGAGGAAATTCTCTGGTGAATTAATGGTTTCAGAGTTATTTACCATTGCACGGGGCTGTTTGGGTTGGCAGCGGTAAAGACGACCCAGAAGTCCTCTGTAATACTTTCCTGAGGTGTGAAGCTGTTTTCTAACACAGTCACTAGCCGATGTTCAAATATGCGGTGATCCGATCTTGAAAACCAGGACAGTCCACAACCATAGAAGTAGGACTCTCATTTTGCCTGGACCAAGAGGCGCACCACGTGACATCTCTCGCGAACATAGACAACACAGATGCAGAGGCATTAAGTGTAATTAAATCAAACGTGTTAACTCTCAGCAGTATCTGTGTTCTATGAATAAATTGCTTCCTGTTTAGGGCTGCTGACTAAGCTTGCACCGGAGCGCATGAAAGCGTTTCTCCCTCTGCGTTTAGTTGACTGCTCTGAAAAGCGGGGACATGGGTTACATTTATTTGAATTTGGTGGGACAATTGCTGAACAACTGGCACTGCCCCGACGAAATCTGATCAGCCGATGCGAACAGCTTGCAAGAAAGCTACGGTGCAGATTGCAGTAACTTCCCTATTGGTCGATAGCTTTGGGGCATTTCCTCGTCTGAGTTTCGCAGATGCTGGGTGAGTTTACGCACCTTCCCTGTCACTGATGGGGGCACATACTTTCCCCTCCTCGGGTGCCAGTTAGTCCCTGGTTTACACAAATTTCCCTACCAAGGGGGGTTTCAATGCCGTGGACACCCTCCTCCCCCCGGGGGCGGGGGCTGGCCGTTTGGTGTAAAACGCTTCTCTTTCTCTAGGGACTGTCGGAGTAACGCACTACACTCGTCTGTGCTCCGTCCGTTCTGGGTGCACACGCACCCCCCACCCCAGGGTCTGACACTGTTGCGGTAACACACCTTCCTCTCGCTCGGACTCTACAAGCGCTGGGGTTTAGTCACCTTCCCGTCAGGTGGAGTCTGTCATCGTTGGAGGTTTCATCTCACCGCTAGGGCCTGGCCGTGCTATGCTTACACACCGCGCCCCCCCCCCCCCCCCAGTGGCGTAACGAAAGCTCAGGGGGCCCCCCTGCAAGGTACATGGAGGGGCCCCCACTCCGGATTTAATCCGGAGCTCTAAGGCCTTAGTACTGGGCTGAGGGGCCCCCTCACTGCGGGGGATGCAAAGGCCTGTGTTACGCCCTTGGCCCCCCTGCTGTGGTCTGTCAGTACTGGGGTTAAACACTGCATCCAGGGGGGTCTATAAGCAGAGTCACACAACACCTAGCTCTGTCGCTAATAGGCGACTTGTGACGCACCCAGGCTCCTATTATGAAGAAATGACATCAGAACTCAACTGTAATAACTTCTATTTCGCACCGCTGTCCACCATGAGCTTTGGAGGAAATGAGCAGCCGGACCCTCTTGTCTATCTCTCCCCTGCCCACAGGGACCGTGCAATGCGGAGCAGTGAGCCCCGAGAAGAGGCGCCGAGCTCTTCCGTGGAGTACATAGCAGATGTGACGTTCAAGGCCATAGGGAGGCCTTTGAAAAGTGCCCAAACCATGCTTAATTCCACTCCAGCACTGACAGAGCCCAGAAGAAGGGGCTGTTGTAGCCTCAACATTGACAGACAGCTGGGGATGTGTGTAACCTCACTAAGCACAGACTCAGGGACAGGGGGTTATACCCCTCACCATGTTGACAGACATCGGAGAAGGAGAGGTGTTGACACACCCCATTATCAGGGCCACTGGAATTATGCTATGTTGCGGCCTCAGTGCTTTATGCATTATTACAGATTTGCTGTATTTGCCACATAAACTACCATCTGCAGCACAATCTGCAGATAAAAAACAAAAATATTTTTACTAGCTCAAACGATTTAAAAGTGGACTCCTTTCTGTTGCTTATTGCTACACTTGCATGTTAAACTGGTAGTAACGGAGTGGAACCAATGTCCAGACAGTGAAACCAAGTTTAACATGTTAAAATAATGAAGTAATACAATTACAAAATGTGACACATTATGCCGCATAATTTACCTTTTCTTGCCGCATAATTTACTCAACCCCGCCACATAATTTGGTACTTTCCTGCCTCATAATTCCAATGACCCTGTGTACTATAAAGACATTAGACACAGGTTTTTATACAGGGATTGCATAATCCCCTGTATTATAAAGTGATATGCACCCAGATTTTTCATATTGTTTCAGGCTTGACTACAGGGCACTAAACCTTCTCTATGTCTCATGGCCTCCTCCCAGTGTGCATGCTTTAGTTCAGTAATGACCACACTCAAAATATATGTTGAAGAGATATGGCCTTGCAGCCCGGGCTGCAGATTCTTTAAGGAGGGAACAGCTACATATCGTAATCATTTTTTGATTGATTTGTATTGTTGCTTTTTTATTATACAGCGCAGTGTTTGTAAATTTGTATAATACACAGGAGCCTGCAATTCCTGTAAATAAGCATGTATCTAATTTCCTTATCAGAGGCGACTTGGACCATCCCTAGTCAACTTCAATAAAGAAATGAGGTTGTTCAACTGGTGTAAGATATTACAGTTAAGTTCTGACCTGATATCACAACTGCAGTTACAAAATGAAAACGAAACATGGCTTTTTCTTTTTCCGCTCTGCATTTTTAGATGAAAAGTGGTAAGCAGAAAAGGGGTTTTCATGGCAACATGTTTTTATTTTACACGTTTTAGGTCATCATTGGAAACATAGAAACTCTGCTTGTTTCTACACATCCTAAGCTACATAGTTTTTTTAAAGATGGCTTGCATTAATCTGATTGTAATATCTTTTTTCAATCGATAGCTTTTTGTCTGTTTAATATTGTAATATAGATTCTAATTGTATTCTTCATGTTTACCAACAACCCATCTCTTTCATGTGAGTGCACACCAAACCAAGGATTTAAATGGTTTATAGAATGGTTATGGCGTGACCATGTATTACACGGAGTAAAGTACTCCTGCCATACATTATAAGAACATTTCAAGTCACCTTGGAAATCCATTACCGCATAGAGGCATTCGGCCTTAGGCCTTGTTCATCTATATGGCCAGAGAACTGGGTGACTTCTAATATCCTTATATATATATAATGTACTGTGGGGGTACTTTATCCTAATAATACATAGAGTGTAGGCCACTAGTGTGGCATTGGACTGCTCAACCCGACACAAAGCGAATACAAGTGGCTGCAGTGTGTACTATGTGTGGCTTGAGGGGTGCGGGTTACTTACCCGTATGATGGCGATCTGTAGTAAGGTGGATTTTATGATCACACGTCCTAACCTGTGCTTTGTGGTGAATTTCTGACACCTTTACTGCAACAAAATCAAATACACGCATCCACCCATCCCGCACTCAACCAGCCCAGATGCATCACACCGCAGCCTGTCAAACTCTCCCAGATAAATTACGCAGCACAATAACAAACCGTGCCTTCGAATATATTTGGAAACGGCTGGTCTTTACGCCTAACTTACCTAAGCAGAAATAAGAATTACTTTTTAAGATACGATTCCCGAGGGCCGTGACTCTGCAACTGAGCACCCGAAGACCAGAGACTTGAAGGCAGCCAAGGGCCGCCGTTTTATGCCCCAGACAGCAGAAGTGTTCACAAATTGCTAAAGCAACCACCCTCCCCCCCAGCACTCCAACATGTACACAGGTTCCTTGACTCATGGGGAAAATGGCGCCAAACACACGGCGTTTTCTTGCTGACTTCATTGTGTGGGAATGTGCCGGCAGAAAAATAATAAAAGCGCACACGTATGTAAATTTGGGGGATTTAAATAATATAAGGGAATATTTTACAGTTCGAAATGTTTCACCACAACAGGGATTGATACTTTTTGGACAAGTCGAACCTCGGCCACATAAGTGTTATGAGGTATTGACTAAGGACCTCCTCATATGGATTATTGATGCTCAGGGGGTTAACGCACCTGCCGTGTGAGCTGCAGGTCAAATGTTTACATCATAGTGAAGTGGTAGCCTCTCAGTGCTTTACATGGAAACTGAGAAGTTCTAGTACGTAAAATCCAGAGTACGTTTGCTCTTCAAAAGTGCTGGGACTCTCGCATTGAATGCATCATAGCAGTGCTCAGAAGTGCAGGTAATTTTCGTTTCATAGTAGAGAAGTGCAGGTACTCAGTGCTGGACAGTACCTGTCCGTTTAAAGACAGCTCCGCCGAGATTGGTCTACGGCTTTACTTCAGGTAAACACCTTATGTCTCATAAACATTGCTCGGGACTAGGGATATTGTCTTGCAGTGGCGCACCCTCCCTTGGAAACAGTTAACGAGGGAGTGCGACCAGGCTGCTTTGGTGACAATATGCAGCATGTGCTCCAGGGTATCTCCATATGCACCCTTCTGAAGACCATAACAAGACTTTATTTGTTTCACAAAGCACAAAATATTTGTTACCCAAAATATAGCTTCCCTCTTTGCCCCAAAGCTTAGTTCCCCCTTTTCTCAAAGTGTAGCTTCCTTCTTATCCCAAAGTTTAGCGTCCCTCTCTTTCCCATAGTTTAGGGTCCCTCTCTTTTTCATAGTTTAGCGTCCCTCTCTTTCCCATAGTTTAGCGTCCCTCTCTTTCCCATAGTTTAGTTTCCCTCTCTTTCCCATAGTTTAGCGTCCCTCTCTTTCCCATAGTTTAGCGTCCCTCTCTTTCCCATAGTTTAGTGTCCCTCTCTTTCCCATAGTTTAGCGTCCCTCTCGTTCCTATAGTTTAGTTTCCCTCTCTTTCTCAGAGCAGAGTTTTCCTCTGCATTGATTGATTCAAAGCTGCTCATGGCATGTCTTTCTTCTCTTTCTCAAAGCCTAGCTTCCATTCTTTTCCCAAAGCAGTTTCTCTTTGCAATGATTGCCTCTGTATAGCTTCTTTCAGCATAGTGATCCAGCGGAAAAGGGCACATTTACATATCCTCCCTGCATCACAGATCCGTTACCACACAAGCTCATTCACGCACACATTCATTGGTGGGGCCCATAACACCAACACTCATACGTTTCTCTCACGAGTCTGCACACGGGAGCGATGAGGAATCCGCTGGACATGTGAGGGTACCTTATTACCTATAAGGAGGGAACATTTGTTACAAAATGTACATATTTACATCAATACCTATAGGGTCCTAACCTTAACATCAAGGCACTCCACCACTTGGTCGATGGACCAATTAGTTGGACTGGTTGATGGTGACCTAGAACCAGCTAAAACATATTTAAACTTTCGGAATCCTTAAAAAGAACCACAAACTCTTTCTTTGTTAATCAATGTTTAGTTTATCTAATTGTTTGCTTTCAGTTGCATAATTAGCATTTAGGTCAACAAAACTCAAACTTACTTATTCAGCACACTATAGCATAACATTTATATTTACCTATTCTCACTATTGGGGCTTTCTAATTCAAATGGCTCTGCATAACCCAAATCCTTTTGAAAGATTGTCCCAATCGAATGCAGGCCAGACTCCATAAGTCCGAAAGTTCTTTCGCTCAGCACGGCACAGTCCCAAAGATATCCAACGGACCAAGCAATCGTGCAAGCAAATTCAGGACACCCCTCTGGAACGCACTAACTCCTCCGGGACGTACACCAACCTGCTCCTCCCTATTCTACTATCCTTTTATAACAAATTCGGGGTACGTGTAACATTTTCTGAATTGGAACACTTTGTGATTGGTTGGATCTCTTAAAGTTGCAATTTTAGTTCAATATTTTTCATAAACCGCGGTTCTCATAAGATTTGTCATGTCATCCTCTTAGGTCATATAGTTCTCATGCGAAAAGGTCCGATGTATCAACATTTTGACTTTTCTTTATAGGTGGCTATTGTTCCCTTGGGTTATTTATTCTGACTGAAATCTGGCAGTCCTCCACGTTCCTATCCTTGACAAGGAACACTGTGCTCTGAATTTGAGGATGCCTGGAGATCTTCAGAGCCATCCGAGTCTGCGCAGTAGACATTGCGCTCACAAGACGGTGGCCACTTCCAAACTCCATTTTGAATGTCATGGCTTGGTAGGCCCGAATGACAACTTGAGCAAAACAAACATAAAACATAATTAATATATGGAAATGAAGATTTTATTGTTTAACCCCATACTAAGCCCATTATTTATTAGTATTTTCCTAGCTTATAGCGACATTTAAAGCGATAATACTCACCATTTGGTCCCAGCAGGAAAGCAAACGACACCAAAGCAACACAAAACATGCAATTTCTCTATCACCGCATCTTCTATGGTTAATATGCGTACTATAGTTAGTCATTAAAGTTATTCTGCCATGCAAATAGCAATTAGTCTCACGTGTAATTCGTGTTTATCAAAAGCGCAATTTGTTGATTAGTATACCACGGCACACAGTTAATACAGGTTAATATGTAAATTGATTACGTCATTAATATTTTCATGCAAGATAGAGAAGGTATTCAAAAAATTCGTTTTACCTGCTCCCTCAAAAGCATTCCTCTGTTTCCAAAGCATAGCTTTCACAGGTTTCCGATTGCATAGCTTCACTCTGCATAGCTTCCCTCTGCCTCGCTTTTCTCTGTTTCCCATCCCATGGCTTTGCTCTGCATAGCTTCTCAGGGTATGGCTTCTCCCTGGTTCCCATAGCATGGCTTCCATCTGCATAACGTCTTTGGGCATGGCTTGCCTCTGGTCCCTATAGCATGGCTTCCATCTGCACCGATTCTTTGGGCATGTCTTGCCTCTGGTCCCTATAGCATGGCTTCCCTCTGCCTAGCTTCTCTCGGCATGGCTTCCCTCTGCCTAGCTTCTCTCGGCATGGCTACCCTCTGCTCCCCACTGCATGGCTTCCATCTGCATAGATTCTTTGGGCATGGCCTCCTCCGGTCCCCACTGCATGGCTTCCATCTGCATACATTCTCTGGGCATGCTACCCTCTGGTTTCCACTGCATGGCTCCGCTCTACATAGCTTCTCTGGTCACTTCACCCCTCTGTTTTCTACAGAATCTTTTCCATGTGCATAGTTTCTTTGGGCATGTTTTTCCTCTGGTCCCCATAACATTGCTTCCCTCTTTTTCCTACGGCATGGCTTCCCTCTGGTTCCTACTGCCTGGCATCCCTCTGCATAGTTTCTCTCGGCCTGGCTTCCCACGCCATGGCTTCCCTCTGCATAGCTTTTCTGGACATGGCTTTCCTCTGGTTTCCATAGCATGGCTTCCCTCAGGGTCCCACTGCATGGCTTCCTTCTCCAAAGCTTCTCTCAGCACGGCTTCCCACTGTTTCCCACAGCACAGCTTCACTCTGCAGAGCCTCTTTGGGCATGGCTTCCCTCTGGTTCCAACAGCACAGTTCCCTCTGGTTCCCACAGATTGACTTCCCTTCACATAGCATCTCTCAGCCTGGCTTCCCTTTGTTTCCCACAACATGGCTTCCTTCTGCATGGCTTCTTTGGGCACAGCTTCCCTTGGTTCCTATAGCATGGTTTCTCCCTGGTTCCCACAGCAAGGCTACCCTCTGCACAGTTTCTTTCAGCCTGGCTTCCCTATTATTCCCATAGCATGGCTTCCCTCTGGTTCCCACTGCATGGCTTCCCTCTGGTTCCCACAGCATGGCTTCCCCCTGCATAGATCCTTTCAGCCTGACTACCCTCTGTTTCCCATAGCATCGCTTCCCTCTGTATAGCGTATCTGGGCATGACTTCCATCTGAATAGCTTCTCTGGGCATGGCTTCTCTCTAGTCCCCATAGCATGAGTTCGCCCTGGTCCTCATGACATGGCTTCCTCCTAGTCATTTGTCTTATTTTAAAACTTTGCTGCACAGAAATAAGCAACAATGACAAATGTGACAGTGAACCTGCTCTGGGTTACTTAATTGGCTCCAAAGAGGCTGCATTTTAAAATATCATACAGGGTTAAGGCACCTGCTGCAGAGATCTTTGAGGGGCCAGCAATTCCAAGGTAATAGTAATAATGGTAAGATGACTCTGGTTGCTAATGTGCCTGCTGGAGAGACCCTAATTGGTTCTGGTTACACTTTTGACTCATAAAGTAGTATAGACAGTTAATGTGCATCCTGCAAAGTATATTGTGTAACATCCAGATCACGATTTGTATTTTATATAGATAGCACAGTGGGTTATTGCTTTTGTCACAGAGTTCCTTTTGTTACTCGCATGACATAAATTACAGTCCTTGTGATCAGTGCTTATTGTGTTTTTTCTTGCTCTATTATTCCAAGATTGCAAAGAAGGGCTCCTCTGGGAAAGAATAATGTCTTGTTTTTACAGAAGACCTCAATCACTGTGTTGCGTTTTACATCCTGAATGTGTGTTTCTCCAGACTGCGCACTGTTAACATGTAATGTTTACAAGTATGGACAGCTACAGCTTGTAGCCCTCATTGTATTAAGTAACAACTTCTGTACATTCATTTGCACACTTGAATGATTTACTGTGCTCTGATGTGTGATGTAAAGCGCCCTGACACCCCACACTGAGATGAATAGGGCTATAAAAGAACGAAAGTAAAAAAAAAATAGTAGGTGACATTTAACTCATTACTAGTGTAAATAATTACTCTTACACACAGATAAATCTTGCATTCTTGTATTGTATGCACATCTCTTGGTGGGTGGGGGGGAGGGGGTTGAACAAAGTAGAAAACCTGACTTCAAGTGATAGTTTCTCCAAAGTACTTGTGAAGTGATAAGCTATGTCCCTTTGTTTCCATCCATTGCCGATTGCATTGGCATCTAGATGTTAAGCTCCAGACAGCTGCCAGCCAGAATGATACTTGTCAAAAGAAGGGCCAATGGACCTTTAAATCAGGCCCTTGTTTGTGTCCGGCTGGGAGTGAAAATAAAAAAGCCCCGTCTATCTGCACTTTACGGCACCAAATGCACTGCAGACAACCTGTGGGTGCTGCCGACTTGTGTCCTGGTGACGGAAAATGACACCAGGACAAATTCAGCATGTTTCCCTGGGTCGGCTGGATCCCAGTTTTGGCCTACAATTTACTCCCAGAGCTGGGATCTAATGCACTCCCCCTACTTTCCAGTTTTGCTTGAAATATAGCACAGTGAGTTAGTAGCCTCATATTATTTGCAAGGCACTGGTTAAAAATAACCTTATTCTTTTCCTCAAGCTTTTCTTATTCTAAGGTTTTCTAAAAAGGTTTCTTTGGAAAGTTATAACGTCTTATTATTACAGACAAGCCCACCACTACATTACATTTTTAGAACTGACTTTGTGTTTCTCCAGACCAAGCATTCTTAATCCAATTCCTAGCAGAATGAATGATATTTGAGTTCTACACCTTATAAAACCTCATTGTTTTATGTAACAGCTCCTGTACATTGATTTACACACAATATTTGTCTCTGTATTATGTGTATGTGATGTAAATCACTGTGACATTCTACATTGGGGCGAGTAGCTCTACAAGAAATTAAAAAAAAACTGATTTGTGCTATTTAAATTGCTATTAGCACCATTACCCTCCCAGATACTAAATACTCGTGGCATTCTTACAATGCATGCATATCGCTTAAGTGCAGGAGTTGAACAAAGTCAAAAACCTGCCTCCAAATCATAGTTTCTCTTATGCACTTGCAAATTAACAACAATATGTGTGCCTTTGTATACCTCCACAGCATTGAAATCTAGGTGTTATGCTCCATGTAGCTCCCAGGTCGGATGGAACTCCAAAGGAAGGGCTACTGGCCTTTTAAGTGAGGCATTTGTTTTGGACACAGCTGGGAGTGAAAGAAAGAAACCCCTCGCAGGTTACTACTGCAAATGAAAAGTGGACAAGTTAATGTGCTGCTGAATGTCTGCTGGTGTCGCGCCCGTAAATCACACCCGACAAATTCAACATATTTCACTGGAGCCACCTGAATCGATAACTACAATGGCTTCCGGATTCAAGATCTGTCTGGATACTCCTCATTTCCTGCCCTACTGCGGAACAATGGAGAGGTTCACGACATTCTGGGACCTGCAGCAAGCATTAACTCACTGAGCAACTTTGGGGCACGAGAACGTCACAAATGACCAAAAATAAATATTAGGAGAGAATAACCCTACGCTACCATTGTATAACATGCTGGGTCCAAATGATCGTGATGCGCTTTCGAATTTTTTCACCTCCGGCTCTGGATTGTGTGGACTGCAGAACCCAAGTGGGCGAGGTGCTCTGATGCAGTGTGTGTGTGTGTGTGCGCGTGCGCGTAGTACCAGTCGTGCAAGGGGGTTTTGAAGTTATGTGCAGGACATTTGAAGCAGACCTGTCATTTAAAGCTTCAGCTTGTGGGGCGGTCTGCAGCATATGTCTTCTATATACTTAGTGGCAGGGAATCACGCATCTCTTTTAAGGTGACCAACTGGCATGGGTGCAAATTCAGAACAGTGTGTGTAAAAATTCAGGCCAAAGGTTCAAAATTCATGACAAAAATTCAGGACAGACGGTCAGAATTCAGGACAAAAATTCGGGGCAAAAGGTAAGTTTTAAAGACACATCAGAGGAGGTCGCGCAATATTACATAAGTAAATAGACAACCAACACAAGCACAAGTCAAAGTAGGTTTATATTAGGGTGAGAGAACCTTGCCCTGCATCTGTTGTGTTTGCGCGTAAAACTTAAACACCTGCGTTTGCATATTAAAAAAAAAACAATGAAGAAAAAGATCAAAGCTGAAGGCTTCTCAGATCTTACATGCCCCCTCTCCCCCATTGAAAAAAAACACCTGATCCGATCAATCATCCCAAGGGGATGTGATGTGTAAAAGCTAAGGGGGATCGGGTGCCAGGGTAAACATGAAAATAATAACAGCACAAATGCAGAAACTTTGCACTATTGGAGCAAAATAAATAAATAATAAAGGGAAATATTATTTGTACCATTATCACTGCGTGTGTGACAGTTTAAGAGGCTAATGGTGGATGCACCTGGGAAACACGCGCCAGAATGGAACCTTCATCTCCCCAGAGCTTGGCCCCTGGTGAGGTGACACAAGCCCATAAACAAAAGCAGTTTGCCATGCCCTGGGCTCTGGCAGGAGAAGGCCCAGCAAATGCTGTCACTGTGCAGAGAGGCCCATTACAATTCTGTACGTGATAATTAGGCCGGCAAACAAAATGATAATGGGCCGATAGCAGCCTGTGCCAGGCCAGGGAGGGGCGGCTGCAGACCACTGATCACAGCAGGAGTGCGAGCTTGCCCCTGAAGTGAGAGTTACAGAATTCTCAGGCTGCTTGCAGTGGGGCAGCTCCCTCCAATGTCTGAAATTACGGGCAAAAGGGATCCGTTAAAAAACTCCCCATGGACAACGGACAAAAGCCCCAAATAACGGGCGGTCTGTGAAATTTACAGATGGTTGGTCACCCTAGTCCCTTTCGGTATGTGATTCGTTCAGAGGTCTTACTAAGGTTAATGTCTGAGCTCCCATATATTTGTGTATATACTAAGAGGGTAACTGTTCCTACGAGAATGAGAAAAGTGCCAAAGAGTTGGTATGTGTGCTGTTAACGTGGTCGGGTAATAGTGAGTGTGGGGAATTTCTCCTTTAGTATATAGTGCCCTCACACACCCTTTCGAGTGTCATGCTTCATCATCGGGCGTTGCTCCTCGTGGGGGTGGCGCTGCAGTCCCCCACGGGCCCCGCGGGAGGGCTCTTTATCGGAGATCTTTTATGGAGACGCCGCAGTTGTGCATGGGGGTGTGTGGGCCTATAAAAAGAGAAGTGGGTAAGTGAGTTAAAAATGCTACATAGAGCCCAGAGCCTAAGTTTTTATTCAGGGCTCCGTGTAGCAAGGGTTAAAAATAATCCTGGAGCTCCTCTTTGGAAAAAATGATTAAGGGCAGATGTATAATTAACTGCTACTCTCAGGAGAGGTGTAGTGTAGGTGAATGGGTGTCCTATAGAAATGGGGTCAACATGTTTCGCGCATTAATGCTGGTCCTTAAGGGATCCGTTAGCGCTTCGTCAGGACCGGAAATAATGTGATTCGTTCAGAGGTCTTACTAAGGTTAATGTCTGACCTTCCATATATTTGCCCAAACGCCTCAGTGATAAGCAGACAAATGTCCTGTTCTGGATGGCAATGCCAATTCATCTTTTCAAGATCGATCAACTGACGACCATAAAGCTGGAGCTGGTAACCTTCGGCATTCCCAGCTTGTGAATATGAAACGTGCTGTACGAACCGCTATATGAAAAGCAAGTTGCGACTTTGGTGCTGGAAACCAGGGTTCGAGCCTTGAGGTCGCATCCACATCCTGTGATTCTGGGCAAATCACTTAATCTCCCCGTGCCTAAATATGTAATGTAAATACGGTGCTCATGTACAGCGCTCCAATACCTTTGGGTCGAGTTCGCACTATATAAAAGATGCAACATCATATGGAAGACCTGAGCTGTGTGCTTCCCAGGTGCTCTGGACTGCAGAGTGGTTTATTAGTGTTCATTCCTTATGGCACTGACCCACTTGTGAGCCACTGTCGATGTTTGTGAACCGCAGAACTATATTGAACAATGCACACAGAATGCAATGCAAAATGCTGTAGTGATCCAATAGAATTGATTGCAATTACACCCAACAACTTGGAAACAGCAGGGAGGCAGGTGACTGTGAGCGATGGTGTGGGCAGCGCTCAAGGAGGTGGAGCCTTCTCAGGGACAGAGGGTGTGTGGAACAGCCGTGTTCAGAGGAGTTTATTTTTATTTATTTTTGCAATTTTATATAGCGGGGACATAGCTCCAAGGCATCAGAGCACTTTACAGCAGTAGCATGATACCAGGGTGCAGCAAGATACAGTTACAGTAATTACGTTCAGACATATTGCATCGGTAACTGCGACAAGGACAATTGCAGCCATTGGACAAGAGATGTACATGGTTCGAGCATTGATTAAGATGGTGGGGGACACAATGATGGTAGTTCGTTTACTGGATAGAGTACTTAGGTATGGTTTCGGGTGAGTAAACCAAGTGTCTTTTTGAAGGTGGCTATGCAGGTTGCTAGACGAAGGGAGGGAAGTAAGGAGGTCCATATTCTTGTGGCGCTTCCAAGGAATGACTGGCTCATGTACAGTTCTCGACTGAAGGTGGAGAGTTTTGAGGAGCAGGGATTCGGGATGTTTTAATGTGTTGGATGTGGGATTGAAAGACCTTGACAGAACCCTCCAGTGACAAAGATCTGCGAGGGGGGGTTGATGTGGGGATGTGAGGAGACCGCTGTGGAAAGTGGTAGCGGAGTTTGTTTGCACAGCATGGAGATTGTGTGCGACGGAGAGTAGAACTGAGCAATATGGGAGTGAAATAGTAGCAGCATGTTGGGGATGACTGACGCATCAGTGTGCTGCCTCTAGTGCTTTTTGACACTACACTATCTGGCAAATTAGCATGCAAGTTTAATATCCAAACCTTAATAAAATACCAAAATACCCATCCCTGTTTGAAGAATGAAGTATCAGTGTAGATAGGATATGTCCAAACATGCTTTTTGGACAAGTAAACTTTGATTTTGTCATTATAAATTCTCAAGGCTGCTGTGTCACAGCACTAGACATACATAGAAAATATTGAGGCATTGAAACAGATAGCAGGCTCAGAGCCTCATCACCTTCCATATCCCAGAAACATGATGCCTGAGTTCTAATCACTCTATATTACTGACGTTTCCCATTTGGGGTACCCACCTATTCTTGTGCAAAACAAACCTTTTTATTAGAAATCTTGGTTAGACTGTCACTTGAACACAAGGACATAAATACTGTCCCAGTACACTATAATTACTTTATTCCATGAATTGAGAGCTAAATACAACTTTCCGCTATAGAGCATTGGAACTGAGTCTCAGGCAATCTGTCAAGAGCTAGAGTGCAGGTGTTTATCACCCTGATGCGATAAGCAATTCGATACTAAAAGTGTAAGCTATAAAATCTAGGGAGACGACTAAGGACACACTATGGTCAAACATATACAAACTTCTGATAAGAAATAATATAGATCATCTAGCTAAAGCAAGCAAGACTGAGAGATTGAATACAAGGGTGGCCTCCCAGATAAAGACTGGCTTAGATACTTAAATAGCATCCGGAAAGCAAATGTTATTTAAGTTTTGCATACAAAAAAATACAGTGAGTTATCTGGATTCCATGCAAAATGGGAAAAATATATTACAAAAAATTTGGGCGGTGTCAAAACCTGCAAGAAGATTTTAATAACGTTCCCTGACTAATGTTAGAGTGGTGGAAAGAAATTGATATTAGAAAATATGCGATCTGTGACATAACTCTGTGAACTAAAGATTTTTTTCAGTGACTACTAGGCCTGGGCAAAATTTCCGTTCCGTTCGCGGAATTTGCGATAATTTGACATTTCCGCGTTCCGCGGAGAGCGCGGAAATGTCAAAATTTCCGCATTCCGCAGCTTTGCGATAATTTGGTTCTTGCTCGCGCTGTAAAATAATACATTTTCGCGCCCGCGCGATCGCCTTACCTGAATCCCCGCGTTCGCCGACAAGTTTTCCCGATCCGGTCTCGTTCTCCATGAGATGTTGTATTGTTTTAGCCATTTGCGCTGTCTCGCGACAGTTCGGGCCCGCAGTGACGTCATGCGTCGCGCGATCACGTCTTTCTTCTCGCGATCATGCACCGCGAGAAGAGTGAAAACAAGATGGCCGCGCCCGCAAGCAACCGCATGGGTAAGTTGGCGAGCCGCGAACACGCAGAAAATACCGCGAACGGGCGGGGAAAAAACTTCCGCATCTTCGCGATATTTCCGCGTGTTTGCGGAGATTTTAAACATTTTCGCGATAATTTGCGAAAGTCGCTTTCGCAAATTTCGCCCACCCCTAGTGACTACTAGGGAAACGGAAATAACTATGGTTACAGAGAAGTTTTATGCTGGCGAAAAAGATTATTTTGAAAAACTGAAGGACTGTTAGACACATGATGATAACTTGAACACTTGGGACGGCAAATGTAGAATGAACGTTTTGCTGAAACTCAGGGGACAATTGGAACTTTTTAAAATTGAATTTGGAACATTTTCTATATGTATTTAATTCTTAAGGTGCTATTTACATTTTAGAAAGCCCATATTTGACACCAATACCAACAGGGGTAAGCGCCACTTGTGGAATTTCACTCTGTGGAGTTCTGCAGAGTTACGTAAAAAATCTGCAATATTCCACAGGGTTCTGCCAACAGGCAAAAATATGCACTGTACGCTGCGATTTAGCACCGGTAGAGAGTTCCACACTGAAAAATGAGTGTAAAAACGGCATCATGCAAGCGCAATAGTGCACAGCCATTTGAGTTGATTTTGCTTACACTCGAGTTGAAAATCTACTCGAGAAGTAGCCCACTGATCGCAACTGCTCACGACTGTCTGCATTAGAAAATCTTGCCAAAAGTGCTTCTAGCGGCTCTAGCTCGTGCTATGAGAGATCAAATATCGCTCACACTCACATTTCTGGAGCATCGCAGGAGAAAAAAATCCACCACACAGAGATTGGCGGGATATGGTTGCCAAAATCCCACCAATTCCGCGAACAGAATTAGATTTTCTGCCGTGGCCTAATTGTAATACAAGATTGTTTCCAGTGTTAACTTATGGTAAATAGATCATAGCTGATTATTGGTATATTTGTGTAATATTGTAGTTATACTTTAGATGGGTTTGTAGGTTTGTAAATTCTCTGTACTTGTAATTACTGATCAATATTGTTCTAATTATTTAACTTGTTATGCTTTTTACCTATACTGTAAGAACCTGACAAAATTAATAACTCTATTTTTCAATTACACGTTTTAATGCACATTTGTATGAAATAAAAACATCGTCATTAAACAGGGAGACAACCAGTTTAGGCAGGAGACCTGTTGGAACGTCTCCCACCCGGAAGCTGATGCGGTACAATATTTCATCCTTCCCAGGCACTAGCATGTCAAAGGTGTATCTATGTTCTATTGCATCAACCCTTTCATACATAATGGGATGGTCATGTGTTTGGACAGTTCAGTGCTATCCATAAAGTTATGCCAGGACCCAGTAGTTGAAATCCAAACTTCTGCAACAGTTCTATGTGACTTGGCCTCCTTGTGATGAAGGACACATTTTCATTTACTATTTCCTTTTCAGTTAAGAATCAGAAGCCCATGTATTTATCAGATGATTCTGCTCTGTAGACAACTGTTAGGAATTTAGTTTCTGGTTGGGAAAGGTATGCACCCTTCCAAAGCAGGAACCACAGTCCTAGTCAGGGTAAGTCATACACACACCCTAAATTAACCTGTGCTTACCCCCTAGTTGTTTGGCACAGAGCAGTCGGGCATAACTTAATGTATAAAGTATTGTTCAACGGTTCAAACAGTAAAACAGTGAAAACACCACACAAAAAGATACCACACTTGGTTGGAAAAATAGAGCTAAATATAATAAGCAAAATAAAACCAAAATGACAAAAATCCACTAATTAGAACTTGAGTTATGATTTTTTAAAGAATAAACTTAAATGTAGCATATAGTGGCAACCAGAGCTATCTGGTCACGCTAGACCAGGGCAAATCCAAAAGTTCAGGCCGAACGCAATAGCTCGCAGGTCAGATACAGGGACCTGCCTTGGCCCGCCGCAAAGTATCTTAGTTGTATCATCATCGAAGACGAGATGCGGGGTGCAGGTATGGCAATTCACCATTGACGCTCCACACAGGGAGGCGATGCGTCGGCTTGCAGCCACGCAATGGCGGAGATGCTTCAAGAATGGGATGTACAGCTCAGTATGTGATGTGTTGATGGCAGAGTCCTAGTGCTGAGGCAGGTGAGTTGAAAGTCTTTTATGTTCATGAGACTTTAGTCAGAAGGCATGCCAGCAATCCCTTGGAGTCACTCTGGATCTGGGTTCAAGTAATGTGGTCCAGTCCCTCTCACCCAGCCAAGGATGGCAGCAGGCAGCAGGTCAGCACAGCAAGAAAGCATTTGTTACAGAGCAGAAGTCCAGCAGAGTGGCAGTCGTTCAGCAGCACAGCAGTCCTGCTTAGCAGAGTATCCACAAGTCCAGAAGTGTACTGAAGCGGTAGGGTCAGAAGTCCAGTTCTTATACCCAGTAATGCCTTTGAAGTTTGGGAGGCTGCAAAGAAAGGCTTGTAAGTGCACAAAGGCCCTCCCTTCCCCTGCCCTGGCTCCAGACTCGATACAGGGGGATATGCAGCCCTTTGTGTGGGGACAGGACACAGCCTATTCAGGTGTAAGTGTGAGGATGTTCCGAGCTTCTCCCTTTCATCCTCCCAGGATGGCCCATTAAGTCACACCCAAGCTCCCATTGTGTGTGGCTGTTTAGAGGGAATGCACAAAGTCCAGCTGTCACCCAGCCTAGAAGTGTATTGGAGACAGGATGCAGGCACAAAAGACTAAGAGCAGAAAATGCCATCTTTCTAAAAGAGCCATTTTAAAAATTGTAATTTGCCATTAAAGAGGAGTCATCTTTACGATTCCATAGATACTAAACACAACAGCTCTACCTCATTCCAATTGGTAATTACAGCTCATTTTGTGTAATAAGGAACCCCCAATTTTAACCTAAGGGACGGGTAGGCCTCACAGTAGTGAAAAACGAATTTGGAAGTTTTTAACTACCAGGACATGTAAAACTTAAAAGTACATTTCCTGCCTTTTAATTACACAGCACCCTGCCCTATGGGCATTTAGGGCCTACCTTGGAGGTGACTTATATGTAATGAAATAGGAGTTTAAGTCTTGGCAAGGGGCTTTAAATGCAAAGTCAACATGAGAGTGTAAACTGCACATACAGGCTCGAGACATGTTTATCGGGCTACTTGAGTGGGTGGCGCAATCAGTGCTACAGGCCCACTAGTAGCATTTAATGTACAGGCCCTGGACACATGTAGTGCACTTTACTAGGGACTTATAAGTAAATTAAATATATGAATTGTGGAAAAGTCAATGTTAGCATGTGTTAAGTAGAGAGCACATACACTTTAGCACTGGTTAGCAGAGGTAAAGTGTCCACAGTCCTATGGCCAGCAGAAATGAAGTAAGCAAAAACAGGAGTTCTGAAGGCAAAAATTCCAGGGAAACCATGCCAAGGAGGCCTGTTCTAACAGTGGCATGAACTAAAATTATGCCCCCCCCCCCTGCAGAATGTGTTGAGCGGCACCTGAGACTCCTATATGTCACAGATATTCACCGTCATGATGCAGATTGGTGGCCCCTGTAGGGTGCCCCCACCATTCGGCACCACAGGAGCTGCAGGGGCCTGTGTTAAGGCCCTTGTCCCATATACTAGAGCAGCAAAAGGTCACTCAATATGTGTTGAGGTGTCACAGGCTAGACAAATTAGTGAGTTCATCTCTTGTATGTCAAAATCAATAGCAGAGTTATTCAGGCAGCCAAGTATGTTTCAGTCAGTTATTTATGCCAGGCAGATACCCAGGACTGGCAGGGTATGAATAAGGATTTCCCAAACAGGCTAGACAACATAGTGAGTTCAGCTCTTGAATATCAAATTCAATAGCAGGGTTGTTCAGGCAGCCAAGTATGTTTCAGTCAGTTATTTATGCCAGGCAGATATCCAAGACTGGCAGGGTATGAATACGGATTTCCCAAACACCTCCAAACATGCGGCAGGATTTCCTAGGGACATAGAATACCATTCATCAAGCACATGGAGTCCCACACATGTACATGCAAGCACAAACAAAACGGACATGTTCAGTAAGAGATGAAGGGCCCAATTTGAAGGGTGACGAACAGATTTTCAGAAGAGCGTCAGCAGACACTCGTCGTGGGTCAGGGGTAGAAAAATCTGTACCCCTATGTTGCAATTCAACCACCAACACTGTATCTCTCTCCATAGTCTGATGAGAAGGTAGTAGGCGCCCTTAACAGTGGATTAGCAGGGTATGAATCAGGATTTCCTCTACTGTCCAGTGGAGACTTGCGCTCAGCTGGGGAGCAAAATAAAAATTTGGAGTGACTGTGATATGATTGGGGAGGAAATGGGAGGCGATACGATTGTGCCCTCATATCCTCCACCAAACTATGCTTCTACTATGTTATGTTATGTTATTTTAATTTATTCAGCGCACAGCTACTCAGAAGTGTCCCGGCGCTAGCAACAGAAAGGCGGCCCAAAAACACAGATGTCCATTAAAACAACAGAGTCTTCAAAGAATTCCTGAACAGATGAGGATCAGAAATGGCCCTCAAAGTCAGGGGAAGCGAATTACAGGCAAGGCAGGCTCTACGGGCAAAAGAGTTGCCCCCCAGCCGTTGACGCTTAAATTTGGGCACCTGCATCAGCAGCAGTGAGGACGACCTCAGCTGTCTCCTAGGAATGTAGAAGGTGAATCTGTCCTGCAAATAAGAGGGGCCTAATCCATAGAGGGCCTGTTGCACAATTGACGGCATTTTGAATTTCAGTTGTGTTTCAACGGGAAGCCAATGAAGTGACCGAAGCTGCGCCCGTACACTATGCCTGGAGGACAGCCCCCCTAGAAGTCTGGCGGCCGAATTTTGGACCACTTGCAATTTCTTTACAAGGTAGCCCGGGCTGCCCGCCAGGATGGCATTCGCGTAATCCAGGCGGGAGAGAACCAGTGCGTGCACCACCGTCTCTCTGGCCTTATATGGCAGCAAGGGGAGAAACTTCTTCAAACTCTTCATCAGCCCAAAGCATGTGCCGGGCAGTTTTTTTACATGCGATGCAAAGTTCAAGTTCTCGTCAAACCAGACGCCGAGATTTTTGACGGTCCCATTAATCTCGGGGGGACATGGAAAGCCCGAGGGCCAGAGTCTTGCTCTGAACTCAGGAGAAAAGGAACCAAACAGCAGGACCTCCGACTTTGCCTCGTTACATTTCAGCTGTGCATTAGTCAACCACTGAAAGACCGAGGACAGACACTGATGAGGTCTAGCCACCGAGTCGTCTTCCTTATTCCAAGTGAACAGCAGCTTCTACATTCTGTTTGAAGACTAGGGCTGGAATAGACCCGGTCTAGAACAACCAGATAGCCCGTTGGCACATTATGCTTTTAAGCACTGAATTTTAGTTTATTCTTTAAAAATTCAAAACTCTGGTTAAACCTAGTGGATTTTTGTTGTTATGGACTTGTTTTCTTCATTATATTTAGCTCTATTTTTCTATCTAGATGTGGTATTTTTTGGGTCTTGTTTTTACTGTTTTGCTGTTTGAAGTTTTGCACAAATACTTTACACATTGCCTCTTAAGTTAAGCCTGACTGCTCTGTGTCAAGTGGCCAGTAGCTTTCTCTTGACTTACAATAAGCTGGGATCAAGTTCACGTTTGAGTTTTTGGAAGTTGCTTTTTAAGCTTGATCACTGCAGCTCCAGAGCAGATCCATTAAGCTATCTCAAGTGAAACCTGAGGAGAAAATTAGGTAAAAGAGAAAACATATAATGGCACCTTCATTTCATTATTGCAGTCCAGTGATGGAATTGTAATTCATATGTCTTTCGCGGCTATTTGTAGTGCTTGTGGACTCATAAGTGCTACCACAACATCTTGGGTCATATCTCAGGCCCTGGGACTCAAGAAATTCTTATTTTGTGGGTATTTTCTTTTAATTTACCAACATTTCTTGCCCATAAATCCAGATCTATCATTTATAAGTGTAGCAGTGCTGCCTAGAAATTAAGCGGTACAAAAGGGGGTGGTGATGGACGGAGCATCAGAGCCAATCAAATACTCACACCCAGTCAACAGATCTGGGTTTGATCCATCACCATTCTTTAGCCCACTCTGCCACCCCAGTTCAGACATGGCCATATGCAAATCAGTCTGACCCTGTGCCTCATGGGAACAATCCAGCCAGAACTGCCAAGCCATGCCTTCCCTGGACCGGAAACAAGCTTCCTAGGACCGGTTTCTGGCATTTCAGCCGTCTTCAGCCAGGCTTGCTTGAATCCAGTGGCAAAGTGAGCAAGGGACTCACGTCTGAGCATACCCTGCCAACTTATGGGGAACAAAGCGGTACAAAAGGGGGTGGTGATGGACGGAGCATCAGAGCCAATCAAATACTCACACCCAGTCAACAGATCTGGGTTTGATCCATCACCATTCTTTAGCCCACTCTGCCACCCCAGTTCAGACATGGCCATATGCAAATCAGTCTGACACTGTGCCTCATGGGAACAGTCCAGCCCGAACTGCCAAGCCATGCCTTCCCTGGACCGGAAACAAGCTTCCTAGGACCGGTTTCTGGCATTTCAGCCGTCTTCAGCCAGGCTTGCTTGAATCCAGTGGCAAAGTGAGCAAGGGACTCACGTCTGAGCATTCCCTGCCAACTCCCTGCTCAGACGTGAGTCCCTTGCTCACTTTGCCACTGGATTCAAACAAGCCTGGCTGAAGACGGCTGAAATGCCAGAAACCGGTCCTAGGAAGCTTGTTTCCGGTCCAGGGAAGGCATGGCTTGGCAGTTCGGGCTGGACTGTTCCCATGAGGCACAAGGTCAGACTGATTTGCATATGGCCATTTCTGAACTGGGGTGGCAGAGTGGGCTAAAGAACGGTGATAGATTAAACCCAGATCAGTTGACTGGGGGTGAGTGCTTGCAATGTTCAACACACCGTCCATCATTTCCTTTGGTTTTTGCTTTGTTCGCCATAAGTTGGCAGGGTATGCTAAGACGTGAGTCCCTTGCTCACTTTGCCACTGGATTCAAACAAGCCTGGCTGAAGACGGCTGAAATGCCAGAAACCGGTCCTAGGAAGCTTGTTTCCGGTCCAGGGAAGGCATGGCTTGGCAGTTAGGGCTGGACTGTTCCCATGAGGCACAAGGTCAGACTGATTTGCATATGGCCATTTCTGAACTGGGGTGGCAGAGTGGGCTAAAGAATGGTGATGGATTAAACCCAGATCAGTTGACTGGGGGTGAGTGTTTGCAATGTTCAACACTCCGTCCATCATTTCCTTTGGTTTTTGCTTTGTTCGCCATAAGTTGGCAGGGTATGCTCAGACGTGAGTCCCTTGCTCACTTTGCCACTGGATTCAAACAAGCCTGGCTGAAGAGGGCTGAAATGCCAGAAACCGGTCCTAGGAAGCTTGTTTCCGGTCCAGGGAAGACATGGCTTGGCAGTTAGGGCTGGACTGTTCCCATGAGGCACAAGGTCAGACTGATTTGCATATGGCCATTTCTGAACTGGGGTGGCAGAGTGGGCTAAAGAACGGTGATGGATTAAACCCAGATCAGTTGACTGGGGGTGAGTGCTTGCAATGTTCAACACTCCGTCCATCATTTCCTTTGGTTTTTGCCTAGAAATTAAGACCCAGATTTACTAAGGGCTTGTGTTGCAGCTGTGTCATGCAAGGCGACACAAGCCCTTAAGTCAGATTTACTATGCCACTCAGAGCCACCCTGCGTGCCCTGATTGTTCACTCTTAACATATGTCTACAAGCATGGACGATATGTGCTTCCTACACCTTATAACGCTCATTGTCTTAAGTAACATTTCCTGTACATTGATTTACACCCTTGTATGATTTATTTTACCTCTGTGTTTGAAGTAAAGCACTCTGACACCCTACATACACTGAGATGAGTAGCCCTATAAAAAAATATTAGTGGGTTCCATTTAAATTATTATTAGTGTAATTACTCACACACTTAGATACAGCTTGCTGTCTTATAGTGCATGTACACCTCTTACAAAGGGTTGAATAATGTCAAAATCCTTCTTCCGAGTCACAGTTTCTCTAAAGTACTAGTGAAGTGAAAAGCTATATGCCTTTGTGTCCTTCCATTGTATTAACATTTAGGTGTTCATCTCCAGATAGCTCCCAGCCAGGATGATACTTGAACAAAAGAAAGGCTGAGGGCCCTTTAAATCAGGCCTTTTTCGGTGTCGGGCAACAAGTGAAAATAAGAAAGCGCCCTCGCTGGCTGCACGTTGCTGCAGTGAACGAAATCCATAGGATGTGCGGGCACTGCTGAATTGTGTCCTTGTATTGGAAAATACCGCATCGATCACAATTGTCACTATCACGCAACTTATATATGTACATTTTGGCCGGGGTACAGTAGGTGCAATGTAAGAATTTATAATGGAGGATGCGGAGCCAGCTACTGGATGAGCTCTGTTCCGTCTGACTGCAACAGTAAGTCCATTGCCCATCTGTAATGGCTTGTCCCATCTCGACGGCCCATTTATCTCTGGCAGCGCAATGTGTTGGGCTCAAGTTAGCGTACAGGCTATGATATAGCATAGAGAACAACTGTGGCGCAGCACTGTTGCGCAGTATCATGCGCAATGGTGTAACCTCCGGGTGCCCTAGCGGGTACGTAGGTGTGTGCTCTTTCATACCCTGTCTCAGATGGACATAGAAAAAAATGTCCATGGGAGAGGGCAGCTGTTTAGAAAATAATAGTTGTGATGTACGAAACGTACCATCAAGGTAAAGATCCCTCCCGCATGTAAGTCCGTATTTAGCTTTAGTTTTTTTTAAGACACCTTCCTGTAGGACTGGCACCTTCGGGTGATAAACCAGGGGGAGTAGTGGTGAATACAGCAGTAGAGCCTGAGAACGTTTGACGATGCCCTGCCATGCCTTCACTGTGCAAACAAACGGCGATGGGTCTACCGCTTGAGGCGTAGTGGCAGTCAATATGGCGCCCCCAAGCGGTATGGGGTCAGACAACCAGTGCTCAGTCACCACCACCTGTGGCATGTATTTGGGGAAGTGAAACCAATAATGGGCGTAGTGAGCTTGCGCGCATAAGTAGTATAGCTCGAAGTTGGATACATCGAACCCTCCCTGGAACTAGGGCTTAGTAATTGTGTCCCATTGTAGTCGAGGTTGTGCACCTCCCCAGGTCAGCGGAATCAGCTCCGAACGGAGTGCAGAGAAGAAGTGCCTGCCTGGGTCGTATGGAATATTTAAAAAGAGGTAAAGGAGCTTAGGGAGGACGACCATTTTTATGAGGGAGGTGCGCCCCATGAGAGAGAGAGGGAGAGCAATCCATCTCGTGACGTTAGTTTTGATCTCTTCCAGGGTCCAACTGTAGTTAAGCCGCATCAGTTCTTCCCGATCAGTGGTGATTTCATCTCATCAGCGCACCATGGACGAGGAACGTGGGTGAATACCTTGTCGATTTTTTAATTGTACTCTGTGTAGTGGTGGGAGGAGGAGTCTTCCAGATCTCACCTGGCAGTTTGTGAGAAGAGTAGTGTAACTGCAGTTATTATTCATTGCCTATTACTGAGGAATTTTAATGGTGTTGTATGTAAGTGTAATGTGAGATCTGTTAGGGATGTTATATCAATGGTGTTTTGAGCGAGCCTACAGTGTGTCTGCCACAGCAATATGCAGCAGCTGCGCGGGGGTGGGGGGTGGTATATAATATACCTGCCTGTGGGCTGGAGCTGGCTTGCTGCAACCAGAAAAAATGGAAACTTCAAAATATAGGAGCCAGTAATATGCTGTAATGGTTGCTATTCTTATGAGAGTCATTGTCAATTCCTCCCATGACTCTTACTGTGTATATGGTTCATTTTTCTGTTCTGTGTAATGCTATGGCTGTTTATGTAAATTATGAAATACCTCACAATGTTTTTTACTGATTGTGCAAAAGGTTTACTTTTGATTTATTTATGCATTTTAAATTTTTGTTTTGCTTATTTTTATGGCACTAGCTGCTAAAATAAAGTAACGTTTATTGATATAAAATTACTTTCCAAGATAGCCTGCACCCCTATTGACTTTGCCAATGTGTGAGCTACATTGGCCAAACGAGTACCACAATAATATATAATAAACATTAGTAAAGTGAGACTTATGGGTTATGCTAATGTCTGTTTATGTTTTGCAGATATTTACTTCCCCAATGTTAGGTAGGAAATGCTATGCCTTCTTCTCCTTAAAAGCTAACAGACAATCTTGCTGCCACACACTATTGTAGTACCTCTCTACTGCTATGAAATGAACACATGACTTTGGTCCTTATTCAGACTTGTGCTAGTGTGCAGTAAATGGGGATAGAGGGCAAGATGTGTGACCATTGGCAATAGCGACTCGCAAATTGTGCCAAAGTGCGAGTCGCAATTGCCAATGTACAACAGTGTCTGAGCCACTGTTTGCGATTCCCAATAGGGTTGCAAATTGCATGCCTCATGCATATTAATGAGGTTGATGCAATTTGCGAGCCCATTGGGAATGGCTGGCACTCCCAGGGATGGTGGCCTGCTGGGGTCAGCAGACCTCCATGTCTGGTACTGCTTTTAAATAAAAGCAGTTTTTTTTTAAATGCAACCCGTTTTCCTTAAAGGAAAATGGGAAACATTAAAAAAAAATGAAACGTTTTTGCTTAAATTTTTTAAGGGCAGGTAGTCGTCCCTGGAACCACTGCTTGCTCTGAAAAATGTTTGCCCACCCATTCACAAAGGGGAAGGGGTCCCCTGGGTACACCTTTCTGTTTGTGAATGGTTTACCGCCCTCTTGAAGACGGTGGCAAACTGCGAGTGTTTTTCAACATTCTTACATAGGGTTAAATCCATCATTCTTTTGCGCACTTAGAGCGAGAAAGCAAAAGACACACAATTGATGGACGGAATGCAGAACAAATCAAAACATTCACCCCCAGTCAAGAGATCTGGGTTAAATCCATCCATAGCTTGATTCCAGTGGCACAGTGAGCCCAGGACCCATGTCTGGGCATACCTGGCGCAGTTAGGGCGAGAAAGCAAAAGACCGAGTGGAACGGCTATGCCCAGACGTGGGCCCCATGCTCTCCATGCCACTGGAATCAAGCTATCCTGGCTGAAGAGGGGTGAAACCCCGAAACCGGTGCTAGGATGCTTGTTTCCAGTCCAGGGAGGACCTGGCTTGGCAGTTTGGGCTGGAATGTTCCCATGAGGCACAGGGTCAAGACTGATTTGCATATGGCTGGGTTCAAACTGGAATGGCATGGTGAGCAAACAAACAATGGATTTAGGCCCAGATCTCTGTACTGGGGTAAATGTATGACATTGTACTGCATTCTGTCCATCAACTGTTGTTTTTGCATTTGTCACCACCGAGTGGGACGGGTATGCCCAGACGTGGGTCCCGTGCTCTCCATGCCACTGGAATCAAGCTATCCAGGCTGAAGAGGGGTGAAACCCCGAAACCGGTCCTAGGATGCTTGTTTCGAGTCTATGGAAGACCTAGCTTGGCAGTTCAGGCTGGACTGTTTCCATGAGGCACAGGGTCAAGACTGATTTGCATATGGCTGGGTTCAAACTGGAATGGCATGGTGAGCAACAAAATGATGGATTTAGGCCCGATCTCTGTACTGGGGTGAATGTATGACATTTTTCTGCATTCTGTCCATCAACTGTTGTTTTTGCATTTGTCACCCCCCAGTGGGACGGGTATGCCCAGACGTGGGTCCTGTGCTCTCCATGCCACTGGAATCAAGCTATCCTCGCTGAAGATGGGTGAAACCCCGAAACCGGTCCTAGGATGCTTGTTTCCAGTCCAGGGAGGACCTGGATTGGAAGTTCGTGCTGGACTGTTCCCATGAGGCACAGGGTCAAGACTGATTTGCATATGGCTGGGTTCAAAATAGAATGGCATGGAGAGCAAAAAACGATGGATTTAGGCCCAGATCTCTGTACTGGGGTGAATGTATGACATTGTTCTGCATTCTGTCCATCAACTATTGTTTTTGCATGTATCACCCCCCAGTGGGACGGGTATGGCCAGACATGTGTCCCATGCTTTCCATGCCACTGGAATCAAGCTATCCTGGTTGAAACCGGTACAAGGATGCTTGTTTCCAGTCCAGGGAGGACCTGGCTTGGCAGTTCGGGCTGGAATGTTCCCATGAGGCACAGGGTCAAGACTGATTTGCATATGGCTGGGTTCAAACTGGAATGGCATGGTGAGCACAAAAACCATGGATTTAGGCCCAGATCTCTGTACTGGGGTGAATGTACGACATTGTTCTGCATTCTGTCCATCAACTGTTGTTTTTGTATTTGTCACCCCCGAGTGGGACGGTTATGCCCAGACGTGGGTCCCGTGCTCTCAATGCCTCTGGAATCAAGCTATCCTGGCTGAAGAGGGGTGAAACTCCAAAACCGGTCCTAGGATGCTTGTTTCTAGTCCAGGAAGGACCCGGCTTGGCAGTTCGGGCTGGACTGTTCCCATGAGGCACAGGGTCAAGACTGATTTTCATATGGCTGGGTTCAAACTGGAATGGCATGGTGAGCAGAAAAACGATTGATTTAGGCCCAGATCTCTGTACTGGGGTGAATGTATGACAGTGTTCTGCATTCTGTCCATCAACTGTTGTTTTGGCAAAAATATATATGCACCCAATATTTTTTAAGAGGATAATGTTGGTTTGAACAAGGCTCACACATATTCTGCTAGCTCCCCTAAAGATAAAAACATACATCCAACCTTTCTTATGAGTCTGGGGGTGGTCCTAAATAGAAGGTCTGATATTAGACTGGAGGGTGTGGAGTAATGAGGAAAGGGGTCATGATAATAGGTTGTTATAAAAGTGGTGGTGTGGTAACTCAGAGCACAAACATTGGAAAAACCAACAAATCTGGCTGGCATTTTTAATCTTGACTAAAAGATTTGGAAAAATTCTGTTGCGGAGAAAATTAATAAAAAAATGTGATTTCTGTACACGATGCCTCTGTAGGTGAAATAATGTAATGTTTGATGATACAGTGTACTTCTGAGATATAATGTATCTCCTCATGCTTTGGTATGGAAGCCCTCCGCAGTAGGTAGGACGATGCACCAAACAGTCAATAGACAAAGTGGGAAGCATTAGGAGAAATAAAAACATTTCCCCTTTTTTACGCCTGCTTCAAAGATGTAATATTTTTTAGTGCAACATCACATCTACTAATGTTAGTACATAGGTTTTGTGTGTGAAAAAGCATGGTTGGATGCATGTGAATGCCCATGTGACATCCTTGTAACGCCTCTTTGATGCTAAGTGACAAATAGAAGCACTCTGCGCTGCTTTGCGTTTCCTTTAGGCCACTTTCCAGTGCACAACAAGTCTTGCACTGGAAAGTAGATAACAAAAAAAAACATTTCGTATTGGCTTGTGGCACTTTTGTGACACAAACCCAGCGCAAAATGTTTCTAAATCTGTGCCAAAGTAATTGGATTTTAGCCTAATCCAGACAAAAAAGAGAACATATACAATAAAATCAGGGGTTTGCCGTCATAGAAACAAAGATTGCCTTCCCGCCATTCAATAGGGTCCAGGGTTTGATCTTTTACATTGATTAAATAATCCTAGAAGTCCTTATATAATATTGAGCTGCCTGTAAAAGCAAAATATTGGACATTAATGGTCCAGGTTGAAAACTAATTTGCAGGTGCCCAAGAAATATGTTCTCTAAGCATTATTTTTCAATCAAACGGTACACTATAAGAATTTCCAAAAACAATAAGCCTGCAATAATGATTGTTTGAATAACAGTGAGCATTTTATAACAAGCAGGGACATTCAAAACCCAGTGCTTTAGGTAGTCTTAGTTACTTCCAATGTGTCAATGCTCCTACTGGATTTAGGTTTTATTGATCCAGCAATATTTCCTTGGATTTATTTGTCTTTCATGCTGTCTTCTGTTGGATATGTATCTGTCTGGTCTGATAGAGGAGGGAGGGGTTTACAAGCCAAAACATCTGCCATTTATAGGTGGGTAGGGTCCTGTGTTGGAAGTGAGAAGACATTCATGGAAGTATATCTGCACGAGTCCAACTATCCGCTGTACGAAAACAAGTACAATTTAGTAACTAGTGTATCCTTTGAGTATTAAACGTTAACTTTGCGTTATTTGTTGCAAATTTCACTTGAGAAAACACAGAAGATCATAGGGAATACACATGAAGACTGTGGCCAAGTTACCCAGCTGCCAATGCCTCAATTTGGTTCATAAGCAGTTGAAACGTTTAAGCAATGCAATCATGAATGGGTCAAGATCGTTTGCTTTGTGTTTAGTTTCATAACTTTCCTGGATTTACAGTTTTCTCTCGTAATGAAGGCGCTTCATTTGAGAGCTGCAAGAAATACTTTGTTGATTGGTTGTTATAATTTCTGAGATTTGCAAGTAGAATTTCAAGGTCCTTCATCATTCCCATTCCACCTGTAGAGTTTCACCGTCGACACCTTTGATGTTATCAGTGTGATATCCAGATACCCTTTATAAAAATTGCTTTACGGTTTAAGATAATTTGAAAGTGTTATGATATTTTCAATGTCTACTTTGAAAGACTTTGCCATTAGATATTAAAAACTTTTTCTCTGGAGCATCGAGTGCATGAGGGCTCAAGAGCCTTTTTTTAAAAATGTATCTTTATTGGCAGTTGCGATTAACAAACATTGATCCATTATCTATGCATCTATGCATTGCAGGGGTTATGGTGATGGTCTACAAAGCAGAGACAATACTGCCAGAGCAAATGGAGGCAGCAAGGTAGCACAGAATAGAACTTTAGTTTATATAATTAAGATAACAACCCTTTCTCCCCATGAGAACTCACCACCCCAGAAGAAGAGCTTTTGTGCACTGCATGCATTGAATGATGAGACTGAGCGTTGTCCCTTGTCTACCAAAACAACTTTGAGAAGAAAAAAGAACATCTAAATAATACTAGTACTTGTAACAATAACATTGAAAATCCATGCCCACTTAGGGTCTGATTACAACTTTGGCAGTGTGGGTGCCAGATCCACCCTGCTGCCACACTGCCAAAGCCGTGGTCGGGCTGCCCACCAGATTAGCAGTTTCCTACTGTCTGGCAGGCCAACTTTTGGCATTCCATGGTGGTTCCTCTAAAAATGTGCACAGCAATGGGAACGCCAGAAACAGTTCCTGCATGGCATGGACTGTAAAGTCCTTGCCGTGCAGG
This sequence comes from Triturus cristatus, assembly GCF_964204655.1. Taxonomy (NCBI): domain Eukaryota; kingdom Metazoa; phylum Chordata; class Amphibia; order Caudata; family Salamandridae; genus Triturus; species Triturus cristatus. The sequence goes on along the minus strand of NC_140593.1, from coordinate 319,328,441 downwards.
AACTGGTGTGCATGCACACTGAGGGGCACATGCTGTGCAGATCAGAGCTTCTGAATCCCCTATACTTCCACGGACGGAATGATTTCACAGTCACACACGCATACACACATCATACGCTGGTGGGGCCCATTACACCAACAATCACCCTAAATCACACTATCCGTGCCCTGTAAAGGAGAAACACCTTTCACATATGCTCTATCTAATCTGCCTGTACTTTGAGGTCAATGCGACCAGCTAGTTGCTGAAGATCTAGTGAAATACATTTCAAAGAATACACAGTAAAATCAAATAAATATGACCAGAAATAATCACCCGAGACAGGAATTCAAACAGATTGTTCATTTATCTAAAATTTCAAGAAAAGCCAATTAAATGCAAATTCATTTTTTCTCATATTTACCTATTCTGTCTAAATGTCAGATCCTAAGTCAGAACCGGTCCTCTGAAGAAAAATTAGAGTCTTCTGTCGTCATGTAGAGTCATTGTCCTCTCCGTCAGCATAGGGACCTCGCATCATCAGCTCGGGAAGAAGTGGCACTAGACCTCTCTAGTCTACTTATATTTATACTGAAATTTGCATTCTAAAAAGTATCATTTCTTTATTCAGAACGGATGAATGGCGGAAATAATGTCATCTTAGTACTTTTTCGATATTTTACGGAAGGTTCTCACATAGATTGTCCCAACTAATGAATAGCAGAATTGAATGTTCATGACTAAATCGCAACATCCACGGATGTCTCTATTAGGTGAATTTGTTGCAAAAATGGGTTCACTCTCAGTTCGTATCAACTTTTCCGTCTGTCAGGGGCTTTTGGCTGACGTCCCAGACTTGTCATCATGCTTATGGCTTTTCAGTTCACCGGAGGTGCAAGGTCACAGGCAGAGCGAAGCCTTTCTATACATTTCCAGCAACTCCAATGCAGGCTGCAGGTGGCGGCCATTTTGTGGCAGGCCACAATGGACAACTTAAAGCAAAATAAACATAAAACAGAATTACTGCATAGATATGATTGAACAGTGTTATTCCCCTGCTAATACCCTTATGTGTGTGTATTTATCTAGCCATTTGCGACATCAGAAGCCATTAATGCATATTAATTATAAGCGCAAAACACCATAACATCACATAAGCAACATCGTTTTCTGTCAGTTTGCTCACCAACTTAGTTCACTTGTTATTTAGCCATGCAATAGCATTCCCACGTGTAATTCTCTTGTTAATAAGGTTGATTAGTCAATATTCGACAAACTTTTAATACTTTAATAATTAATCAGTAGTACTTTTAGTTATAATATACGAAAATGAAACAGATATTCGGTTTTAGAGTAAAAACCCTGCTCCATCAATCCCCCCTTTGGTGATATATAATTACCACAAAAATCAAAAACCCCAAAAATCAATTTAGTTTCCCCTTTTAGAAGAATTTGAAATGTCTTCTTGTTCTTGTTTTTAGACCCTAGTTTCCATCTCATCTTCCTTTTTAGTTTCTATATACATGCTTTCTCTTAGTTCTTCTAGTTCTATTTCTTGTGGATCTCTTTCTGATTTCTTTTGTCTCTTTCTAACATTTTCTTTTATGATTTTCTTTTTATTTCTTCTATATCTACAACACATACATCCTAATCTAAGTATCAATAGTGCAATTATTACACAAGTTAATGGAAATAATATCTTACCAAATATGGTACTACCTATTTTAGCTACAAAATTCTTAATAGCAATCATCTTGTTAGCCATTTTAGTCCAGATACTTTCAGCTTCCAGTGGTACTAATTCTTCATGCAAATCAGTAATATTTTTGATGTAAACTTTTAGATCTTTACTTTCGTCAGGAATGTAAGTGCAACAATGTTGAACTTTCAGCATTCCACAGACTCCACCCTCTTTTGCCAAAAGAATGTCAAGGGCAAGTCGATTTTGCATCGCCATAGCACGCAAAGCAACCATTTCAGTATTAACCAAAAGAAAGCCTCCAGCGGTGCTTGTTGACAAGCGATCTACCACTGTTGACAGCTTCCGAATGCCATATGCATTTAAAGAAATTCCCACTGCTGGAGTTAAAGCTCCAAAAATATCTCCTACAATTTCTGTCCATGTTTCTCTTTTATAGCGTGTTAATGTGTTAGAATGTTCAGCATCATCTACTCTATCCATGTGAAAAATCTTTGGAAAGACCAGGCCAACATAACATGTACCAAACCAATGGTCAGGCAAACGGTAATAAGCCTGGTTTCCACAAATATAATACACTCCCGGGAAAACTGGATCTTCTCCTCCTCTAAATCCCCATCCGGTTGCAATAAAGTATGTATCATGGCACTCACTAGTCCCTATGAAATAATAATCATATTGGGATCTCTTCCTGGTAATGCACAGTTTGCCTTTCTGTGGGGCATCTATAGCCATGGTTGGACTGGCTCCATTTTTCAACTCCTTTTCTTTCTCAATATCCCACATTGTGTCACTCATTTTATGCCCTTCTGCTTTCTTGTGCATGTTCAACATTCTTCTCTCAACCATGTCTAGAAAATTCTTCTCTTCTCCTTTCAGTTTACAAGTAAAATTGTTTCTAAAAACATAATCTAAAGTTAATTCTTTGGTTTCTAGAAAAATCTCACCTAAAGTGTTAGCATCCTTTGCAGGATTCAGTTCTTTATTCATAGGCAACTGCCCAAGAATATTATCTATATTAGACATATTGTAATCTAATTTCCCTAATTGATAAAAAATACTAATCAACACACTACAGGAAATTCCATACGTAGCCGGAAGATGATGATAAGTCACTCCTTCCGAAACAGAGGCAGGTAATTGCATGCAGACGTAGCAATCCCTTACTTCCATTGTCTTTACGTACTCATACAACAATTTAGAAAAAACATTGCTAGAAAAATCGTTAATTGACCTATCTTTATGAATATGTACATTACTAGTTCTAGTCAGAACTACTTTCAACTGACTCTTCCCTATATTAGTCTTGTTCTCAGTATGACCTTCTAAAGTGTCTATAGTGACTCTAAATGAAATCAGTAGAGCAAGCACGCTCCAAAGCAGCATTAATAAACCTGTACAGCAGCAGCACATTTTGCACCATCTTTTCAGAAAGGTACATCTACTTTTATTCTCAGTGTTAGCCATCTTGTTAATTTGACCGTGTCTTTTGACTTAGCCTCTTCTACTCCTTTATTGAACTTTTAAGGGCAGCAAGTACCCACCAGATTATTAAACTCTACTAATTTTAGTACTACTTCTTCTTCTCTTCTTCCAAGTGATTTTCCTTGGAATTACTCAATTTGGGTCTCATCACTTTTCACTGTCTCTTCATCATCATCAAACTGTGTCAGGTCCTGAACATCCGTCTCTTCTCCAATGTCGGACAAGATAACTATCAGGATTCCCACAGCTTCTTCTTCAGCAACCTCCTTCAGTAAAGCCTCCTCTGGACTTCCTTGGCTGTCCGCCTCTTCTCCTTCTTCAGGCAGTGCCACATACGTCCATTCTGGTGACTTGTACCTCTGGTTTGGTTTTCTTATTCTTTTTGCTCTTTCAGGTATCTTTGTTTCTTCTTCTTTGGTTGGGTTTTGACTTGACACTTCGTTCACCTGCTCAGCTCTCGTAGAGTTAACTCGTGTCAGTCTGTACCTCAGTCTCTTTATCTTATTTGGCCAAAGATCTCCTTTAGCATTTCTCTTTTGCTTTCCTTCTTTATTGTTTCTTTCTCCAAGCCAAGTTCTCTTTCTCAGAACTCGTTCTCCATGTATCTCATTGTCACTTTCATCAGACTCTGTTTCAGTTGCTACTGGTTCGTCAACAGCTTTCTTTTCTCCAACAACTTCTTTTTCTTCAACAGTCTCTTTTTCCACCAATTGAGATTTCCCTACTTCTGTCCCTCCTCGGGTCTCCGACACGCAACCTTCTTGCTGTCTACTTGTCCCTTCACCTAGCTTGTTGTAGATGTTCCCTACACCTCCTCTGGGTTTTTCCGCAATCTGTCCCTCTCTGTCTTTGTCTGTCCCTTTTTCTTCAATATTTATCTCAGGTGGTACTTGTCCAATTCCTTCATGTGACTCAGGTGTCTCTTCTGTTGGAATGTTCTTTTCTTTTCTTTCTTTCTTTTTGTGCTGATCACTGTCAATTGGAACCTCAGGCAATTCTTCTGAGTCTGAGCTTGCTTCTGCGGTTTGCACTGTTCTCTTCAGAACCTCTTCTAGTGGGATGAAAGCTTCTCTTGACTCACTTTCCCCACTTTCAGGATTCTTTTTCCTTCTTACTGCCTCACTGTCTGCATCATCACTGGAGTCTGATTCTTCAAAGTATTCTTTTCCAGTACCATCTCTTGGATTTGGAACTCTCAGTGTGTGGCTTGCATGTATCCAATTCTTCACACCAGCGCACTTCCCTGCAGTCGTTGTGGTCAAGATGACTTGTCTTGGCCTTCCCCACCTTGGAACCAAGCAGTTTCTTCTTCTGTGGACTTTTATCCTTACCCAGTCCCCTGGGCTCAGATCATGGGCTGGTTTCTTTTCAAGTGTGGTGGCGTCTTCTCCAACCTGGTGAAACACAGAATGAACTGCGTCAGCCAGGCCTTTACAGTAATCCAAAATCATGTCATCAGTTATAGTCATCAGCTTCTTCACTGGTACATATGCATGCCTCATAGCACGTCCCATGATAATTTCATGTGGACTCAAACCTGTTGTTCTGTCTGGAGTAGACCTAATGGTCATCAGGACTAGAGGCAAGACATCGGGCCATTTCATTCCTGTGGCTAAGCACATTTTGCCAATTCTGTTTTTAATAGTACCATTCATCTGCTCAACAACTCCAGAAGCCTCTGGTCTGTAAGCACAATGCAACTTCTGCTGTACACTCAATGCTTCACAAATTAGACTCATGCTTTCATTATAAAAATGTCCTCCTCTGTCTGATTCAATGGTTACTGGGAACCCGTACCTTGGGATGAACTCTCTTAACAGTAATTTGGCCACAGTTATCCCATAATTTCTTCTTGTCGGGTACACCTCCACCCACCTTGAGAACAAACAGACCACCACCAGGACATACCTTAACCTGTTGACTGGGGGCATTTCAATGAAATCTATCTGCATTCTTGTGAAGGGTCCTCCCTCTCTGCCTATTGTTCCTAGGCTTACCACTGTTTTCTTTCCAGGATTGAATTGCTGACATATCAGACATCTCTGACAGAGACTTTCTGCTATCAGTCTGAACTTTGGACTGTACCAGGTTTGCTTAAAGGCTCTTATCATAGCATCCCTTCCCAAATGTCCTTGGCCATGATACATCCTTGCCATTGTCGACAGCATGTTGTTTGGCATGACTGGTCTTCCATCCCTGTAGACCCACACATGATCCTTTTCTCTGGGTGCACAACCTGCCTTCACCCAATCCCTCATTTCATCATCTTCTGCCTCATCCTGCAGCTGTTTTACTTCCTCCCATGTCCCCACTTCATTAGTAAACATTAATGAACAAGAAGACATTTCCCGTTCTTTGCTCCTGTTAATTGAGTGATTGTTCCTTGCACAATATTGTGCTATGTCATTGGCAAACTTATTACCAACTGTTACAAAATCATCACCATGACCATGAGCAGCACATTTTACAACTGCTAGCTCTTTAGGCAGCTGTATCGCCTCTAGCAGTTTTCCAACCACTTCAGCATTCTTTATGGGAGTTCCACTTGAGGTCAGGAAACCTCTTTGTAGCCATAGTTGGCCAAAATCATGGACAACTCCGAAGCCATACTGGCTATCAGTCATCACAGTCACTCTCACACTCCTCCCAATCTTGCATGCCTTTGTCAGTGCCACCAGTTCTGCCACCTGAGCGGATTTAACTCCTTTCAAGGGTGATGCTTCCACGACTTCCGAGACTTTGCACTCAGCATATGCAGCACTCAACACTCCTTCATCTGTTCTCAGACAAGACCCATCCACAAACAACACATGATCACTTTCAGGCAGTGGCAGATCTCTTATGTCTGGCCTTGGTTTTGTGCAGTAATCAAGTACATCCAGGCAGTCATGATCAACATCATTTCTCACTCCCACACATTCAGCATCAGGTAACAGTGTCGCTGGATTCACATTCACACATCTCTCCAGACTTACATTGGTTGCACCAAGAATGACTTTCTCATATTTAGTCAGCCGACTATGAGACATAAACTGTGTCCGGCTCCTTGTTAAAAGGATTGCCACATCATGAGGTACAAATACCCGTACAGGGTATCCCATTATGATTCCCTCACTTTGTTCCAAACTTTTGCAAGTAGCAGCTACTGCTTTCAGGCAACCTGGCAAACCCACAGCTACTGGGTCAAGAGTTGCTGAGAAATAGGCAATTGGCCTTCTCAGACGTCCGTGTTTCTGGATTAACACTGAAAGTGCACATCCATTTTTTTCACTACAGTACAATTCAAATTCCTTTTCATAATCAGGCATCCCTAGGGCAGGAGCCTCACAAAGTCTGTCTTTCAGCTCTCTGAATGCAGCCATTTCTTCTGGGTTTAGTTCTAATGGGTCTTTCACCTCACTTTTGGTCAATTTAATCAATGGTTTGGCAAGCAGGGAAAAATTACTTATCCACTGACGACAGTAACCCACCATTCCCAGGAACATTCTCACTTCTCTTTGTGTCATTGGGGCTCTCATTCCCCTAATAATTTTGATTCTGTCAATAGTCACTTTTCTCAGGCCTTTCTCAATATTGTGTCCCAGATACTGGACTTCTTTCTTACAGAACTGCAATTTGGCTGGAGATACCTTTAATCCTCCATCTGCCAAGTGATTTAGCAATGCAATGGTATCTACTTCACAAGCTTCACGTGTTTTTGATGCCACAAGTAGGTCATCAATATATTGGACCAAGACTGAATTTTCGGGCATTGTCAGACTTTCCAGAGATTCTTTTAGCAATTGAGTAAATATTGAGGGGCTCTCTGTATACCCCTGTGGGATTCGGCACCATGCCAAAATCCACTCTCCAAATCTAAAAGAAAATATTGGCTGGCTGTCATGATGCAATGGGATTGAAAAGAAAGCATGACACAAATCAATTACCGTGTACCATTCTGCATCATGAGGAATCTGATACAAAATCACTGATGGATTTGGTACAATCGGACAACATGGCACAACAATCTTGTTAATCTTTCTCAAATCTTGTACTATTCTGAACTTTCCATTAGGTTTCTTCAGTCCCATTATCGGTGAATTACATGGGCTGCTCAATATTTCTCTTAACACCCCTTGCTGGATCATCTTTTCAATTAAGGGTGTTATTCCTTCAATGATTTCAGGTGTCAATCTGTATTGCGGTATATTTGGGTAAACCACTCCCTCTTTTACAGTAATCTTTACTGGATCTACATTTCTCATCAGGCCCACATCTTCTCCAGTAAAATCCCAAACTGCTGCTTTCACTGTCTGTTTCAACTCTGGGGGTAATGCATCAGGATTAAATATTGCATATGTCCCCAAAGCCTCACATTCTCTGTTATCCATGGTCATTCTGTATAGCACATCCTCATCAGGTGTCTCAAAGGTTATTCCATCTGGAGTACAGAAAATAGTGCAATTCATTTTGCACAGCAGATCCCTGCCTAACAAGTTCACTGGACTGGTGTCACACACCACAAATCGGTGCATGTCTGAAAATTTCCCTATTCTAACCTTTACTGGTTCAGTAAGTAGTGTTTTGATCTGTGTGTTGGACACACCAACCACTTGGATCGCTTCGTCCGAGAGAGGAAGATTCTTTATATCAGCTGACCTGACAGTTGATCTCGTGGCCCCAGTGTCAACTAGGAAAGTGATACTTTCACCATTAATTTTTCCATCTACAAAAGGCCCTGCCTGGTCTAGTTCTAGAGTTGCGCCAAGTACGCACTCCTCCTCCTCTCTTCGGCACCGTCATAAGTCTCCCTCAGAGTCACTTCCCTCATTTTTCAGCCAGTACTGAGATACAGCGCTTGCGCGTTTTGGTTTGATTACCTGTTCTTCATCGTAGAACCCCGATTCTTGGCTGTACTTCTGGGATCCTTTTCTCTGTGGCAAGGGTGGTTTTGGCACCTGATTCTGCTGCTTATCAGCCTTCTGCTGTTGCCGATGCTGACCACACCCCTCACTCTGCACCTGCGAATTCAATGATGAATTATCATCGTTAGTGGACGGTGGATTCTTACACTCGGATTTCCAGTGCCCCAATTTTCCACAGTTGTGGCAGGGGAACTTTTTCTTTGCTTCTTCAATATTCCCTTTTCCTTTTCCTGAACCAAACCTAGGTTTATTTCCTGGGTTATTTGCCTGTTCAACCAGCTGAGCTTCCTGTCTTTCTGCAACTTTCACCTGTGCCCACATTGCCTTTTCTTTTAGTTTTCTCTGCTTTGCCTCAATCTCATCACTGAAGTATTTTGCATGTCTCAAAATCTCATCAATCTTCTTACTCTGCCAGTCCACGGTATGCTGCCGTATCATTTCACTGATTTCAGGCCGCAAACCATTCACAAATCTGTACACAAAATGACTCAGATCCTTGTCACCCAGGTGTTCATAGTAAGCATGGACTGATTCTTTCAATTCCTGATGTGTTCGGTCCATTTTAACACAGTCTGTCTCCTTGGGGGTACTTTATTTTTCAAGAAGGCCATAACCTGCTCATATTTCTTCATGACTTCCGGGTCTGGAGCTCCTGTCTTTTGATCTCTCGGGTATTCTTTAGTGGGCCAGTCTATGACTATTTTACATTCTGCCCACAGGTCTGCTGGCACAATTATATCAAACAGACTATTCAGGTCAATCCATAGTACTTTTGACAGCTTTACAAATCTGTCGACTTGTCTGTACCACTCCACTGGCTTTTCCCTTAATCGAGGGAAATCATTCGTGAATGATAAAATATCCTGTCTGGTCCATGGGACATGTACGTACCCTCCTCCTGGAATCTCTCTCATGGGGTAAGCTGTCACTGCCTTCTCTTTTTCTGTCGGGGGACATGCTGAGTAGGTTCTATCCACTCCATCCTCTCGCTTTGATACCATCTGTCTTTCCATCTTTCTACATCTACCCATTTCCTTAACAAAGCAATCATTTCCTTAATCTGTCCTGTTCGGCCTGCATTATTCAGATTCTCAATATCTTTGTCTGAAAAATCCACTCGGTATGTTTTCTGTAAAGCTTTCACCTTATCCATGTCAATTCCCACTTCACTGGCTATTCCTTTCAACCTGTCGTGTATGTTCTTTGCTCTCCATGTGATGCTCTTACATAAAAAGAGAATCTCCCCTTCCTGATAATTCTTCAGTGTGTCCGTAGGTATGGTTCCTACTATCAATTCTTCCATTTCCATACGTAGCCTAGCTACATCCATTCCCTGTGACTCTTTCTCCTTTTTCTGCAATGTTTTCAACCAGTCATTCAAATCTTCAGCAGTTATCACAGATTTTCCGCACCCCCTGGTTCTGCCACCCTCTGCGGTTCCAAAATTGATCCTCTGTTCCCTTCCATACATCCAGAATTCAAACTTGAGTTAGTCTGCACACTCATTTCCCCTCCACATACGGTATGTCTCCACTGATTTTCTCCTGTTCTCCACTGAGTTTCTCCTGCTCTCATTTCTGCCTGCTCTGGAGGTACAACTAACCTATTGCCCACGTATGGCACCGTCAAACCATTTTCACCCGTCCTCTGCTTGTCAAAAATCGGCATAACCGGGCCTATTGTCACAGGCACTGTAACAGCCTCCAGATTCTTAGTCAGCTCCCTGATTTTCTCTGTTAATTCAGATGTAGTTCTTGCTAGTTCTCTGGTCTTTTCATTTTCAAGTTCATTCTCTCTTTCTATCTCTCTCTCTCTCTCTCTCTCTAACTCCCTTTCTCTCTCTCTCTCTCTCTCTCTCTCTCTCTCTCTCTCTCTCTCTCTTTTTTTCTCTCTCTCTCTCTCTCTCTCTCTCTCTCTTTCTCTCTCTCTCTATCTCTATTTCTCTTTCTCTCTCTCTTTCTCTCTCTCTTTCTCTTTCCGCCAGAGAACAACCGCTTTTTAGCTCAGGGGCTGTAGCCTCTGTCTTTATAATCTGCAGGGTGTTTCTTATTGGGGTAACTGCTGTTCCTACCTCTGGTTCTCTTCTATACGGGGGTGGACTCTTGTAGAGCATGTCCTCTAAGATATCATCATCAGACTCATTTGCCCCATATCTTCTGGTTTCTACATTATGTTGTTTCTCTGTACATTTTCTCCCTCCTGATTCCTCTGCTGTTCTTACAGGATATAATCCCTCAGTCATACTGGCATCACGCCATCATCTCATTCGGTCATGATGGGTTTCGCGATCATATTTTCTACCGAACATGTATCGGTAGTTACCTCCACTCCTCTGCTTTTCTCGCTCATGTACTTCATCTTCCCATTCCACTAATGCCTCGAATTGCGTCGGCCTAGGCCGAGGCTCTAGATTAATCATTTTCTCTCGTAAATTTCTTAACACGGCCAAATTAAATGAGCCATGTTCCGGGAAAGCCAAAACCCCATTCTCTCTAGTATACTTCGCCCAGTTGTCTAACCAAATACAGGTATGATACCCATATTTTGCAACCATAAAGGATGCGGGGGTTCTGGTCGGAGGAAGTAACTCTCCTTCCCTAGTTATGATATCCTTATCCTTGTCGAACCAGGTCTTAACCTTACTGAACAAGGATTTCTTTTTCTTTTCCTCAGCATGGTAATAAATGTTCTTATTTTCCACAAGCTGTCTACTCTTCCTACAACTGTACGATCTTTTGTCCAATTGCAGCGCGACTCACACCAACACACCAATCCTGGAGCGTCTACGTCACTGACTCAGTCCGCGAATCCCAGCGCGACTCACACTAACGCACCAATCCTGGAGCGTCTACGTCACCCTGTATGTCTCCCAATCCTAGCGCGGCATACACTAGCACACCAATCTCTGCGCTTCCTCCGTTCTAACCCACTGTCCAATCACAGCGCGGTCTCCCTGACGTCAGCAGTCGCTGCAGTCGCTTCTGCTCCTGTCTCCCATTTCTTCCGTCTACCCCTCCCTTACAAGACTACTTGGTAGACTTTGTTTCAACTTCTACGAGTCTGTTAGTTACAACATACAAACATCTCCATTGTCTGCTTCGCTAGCCACAGAACAGCAAAAGACCTTTCCCACGAGAATTCTGCCTTTCCCGAGAACAGCGCTTACCTCTGCTCTACTACAGAATCGTTACTTCCGTTGATAAAGTAGCACATCCCTTTACTTTACCCTTCTAACAAGCATCAATTAACTGTTTGCCTTCGGAATGCTCTAAGAGTTTCACAATTAACCAGAATGCCTTCTCATTCACACACTTACACACCAGAAAATGTAGTACATTCACACAGAATTCTGTCTTTCCCGAGAACAGCGAACAGTCTGTCCTACTACAGAATTATATCATACGTTAACAAAGCAGGGCTTACCTCTGCCTTGTCCTTCTAACAAGCTCCGAGAATACCTATTACTTCTCCAGCGGTAAGCTTTAACGGAATACCTTACAGATCCCTGGGACTTAAGACCAGAGTTTCACAGATAACCTTTGCTATCATATACACTTCTCTCACACAGAAAAACATTTCTAATGGCAACACACGGCGATGCTACCTTATCGAACCCAAACAATGCGACGCGCAACTTCAATTGTCACACGTTTTTCCCCTGCCTGCATACAGGGCCAACAATCCCGCCTTTTCCGAGAGCAACACTCCCTCTGCTCTACTACGGAACTGTCACCGACTTCCTACATCCCAGAAGCCGCTCACAATACATAGAACTCAACACGACTTCAACATATACTGTTAGTACAAATATTAATCAATAATCAACAAGCCTATATACACGCAATTCCACTAGATCAAGACAATAGCTAACCATCAATCTGCTACCAAGAAACTGGTGCAGATCAGAGCTTCCGAATCCCCTCTACTTCCACGGACGGAATGATTTCACAGTCACACATGCATACACACATCATACGCTGGTGGGGCCCATTAAACCAACATTCACCCTAAATCACACTATCCGTGCCCTGTAAAGGAGAAACACCTTTCACATATGCTCTATCTAATCTGCCTGTACTTTGAGGTCAGTGCGACCAGCTAGTTGCTGAAGATCTAGTGAAATACATTTCAAAGAATACACAATAAAATCATATAAACATGACCAGAAATAATCACCCGAGACAGGAATTCAAACAGATTGTTCATTTATCTAAAATTTCAAGAAAAGCCAATTAAATGCAAATTCATTTTTTCTCATATTTACCTATTATGTCTAAATGTCAGATCCTAAGTCAGAACTGGTCCTCTGAAGAAAAATTAGAGTCTTCTGTCGTCATGTAGAGTCATCGTCCTCTACGTCAGCATAGGGACCTCGCATCATCAGCTCGGGAAGAAGTGGCACTAGACCTCTCTAGTCTACTTATATTTATACTGAAATTTGCATTCTAAAAAGTATCATTTCTTTATTCAGAACGGATGAATGGCGGAAATAATGTCATCTTAGTACTTTTTCGATATTTTACGGAAGGTTCTCACATAGATTGTCCCAACTAATGAATAGCAGAATTGAATGTTCATGACTAAATCGCAACATCCACGGATGTCTCTATTAGGTGAATTTGTTGCAAAAATGGGTTCACTCTCAGTTCGTATCAACCTTTCCGTCTGTCAGGGGCTTTTGGCTGACGTCCCAGACTTGTCATCATGCTTATGGCTTTTCAGTTCACCGGAGGTGCAAGGTCACAGGCAGAGCGAAGCCTTTCTGTAAATATCCAGCAACTCCAATGCAGGCTGCAGGTGGCAGCCATTTTGTGGCAGGCCACAATGGACAACTTAAAGCAAAATAAACATAAAACAGAATTACTGCATAGAAATGATTGAACAGTGTTATTCCCCTGCTAATACCCTTATGTGTGTGTATTTATCTAGCCATTTGCGACATCAGAAGCCATTAATGCATATTAATTATAAGCGCAAAACACCATAACATCACATAAGCAACATCGTTTTCTGTCAGTTTGCTCACCAACTTAGTTCACTTGTTATTTAGCCATGCAATAGCATTCCCACGTGTAATTCTCTTGTTAATAAGGTTGATTAGTCAATATTCGACAAACTTTTAATACTTTAATAATTAATCAGTAGTACTTTTAGTTATAACATACGAAAATGAAACAGATATTCGGTTTTAGAGTAAAAACCCAGCTCCATCAGTGTTACCACCACACATCCACTAAATAAACATCTATGTGAGCCCAAATGAGCAGTGATGTTTAAACTTGTTAATGTCACACTCCAGTGTTAAAAAAAATTAACCAGGCCCCCCGCAGAATTATATGATTGCCAACATACTATGTGGAGCATGGCCTCTATAAATTGTAAAAGTATCTATGGAGTGTTCCTTTGTCTAAAATGGGAAGGGACTTTTACGATTATTTGGAGCATCCTGTCCCTTAGACATTTATTTCCAGGCAAGACAAAAATCACAAAAACATGTAACAATTACCCATAACAGTGTGGCTCGCTGCTACTTCTCTCTAAAAACAGCACTGTTATCAGCATGATGCTCCTGTTGGTTAGTGCCTGCACCCCCTCTAATCAATTGTGTGCCAGGGGGGCCCACCTCTCAGTTTGAAGACCTCTGTCCTAGAGAATTGAACATAACATGGGTAATGCCCTCGTAAGGATAGTAGTTAAATGATGATGAGTATGGTGCTTGAGAATGATCTGTTTTGTGTGGGGTAGTGCTTTTAGAATCATTCCCAAATATTTTAACTGGAATGGGCTTGGGTCAGGTTTGCAATCTCATGTTCATTTTTTAGGGTAGCTGTAGGCTGTGCAGGACCAATTGCCCTGGCAGTTTGATGTGGAAGCCTCTTGATCTTGAAGATCTGGACATCACATCTGCTTAAAACACTACCTGGTACTTATCCTATGCTTAGAATGTAGATGACCTCTGTCTCCAAGGCTCCTGGTCCCAGCTGGGCAAACCTGCCCCCTTTGTTGGTGCATTTTTATGGCTATAATCCACAATTATAGGATTCTCAATTGTTGACAGGGTCCATTTTAGTGGCACAGCATAATGCCCTTGCTGACCAAAGACCAACAGTAAGTTAGGGAGCGTAAAAGGCTATATGGATGTGGTGACTGAATGAGCCCAGTGGATTGAGAACTTCAGTTTCAAAGCTTGTCCAGGAGTTAAAAAACTGCATCTTTACAGGCATTGTGCATCTAAGAGGGATAGTCTTGTAGGGAGTGTGGTGTAGTTTGTAAACAATTACACCTGATTAGGTGTATTCTGCAGCACACATAAGAAGAGGAAAAAGCTTCAAAGGATAGCTTTTGTGTAGGAAAGTGCCCAGTTCTGTGCAACACTATGCTGACAACAACACAGAGACCCTTGACTTATGGCGCAAGGGTGCCTGCGTTGTTTCATGGCTGCACAAGGTGCACCAGTGCATGGTGAGAACAGAGCTGTGCCACCCCTTCATAGATAAGGCACAGTTCTGCTCTCTCCAGTTGCACACAACACAGCGAATCAACTTTGCTTGCCGCTCTGTGTTGTGTCAACTCTCAGTAAATCTGGCCATGGTGCAGAACAATGCCACGCCTGTTGGTTTTGGTTCTCCATCAAGCAAGATCTATGTGGATAGTTTAGATTTGCATATAAACATAGTACATGTGCAGATGGAAAACAGAATAAATATGCACACAGTAGCTCTTTTGTGAACACGTATACGGAAATGCCTGTGCTCATTCCATGGGTCAGATGTGCAGAAAAGATAGAAACCAGGGGCCTAGTTACCACTGGTGCATCAGGTGCAGTGGCACCCAGGCCTATAGCCCTGAGGGGCACATTGACACCCTCTGGTACTTGCTCTAATTCACTACCCCAACAGCAGTAAAAAGGGCCATTTTCATTGCTTGCACCAGGGCCAAGGCATCCTTGCTACGATACTGGTGGAAGCCCTTTTAGACGGGATATTAAGGGGATTGATAAGCTTCTAACACCCATGCTGTTTTTAAAGCATACGATCAGTATAGTTTGCTTTTGGTATTTGAATATATATCACAGTCTTCATTAAGATGCACCCAGGTCTCTGATGCCCATGCAGTGAGAAAGTGAGACCCCTCCCCACTATTCAGAGAAATTAACACCTGTTAAAAAATCACTGTAGATCTCATTTTTACAGTGCATAGAAGGTTGTGATACTATATTTTCAACATGGCAAAGGGCAATATTATGTGGTATGTACAATGATATTTTGTGATCATCTCACAGAATGGTGTCCATTATTTGCATACCAACAGGAAATGTTTACCTCACAGTGGATGCAATTATAGTTAATACTACCATGGGATTTGCAACATGATAATAAACCATACATCCGTCATTGTTTTGAGACTATCAGCCCAAGCCAGATTTGGCCTTATCGGGTCATAATACACATTGAACCCATTTAGTATTTTTATGTGGCATGGGTTGGATTAGTTTAGTTTAGCTGACATGAAAAGGGCATCATTCTTTCATGCAGCAATATGTTTATTGGAAAGAGTAAGTTGAATACTGTATTATACCATTTTCTTGTATGAAGTCTAAAAGAGAAAGACATACATTTCCCATTTATTGGGGGGAGCATAAATGAAGGCTTGTATTGTGTTCTTTACATTATTGGTTTGGAAATGTTGCTGTGTTACAATGGTGTCATGACTGTGGAATAATAAAGTTGACAACGGGTGGTCTAGCTAAAAACAGACCACTGATTGAAAAAAGTGTAAGTACCTAGAATTGACAAGACCTTCGAGGAAAGCGGTCATAAATTCTATAAAATAACATGTGCTTGTTTACATCAGTTTTGAGCGTCGAACTCCCAAGCCATAGCCTGTAATCACAGCTGGTGACGGGGAGATAGAGCCACAACTGGCATGAAATAGAAGGCTGAGGCATCTCTTTGCAGAGGCAGCAAGAAGTAGCATGAAGCAGAGGGAATATTTGTAGGATTCTTCTGCTTGCTTAGCTTCTGATATCAGGTAATGGAGCGTGCATCTTTTTAGTCATTTCTAGTACTTTTTAGCCAGTCAATCTAATTTGTCTCAGGCTCATAGGGTGGTTCCACACCTATAGCTCATGTGGTGTATTATTGATTAGATTTTTGATTTTGCTTCTTTCAACCATTTGCATGAGCCCTGTCAAACACTGTTACTTTTATTCACTACCAGCTGCATCGAAGCAATGCAGGGAGGGGAGAGAGGTGTTCTCCAGCAATTCTCAACAATGTGTAGGCTCCTTAATAGTAGGAACCAGAGATTGAGGTCCAATATACCTGTTTGAGAAGTCACCCCCTGAAAACAATCTACTTCTTGCCTGAACCTTTTAGCATAACTATTTTGTTGTGGCTCTAAAAGCAGTCACTGCAGTAGCTCAGATGTGGAAGGCCAGGAGTACTTAATGGGATCTCCCCCAGCTGCAGCAACTTAGGACAGATATCCCTGTTTGACACATCAGTCTTACGAAAACAATCAACTCCTTGCCTGAACCTTTTAGCTTGCATACCTATCTCTGAATCCAGCTAATCCTGTGCCTCAGATGTTGGTAGATCCAGAGTAATGCTTGGAATGTTCTCTAGAGAATCATGGCAATGTCATTCTGGAATGATACTTTTGCTACAGGGAAATTGAATTTTACAGCACTAAAGCTGAGGAAGCTAGGTGGACAGCCATGTTCCAAACACATCAGTTTTCCAAAGATAGTTATTTGGTTCACGTTTGTCACAACTTTGCTACCAACCTCTTCCGTTTCATGTTCTTAGGTTCAGTAATTTCAGTCTTCTAATGTCCACCACAGTTCCTGCCCATCAATTAAATACATTCCCTTGAAGTTCTTTTAACTGATATTTATTTTGTAAGGAGTAAATTCTTCTTGGAACATCATCTGCTTGAGTGGGTGTGAGTATAGGAGGAAAGGGCCAGAGCAAGGTGGCACACATGGCAATCGGGCATTCAAGTTACTTTTGCTGTCAGATTCTTGTCCGTCACCTCCACCTGATTAGCATTCCTGTGCAAAGATGGAGCATGTCCACATCTGCTCCTTGATTCTGGTGGAATCTGATAAGTGTCTTGAGTGAAGGTATACCTTTACATGGGCATGGTCTGCTTGGGGGATAACTCTACCCAGTATGAGAGGGACTGATAAGCGTGCATTCGTGAGGAGCAGTTTCTGATATATGATTCTGCTGCTGTCTCAGCTGCTGCTCCAAAACTGAAGTTGTCTGTGGCAATCCAATGGACACTGAAACAGGGCTTTTCATAGCATCCTAGAATCAGTTTTCCCTTTTTATGCACACATATACAAACTTCTACATGACACTTCCAAAGGTGAAGGTATCTTAAATACCCATTAAACCAGCTCATAAATGGTTTTGTCCTTTATAATAGAACAACTGAGAAAGATACATTTTATCTACTGAGTAACTGCTGATAGTACTTTCAAACATGGTACACAACATAAAGACAGGTCAAGCTTAATCATTGGAGAACTTTACTAACATGTAATTCTAAATATCTAGGGCTTTCATTGTATCCAGAATATAACAATGATGCTGGGTTGTGGGAAATCTATTGCTGTATCATTCTCATACATTTGCATTATATCATTTATGCTAAAACCCTTGCAACAAAATACACTCAAGTCACTGAATGCGAAATAAGGTGAAGATCAGACCAGATTAATTTCCAGCTGACAGTTTAGAGCCAACATCCACATTTTTATTGGAACAGTTTCATACTTACAGAAAATTGAGACTCATTGGTTGATTGTTTAGTTGCATGCAGAGAAACTATTTAACCTGGTGATATTATTTGGTCTGTTCCATTTCCTAGAGGAATGTCCTCCCAGTTCATGAGGTAGTTCAATGATGTATGTTGCGAGTGGGGTTGATTTGTTGTCAATTGTGTAATTAGTGGTTGGAAAGAGGTGACCAGAAGCAGCAAAAGGGATGACCTCTAATCTCCTCTCCTCTTTGCTCTTTTTCTAGAACCATCAACATCCATAAGTAAAGGTGAAATTATATTAAGGCTGTTTACCTGAGAGGCTAACTAAGATACAATTGTGCACAGCTGATGTTGCTCTACATTGAGTTGCTGAGTGGGAAAGTATAAAAACAGCTAACATAACTCTTTCTAGTTTCATGGTAACCTTGGCATACAAGATCACCTGAGGTGAACATGGGCTATTTTTCAGAATGTATATTACTCTAGTTTGCCATTAGAGCACCAACTGCAGAACGCCCCCCCCCCCCGAAGAATGATACATGGGGGTTATGTTTTGGAGAACCAAAACCACTCAATTCCTATGAACAAATTAGTGTCCAAAAATATCCTAACATGATTCTCCCCCTCTCTAGTCAGAAGATCACTACTTACATTGGAAAGCTAAAAGCAGTACACTATCAAATTACTCAATTTTTATAGACTCTTTGTGGATCGATTTCTACCTGGGAGATTCATAGCTAGTACCTCAGACGAACCTCATAGTATTTATAATATCAACACAGAGCTCATGACAGAAGCTAACTGTGAATATCACAGAGTTTTAATAAAGAACCAGAGTTTCACGTAGTTCACAGAATATGTCTGCATTGGCAACCCTGTTCCCGGAGAAGACACTTTTATAATAATTTACTTTCCTGTGCAGAAGGATAAGTATGTACAAAAAAGGAGTGTTATCACTGCTGCTACAAGTTCGTGAAACAAATAAGTCTCCAAAAAAATCCTTTTACATCTGTTTGTAAGAAAAGTGTGCGAAAATGGTGTAGTCCATAACAGTTTTCATTGTGCTAAAAAAACGAATTGCTCTGTCTGATTTAAAACGTTCCTTATTTTAATTTTTTAAATTAAATACCCTTGAAAGTAATTGTTTTTGAGGTATACAGAAAGATAGTTTTAATGCCAATAAAAGTGTATTTTAAATATATTTTATCATTTCCATATATTTCACTCTCAATTAAAATGATTTTGAAGCAGTACACATTCATGCAGGGAGCTGCAACCACTGACAAAATGAAGTGGGAAAAATAAACAAAAAAGATAAAGTCTCTGAATGGCAACTCAGTGGGAGGGTGTCATTATTCATAGTAGCACAAATGTACTCATTTTAAATATGATATCTGTCTGCCAATGGCCTTCTAAATATTAAAAAAAATAAACTTCTATGTTTTGAAATGGAAGGATATTTATTTCTTAGAAAATCTTTATGTGTAACAAAATGTCCCTATTTTAAAATTAGGGAGGTATTAAACAGTGGCGAGGATGAAAAGTAAGAGGAAACAGATGTAGAAAAGAAGGTGATGATGGGACTCTCTCACATTAACTATTTTAAGCCCTTTAAAAATATGTTGCACTACTAATTATTAAACCCCCTAGACATGGTTTTGAAACAGCTTGTTTCATATCTGCCTTAACATCCATCTAACAAGCATGCCTGTATGCAAACAGCAGAGAAAGTGGAAAGTATATTGCTTGATTTACTGAATCAACTTTGAGTGGGGGCATTAATTTGCAGAAAGACAATGATGAGCCCAGAAGCACATTACTCTGAAGAACTGAATGCACATGTATCCACTTTGGTTATTCATTAAGCTCTTGAGCAAATGGCAGTCCACTCTTAACTGCCAGCTGACAAAATTTTTAATAGACATATATGTCAAAGGCTATCCTCAGACCCAAAAGGATCTATGTATGTATGTTTGTATTTCTATAGCACAAACCTAGCCAATAGGCAGCGGAGCACTGTTGGGTTAGAGACATGCATAAGGTCAACAGGTGATAGGAGAGGTATCTGGTTTGTGGACTGTTAGTGCATTCTGATGCAGTGTTCTTTAAAGATCTGTATCTGCAACTTTATCCTTAATTGCAACAGTGTTAGGGCAGCCCTGATGGATACAGGGACATTGCTCTCCTGACATGTTTTTGAAACAAATTATTTTATATATGCCTTATCCATCTCAATGCATATTTACCTCAGACTGCTCCCAAGGAAAGGTTTTTAATTCAACAGCTCCTATTTCAGCAACACGACATCCAGGAGTACCTAATTTTGTTATTAATAGTTCATGTTAGCATTCTAGTTGTCCATTTTAACTTTGGTGAAGCTGCAGTAAGACATTGTGGAACTAGCTGACAGGCTGCTGCTTTGGTTGTCAGGAAGTTATATTCAGCATACCAGACTTTCGTTCTCACGTCAAAGAATAAGATATTTGAGAATGTCTCCTCAATTTAGCTTTCTGGAGCACTAACTCTCTTTTCTATGACATAATTAAAGACTTAATTTTGTTTACTTGCTACAGTCACTCCCAGAAGTTCTTCAAATTCTACGGCTATTCCAACAAAATGGCATTTTGGCATGCCTCATAGTTTGTCATAATTGTGGAATGTTAGCTTTCTAGTTGTTCATTAGAACTATGTTGCGAAGATACCAGAACATCGGAAAATCAGCTGACAGATTGCAACTTCTGTTGCACATACATGTTTTAATCAGCGTGTCAGATTTATTGAAACTATGTCTCAGTTTAACATTCGGAATCTTCAACCATAATTTCCATGAGAAAGTCTTGCAAGAAAAATATTTTCTCTCACAGTTGTTCATCAGATCCCACCAGAAGATCACCATTTTTCAGGGGATGACCTTACTTTACAGTTCACAATTGATAAAATAAATATGAAACTGCTAATAAGTCATTTATATTGTGACTAAAATATGTTATCACCATCTTCATTTGGTTCTCTTTATGAATCTCAAGTCCAGCCATTCATTTAATGCATTTCAATGTGACACGCATGGCAGAGCCTTATCACCCAAAGAAATCCAAGCAATATGTTTCCTGCAACCTTCCACTTTAGGAGTACCATAAAACACACTCTCCACCAAACAGTTTTGTGAAGTTCATACCTAATTTCAAGTGTTTGTTTTCAAACAGTATTATTATCCGGAGGGGTGTAGGGAGGAGGCAGTCTATCCCAGATCGTTTTTGACTAAGGTGGAGTATGATGCTTGGTTTCACCTCTGATTCCATGCCAGTCCATAATAAGTTAGCAGTGCCCTCTCCCTTGAGTTGAATGTTGCTTGAATATGGCATTAGACTGCTTCAGAAAATAGGTTCAGCTACATCAGAGCTTACAAAGAGGTCGATCATACCTAGGGGTGGGCAATAAATTCTGCTCTCCCGGCGGAGTAGGCTGAGTTTTAGCCACTCTGCGTTTATGGCCAAATTCCGCCAACCACCAAGTGACAGAGTTTTTTTCTCATGCACAGCTCACTAATGGGAATTTGTACAAGTAAGGTTTGCGTCCCTTAGTGAAACTTTCAGTCACTAGGAGGGCACCCGACAACATTTTCCCAACGCATGCTGTCGAGACCAGTCTTGGCCAGAAAGCTGCGGCTTGAGTAGAATATCTACTTGAGTGGTACCAAAATCAACTCAAGAAACAATGCCCTCTGGCACTACATGATGCCGTTCGCACTGATTTTTCAGTGCGGAACGAGCTCCTGGAGCTAAAAATCAGTGCGAGCAGCACAACTTGCCTAATTGCACCAGTTCAAGGAACTACAGTGAATCTTGCGGAGTTTTCATGTAACTCCGTGGAAATCCATGGAGTGAAACTCTGCAAGTACCGCCAACCCCTAGTTGTAACAAGTCTTGGTAATTGCTGCTAGTACACACTACTGCAACAATTTCTTTAGAGGAATTATCAATATAAAAGAAAATAGTATATGCATTAATGAGATAGTTAGCATGTGTGGTTAGCAAGTACATTTGTTTTTTTATAAAAAAAATTCTAATTGAAAGACTTTGGATGAAAAGTTTTGGCTAGATGGTTTATGAATCTAATTTCACAGGAACCATGTAAGAGTATGTTGTACATTACAATCAACACCATTTGGCTTTCTTGGAAATCATGTGTACCAGGTTGGCCTAAAGTGGGTGCAACGAGGGAGTGGCCATTGAGGACTGTCCTGGACAAAGTGCCTCTTGAAGAATACTTCCAGATAATCTTTTCTCTCATCACACAGGGGTGGAGACAACAGTCAGCAGTTGGCGGCAGTTGGCAGCAGCGACAGCGAGCAAGTGTTGAGTGAGCGAGTGGCCAAGTCAGGCCACTGAGAAACAGAGTGAAGCAGCAGAATGGCAGATGGGGAGACTGGTGGGGGGAAATATTAAGAGGGACGATCTTGCTTTTCTCTCTGACTACACCCCTGTCATACCCGGGCCCTCCTGCAGTTGTTTACTGACAGAATCTGTTTGCTTACCAATACTGCCAGTGCCACTGCCTCAGAACCTGTCCCTGACTTTGCCACACTATGCTACTGTAGTTATCTCTGCTGTGTTGTGATCACTTAAGTTCATAGATCACTTAATTACAATGGCAGGCCTGAGTTGCGGTAGGCAGCAGAAAATAGTAGACACCAGTTACTGTAGCAGTAACCTCCAGTCAACACTTGCGGTTTGCCGGCTGCAGTACTCTGCAGTGCTCCCTGGTGGTCTACTGTGAGTGGCGATTCCCACGATGACTCCCATTCACTTAACTGCTCAACATCTGCATTAATGAGCCACTGCATGGTAAGGAGGAGGTTGGTGGATACTAGTGAGTACAGAATGTGCCCTAGGGATATACTACTGTTGAATAGGTTGTGAAAGGAGCATCACAAATATATAGCTGTAGAGGTAGTGGTAGCAGACAAAAAGCAGTGACTTAGACGGATTGGAGGTAATGGAACCGTGCCTATGACAGCTACCTGCGTGGGAGTTTTACTGTAGGTAGATTTTTTCTGTTGGTAGAAATCCTGATGCTGAGATACCTTCACCCAAAGCCCCCTTTTGTAAGTTGTGTGCTTGTGCCTGCCCACAGTGCTTATCTTAGTTCTAATTCAATCAAATCTGGAGTAAGGCCATGGGTGGTGGTGGAGGCTAGCACTCTATCAAAGGAAGGCATCAATGATTGAATACAGCAAAGATATAACAGAGTGTTGGGGAGAACCACAGCAGAGTTACTGATAGTACTGTATTGATTTTTATTGGAAGCATCAGCAGCTGTATTAGGTTTTCCTATCCCTGTCACTTGCACCTATTATATGTTTGTAATAGCGCTTGTTGATTTATCTTCCTCTGATTTTGCGATATTATTTGGTATATTAATGACTTCAAGCCATTACAGCAAGAAAACTTCACTTGGTGAAGTTGTTAACTCAAAAAGCGTGTAAAAAAACAAAATAAATCCCCTAAGGAACAAATAAGGCAGAAAGAACCCTTTTGCTGCAGAAGAAACAGAAGATATTTATTCAACCTCTGGGAAATGTACATGATGTTTCCGTTGCCTTAAAGAAAATGTGAATGGAAATTTTGGGATAACCTCTCCCCAGGCAAATGTGCAGGTGGTTGACAAAATGTTAGGCGCTGCTCTCCACAATGTTGGATATCGACAGACCATCTTGGCTGAGATGGGAATACAGTCTTTAACTGGTTTCACTTTACCACATATTTATGTTGCTCTTCCTGAGGTGACCTCGTGGAGGGTATCTAGTTTTAGACCACAGAGGCATACATCTTTTGTGAAAAATGCAAATCCAGTTTTACAACTGTTTATTAGCAAACCAAGTGTGAAATCTCCCTTGCTATTTGAGCAATCGTCTATTCCAGATTTAAAGCTAAGCTCATCTTGTCACCTACAAGGAGACTATGTGTAACTTTCTGGGTCTCTGCAATGTATTGAGAGAATTCTCTCTTCTAATCTAGTACTACTAGAGAAATCAGTGGGTAATTCTGATCACATTTTGGATTCCCGTTTTTCAATTGTGAACAGCCGGATTTCTAAATGGGAAGGGATCTTTAATGAAAGAAGGCAAGATCTCTCAGATATGGAGCCCTATTTGAAGAATAGAGCCACCAAGAGGCTAGTAATGCTGATGATTTAGGCTGCCCAAATTAGAAAGAGACTTTCCAGATATATCTTGTAAGATTGTTGTTGGAAAGTTTGGGGCGGCTGAGTCTGCTACAGTGGGTATTCAGACTGGGTACTTAAACTGGTAGAAGATTCATACATTACCTTAATTCCTATTTTTTTAATCGGAAAGGCAAGCGTCTTTAAGATCTCTCCTCCTCCAGATCTGAACAACAAGAAGGAGATTAGAATTCAACCAAAAAAAGGAAGAATAAGGAACTCACCAAAAAAGAAAATGAAGGAAAGAAAAATTAGATTACATCTATATACCAAACCTCCTCTGGCTCATCATGTATAGAAGATCCTTTTAACATACCTATACATAAAAAAACAGAAGTATGGATGGGAAAAAATGATAAGGAAACATGTAGAATAGATGGAGGAAAAATCTATTTTGTTTCTGTTGTGTGGACTTAGGCAAATACTCTTCTTGTGATTGGAAACAGCCCTCCCTCAATCTTTACTTCAATTCTAACACCACTGTCTTAGTCTCCCACCTCTGAGATTAGGAGTGAATCTGCATTATTGAACCCACAAGTAGTGAAGGCACCGATCTCTAGAGTACACAAACCGGAACAGATGAGTAGGGGGGTTACATCCGCCCTAAATCTTGGTGCAACCCCTTTTTCATTAATTGGCTCAGATAATACTCAAGTAAACTGTGACGACTTGAGAAAGAGTAATTTTTCAATGGGGACATCGCATATAGAGTCTAGGACTACCCATGGAAAGGATGTAAGGCAGAATAGGTCTAGTATACTAGATTTTCCATATTTGATGCTCATGTTAAACCTATCAATCGACCATTTTCGCTGAAATGTTTTGCTGAAATGAAAACTCTTAATTTGTTGAAAAGTAATGATATTTTGTTGGTTGCGATTGTAGATGAGCAAAGGGGTGGGTGTTCTAGAGTATCTTTGCAATCTTTAACAGTTGCAAATCTCGTTTTAGCAAATTTCCTCCAAAGAGGCATTGATGTAATTTCCTTTTATTCGTACAAACAAGAAACTGATAGAATAAAAAACATCAAGTCAGGATGTGATAACTACTACTACGGCCTCTGAGTTACAGGTGAACCAGCAGAAGTTAACAAGGCTCAATCCACTATGGTAATGCTTGGTTTATCTGGCAGATCTGTTTCTGTGTTACTGCAGGAAACCTGGTCTCCCTCACCATTAAGGGATGAGGACTAGAGCAAGTGGTCCTGGTTGGTGAGCACACTAAATTTGAGTCACTCTTCTACCTATAAAATGTGGCACTACCTTTAACAAATCCTTAAAGTTTAGATCTGTGAAAATTGGGTGCTGATATAATTTATTTACTGGAAACCCTTGGTTTAACTGATATTTATCTTAATAACTACCATGCATTTAATTGTCCTGCAAGCATCACCAAAAGGTGCTATTAATATATTATTGAAGTTAAATTTAAACTGGCCATTTCATTGCTCTAAGCATCCCTCTAATCTAGCATTATGAATCAAGGTATTTTGGAATGGATCAGCAAATCTGGCCATTGGGTCTCTTTTGATATTTAACATATACATTCCAAGGTGTCAAGAATAAAACTTAAGTGAGTTCTCTATTTAGTTTTGTAGGTCAGACAATTAAAAGCTGAGAATTGTGACCCAGATATTATATTAGGGAATCTAAATGCAAAGATTTCAAACCACATATCTAGCATATATGTGGACCTAGTAAAAGAAGAGTCGGGCCATATTCCTGGGTCTGTTTTTCCAGTTCAATCAAAAGTTGCCCCATGGGGGACATTTTTGCTAGAATTCTAAGTGAAATAGGCTTCATAATAGTGAATTGAAGAATAAGCAAAGATATTCCTGCCAATTTACACATACTTCCATCTTCCCTCTTTGCCTCATCCATCCTTGACTACTTCATCTCTTCCTATGATATGTTTGACATGTTCTCTGGTTCAGAGGGTTTGACTACCCCGATGAGTGAGAATAACATTTTACCATTTTCATGGAGGCATCTTAAATTAATTCTGATGTTTGGAATTGCAATGAAGGACTTTTTTCCCTGAATAAAATGAATGGTCACACCTTTTGGAATGAGAGGAAAATAGCTGACTTAAGTACAGCTTTAGTACAGGCAATAGTTGAGATAATTGCCCCAAATATTAATGTCTCAGATAGATTTGAATCTCTAATGAATAGGTTGGTAGAAAACAACTGAGATAAGACTAAGGAAAAATGTGTCCTCAATATAGATTCTACCCTGTCAAAGTAAAATAATGGTCATATTAGGTGATAATTAATGTTATTCTAAGGAAAGTGGAAGAGTAATTAATTACTTGAAGAGATAAGAGGTAGACAAAAGGCTGATAATAGGAAGTGGATGGCCCTAAGAGAAGTTGTGACTTCATACAATTGGAAATTAATTGCATCAGAAACTATACAAGATGCTTCTTCAGCTGCTATACTATTTTGGAGTTGTATACTGCCTATGGTAATAATGGTACCGTTCCACAGGTTGGGATAACTACCAGCTTAGGGTCGATGGAGTAGTATGTCTCTCCAACAGCAATACAGTTACACTTTAAAAGCAAGATCTTCCGCTGCTATAAACCCTGATGAAATCCCAATTACTGTAATAAAGAGAGAGGCCCGGCGTTGTTCCATCTTTTTTGGCCCCGATGTTTTAATTTTAATTTTCTTACTCTAGTGGGGCCTTTCCATCATCATAAAAGGGAAGTATAATAATACTGCTTTACAAAAACGGAGACAAGTCTTCTCCAATGAATTATAGACATAGCATTGCTTGATGCAATAGGGAATATTAGATTTACACTAGGCATATACTAGAACACCTTCAATGATGGGTAACTGAATGGGAAATCCTGCCTTTACATCAAGCTGGCTTTAAAAAAAAAACCTGTTCAGCAATATCGCAGTAATGAAAGTAATATTGGAAAAATATATGGTAGCCAGAGGTCAGTTTGTGAATGCAGCTTTTTTTGATTTTGTCACTTCCTATGATCTTGCCGATCATCCAACATTATGGAATAAAATGGCTGGGTTAGGAATTCAGCCAGCCCATTTACATTTAATAATCACTCTACATTCTTTCTCATGGTTTCAAGTACTTGTTGGGTTATCTTAAGGAGTTACACTGAAAACAAGAACAAATAATGTTTTTTTAGGCAGGTGTGACTCCTGGCCCTGTTATTGTTTTCATTATATATTTATGATTTGTCGATGGTGTTATCAAAGCCTGAAGGGGACTCCCTCACAGTCGGCAATGCTGTATGCCAACAATATTTTAACACTTGATTTATCACCCACGGGCTTACAAAGACGACTTAATGATTTAAGATTGAAAAATCTTTGCAGATTGTCATTTTTTCACATATTAATATGTCTAGAAAAACAAGAGCAGAATCGTCAGAAAAATAGACATTTTAATTGGTATGTGGGGACGGAACCCTTGGAAGTAGTGAAAGAGTATTCATATTTGGGAAAGATCTTAAGTTCATTGCTAAATGATAAGGCACACATATCCAATATTACTCAGAGAGCAACTAGCCATGCAAATGGGCTGCGAATATTTTATAATGTCATAAACATAACTTGCTTCTTTTAATGTTATATCAAATAAAAGTTCCCCCTTGTTTATTATATGGGGTTGAGACAATTGACAACAAGAAATGGGCTTATATGGATCTAGTGGAGGGGAAAATTCTTGGAAAGCTATGTTCTTTAACTACATTAGCACCAGTGTGTGCCATCAGGTTAGAGCTTGGTCTTACCGCGTTTGTGTGTTGTATATGGCTGTAGTATTACATTGGGGGCATTTGTATAGTGCATTCCAAAGGGAGTACTTTGAGGGAATCTTTAGCCATTGAGATTGTGAAGGTAAATTACTTTAATTTCACATTTTGTAAAAATCTATCACTTGGCCTGAATTTGTTCAAGCTGGGAAAGAAGCATTTATGAACATAGATAGGGCTGAGGTAAAGCTACTCCTTACTAATTCTTGTCCGGCTCTCAGTATACAAATGGACAGAGATGCTTGTAATATTAAATATATGTTTTTCTCCATTAGATTCTCTTGTAAGGAAAAAACTGCACAATCATATCTCAAGTGGAATTGAGATTATGAGGTCCGCATAGTAATTTTTTAAAATGAGGTTGAATCTGCTCTGCCTAAGATTTATAATGGGTGCATTGAAGGACGATAAAAGGGAAGACCATACATGTGAGGTTGGCAAAGGGGGTGTTCAAGATCCAGACCATGTCCTCCTTATATGCCCAGCATTGCCTTTTGCACTGGGGTCTTATTATTTTTTTCTTTTTGAATTTTATATGGCTTCCCTTGATGTCATTTTTTAATCACTCCTCAGAATGAAACGATGTTTTAGACTTTTTACATATTTTAGAATTTTCCCATGTATATACTGAGAGCTGTGTTATTATTTATGTGTAGATCTTTTATGAAATCTGTATTTTCTTCTTTTTGGATCTGCTATAGCTTTGTTTGGTGTTGCACACTCATGGCTTCATATCCCTAAATAAACTGGTATGTTTAGACTTTTAAAAACTTTTTTAGACGTATCTGTCTATTTATTGGGACCTGTTTATCATAAGTATGTGATTGTGTAAAATGTCATGAAATGTACTTCTGAAATGCGTTAGGCTCACAACTTGTATAAAAAAAATTAAAAGAAATGTAAGAGCATGCTCAGTGCAAGGTAAAAAAAAGTAAAGGCTGCAATTGTACCGACCATCATGTACCTCAAAACCAATGAAATCTCCCAGTGCTTGTTATGTCAAGTACAACATAAAACAGGTATTGTGACTTTGTATACCACCTACTAAACTTTAACAAGCTTTTACTAAGCATCAGAACCTGACACCAAACACATGCCATTTAGGAAAAAGGTAATTCCATAGATAGATTAAATATAGGTTATCTCTCACTAAGGGCATCTAGATGTATGTAGCCCATTTAGATACACACGCCAAATAAGAGAAAGTCCAGGCTCAAATTGAAACGCAAACGGACATCTGGCTATACTATTGAACAATCTATTAATCTCTTATGGGGTTTTCTGGGTCTGGGTGCAAAGAGGTGTGTATATTTATCCATCAGGGCTAAACGTCAAATGACCTGATTTGATTTCTGACCTAACATAGCTAGTTGCATGGATGAATTGCTAATGACATGGTTTTGAATACCTGCAAATGTTGCAATATACCACGTATTAAAACCAAAGTAACCAGCTGCTCCGAGATTAAGTCTAATGCAGCAACACCACAGACTGGGTGGGGGAGGGGAGGATTAACCTAGATAATATTGCCAGGGGGAAATCTGCAGGAAAATGGACAAAACATATAAAACTTGGAGCGGATATGTTTGTTTCTACATATTAATACCTACGATCCTATGAACTGGAGGAAATCTCGCTCATGGCTGCAGTATGGGTAGCTATGGGGTGGAGGGAGAGATTCCAGGCCCACTCTTAATTGTCCAGCAGAGAAACGGACACTTTGCCTTTTTACCACATGGTGAATGGGGAGGCACATTTAATGCTGATTCTAAATCAAGTGGGAATCGTGGCTCGGGAATCGTGATTACAAGATTTGTGGAAATAGCACATGCCCGACTGACTTTCCGAATACACATTTTGTATGAAAAATAAAGCTCGCAGAATTTGTGGCTAGAAAAGATGTTGTGAGAGGCCAAAACGTGAGGTAATTGGGTACTACCCCTTCCAAGCTCTGCAACCTGTAATGCTGAGGTAACACAGCAGTTGGTAAATACCGCACCCTGTAGTTTTGGTAATTTTCAGATCAGACATGTTTTGTATGGGACTTGGGATGACACGAGCACTGTTAAGGATAATATATCACCATATAATGTATCACCATAAATGGAGAAAGCGACCTAAAATAGAAGTATTAAATATAATTTGACTCACTTCAGCATTAATTATGGTGTTACGCTTTCACAATTACATGGTGTATTTTTCGCTGTCTACAACTGTGTAGAAACACTGTGTGTTCTCACTCCCACAGCACGTTATATTTATGTCACTTTTTTTCTGCGGCTTCCCACCTCTGCTTTAAATCCCAGACATCCGTGCTACTGTAAAAATCTGACAAATGCCATTAAGTCACAAATGCAAAACCCTCTGGTGGAAGGAACCAGTGTGTGTCAGAGGTATAGTTTTATCTCAGAAAGTAATTCTAATCACTTTAAGTGATTAGCCACTAATTTGTATGGGGATTGGCAGCTTTGTCAGCAAAATAATTCCTTCCCATTGCTCGTGTTGGGACTTTGACCGTCATTGTTAGGCGCGTTCATTGACATCACACCGCAAACACCAGGGCATATTGTGATGCTGTTAATTTTAATCTCCGGTAACACTCCTTGCACGTACAAAGCAGGGCTCTTTATAGAACAGTTTCAGAAACAACTGTAACCGTTTTCTACATTTGCTAAAAAGTTACTTCTTAAAGTAAAGTACCTAACAAATCTGTTTTTCTACATGAAACTTATATAATTCGGTCACAGAAACTCTTAGCTACTTTTACTTCAAAGTTTGAACTAGATACGCTCAGTGCCATAAATATGACACCTACCAGTGTCTCTAACCTAATATAGTTTGTCGTCATATTTAACAATGATCAGAATGGTACGGTATTAACTACACATACTCTGGTGTCTATTAAATAATTAGCTCACACTTTAGACTATATGAAATGTTTCTCAGCGGAGATTTATCAATAGAATGCAAAACTCTAGGACACCCTTCTGAACTTACACAGTGCTTAATTTGTGAAAGAATAGGTGCGGAGGCCAAAAGTTTTGCTCAGAAGCTAGCGACCAGTTCTATTGAAGTTAGGCCTGGGCGTAGTTCGCAAAGTAGCACTTCGCGAAGCTACGCAAAGTAAAGTTCGCACTACGCGAGCTACGCGTAGCACTTCGCGAACTGTGTAGTAGCTTGTTCGCACTGTGCCAGATGTCGTTTTCAATGATTGCACAATGCGGACAAGCAACCGGCACTGTGCAATCATTGAAAATGGCATCTTGCACAGTGCGAGCTGTAGTTTTCTGCTGCTCGAGTAGATTTTTACTCGAGCTTCAGCTTTCTCAACGCGAACTGGTAGTTTCTCTTCGCGAGCGGTCGCGAGCATACGCGACCACTCGCAATGAGAAACCTGACCTCCTCGCGTTGGGAATCTCGCCGGGAGGTTTATTTTCCATGCTCGCGATCGCCAACTTGAAGTTGCTGATCGCGAACAAGGAAAAGGCTCGCCGGGATGTCATTTTGCTTGCTCGCGGTCGCCAACTTGACGTTGAGGACCGCGAGCAAGCAAAAAATGACCGCAGCACTACGCTACGCGTGTTCGCACCGTGCTACGTGCAGTTCGCGTAGTGCAAAGTAGCACAAACTTCGCAAACTATGCGAGCGTAGCGTAGTGCTTTGCCCAGGCTTACCAAATACCAAGGGTGTGCAGTCTCGATTCCTCCTCATGCTTCTTTATTCCTCCATCCTATACTCCCTACCTCTTTATCTGACACTTGCAGGTTCGATTTCATCCCTGCTTTCTCCCCTTGACACTGTTTTCCATCTTTCTCTTCCTCCCCATTTCTCCCTTTTGTGTTTTGGTCTTTCTTGCTCTGTATCAAAATTTGTTGAAGAAAAGTTAGTGTTTGTCCTCAAAAGGAGTGCTCATGGGCCCCACTTGCAACTTTAGGCTAAAATTAAGCACTGAAACTATACATTTATGTAAGGCAAAGCCCTGTGGATAACTGATTTGTGGATCCTTAGAGCACCACAAGTGGGTGTTAGTAGCGACAGCTCAGGTAAACTCATAGAAACTCAAATCAATTATTATAAATTTTATGAAAGAGAGAGACATAATTAGCAGAAAACAAATCTCAGAACTGATAACTCTGGGAGAGAATGAAGAATACACAGAACCTGAAGTAATGCATTCACATTTATTTAATTAGCTTCTCTACAGGCGGCCAGTACAGAATAGGAAAAGTACAGTTCTCAAATCCCTAAAGTGACATAGACTGATGGGAACAATTTGTGGAAAGAAAATGATGAGTCTGGAATCACATGATTTGGAACAACTGAAAGCATGCGTATCTACTTTAGTTACCTCTTAACCCCCCTTAAGCATGTCCTGAAGTTAAACTGGTATTTGTGCAGGAGATGATTAGCACTAATCTGATCGTGGAGCAGAACATAGACAGCTTTTTCAATGATCTTGCCAATGATTGGAAAGTGAGTGATGAGCTGGTAGCTGACAAGGTTGTTGGTGTAAATGTCTTTAGAGGTGGGAGGATTTGGCCTATCTTGGGATCTTCTAAGGAGTTGGCTTGAGTGAAGGATATACTGAAAATGGTGAGTAAGGATGAGAGAGTTTCCTCAAGGGATCTTTGATTCAAGACATCATCTTTATAAGAAGTAGTGTTGCCGAGTTGAGTATGTAGGCAAGATCTGAAAGAGATAGGACTTTGAAGGATGACCATCATGAAATGATACCGTAAGAGGTGTGTGTAAGAGATTGTGCATGCTTTGTGCTGTCAAGCACAAACCCTCATGAATCACTTAGTGCCATCTGCCACAACCTCACAGAATAGAATTGGTTTATTTTTTAAATGTAGATCGCAGAATGTGACGAGTAGGGCTGTAGACTCTTCCTCTGAGGAAACACTGTTAGAACCTCAGAAATTATGATGTGCTAATTTACTTGTGGAATATATGGACTTCACATATTGGATGTCAGGAAAATACATCCTACTCTTTATTTTTAGATTATTGTCATTTACATCTCATTGTCAATGTAGTTACCAGGGATTTATGTTTGTGCAGAACAGCTGGGAAAGAACAAAGACTAATTTAGAAGTTGCATGGATAACAGCTTAGGGATGAAAGAAAATTGGACCATAGGAAGACTTATGTTGTTTTAGAGCTTACACAATACTGTTGTTGGCATACTAAATATCGTTTAAAATATAACTTTTTAAATGTGAATTGCACTAATCTGTCAGCTGATTTCTTAATCTCCTCTAACCTAAGTCCTAAAAGAAAGGATTTTGTAGCACTAGCACCCTGAATCAAGTGAGCACCAAAGCTGTTATCGTCTATGCCTGATTCTGACATAATCCATTTGACCCCTCTAGCTAGTGTGGAAGCAAATACAGAGGTAAACGTTTTATGGAAAGATTTTCATAACAGCCTGGCCAATGTATGGGTAGATTCTCTTATTCTGTCTGCTTTCCCTGACAACATAAAGATGAGGAGTGCCAGAAAAAATATGTTATGAAATAGATCTCGTACAGGTTTTTGTTATTCTAGGTACAGTGAATGTAACTCCATGTGGTGTGTACATCTATCTATCTATAACCAAAATTCCCACATCTGAAACTCTCCTGCGTTAAATTATACATAACAGCATAGAAAGTTGTCTAAATAGTTGCATGCATGCCATGCATGTCAAGTTCTTGAGGGAAAACCGTTGTTTCAGAAATCTTAGAAAATACTCATGATAGGTGAATTGTCCACTGAGGGATGATCAATGGGCATGGTGGATGTGTATGAATTCACTATCCTCAAAACCAATGCTCCTGTCAATTTCCACAAACATTTAAGATGTTAATTACATACATTCCCACAGGATCAAAAACAATTTACATATACTAACCAGAACATCCCTTTCATTCAGACTGATTTTGCCCATGTTTGGTGAATGTAAAAGGTAGTTTATTCTGACATTTCTGGGTCCTCCCATCATCCCCTGAAATCCTCCATACTATCAAGGACAACCGACTTGACTGGACCAAAGAATAAAGCAAGCCAGGTAGAATTGTCAGCATCTAGAGACTATGGAAGAAGGATTTGAGAAGCTACAACATTTCATGAAGAAGTGGAAACCATTCGTGCCATCTCCACACTGACCAGCTACACTGATTATCTCTTGAACTGTGCTGTTTCTTGTGTAATCATCACTTATAGAAGCAATAGCAATTAGGGTGCCCTAACAAATCCTTAACGGAGTTACAGGCACATGCATCATCATAGGGTTTTGCGATTCCTTAATAGCGATTATTAAGGAATCGCAATTAAGGAATAGCAAAACCCTATGCATGTAGGAATCGCTAAAGAAATAGCGATTCCCACAAATTCCTTAATTGCGACTCGCAAATTGCGAGTTGCAATTAAGGAATGTCTTCCCATTCATTCCTATGGGCCTCCAGGCCCATAGGAATGAATTGGAGATTGCGGGAGCAATTTGCGAGTACCAGTAGGTACTCGCAAATTGCTCCCGCAATTTCGATGGTGCAAGGGTGTCAAAATGACACCCCATTGCACCCATGTATGTTAACTCTGCACATATGTTGCATACACACATGCTCTAAGGGCATGTGTGTGGGCAACATGAAACTTAGAAAAATGCAAATAAGTGCATTTTTCTAAGTTATCGCAAATTACCATGAAGTCCAGCTTCATGGTAATTTGCTCACGCTAATTGCGAAATCGCTATTTTTAAAACTGTAATGCATTGCATTTAAGGAATCTCAATTAGGGATTCCTTAAATGCTATCGCTATTTAAGGAATCGCTATTTTGAGATTCCTTAAATAGCGATTTTTGCATTTGTGATGATGCATCCCAAATGCAAAAATACCGGTCGCAAAGGGGCAGATTCTGAGAATCTGCCCGTTTGCGACCGGTTTTGTGCTTGATGCATGTGCCTGATAATACTTAATCTTTGGGATGTGGTCACCAGCTGAAAATTGGCATATTTTTGTTCACACAGGAAGCAAATCAACTGTACCTGTAATGTCCCCAAATCTCTGTCAGTCTCAAATTCATTTCAGAATCCAACCTGCTGACACTGGTGTCCATGAGAAATTGAAAGTTTCAGTGTACCATTAAGTGCACTTTGTCTAACAGGTATTTTTTCATGATGGACACTTAGCATTTCAGGCATTAATGTTAGAAGATTTTGAGCAGCTTTGCCAAGACTCTGGTGTGCTAACTTTCCAATTTGGTTATATAAACAATGGACACATATAACAACTTAGGACTACAATGTTTCTATGCTTATCTCAAGGGTCTTGCCCTAAATAAGTCGTCCTCTTCTATTTGTGAGAGAAAGAGTAACAGGAGCTCAGCTCATATGGATAAGATACATAAGAGGAATGCCAAGGTCAATGTTCATTTGCTATTCATTTTCTGAATGATTTGTTTGCCCTGTAGCAAACTGAATAATCTTCTTCACCCTTTTGTGGGTTTTCCCTCCACACTGCAACTCTCTAAAGGAGAGTGATGTAACATCTCATACATTATTCTTTGCAGGGTGGCCTTGTTACTACTGGCAGGAGTCAACCTTTCCCCAGGCATTCTAGAAGGACCCTCTATACACCATCTCAGAATTCATCCTTAACACCATCAGAAGCCCCTGACAATTTATAGGCAGCTGTAATTCTGTGGTGGACCTCTTTCCTTCAATAGAAAGCTCCCCTACCTGACCTGCTGCTGTCAGGTTCTATTTAAAGCTCTGAAGACAATTCACAAAACCAATTGCAAGTCTAATTATGGTGTACCACCACTGAATTTTCTACCTGGTCTCTTCTGTCAGATGTTTTGCCTGTATTAGGCTGTCCTCTGCATAAGTGAAGTAAGATAGCTTAAATCAAAAAAGAGAATAGCCCAACTACTGTGGCCTACAGTCTCAGAGAAATTTGTTTTAGCCACAGTAAATGGTGTACTTCTTTTTTTTAAAATGCTATTTGGTCTGAAGTAGCTGAAGCTGAAGTTTTTGTGTTTCAGTCTTGAAACCCCAAAATTCCATATATCTTTTGCGTACAAAGTCTTACTTGAGTCACTAGTAATCAAGACTGGATTATAAAAGAAGGTAAATGTCTGAGGACTAGCAATCTCAATGAATCTATAAATCTTGTAAAATGAAAATTATATGATTATCCTTATGATTTTTGCTTAAAGTGCATCCATAGGTGATTCCATAATGTTGGTTAAATACCATAGGGCTGTATGCAGATAGAA
Organism: Triturus cristatus; assembly: GCF_964204655.1. Taxonomy (NCBI): domain Eukaryota; kingdom Metazoa; phylum Chordata; class Amphibia; order Caudata; family Salamandridae; genus Triturus; species Triturus cristatus. Next base: position 319,292,334 of record NC_140593.1, on the reverse strand, counting down.
GAGTAAGGCGACAAACTCAAAAATATACCCCGCCACAATCACTGCTGAAAACTTTAATGAGAGTAGATAGTGATGGACAGGCACACATCCTTCAGTTTTAGGTGAGCTGTCTAATTTACTTGAAAGAAAATGTCCCTCAACAGAAAGATAATCTCTGTCTTGAATGTGATTTCTTTGGTCAAGCACTGAGTAATATGAGATAAACCCCTTGTCCCTCTTTTTCACTAGAAGAAGGTTGTTGATGAACTGCTATATATGAGGAACTGCAGTTTGAGCTCACCTTTGTGTAATAAATTGTTGAACTTGTCATGTAGTACCAGCTGTTTGTGTGTAAAAACGGAAAGTTGTCTTTTTTAGGTCTCGCCTAGCGTTGCAGCGCACATGCGCTGTCGCGTAGTGAAATGTATTGGGGTAAAAGTAATTTTGGAGAAGGACTTCTGATCCCACCCATGCTTTCAATTGGTCAATGTCCATATTTATTTAAAACCCTGCATTTCGATTGCTCTGTAGGCTTTTTGGTTACCGCCCTTTGGCTTTTTTGTACACGCCCTTGGGGCACTGAGTCTACGGCTTATTTCAGTTTTATGGCTTTTCTCTTATCTGATGGGATGTGTTAAGGGAAGGTTCAGGGAGAGTTTAGCAAGCTGAAGCTCCGTCATGCAGTCTTCATGCCTGCAGCACAAGCCACTCCGGCTCTCTGATTGGGCCTGTAGTGACGGATCACGCACCTGGAATAGCTCCCTGTCCCGGACTGGCTCATCTGCTTCACCATCACCCTTTCTTAAGTAACTCTGCTACCTACTGTTGGATCGCGAAACTCATCCACTCTCTTTCAGTCATCTCCATTAGAGAAGCGCACAGGCTGAAGAACTAATCTGAGAGAAGTGAAGCAAACCTGGTGCTCCCAAAGCAAAACCCATCAAAGCTGAAGAAGGCATCAGCATCGCATCACCCCTGCTCTTTTGTAAATCAGGCTCTCTGGATCTAATCTATTTTCCAGCCATTTCTCTCCAGTCCACAACAGATTAAGCTATTCAGTATTTTGGCGTCTTCCAGATTCCCGACGGCATCCACACGCAGTGCCTAAGCGGAGCCAATGTAGCGGCGGGCCTGGGGAGGGGATACAACAAGATGGCGGGTAGGTGTCTGACGGCTGGAAAGGGGGCCCCATGGCACCTGTACTTCATGCCCTCGGGTGTTTGTAGTCGTCCCAATGATTTGCTTTGCACATACAGACTGTGTGGCACCCGGGCTGTAGTGCAGGTGTGTGTCACTTCACTGGGCTGTAGGGTTGCCTGCCCTCTGGCTGCAAGGGTGCTGGTGTCCGACCCCCTTTTTTAAATATACGTAATACATTTGCTATGTTTTTCAACTAATGTAGTCCTGCTCAATAAGCTCGGGCGGTGGGAGGGGGCAGCCTGTCAAACGAACCAAAATAGGACAAGACATAGAAACAATGTGCAAACGCCTAAAAACTGGGGGGTGTCGGAGTTCTGGGAAGCGGCCCCCGTGCCTCTGCGTTACTGTCACTTATAGCTGTTTTTCCTACATTAACTGTGCGTTGGCAGTGAGCAGTGGTACAGTGTCCGGAGTCTCAGCTCCACGTGCAGCACGGTGTGCTCTTGGGCACCGGACTCCAAAGTCCTTTTATAAGAGTGAATTTTAACCATCGCCCGCTTATGCAAATGGCACCCTCATGATTTCCTGCACCCGAGCCATTTGTTTTTCTGTCCTCTAGAAACTTCGACCTCTGACCCCTTAAACTGTGGGGTGTCGGAGTTCTGGGAAGCGGCCCCCGGGGGTGGTGGAAGGGGTTCCTCTGTGATACTGTCACTTGTAGCTGTTTTCCCTACATTAACTGTGCGTTGGCAGTGAGCAGTGGTGCAGTGTCCGGAGTCCCGGCTCCACGTGCAGCACGGTGTGCTCTTGGGCACCGGACTCCAAAGTCCTTTTATAAGAGTGAATTTTAACCATCGCCCGCTTATGCAAATGGCCCTCGTGATTTCCTGCACCCGAGCCATTTGTTTTTCTGTCAACCTCGGAGTCCTGCTATGACAACAGGCCATGGGCTTTCCTAGGCACCTCAGACACAGCTCCGGCAGAGGGGAGGGTGGCCCCTCCAGGCCACAGAACAGATTGGCTGGGATGTGTGAAATCCTCTTGGGAAGAGGGTGTCTGCCTACTGTGTGTGTTTGGTGTGTCTGCTAAGTAGATGGGTGGGTGTCTGCTGTGTGGGTGGGTGTCTGTTTATTGAGTAAGTGGGTCGGTTGGTGTCTGCTGCATGTGGTGTGACTGCTGTTTGGGTGTGTGTCTGCTGTATGTGTGCTCTATATGTTTTTCAGTCTGCTGTGTGTGAACAGTGCACTCTTTCAGCGTTGGGGGACCGGTCCGATGGATCCCTCTCCTCCGCTCCACTGGATTTAGGACTGTTCTTAAAGTCTGGTGGGTGGATGCCTGCCAGGCCGCCACTGTCCCATCTGTTCTTGGTGTATACTGGCCAGAAGGGCCTGTGCTTTCACTCGGGAGACACCCCCCATACCCCCCCGGAACATTAATGGGCCAGCACTCTTGAGGAAAGTCTTGGCTTGTGTAAATTACCCGTATGGCCGGATTTATAGCGTTGTGCTCCATTTTTGTTATCCTTTCTGGCCCCCTCACCCACTTCACAGCCAACCATAAACTTTCACTACTGAAGTCCACGTGTCTCCTGAATAGCCTACCTTCTAATAGGCTCTCGTGATATAAAAACTGTGCTTTCGTTATGTTGCCAATTATTCTGTAGCGCTAAATTCGGTCAGGATGATAAGGGAGCGTGCTTTGTTGTGTAGAAGGGAGTATGTTCTGCTCTTCAGGGGCCTAACTAAGATTCTGTTTTTGTGTTTTTTAGAACAGTTGTTGAGAAACAGAGTAACAGAGTGATCAGTACAGTATTTGCTGGAAGTGGGGATCTCATAGAAGCTTCCAGTTAGGTGTACTTCACATTTTCTGCAGCGTCACCCTGTGCCGTGTGCCTCGGTTTCGGAAAGAGGCTCTGCTCACTGACTCAAGCTTGATTCTCACAGAAATTGACACCGAGTGCGTTTTTACGTGTGACGTTTCTCTTTAAAAAGATAATGGTATGCTCAGTCATCACCTGGACACAAACCCTCCTCATCTTCCGTCTTCTCACCAACCAGTGCTTAATTAGAGCTAGGTTGTACCGTAAGCACAGAAAATGTCCCGAAACCATTGTTTTGCAATAGAAATGATAAAATAACAAAAAACTGCTATTATTTGGATAAGGTGCGCACCTCATTGGCCCCTCCACTCTGCACTATTGATAGCTGAGCCACTGGTCCAAATATACAGTAAATGGGCACTAAAAATACAATCCTAATGGCCTTTTAAGCGAGTTTCGTGAAATAGCTCTACTGGGAGAAACAGCTGTCCATTCTGGATTTGTTGGGTGCGCAGCAAACAGTGACGGGCACATGCTGATGAGCTTTGCAGGGGTCAACAGGGGGTAAAAGACATTGTCATTTACAACGCCATTACTTAATTAATGCTTCACAAAGGAAAAAAAAAACAATAACATTTTCAATGCCAATAGCTCAAAACAATGTCATTGCGAGACCTATTGCATTGTACATGCTTGTTTCTTTAGGTGACTGGAAGGTCTAAAAAACCTTTTAGAGCCCTGGTAATTTCCCCTAAGACACTCACAACCACCAATGACAGCTGACAGGGAAAAAGTAGGGAAATGGTTTTGCTCTGTCCAGTTCACCCTCCTGTGCACATCTTGTAATCATTGAGGACCTTGTAATTGCAAGCAGCTGGCGGTGCGATTTCTGCTACGGTCATACCTCCCAAAATTGAAATATGAGCCTTATCAATGGCCATGAAGATATTTACAATTCTTCCAAAATCCTTACAAAGGGGCGTTCAAATGTGATCCAGTAGCAATCTGCCACCGGACCACCCCATGGACATCATTAGGGATAAGTCAGGAGTCACAGCAGTGACTCCCTGCTAGGTTTTTTTAATTAATAAAAATTAATACATAAAAAAATATTTGCATAGGGAAGCTTTGGGTCAGCACGCTAGAGCATTGCTGTGTTATTGTTTTATTCATATTTTGTTTGAGCCTGCAGCGCAGTATATATAGATTCGAGGAAGTGTGTCAGCCTTTTCTGCTATTGGCTACGCAGTAGCGTCTGTCACATTTGTTATTAGCCCACAAGCACGGATATTCATTGGCTGATGGGTGGCATTTTACCAGCGTACAGTCATCATCCAGATCAGGTGAAAGCAGAGTCTGACAGGTAAATGTTTCCCTTAAAGATAAAATAATACTTCCAGCACACCTGCCTTTGGTTCCTATTTCAAGGAGTGGGATCTTTAGTGCGCTAACAAAGGCTAACCCTCCACCAGGTTTATTTCCACCTTCCATATTGCTATTTCAGGACAGCTCATGGCCCTCCCATCATCTTCGCTACCCCGCCCATCTCCTCACCGCAACTCACTGTAGTCCCAACACCGCAACTCACTGTAGTCCCAACACCTACTCTGCTCTGCCCTGCTCTTCGCTGCCTCTGATGGGTTTTCTGTTCTTGCCCTACCCACCCTCCTTTCCACTGCGGCTCAAGTAGGTTGTGCTCTGCCCCATCATTGATTTCAAGGCAGTGTAGATGGTTGCAAACTAGGATTGTTTTTGCAGGAGCTTCCCCTGCCACCAGAAAGGGAACCAATACTTTTTCACTACCAATCCCTTCATCCAGCCTTTACTATCAATGCTGCTATGATCAGCACTACTAACACTATTGCCACCACCACAGCTAATGCTCCCTAAGGAGAAAGGTCACTTGTTAAAGTCCATTTGGAAGAGATATAGGTTTCTCATTTATTGAACACCTCAAAAAGCAAATTATAGACTGAAAAGTGCCTGTGTGTTTGATTCTGTTGCAACCTAACAATGTAGTGAGCAGAGGAGAGGGGGCTCTACCGACCTGCGATAACCTGTAGTGTAATGTACCACCAGCCAGATTCAAAACGATCTACCTATGCTTTCTCCACTCCTCTTATAACGCAGAAAGATTATTAAAGCCATGAAAAACACTTTTTTAAAATAAAAAATACACTGCATGAAATGGCATGCTTAATTTCCATGGAAATTGGATACAATGGTTTCAGCATTAATGCTACTTCAGTGTGATGGATTGAATTACCTCACCTTTCCCAGACATATCTCAGACTGTTCGCGGATGATAGTATACCGACTACAATGATTTGTAGGGGCTGGAAAGTACTTGGGTTCGCCTTTAAGGATAAGGGCTGAAAGTCTCAATGCTTCTATCACCAAACTAGCCTCTCTCTTTTGGCCACGTATTATCCATAACATATTCTGCCTGATTTTACTCTCAGTCGGGTTTGTCTTGCAGTCTGGCGAGATCAGTTTAACTGAATTCCGAGTGAGCAAAAGGACAATCATTGACATCTAAAGGACATGGGGTCATTAGCCATAGACGGCTCATCCTGACCCGCTCTCGGTGCAAATTGTGAGAAACACAGTGGAATGCTCTTCCTTCCCCTAACTTTAGATCACCATGGTAACATATATATTAAAAATGTTTATTCTACGCTGTAACTTTATAAATGCAATTCAATTACAGTCTCTCTAAAATGTGTCTCAGGTAAATTTGATACATTTGAGTCTAAAATAAGAACACTAGGGCTCTTTCACAATAAATTCATTGATTGCATATTGGTGTTGTTTACATTGCTGTATCTCAATTTTTCTGGTCCTGGAGACATATTAGCGGCTCCCACGTGATCACCAGAAACCCTAAAGGGCCTTTTGAAGAGAAGTCTTCGCGATCAGCACCACTGTATCAGGCAGTAGGCTCCGTTGTGCAGGCAAGAATGTCACATTTAACCTACCTGTATATTCGCCAAAGAACAACAACGACTGATTAATCCGGGGACAAAAGAAAATTACTGAGTGAGGGTGTTTTACTTTAGAATTTGGTTGGCTGGTTCATCTATTTTTCTCTGCATTCGGGGTTTAACAAGTCACCAGGCCCGGACTGGTCATGTCGGGCACCGGGCAATCCCCCGGTAGGCTGGATGGGGTGGGGGCCGGTTTTGCGCCAGGGTGGGCCGGTTCTGTTGTTGGGGCCGATTTGGGACCATGGTCGGTCCAAATCGGCCCCAACAACAGAACACAGTAAGTACATTATTTGTGCACAAATCAGGCCGCCTGGTGATGACGGAGCACAAAAATGCTTGCTGGGGCTCCGACGTGTCTGCCGATTTTCATTGCAAGGCAGCCAGGCTCTATGATCCGGCGGCAGGCCGCCCGCCACCCGCCCTACTCATTGTAATTTTATTAAACAAAAAACACCACCTGACCTGTCACCTGACCATGATGATCATTGATGACATCATGGTCAGGTGGTGTTGTTAGTTTAATAAATTATAATGAGTAGGGCGGGCGGCGGACGGCATGTCGACGGATCATAGAGCCTGGTGCTTGATGATGACGCGCGCAGCGCGCACATGTCACCACCTCCGCGTCTGCGCGCCTGTTTTTTTTTTAGGGTGGGGTGAGGCCTGGGGGCAGGGCTCATCAGGGGCTTATAGCGCATTGGGGAAAAAGTGCGCGTGACCAGAGACTGACTGAGCCTACGCGAGGTCGAGGCAGGCTGAGGCATTTCAGAGGCCAGAGGAAGACCGGGACTGGAAAGAGAGCGGCTGCTCAGCACCCCATAATTTATTCTCCCCTGTCTGCCAGTGTCGCCTGCAGGTGAGTGCTATGCTATTTGTTCCTTCCTGTTGATTTATGGGTGGTGTGGTGGCACTGTAGTGTCAGGGCAGTGTTCCTGGTGCGGGGGAGTCGCGACTCAAGACCGGGCTGGAGCGGGCCAGAAATTTCAAAAGCAAAAGGGGCCTAAGGAAGTAAGGGGCAAGGGGGCTACTACTAGGCACAGGCCCGGGTTCCGCAACGTAGTGGCACTGCACCGGCTTTTGTTTGTTGCTGTTGCTTGCCTAATATGAATGTGAGCAGGGAGCGAGGTGGTGGCTGGCCTCAGGCCTGGCACTGCAGCCAGCACGGGTTTATGATTATCGCCTACTGCCTGACACGCGACGCTGCTCCCTGACACTAAAAGCCGCAGGACTGGGTGACTGTCCAGCGCTGATTGACAGTCTAGTTCACGGTGCGATGTGCGTCCCCTGTCTCATTCCTCTCCTTTCTTTTATTTGCTCCCCTGTGAAATGGATCCAAAAAAAAAAAACACTTTTGCTGGAAATGTCGTATTTTTTCTGTTATTTTATTTCCAAGGTGCAGCTTCGGGAATAAAAGGTTAAAATATGATAAAATAACTAAATAAAGTAAGACAGAGTGGTAGCAAGCTGGCCAGATTGATTTTATTAACACCCAAACACATTAGCGTCACTTTTACAGAGTTTGCCAGTGAAGCGCTATTTTTGTTTTCTTGTCTTTGTTTTTCCTGGGCTTGCACCTAGTGCACCAATCCTGGAGGTGCTGCAATGCGTGGATTGGAGAACAGAAATGTGTACTGCGGCTCTGCATCCAGGGATGTGGTCTTTTTTACCCTACTGCTTACATTTTGTAAGGCTATAAGCAATGGACGTTAAAATGGGTCCATTCAGGGCCTTGTTGTCATGTCCTCAACTTTTCAGGCAAAAGCACTCACTGATTTCTGAATAGTGAGTGTAAAAGCGCTAAGCTAACCATGTTGTTCCTGCTTACATTTCACATGGTTTGCTAATTTTGCATTCCCTTTGAGTGTTTGCTTTTCCAGGATGTTGTTACTATTTTTTGTAGGCCACATATTGCTCTTGTCTAGTGCGTCATTTAAATTGAGCCACATCCAGGTGTTTATAGCCGGCAACAATTGGGTTGTAATTGAAGGTAGTGTGAGTTTTTCTCAGTGGGGCAGTATGGTTTTCAGTGGGGGAGAGGATGTGGCACTATGGCCAGAGCTGCTGAATTTGGAACTGGTGAACCAGGTTCAGCCTTAATAACCAGTCCATTAGACCACTCTCCTGAGTGAGCACAGCCCATGCTAGACCTTAGAAGGCTTCGCAAGACCTTAGAAGCTCTGGTGTCTTAGCACCAGCAGGCGGATCCTAGCAGTGGCAAGTGTGGTTTAACCTTCAAGGCTTGTCCACCACAATCCATACTGAAGTTCACCTCCAGTCTTGCGGGCAGGCCTATGAAGCAGCACACCCTAGAACAGTGACTGTCATTGAGGTCACAGGACCCTTGAAGGGCCAGCTCTAGGGCAGTGCAACCGGTGTGACCGCACCGGGTGCTGACTTTGGGTGGAGGCATTATGTTTGCAAGTATATTACGATTTTAAAAGCGCTTGCTGCCTCCTTCCTGGCCTCCAGCAATTTTCGGCATCAATAAAAATGGCATGATGAATCTGGTGTTGAATGTTCTTCCTAGAGAGAGATCTGCATATTGTTTAGTGGAAGTTTTGACTTATGGAAAGGTAGCTCAGAGTGTTAATGTGCCTGCTGCAAAGAACATGTACCATGCAGATCACAAAGTGCACATAATGTAAATAGGTCAGTGGGCTACTGCTTTTGTCAGAGAGATCCTATTGTTACTTGCAGTTAATAAGTTAAAATCCTAACATAGAACAGTGAGCTATTAATGCAAAGGGCACCACCAGTGCTAAGGCCGTCCCTGCCCTTGAGGGCAGTCTTCCTCACTGACCTGCCTGTGCCTGAGGCTGCGAGCAAGACTCCGGCTATGCTAGCAGGCTGCACCACTACCTACCAGGCCCGGTTCTAGAGGGTGGGCCAGGCCCACCAAACATGAGCCTCCTTAGCCCTTGCAGTCGCAGTGAATCTGCTACCGATGTACAACAACAATAAAAACTGTTAACTTGTGATTTACGATCCTGCTGCAGAGCAACCATTTGTCGGTTGGTAGTTCATAAATGCAGATAAACTGAATTTTATGGGAATAGCTCAGTGGGTTACTACCTCTGTCACAGATATCCTTGTGTTACTTGCAGTTCAGAAGTTAACATAAGACAGTGACCAATGAACTGTCATCAAAAAACTGCATACAAACTTCGCTTTTTTGTGTTGTGATGTAGTTAGAACTTCTCCATTCTTTCATTATTCTAATGTTACTAATAAGAGTTTGTTTGGGCAGTTATACATTTTTATCAGTAAAGCCAACCCTGACCACTGGAGTACTCTTTAAATCCTGACTTTGTGCTTCTCTGAGTCCCGACCAAACCCCCGTAAAATATACTGCCCACCAGAATGGATGAAGTGATTTCTACACCTTGTAATCATCATTAGTTTATGTGACATTTCGCGTAAACTGATTTTGATTTATTGTCTCTGTATAATGTATGCTGCTGTTATGTAAAGTACTGTGACACCTTACACTGATATGAGTAGTGCTATACAACGAATGGAATGGGTATGAGAGAGGGGCAATGGAGAGATAAGGGGCACTAGTGGAGGGTGGCAGTGAGGGAATACCAGAAAGAGGTCATGGGGTGGGGGGAGCTACGGAGAGATGAAGGGTGTGGGTGGCAGACAGTGAGGGAGGGTGGCAGTGAGGGAGTCAGAGGAGGAGGTCACGGGGTGGGGGGGAACTAGAGAGAGCTGAGGGGCACTAGTGGAGAGTGGGAGTGAGGGAAACCGAGGTGGAGGTCATGAGGTGGGGGAACTACAGGAGAGATGAAGGGTACTAATGGAGGGTGGCAGTGAGGGAAGCCAACGAGGATGTCATGGGGCAGGGGGAACTACAGAGCGATGAGGGGCAATAGTGGAGGGTGGCAGTGAGGGAATCTTATGAGGAGGTGGGTCACAGGCTGGAAGGGAACTACAGAGAGATGAGGGGCACTGGTGGGGGTGGCAGTGAGGGAATCCGAGGAGGAGGTCATGGGGTAGGGGGGGAACTACAGAGAGATGAGGGGCGCTAGTGAAGGGAGCAGTGAGGAAATCCGAGGAGGTGGTCACGGGATGGAGGGGAAACTACAGACAGATGAGGGGTGCTGGTGGAGGGAGCGGTGAGGGAATCTGAGTAGGTCATGGGGTGGGGGGCTACAGAGAAATGAGGGGCACTAGTGGAGGATGGAAGTGAGGGAATCTGAGGAGGAGGTCATGGGGTGGGGGGGCTACAGAGAAATGAGGGGCACTAGTGGAGGATGGCAGTGAGTGAATCCGATGAGGGGGTCATGGGGTGGGGGGAAACTACGGAGTGATGAGGGGTGCTGGTGAAGGTTGGCAGTGAGGGAATCTGAGGAGGAGGTCATGGGGTGTGGGAGCTACGGAGAGATGAGGGGCACTGGTGGAGGGTGGTAGTTAGAGTGTCTGAGGAGGAGGCCATGAGGGGGAGTGGCTACGGAGAGATGCTTTATTTTAGCACTATTTACAAAACTCAGGATATAAAAATCATTTAATGTTTGCACATTGTCTTGTACACTTTCTACTCTGAACCTTTGCACAATTGTTTGAAGTTAAGTGCGTTTTTAAATGTCTTTATGCTATTTTATATGAAGAATAAATTGGTTATATTTAAATTCATGTTTTGTGCTCGACATTTCATTTTTTAGTGTTCTCTGTAGGAATGTCTGTGTTTTATGATTGTGTGTCTTGGTGCTCCTTAAGGTAATCATTTACTATGCTTTAAAAGTTAATACAATCCAATATGTAATGAAAAATGTGTTGAAAAATACTTTTTGTTTTTGGCCTTTCTGTCTCTCAAATTACTTGTGTGGGGGGGACAAGTTCAACCCCCCCAAACTCCCCCTAATAGTGGTTACTCACTGCGCTTGCTCGCTACACACCATGTGGGGGCTGGTCTCACTTTTATTTCTCTCTGATTTACTACTCGTGCCTATTTTTGGTGCTCTCTGAAAGAATGTCTATGGGTACATATGACTGGGTGGGTAACCTGGTGCTCTTGAAGGTCATCATCTACTATTTACTGTGGTTTGAAAGTTGATACAATTGAATATGTAATGAAAAATGTGCTGTAAAATTCACCATTTTGGTCGGTTGTTTTCCAAAATTTTCTTGGGGGGAGAACCCCCCCAAACACCCCTAGTAGCGGTCGGGCTCGCTCGCTGCGCTCGCTCGCTACGCGCTGTACGGAGGCTGGTCTACCAAATTTGACGGGGGCTGGTCTGCCAAATTTTGCCAGGGCTGATTTCAGTTCCCAGTCCGGCCCTGCAAGTCACCAGTCATTAAGAGCTTATAATTTCGAACTAAATACCAGTATTAACAAACAAAATATATCATGTCAAATAAAACAATCATATATTTTCCCAAATTGAACATTTCGACAAAGGTTTGAATAGCAAAGCCCTCACATTTCATGCAAGTTAGTTCATGTCTGCCAGACACTCCCAAAGAAGGCCATATTTCAGTACCGATGAAGTATGCTACATCCAACAATATAAAGTGTTTGTGGCACCATTAATCAAAATACCTTGTTTTAATGAATGAATAACTTAGAGATTAAAAGACTTCCCATTGCATATCTATGATGAGCCATTTTATGAATTGCTGTTCTGTTTTGCGTCACCCCATGCAGTTGTTAGGACGTTCTGAGTTGTAATACAATGCACAAATATTTTCTAGATTTTCAATACAGGTCCCCATTAATCTGCATCTCTAGTCCATATGCACAGTTTCCACAGTTCAATTTATTTAGCAATTCTATCTAAACAGATTGAAAAGTTCACAGCACGTAAAGCAAGCCATTATGTCGCATTAGACCTTAACTCTATCAGCACCTGAAGGCATGAGGAGGCTGTAGATAGCAGTGGTGTTGGAGCACTCATTGTAGTGGACCTCAAAGCTGTGTTCCACATCATTGACCACGCCATCATCATTCCCAAACTTCAAAGGATTCAAATGAGTTGTGGTCAAGTGTCTGGTCTAATTTCTGAATCATTTGTACTACCTCCTTACAGCCAAAGCTCTCAATTGTGGCGTCCCGCAAGGGCTGATATTTTGCCCTCTTAACATCTACTTGCGTCCTGTAGGCCATTTACTCCATCGCATTGCTTTATCAGTCTGCAAGCTGGGTATCTACTATGATTCAAATTTAAATGTGGACATTGAAGTAACCAAGGTGACCATCTCTTGTTTTTTTGTGCTTGAAATGCTTGACATTCCATTTTGCTAACTCCTTATGCCTATAATCAATGTCCTTATCTAATCACAAATGGAATATGGTATTGCTATATATCATGCAGTCCCTAAAAAACTCTCTAAAGACCACTGCTCATCTTGTTACAGACAGCAAAAAGTTGGCTACATCTCACCTATTTTGAGAAAGCTACATTGGCTGCATAGTCGGAAGAAAGGTATTTTTTATGCCATGGTGCCTGTCCATAAAGCTGTCCACACCAGTTCGCCTGAATTTTTGGCCTTTCAATTTCCCTGGTATAAACCTTCTAAGGCCGCTAGATTGCATCTGTGTGGAAACAGTTACTTTAAGTGACTGCTGCTTTTCAATTTTAGCAAAAAACACATGGAACTCTTTGTTGCTGACCTGGCTTCTTTGATAAATTTCTGAAAATTATTGAAAACTCATTTGTTTTTAGCTAATGTATTAAGCTGTGTTTGAACAAGTTTGTTTAGCAGAATATATCTTTCATTCAGGTCTTGACAGTGAGGTGGTTATATATTGATATACTCATCTCTAAGTATCTCTGGTGAACGTGCGCTATATAAGACCCTAAAAATAAATGAAGTCTAAACACTAGCTGACATGTTATTTCTGTGAAACGTTTTAAACATCACCACAGTATTTACCTCTAATGCAGGATGACTCAATTCTACTGATCATTTTCCTGCCAAATAGGTTAAATATGAACTAAGAATTTTAGAAATATTGTATAGAAAGGTCGCTTAGTAATCATAGTGATTGCATCACAAAACAAGCTGGTATCAGCAAATTGCTCAAATCTTATTTCCCACTTGAATACCCACCACATACTGAACCAAGAGAGAGAGTGTGTGTGTGTGTGTGTGTGTGTGTGTGTGTGCGTGTGTGTATATATATATGTATAAATATATAAAATCTAGTGGCGGTCATCGGTAGGTAGCTATAGTTAGGGCATAGTTTCCAAAGATGAGCAATTTTTTGTTTTGCAAATAATTTTGGCGCCATTTGACAAATCTTCACAAACATTTCTAAACTATTATGCCATTCACTTCAGCCACTGTCTGGAAAGTTTCAGAGTGATTCCTCAAGCGGGGCTTTGAAAAAAGGGGGATCCCAAAACGTGTCTTCCCCACACAATTTTCTTTCGGGATTTTAGACAAGACTGTAGTCTGAACCGCTGAACAGAATTACAATGAATTTAACAGAAAGCTAGGTCTTGGTCCAGAAAGATCTCTTTTTTGTAGTTTGGTGTCAATTTATACAGTAGTTTTGGAGTTATTAAACAAAAAAGATTTATGTATATCTAGAGAGGTGCATCCACAGCGGTGGATCCGCTGAGCCATGTGCCACCAGCAGTGCCTTTATCTGCAGGCCACAACCTGAGAGGAAAGTTACAGCTGCCATTTTGTGTATCAGACACGGTTCCTGGGGGGTTGCAAATAAACTATAAATGGGATATAAGAGGTCAGGATAGAGGTATGCTGATTCCATGGGACTGATAGAGGGGACCCCTCATGGGCATGAAATTGCCCAAAAATGTTTTTTTTTTTTGGATGAGCGAGGATCCTCTGAACCACTGCAGTGCTCAGCATGGCCCTTTTTGCCAATCTGGGACAGATCGCTCAATGAAAAAAAATACACCCACTCACAGGCCCACTGTCACATTCTCTCAGTCCCCCACACAACCACTCACACACCCACTCATAGATTCACAAAATCTCATTCAGCGGACCAGAAACCACTCCCATGCCTACTCATACACCCATACAGATATTTATACACCCAGTCACACATCCATACAGCCACTCACATACCCATACAGCCATTAATACATCCATTCAGACTCACAGATCCACACAAGCACTCTCACACTCAACCACACACCCACTGTATTAAATGTGTTGTTGTTTTGTGTTGAATGTGTGCTTTTGGTTGTGAACGGATTTGCGGATCTATCGAGGAGCCACCTGTAATATAGTCAGCAGACCCCCTTATTTGGTCAGATATCTGCGGCAGATCCGTTGATCCGAGTGAGACATTTAGGAAAAGAATTTGAAAACAAAAAAGCAGTCTTTTGGGAAAGGGTTGGCCCTGAAAAAAGCCTTTATATTTATGATGTGTAGATGATAGACCAGAATGCAGTCTTTTAAGTTGTTGAGAAACACCCTGCCACCTCTGTCGGTGAAATTAACTCTGTCATTTCAATATATTCTGTCCATGTCGAAGCATAAGTTGTTATGGTGTATAGAGCCCATGTTGTGGTCTCGGATGAATGGCAGAAACAGTTTTGTTGACATGTTTCCTGGATTTCTCTATTTGTGGACAAAATTCAGGTGGCCACTGCCACTTCTATCTTTGGCAAATGTTAGAGACCACCAAGGCATTATGTAGGGAAAGTGTCATTAATTTACCAAAGGTATCCTTCATTAGTGTTTCCAGTCGTACCACAGTATTTTTGCATAGGTCATTGCCACCACAGTGCACAATCATGAGGTCTGGATGTTGGAAATCCAAAGGCAGTTGATGTCACTTTAACCCTCTCTGTCCAACCCATGTAATGTTTACATTAGGTAAACCTAGGCCCATGTCAATGCCACTCTTTCTAGCACTCTCTCTATCCCCAAAACACAAAAGTATGGCCCCCAATCCTGACTTTGAAATACTTTGGAGACAAGCAGGAGTAGAACACAGGACAAGGCTGCTGAAAAATGAGGCAGTTTTTAAGATGAAAGGCAGCTAAAATGGAGGACAACAAGTAAATATAAAATAACTTATTTGATTGGATGGTGGATATGGGCAGGTCACTAAAATTAGGTAGTGACTTTAAGGAAAGAAAGTAACTACCTCTGTGATTGGCTTTGGAAAAAGCTGTTAGGATAGGGTAATAGGATATATGTTTTTAAAGTGCTCGAAAGCCGTGGCATCTTGGCGCTGGTGTAAATTAAAGTGTTACAGCCTCTATCGCGGATCTATGTTAAAGCAAACAGCCAGGTCTTTAGTTCTTTCCTAAATATTTGTCTGTTTGATTGAAATCGCATGGCTGTTGGCAGGTTGTCCCACAGCTTCGCTGCGCAGCAAGAGAAGGCTCTTCCACCCCGTCTTACTCTCCTAATCCTATCAATATGGAGAATGCCCAACGTGCTAGATCTTAATGAGTGAAACGGGGTGTAGGGTGTAAGCATTTTTTTAATATCCTTGGCTCCCCCACTGTAGAATGCTTTGTGGACCAGGCACAAAGCCTTGAAATCCACCCGTTGCTGAATGGAAAGCCAGTGGAGGGCTCTGATTCCAGCAGAAGTTGGTTGACCTCTTGGAATGTTTAGGAGTAACCTTACAGCGGCATTCTGCAATGACTGCAACCTACTCTTCTGGAGTTTATTAATCCCTAATAGCAGGCCATTGCAGTAATCTAACTTAGATAGCAGATGAGCCACTACCACTGTCTTTTGTAGTTCCTTCCCGATGAAGGGAAATATCTTGTTCAGAGTTTTAATTAAAAAGAAACAGGAAGAGGTAAGATTATTTACCTGAGAGGAGAAATTTAGTTGGCAATCAAAAATAACTCCAAGGTTTCTAACTTTAGAGACAGGGCTGGGGCATTCTCCTGCTCTCATTGGCCACCAGGAAGCATTCCACTGGGGGCGTCCCTGGCCAAACTCAATGACCTCCGTCTTATCCGTATTGATTTTTAGGAAGCTGTGGTTCATCCAGGTCATAATCTCTTCAAGACACGCATAAAACCTGATGGCTGTATCTTCAGGCTGCTTGGCTATCGAGATTATGAGCTGGGAGTCGTCTGCATATGACACTAAAGCAAAACCATGCTTCCTAATGAGTCTGGCCAGGGGCAGCACATAAACGTTAAACATCGTTGGGGACAATGCTGATCCCTGAGGAACCCCACAGGGCAGATGGAAACTATCTGACTGTATGCCCTCCCAATACAGGCTCTGCTCTCTCCCCTCCAAAAATGAGGATAGGAGGGACAAAGCCAGACCCCCAATCCCTAACTCCCACAGCCGCTGCACTAACACCGTGTGATTCACGGTGTTGAAAGCTGCCGACAAATCAAGTAATACAAGAACTGCTTTGCCCCCTCTATCGACTATTCTACAAATCTCCTCAGCTGCTACAATTAAGGCTGATTCGGTCGAATAGTTAGATCGAAAACCGTGCTGGGTCGAATCCAGCAAATCATTAGTGTCCAAATATTCTTTTAATATCTTATTCATCGATTTCTCTAAAATTGTGGCCACTATAGGCAGACCGGCAATTGGTCGGTAATTCTTGGGCTCCATAGGATCTAAGCCAGGTATTTTTAGAATGGGTCTAGTCGTAGCATACTTCCAGCAAACTGGATAGCTACCTGACTCCAGGACTTGGTTTATTAACGGGGTCAGTTCATCTCCAATTCTGCTAGCGGCCAAATGCATCACCGTAGCAGGGCATAAGTCTTTAGGTGATCCAGATTTTATAGAGAGGAGGAGTTTATAGACCTCATCTTTTGTGATTGCTGGAAAACTAATTAGCTTCACATCTAATAGATCTGCCTCTGTTTGTGGTAGATCTAGCTTGTCTGGGCCCATTTGAACTTTGAAGGCTATCATATATTATTTGAACTTTGTTCTGAAAAAATGCGGCTAGTTTATTACACATACTTTGATTCGGATGAAAGGTGCTTGTCTGCTGAGATTTAGAAAGCAGACTAACCGTTCTGAAAAGCTCCCTAGGGGAGTTACCAGCTTCCTCAATTTTAGTGGTATAAAATGATCTTTTTGCAGCAATAATTGCCTCTTTATACTGTTGGAGAGCAAGATTATAGATTATTTTCTTATCGTTACCATAATCTTGCCACCACCGACGCTCCGCAGTTCGACACTTTACTTTTAAACCCTTCAATTCCGGGTTATACCAAGGAGACGAGGGCTTAAGTCTCCTGACTGTTGACCATTTTTCCGGGGCCACATAATCAGCCGCTGTCCGGAGCCATTTATTAAACACAGAGGCTGCCTCATTATTATTTTTAGTCAACGACAAGGGGACTTGGCCAAGAGCTGCTATCAGATCTTCAGCTTGAACTTTGTTCCAGCGTCTGGTCTTTATCTTAGTTGGTTTTGCTTGTGTTTGATGAATTGGCAGCAAAACCCTAATCTTGAAATAGATCGCATGGTGGTACGTCCATGGAAGAGGCACCACTCTTGACATGATCGTCTCAGTGTTGTTAGAAAAGACGCCGTCTAAAATATGGCCGCCCTGATGGGTAGGTTCTAAAACTAACTGGGTAAAACCAAAAGTTGCCAGGTTATCTAATAGTCTGCCGGTATCGGAGTTATCGGTGAGTTCCTGGTGATAATTAAAATCACCAAGGATGATAAAGGGGTGGGAGTCTATATAAGATTCCAAATGTTTCATTAAAGTCTGTGAGAACAAGGCCTTGGGTCCAGGAGGACGATAAATTAAAAGTCCCTGAAGATTCAAAGTATTGTTAATATTAATGGTGAAATGTAAAGCTTCTGCCGGCAGATCCCTAATGGAATCTACACGCAATTGTAAGTACTCTCGATGAATAATCGCTATCCTCCCACCTCTACCCTCCTCCCTGTCCTGAGAAGTGACTGCATAGCCTTTAGGCAGGGCTATATTCCAATCTGGACTCGAAGCATTGTCTGTCCATGTCTCGGTAAGAAAGATTAAATCCGTATTCGTACTTTGGATCAGGTCTTCCATCTGATATTTATGTTTTCCCAGAGAATGTACGTTTACCAAGACACATTGCATATACTGTCCCTGAATTTGGGATTACTATCCTCATCTTGCCTGGACAGATTACCGGATGTATTTCCCGTTTCTCTGTTCTTCAAAGCCCCCGACCTCTCAGCAATTAGACATCGCAGTCGGAAGGAGCAGTTAGGGCAGACAAGCTTGTTTGGATTATTATCGTGCAGAGCCATGTCGTGTGATTTACATGTATGAGTAAGAGCACATGGTGAAGGATAGGCATTTTAGCTACTTTTATACCAAAAGTGACAGAGGATTGCCATAGTTCTGCTTTGATATTTGGAGTGGAAAACAGATGTTAACAGATATTATAGTGCAAGTTGGACAACAGCACATACATTTTACAGGTATTTTAATTACATTGTAGTGTGAAAAAGTGTGAGTGTATATAAGCTAAAAAAAAATTTATGTGGCTTCTAGTGACTATAGTAAAAGGCAAAATAGAAGGGAGATTAGATAAGAACATGAACTAAAAATATAGTGAGCAGGAAAGGAGGAAGAGGAATTGCTATACTGAAAATATAGTTATTTTATAAAGTGAGTGGGAATGAGTGTGCTAAGACATTAGATGTGGGTGCTTGCTTATAGTATGTAATTTAATAGTAAGTAATTAGTGTGAGAAGTTGGCCTAGTATATGCTGTCCACTAGTTCTAGTGGGCACCTTGCACCAGTCCAAACAACCCCTTATTGATGATAGGTTAAAGACAACCTTATTTTAAATCTATCCTAGTGATAGCTATGGAGAGCAGCCTTCAGGCTAAGTCTTGAAGGAGTGTAAAGCAGCTTGTTTTACTAGTCTATAATCTCTTGAATGGCTAATGAAAGGAGACCACACCAGGTATATATATAAAATATATGTATTTATTTCTAAACACACCCTACTAGTCTCTTTATGAGGCTAGAGGTCAAAGCACATATGTCACACTTCAGATATCACACTACGTTAGCACAATATACGATAGGCGCTAGGGGCGAACCAAACCATATATTAAGAAAGTGGTATAAGAACCACGATTTGACTAGACACAAGGCCGAGAGCCTGTAGAATCGCTGGGACCCCAAGGAACCACCCAAGGTAGTGACACAGGGGACCCACGGGGGACGTGTGCAGTGTGAGAACACAGCTGCGAGCTCCGTTAGCTTCTATGGGGAAAGTCGCGGTTGAAAATTTAAAGTTTAAGGACACTTAGGAGTGGACTAGGAACAAACCCTTTGGACTTAGATGGTTCTAGGGCCAACACCCATGGGAGCACCGGAGTACTTATGTTACCTCACCCAGGGAAGCCGGGTGCATAGGTGTCAAATGGTGTTGGGTCGCTTTGCGTCGTCTTTTTCAATGGCAGCTTGCTGAAAAGTGCTGCTGCCGGGAAGATGTGAAGTGTCTGAAGAGATCCAAGCCTGGATTGAAGATGTGAAGAAACTGAAAGCTGTGGGGACAGAGTCTGGGTCACTTGCCAGTGACCAGGGGCACGATAGTCGAATGCCCACCGATGTCGGGTGCTTCAGGTGCGAGGAGCGAAAGCTTGACTCTTCAGCCATGAGGACCAGGAGGCATCGAGGACAACCAGGAGCTGGATTCGAGCTGTACCACAAAGGAGGTCGAGTGCTGCTGCATCCGTGCCCGGATTGGACACAACAAGCCTTGGCAACAGCAACCCACGCAGGAAGAGGAAAGATGCTTCGGTGCGGACCAGCAAGGTCCTGGGGACACCCCAAGCAATGGAGAGTCAGGGCACATCTGGAGCAACCAGGGAAGCCCAATTATAGTTAAAGTTGCCTTCACAGGGACCTGCCTGTCAACAGACCAGGGATCGCGAAGGAGCCTCGAGCGAAAAACACAAAGAGCGGGTTCATGGAACATTCGTGGAGTGTAGGCCAGCAATCTTCAGTGTAAAAAGTGCTCGGGTCTGGGCTACAAGTAACCCAATGCACAGCCTCAAAGGACTTCGAGAAGCTGACGCACTTGCAAATGTGCACGGTGTCCAGGGGTTCCGGTTCCACGGTACCCATGAGGACCACGGGTCTCAGCTTTGCTTGGGACTCGGGTCAGCCTCTGGAAAGTCTGAAAACCTGCGTACTGTGTTGCAAATTCTTCGGCGTCCAGCGGGGGCTTCAGAGATGTAGACCGGATAGATGCATCTTTGGTGCCTGCCAATCAGGGGAGTAACTCCTTTACTCCAAGGCAGATTTTTCAGTCATCTAGTCGTGTAGATCGCCGCAGTTCCAGGATTTCTGTATCAGAGTTTCGTCCAGGTGTAATCCAAAGTCCTGTAGCTAGGGGTTCCTTTCTTATACCCAAGGAAGGGGTTGGACATACTCTGGGGACCCACCTATGGGAGGGTCAGGAAAGAGGGATGGCTACACCCATTTCCTTTGTCCAGTTTCATGCCAGATCAGGGGCTGGTAGCCCCTGCAACCGGTTTGAACTGGACTATGCACAGGGACACCAAATGTGCCCCCAATGCTGAACTTCAAAGCACTCTTGGAGTGCTCCCACCCAGCCCCAATCCACTAAGGCCTGTCTGGGAGGTGGTAACACCTCCCTGTGACTGGAAACCTATTGTCCAGGCCTCCCCTGCCGGAGTTTCGGTCAGCAGCAGGAGGCGAGAGCCGTGTCTGTGGCTGGCAGCTTCCATTTTGTGATGCCAGGGCTCTGTTAGCTGGTACCGGGTATACCGGTGCTGTCATGTCTCTCCCTCTAGAAGGGTGGGATCATACTCCCACACCAGTTACTGGCGTGGGGGTATGATTCCAAGGTGTTTGACACCTAACATGACATGTTTCCGTGCAGCCATCCCAAAGTTAGCATTAACCTTTTGGTTATCATGCACTTAACAGTATATGGTCAGCCTCCATCACAGACAACCCCGGAGAAGAGATTCCGAAGGCTGAAGTGGGGCTCTGCTCATGCATGGGCACCCTCTCACACAAAAACCAAGCACACTGCCTTCAGGATTGATAAGACCTGCCATAGGGGTGACTGATAGGTTTATATGTGCAGTGATAGGGTGAGAAATAGTGAGCCCATATCTCAGTAAGGGGTGCATGCACCACCTTGCCCAGGCTGCAGTAGCAGACCTGTGGTGTCATTTTGGAGGGCTTCCCAGGGGTGGCATAACACATGCTGCAGTCCCTGGTAGGCCACAGGGGTACCTATGCCCTGGGTACATAGTGTACTGTATACTAGGGACTTATAAGGGCACCCCAGAATCCAATCTGTGGTGTACCTAAGGTACTAGGAATCAATTTAGAGAGGAAACAGCTAGACTGGGGTCCTGAATAGCAGGGCCCCAGCCAGACTAAAGTCGAAAAACAGTGAAACATCAGCAAAAAGTGGGGTTAACCATAAGAAGTAGATCCTACTCTCCTACAAATAGCATCCACTCACACAGTCAGGCAGGCACTTGCACACCCAGTTACATGCCCACAGAAACACTTATGTACCCACCACTCATATGCAAAAATAACAAATGATGGATGGAATGCTGAACAATGTCAAAGACTCACCCCCCGTAAATTCATTGTATTTTTGCTCACCACGCCATTCCAGTTTGGATCCAGCCATATGCAAATCATTCTAGACCCTGCTACCCATGGAAATAGTCCAACCTGAACTGCCAGGCCTCGTCCTTCCCGGACCGGAAACAAACATCCTAGGAATGGTTTCTGGGTATCACCCTCATCAGTCAGGATAGCTTGACTCCGGTGACATGGTGAGCACGGGACCCATGTCTGGGCATAACCTCCCACACAGGGGAAAATGCACTTTTAAGCACCTCTGGTACTCGGCCCCTGCTTAAAGGATCACCCCGAAGTTTGAAGACAGCAGCTGAAGTGAGCATCATATCAGTTTAGAAACTTCTGTGAAGATTTATCAAATGGTGCCAAAGTTATTGCCAAATGAAAAATGTTCTTCCTATGGAAACTAGGTACTATCTATAACTATCTACTGGTGACCGCCAGTAGGTAATATATGTAGCATATATATCTTCACTGAAAAAACCAAAGGTTACAGGAACGTTATAGTTGGGCTCAAGTTTCCCTCATATAAAACTAGTGAAACTAAGCAGTTATAGTTAGCAGAGCTAACTATAACTCGGGCCCCCAATGCACTGCTTATGACCTCACATATTGCATCACTCATGACTCAAATGACATCACTAATGACATCATATCCACAGAATCACTGAGGCACCCACTCCCACTCCCATAGAGCCTTTCATACACCCAGTCCCACTCCCACAAAACCATTCCCAGACTCATGATTTATTTGCAGGTAAAAAAGACTTCAGTTCCTCTACCCATCTACCCATTGTTATTAAATGGAACAATCACATTCACTGAAATATTTTGTACAGCATCAATATTTAATTCATTCAATATTGAGTCAGGGCCAATTTGTGATAGAATATGAAGATGTGTTGGCTCATATGAGAAATTGTAGTGAGTCTTTAAAGCCATATAATATTAATAGCCATTGCATTTTTCTCATATGTTTCTCTCAGGTTATGAAAATCTGCATGGGAATGCTATTGGCATTTCAGACAGAAAGCTCATAAACAACATTCTCTAAACTGTCTTTCAACCATCATCTGCCATTGAAACAGGCAGCACCACTCACACTCTGCAAGGGATCCGTTTGAGTATGTTACTGATTCTTATGTCCCCGTCCCACCAGGGAAGTTCTTACGTTCCACTGTGCGGGTTGAAACGTTTCAATACTATCTTTCCCATAGACAGAATACCAACACCTCCATTCTGTGAACAAGTGAAGCTTCACCATGGGTGTTTATCCGCTATCTCTCAGAGCATATGATTGAAGCTGACCCTATGCTAAAGTGGTATGTCTTCCTATTCAGAGCCCATAGGTGGGCCCGAATGGTGACTGGTGTTTGTGCATCTTACTATCAGTTAAAGCATGCTGCTCAACTGAATATTAGTCATTTTGGCTGCCTTGGGTGAAGTTCACCTTAAACAGGAGGACCTATTTTAAGAAAGGTCACTATTTACAAGTTGAACGAAGACATTTAGGAGGCAATTGGCAGCACTATGCACAGCACAGTATATAGGGCAGCGGCAGCAGCTTTGAACTATGGGGCAAAACATTAAAAAGTTAGGCTTCCAATAGTGTACAACTTGCAAGATGAAAACAGAGGACAAAAGCAGGAGAAATGCAGTAGTATGACCAGAAAACTGTAGATGAAGACATGAAGTGCAAATCTATAGAAAAAAACTGTGAGACATTTAAAAAACTGAAAGAGTGCAATATTCATATACTATGGGCTGGGACAGTGATCTTGCAGGGTTCTCCATTCAGCAGATACACTGTCTTAAAAGGGAGGAAGAACCAATACTTTTGTGGCTCATGAGAAGTCACTAAGGCAAAGTTTGGAGGTGATGTGCAATTCAGACAGCAGTGTCTGTCCCAGAACCTCTGTGTGGCTGCCCTTCCCCAATGCTGCAGCTTATGTTCAAACGTGACTTTGTAAAACCATAGACAGAGAAGTAAGGAAGCACTTTGAGATCTGTTTTTTTTCTGTGTCTGGACAGTCAAGTGTTGGCTGCATGAGACGTTGATGCTAAACAGGGCCGGACTGGGAACCAAAAACGGCCCTGGCAAACCGATCATCCGGCCCCCCATGGGGTTGAAGGGGGAGTGCAGTCGAGCTGTTTTCTAGGGCCAGTTTCAGCAGATTTTGTTACAGGGGCTGATATTGCCGGCCCCGGTAACAAAAACGGCCCCAGGGGTCCAAAACCGGCCCTCACCCTGGCGACCCACCGGGGAATTGCCCGGTGCCCACTACAGCCAGTCCGGCCCTGATGCTAAAATAGCACCCTTCATGGCCAAATTTTTACAGCACAACAAGGAATCTGGACTTTGTACGTTATAATTTGAATGATAGACAACTATAACTCCCAGGCCAGACATAAAAATGTGCATTCTTAAGAATCAGAGATGAGGGAAATTGCTTTAGACTCTTAGGGCCAGATGTATTAAGAAACCGTTTTGCAACTCCCTAATTGCAAATCTCTGCGATTCGCAATTAGGAAATCACAAAATGGCATGTATGTACGTGTGTTAAACACTTTCTGCGATTCCCAGTGGTTCGCAAATGACCTACCTCATGAATATTGATGAGGTAGGTCGCAATTTGCTACCCATTAGGAACTGAAAAAATCACAGGGACGGTGGCCTGCTTAGATCAGCAGACCACCATGTCTGTGATTGCTTTTAAATAAAGCAATGTGTTTTTTTTTTTTATGCAGCCCGTTTTCCTTAAAGGAAAACGGGATTCTTTACAAAAAGAAAAATAAATCATTTTCCTTTAATTTTTTAGAGCAGGCAGTGGTCCGTGGGACCATGCTCCTCCTAAATAACGTTTTTGCATACATTTACAAAGTGGAAGGGGTCACTTGGAGACCACTTCCCACTGGTGAATGGGTTACCACCAACTTGAAGATCGGGGTAAAATGTGAATGTTCTACAACTACATTCACAGTGACAAAACTTCATATATACTGTTACAATTTGGTATTTGGAAGGGACGCTCTGAACACGCCCCTTCCAAATACCAAATTGCAAACCCATTTTGAGATACGGTAACAGGTTACCGAATCGCAACATAGGCTTTGATATATCTGAAAAGCCTTTTTGCTTGAGACATGTGGCCCATAATGTTAAAAACCTATTTTATTTCAGTCTTTAATTAAGTACAGTTCAAATATCATATTCGACCCTTGCTTGTGATGTACAGCTATAAAGGTCACTGAAAAGTTCAGATTTCCGGGCAAGCTTCTCATTGAGGGAAAAACATGTAATTCTCATTGGTGAAGTACCATGCCTGTAGAGTCAGTCTTCTTGACCAACATTCCAAACAAATCTAGCTAAGTTATGTAAGTGTTAAACAAAATTAAATCTATGTATATCAGGGTCACTTATATTGGTTGTTTATATATGCATACTGATAAAGCCGTCGAAACTACATCACTTATGCTAATATGCGTTGGTCTTCATATTTGCCTCTGAAAATGTACTGGAATTCACAACTAAGAAATATTACATTCGGACAAAACTCTCCACTCCAATGATACTGACTCCAGTCTTTGACAATATCTCCTCATCAATATATATTAGACTTATCGGCCAATCGGAGCTGGGGAATGATGTTTACACCTTTTTTGTTGATTGGCACAATGAGATAGTTTTATTTAAAGGTTTCAGAAAAGTAAGCAGGATTGGCAAAAGCCTTGGAAGCCTGGCCTAAGCAGTTATCAAACTGGTGATATGACAGCAGATGTCAGCAGGGCATTCATTCAAAGAGCCACCCCACTAGATTTCAGGGTCATGATAAAGGGGAGTTTGCAGCTTGCTAGGAACAGGTGTACTCAGACATCTACCTGTGTTTATCTCACTTCCCCGATGGACAGTCTAAAATTCATAGACTTTTTCTTAGAGGAATGTCCTGAAAATGAAATAGGATGATCTGCATGATTTTTTAGGAATTGCTTGGTTTCCTGCAATGTGAGTATAAAAATTCTTTAGAACAAGCATTGACAAATCCAATTGATCTGACGTATATATGAAAGTGCTTTCATCCATGCAGTCACTCATTCATCCATCCATGCAGTCAGCCATAAATCCATTCAGAAACTTTGCCTCATTCTTGCATTCGCCCACTCAGCTACCCACAAGACCTCACACAAGAAGTTGCCAACCAATGAAAAGGCGCTTTGAGTTATTAGTGAGACCAAGTCGCTTTACTGCTAGTCTGTGAAGAGTGTTAGGAGTGCTTCAGGCGTATGAGTGTTCCCAGTGGTATGTGAGTGGCTGTGAGGGGTTTAAGAATGCTGTCACTAGTGAGGGTTAGTCTTGCCTCTATGGCAATCAGGCAATGCCGGAAGGATTGGTCTGAGGTCAGTGTGCAGCCTTTTTTTGTTTGTGGGCCTGTTTTGAGATTTGGTGGACCAGTTTTCATTGTTGATGTCCTTGATACTAAAACAAATTTTCCATACTGCAATCTTAAATCCATGCAGTTTTTTCCAGACCTTACACAACTCTTATACAACATGTCTTTACAAGTTCAAAACTGCCCTATTTTGCAAACATGGAACACTATTTTAGCTAGCTAATTCACTAATTGGGGTCGGTGTAATTCTGGTACTGGGGCCTATTTTCTGTCCCAATTCAAACCTGTCAGAAGTGCAAGACTGCCAGTTTATGGATAGTATGAGAATTGTTCCATTACTGTGTGACTGCCATTTTGTGATTTGTGTAGGCATGCTATTTTTAGAGTGAAACTGTTCTGAATTATTTGCCCTGTACTCTGCCAACCATATAACAATAGGACATTCATAAGCACTATTAGGAGAAAGGCTTTTATGGAAATATGTGCCATTCGATGGGTGTCAATATAAACTAATTTCTTACTATCTATTGGTGCCAAGTGGAACACTCTTGGTACCAGTAGAGGAATGAATGAAGATGTGCGCTCCATACATGTAGATATCATGACAAAGGTGTGGGCATATAAGTCTTTATTTGCATAGTAAACATGTTGAGCCTGGCCCTGGCGCAATTTAAGGTACCCTTGGACCCTCAACCCAAAACAAGCTGAGCTTTCAAACAAAGGCAAAGCAGGGACCTTTGATCAAAAACCCCCCAGAGAAAGAGGCCCAGCTAGTGGCTGAACTGCACAGTGTGAAACCGGAAAACCTGGGATCAGTCTCAGCTTCTACACTACAAGAAACAGCGTGATCCTTGGCAAATAATTTATTTCACAGAGGGTCTATTTTTTCTTCATTATCAAATATGAGAACACCTTCAAATACGTGAGTTAAGGATATTCGCTGTACAAAAGCCACTTGTGATTCATTTAATAGATTATAAAGTTGCTCTATATATTAGAATCGAGGCCACGCACTGGGTGCACGTGACAGCTGGCTTGCCTCTTATTTTGCAGTCGTTGGGACGGAAGGGGGCAAGAATGACTCTAATTTCATATATTAAAACTATCGCTCTTAATAAACGTCTTTCACTGCAGTGATGTTATCTGATGTAGTATAGTGAAACACTTCTGCGTTGAATAAATATACCATTTTGAATTTTGAATCATATTTTAACATGGTTGTTGCATGATTTACCCGCCAAATATTTTCATAGCTCGGCTCCATCACGGCCAAACTCCGACTCAGCTCTGCCTTTATTTCTTAGCTCACCCACCTCTAGAAAAGACACAAATAAAAACCGGTTGAGTGAAACGGCCCTCCATTTGGGAGGGAGGGGTGGAGGGGGGAAGCAGGCCACTGACAAGATTATTGTGTGTAAAAGGCCGCTTTATTGGAAACAGGTGCACATTACAAATTAAAATCCTTGGCCGAAACGCCTTCCAAAACTAGGCCTCACTAAATATAACATGCCTAACCCCGCCCACCGCCCCCTCCCCTAAATACCTTCGAGCCCGCCCCCGCCCGTACATTACAACCTTACAACAATATAAAAACATTATAAAACATTATAAAACATTACACTCCTGTATAACCCCCCAACAATCTCTAAATCCAAACCTTCTGTTAACCAAAACTCCCCTGCCTGCCCCTTTTCAGCTATCGGCCCCCAAACTGTGTAACCGAACTAAACTTACCAAACTAACCTTTCCCTGTCGATAACCCCAACTCAACCACAATAACTCCACCAACTTCCGGTCAAACTGACCAGAATTCACCATAACCCCCGCACAGCACCTGCTCCAAGCGACAAAGAACAAACATAGCCGAAACCCCTTGCACACCTGTTCCCACAAAAACGCCTGAAAAATACGCAAAAGGGGAAAAAACTGGAAAAAACTTACACTGAAAAACCCAGCCCCGAAACGAAAATAGTCGGGGGGCCAAAAAACCCCAAAAACGTGTTTTTTGAGGGGGGGTAAGGGTGGGAACAAAAAACACGACACTATCCTAGCTCCCGGCCACCAGGTCACCAAACCTAAAATGGTGGCCGGGGGCGGGCGCCTAAGGTATTTATACCTGCGCAACATTCCGCTACTTTTGGGCTCTAATTGGGCTGCATTTGTGCTACATTTCCCCTACCAGCAAGCCCAAATTCAAAACGGCCGCGCAGGGCCAGCAAACCCCTCCCTCCACACGCCCCCTCCCAAACTGCCCGGGGGTGGGGACTCCCTGCGGTCGCCTCCCCCCCCAAGCCCCCCTTGGGAGGGAGGGGTGGAGGGGGGAAGCAGGCCACTGACAAGATTATTGTGTGTAAAAGGCCGCTTTATTGGAAACAGGTGCACATTACAAATTAAAATCCTTGGCCGAAACGCCTTCCAAAACTAGGCCTCACTAAATATAACATGCCTAACCCCGCCCACCGCCCCCTCCCCTAAATACCTTCGAGCCCGCCCCCGCCCGTACATTACAACCTTACAACAATATAAAAACATTATAAAACATTATAAAACATTACACTCCTGTATAACCCCCCAACAATCTCTAAATCCAAACCTTCTGTTAACCAAAACTCCCCTGCCTGCCCCTTTTCAGCTATCGGCCCCCAAACTGTGTAACTGAACTAAACTTACCAAACTAACCTTTCCCTGTCGATAACCCCAACTCAACCACAATAACTCCACCAACTTCCGGTCAAACTGACCAGAATTCACCATAACCCCCGCCACCCAGAAAGAGGGGGGCGGTGCAACTACCCTCCCCTCTTTCTGCCCCCCAACAAAAAAGGCTTTATAAACCACCAGCCTGATTCTGCCCCCTCAAACACCGGGACAAGACCTCCCTGAGCTCCAACAAGTAAAGATCCATGCCCAACCTCGACAGATGTACCCCATCTCCCCGAAAAAACTCTACCGCTTCAAAGCGGATGTCTTTGTGGGTGACTCTCCCGAAGCCCAAATCTCGACAAAACCTGGAGATCTCCAAATTCACTTTCCTCCGAGACCTATCAACCGCCCTGGGCTTCAAAGCCCCTCTCCACACCCTCCGCGGGACCAATTCTGTCCAGAGAACATGACAACCCGACCAATGCTCTTTCAACAACTCCAAGTCTCTTTTCATGGCTCGCAACAATACCACCCCTTTCACACTACAAAGATCATTCTCCCCCAGGTGAATTAAGAGAATATCCGGGCATTGACCCTTCACCATGGCTTTATTCAGACAGGGAATCAGCTCCCTCCAAAGCATCCCCCCCTTACCCTTCCATACCAATCTAAAAAGGCTGCTATTAAAACCCAAACTTTCCCCAAAATAACTTTTGCACGCCTGAACGTGCGCCCACTTGACGAAGGAATGCCCCACAATCCACACCGTCAACTCCCTCGTGTGTGGCCCGGCCACCGAACCTGAAATGAAAAACACATATGAGACTCACACCAAAGCAGTAGACGCAGGCGCCGAAGGAGGATCCTCCCTTACATATTTGTGAAAGCAAGAAGAGGACCAACGCCCCAAGCGCATTATATCGCCCTGCGACCAACCCCGGTTATGTGCCTCAGTCGCTGCCCCAATCCTGAAAGAATGTGTCCCAAACTGAGCGCCATCCAACCCCAACCGCTGCAACCCTTTACGCAGGACCATACGCAGCTGATAGTCAGAGACGCGCGCCCCGTCTATGTGTTGAAAAACTAACTGGCCCCCCTCCCCCCCTGAGAGCGTCTTCCACTGCCCGGCCAAGCGGAGCGGACATGTGCAACTAGGGGATCCTGCTTCCAACCAAACCCCTTTTCCAACCCCCTTCTGATCTGTTTTGGAACTGGCCAACCAAACGTGTACACCTGTGTCCGATAGGAAAACATCCTGCCAACAAATACCCCGCTTCACCTTGGTTCCCAGGAGCTCTGACACCCTGAAAGCTCCAAAAAACATGAAAACCATAAGGGTAGAAAACAATGCAACTTCAAAATCATCAGTGCAAACTGCAGGCAACACAGCCAGCAAACGAGCCAGCGTCTGCCAGGAAATCGGCAAACGGGACACCCCGGAACCGCCCCGTTCTCTCGCCCAACCCTCCAGCATCCTGCGACCTATTTCCCCAGCAGACGGGGCATAACCCCAAAAAAGCTTACCCATGAAAGCAACCCCAGCCAGCTTCCCCGCAATAGTGACCCGTGACAGACCCTTCTCAATGAGGTCAAGGATAAAATGAACCACATCCTCCGAACTGCGCCCCGGCTCCGCCCTCCTACTAGCACCTGACGCCAAAAATTCCTTCCATGCCAGTGTGTACGCCGTACGCGTGGAAACCGACAAAGAACCTACCACCAGTTGAAACACCCTGCGTTGCCGACCGACCAGAGGTGCTCCGGCATCGGGGTCGGTGTCCTGTCCGCCTCTTTGGCCAGCCCATGGAATCTCCCCCACTGTGAACGAGACAAAGCATCCGCAATGTCATTGTCCACGCCTGGTACGTGCAAAGCCCTGAATGAAATGTCATAGCGCAAACAGCCGAGTACAAACACCCTCATTAATTTCAAGATCTGCTCATCCCTGGCCGATTGTCTATTGACTACTTGCACCACCGCCATGTTGTCCACACGGAAAAGCACCCTCTTGTGTTCCAGCTCTTTGCCCCAAATGGTCAAAGCCACCAAAAGTGGGAAAAGTTCCAAAAAGGCAATGCTCCGCCCACCATTCTTCCACTCCTGAGGCCACTGCTCTGCACACCAATGCCCCTGCCAGTAAATGCCAAAACCTTCACTGCCCGCTGCATCTGAAAAAAGCTGCACATCCCACTGTACATCCTCGTCCCTGGCCAAAGGCACCCCGTTAAATGAGTGCAAGAAAAAGGACCACATCCGCAGATCCTCCTTCACCCCTGCCGACAGGCGCACATGATGATGAGGCAAGTGCCGGCCTGCTAAGGCCCGGCCTAGGCGCCGACAGAAAGTCCGCCCCGCCCGAACCACCCTACAAGCAAAGTTCAGATGGCCTAGCAACACCTGTATTTCCTTCACCGTCACCTTCGACCGAGCCAACATCTCGTCCAGCAAAACCAACATTTTGGATTTCTTATCCGCGGGCAACCGAGCCTGCATCGCCACTGAGTCAAGTTCAATGCCCAGGAATGAAATGACAGTATCCGGCCCCATTGTTTTCTCCGGGGCTAAAGGCACCCCCAACTCCTCCATAAGCTCCTGAAACGATTCCAGCGCACGCCGGCACTCCGAAGAGCCCGAAGAGCCCACAAAAAAGAAATCATCCAAATAATGTGTGACCCATCTGTGACCAGTGCGATGTGTGAAAAACCACTGCAAAAAAGTGCTGAAGAGCTCAAAAAGAGCACATGACACCGAGCAACCCATGGGTAGCGCCTTATCCACATACCATTCACCCTCAAATTGTATGCCCAACAAAGGCCAGTCGTCCGGATGAACCGGGAGCAGCCGGAAAGCCGACTTAATATCGCACTTTGCCATCCCTGCAGCTGCGCCCGCGGCCACAACCAGTGACATAGCGACGTCAACTGAGGAGTATGACACCGAAGCAGCGTCTTCATCGATAAAATCATTGACTGACGACCCTTCAGGCCATGACAAATGCTGAATCAGCCGAAACTGCCCTTCCTCCTTCTTGGGCACCACACCAATAGGGGAAATGATTAAATTAGGAACTGGCCACTCTCCAAACGGGCCTGCCATCCTCCCCTCATGCACTTCCTTACGCAATTTTTCCCTCACCACCAGCTTGTGCTCTGAGGCGGATTTCAAGTTATCCGCCCACCGTCTCTGCCGGGGCCCGTGGTACCCCAAATGAAAACCCCACCTGAAACCATCCAAAAGAGTCTGCTTTGCCACCAAGTCCCCGTAGCCACCCAATGCATCCTGTAGCCGATCCCATTTAATTGGTGTAGGAGCCCTTGGGCCCAGAACCCTGTGCGCCCCTACCCCCTCGCCCACCCTGTGACTGCTGCGCGCCGCCAGACGTTCCTGCACCTGCTTGCTGCCCTCCTGATGGCCTAACTCCCCAGCAGTTAACGAGGGAGTGCCGCTTGCCGCACTTAGAACACTCGTGCCTGAATTTACAATACTCCCGCGTGCACAGGCCCTTGTTGAAATCCCAACAAGCCCCGACCCCAGACTGTGATGCGGCTGAGCCTCCCACCCCACCCCGGGTGGGCTTTCCCTGAAAGGGCCGGTAAACCAGCGGCAAACCACTAGCCGTAAAAATCGTCTTACCCCCTGGCGCGGCCCCCATAGTATGTTGCCACAAGTCATTATCCAGCTCACCCCATTTAGCTTCAGAATCCCAAGCCATACGGGCCCGAAATTCCTCGTCATACTGAGCCCAAGCATACCCAGTACCAGTGAGTTGAGCCTTT
The DNA here is from genome assembly GCF_964204655.1 of Triturus cristatus. Taxonomy (NCBI): domain Eukaryota; kingdom Metazoa; phylum Chordata; class Amphibia; order Caudata; family Salamandridae; genus Triturus; species Triturus cristatus. The sequence continues at coordinate 319,260,075 of NC_140593.1, read as the reverse complement.
CGTATAACGTCCATATACTTAAATATGGCTACGCAGCGCTCGGGAAACTTTTCGCAGTAGACACTAGCATAAATTAGGAAAGCCGCCGTCCAATTCTCTATCGTCAGCGGCACCTTAGGGCGCTTGGCCAACTCGTATTCCTCCTCTTTCGAACCCTCCTTGGACCTCACCTCCCTGTGCAACAGCTTCAGAATCTCCACATATTCACCCTTCCAAATACGCTCTTTTGTAGCCAGCATCAAATGCGCCCCCAGAGGCTTAGTCACCCCCATATACGGGAGCTTCTTGATCTTCAATTCCTTGCTCTGCGGCTTCTCCTTCCCATCGCCTGCCTCTACCTGAGACCCACCTTCCACCTTGGTCCCCGACAATGTTCCCTCCGTCCCCGTGCCAACCCCCGTGTCCTTCACATACTTGCCTCTATATAGTCTCCCCTCCGACACACCCCCACCCCCATCCTCCCCAGACCCCACAGACACCATAATAGGTTTGGCCTGTGTTTTCGCGCTCTCACCTGGCTCTAAGGAGGGTGTGCGGACCGACTCCGACCGCTTCACCGCCCGTGCCGAAGAATCCCTTGGAGGATGCGCCCTCGCTGACGGGCCGTGCTCTCCTGCCGACTTCACCACCACAGACTGTGCAATGGGTACCACACCCGGAACCTGAAACAGACTACGAGAAGCATGAGAGTGTCCCCCCACCTCATCCCCCCGTATCTCCCCTTCCTCGGGGCTATCCTCATCATAGTCGAGCAGTAATGGCTCCTCCACCATCAGCGCCTCCTCAGCAAAATCCACCATTCGGGCCTTACCGGACCCTACATTAGCACCAGCGGCCTCCATGGCCTTATAACCACCTTGCGGGGGAGCCGACTGTACTCGCCGGTCCTCCCCTCTACCACGCTTAACACAAGCATCCATATTATCAGAAAAGTCCATCCACCTTGAACGCCGTGACGTTGGGGCCAGCGAGGTCGCGCCTGACCTTCGTGAGCTGACCGCGACGGGATCCCCCGCCGGTACGGAATGTGCCGCGCAAGGCCTCATCCTCCCTTCTCCTCGGCGATAATGGGCCGCACCTCGCCCTACCGAGTCCGCTGCTCTGCCACTTGACCTAACCTGGAAAGAAAAAGTTTGGACTGGTGTGCCAGGAGCAACAAAACCACTATCTGCCCGCGATCCACTACCCCTCAGAAAACCCGAACTTGCCACACCACTACCTGACGGCCTCACTCGTCCCGCTCCCGCATTCAGCGGCGCCACCCTCTCCTCCTCATCCTCGCTCCATTCCAACCGAGCATGACCCAACGCCGACGCCACAACCTCGCTATAACCTCTCCCCCCAGACAGCGACCGAACTGACCTGGCACGGGCACGACCGCTCGCCCCATACACTGCCCTCGTCCTGTCGCCACCTACCGCTACCTGCCCCAGGGCACCTGACCACCCTGCCGCTCCCTCCCCACCCAGGCCCCTGACCCCTTCTGCCCAGGAGGGAAAAATGTCCAGGCCCTCGCTCGCAACACCCCCCCCAATTGCCTCCCCGTCCCCTACAAACCAACCTTCTTCCCTAAACTCCCCTTCTCCAGCCCCCCCCACAAGATCCTCATCTACGGCATGCCAGCCCACCCCTCCTTGGACCTGAAGTTGCTCTGCACTCCCCCGCTCCAAAAACCCCTGCTCCCCCAACCCCTGCTCCCCCTGCCTCCTCAATTCCTGTGCCGGACACCACCCCTCCACCTGCGCCCATTCTCCCTCCCCCAACGAACTCGCCCCCACCGACAAAACCGCGCCCCCTATGGATGAACCCGGCGAAAACAATAAGGGGCTGACAGGCGCTGCTTCGCCATGCCCCCCGCACCGCTCGTCCACCACACCCACCTCTGCATACCCCCCCAGGCCCCTCAACTCTGGCACTGAGCCACGTGACAGCTCCGGACCCGTATTTAACCCCCCCGCCCTCCCCGCGACAAACGAGCAATCTCCGAATTCAAAACCGGCAGAACCGGCCGCCAGTGCCGACCCCCGCGCCCAACCCGCCCCTTGCTCTCCAACCGCCGGCCCGCCCACACTCAGCAAAACCTCCTCCTCCCGCGCGCTACCTAACACCACCTCCGGCCCAGACGACGAACGACGCTTCGTGCCGCGCCCGCCCCCGCGTTTACCCACCATCGCAGGCGATGACACGGAGCGCACTGACAAACCCGCCCCAGGCCCCGTCGCAGACACCACACCTGCCTCCCCCGGCACCGTTACCCGACCCGACTGGCCATGACGAGCGGGGACCGCCCTTCTCACACGCGGGCGCCCCCTCTCACTCACCGCAACCTGCCTCGAACGCTTCGGCGAAGTACACGCCGCAACCGCAGCCGCCACTCCGGCCGAGGCCTGCCGCGGGGGCCGCGACGGCCCCGCGACGTCCCCGATCACCAAGTCCATCCTGCCTGCCTCCGATAACAGCCGAAGAGCCTCCAGCACTCGGTAATCCTGGGACGACATCACGACCAACCTACACACAATTAATAGACCTAACAAAAAACACGACACTATCCTAGCTCCCGGCCACCAGGTCACCAAACCTAAAATGGTGGCCGGGGGCGGGCGCCTAAGGTATTTATACCTGCGCAACATTCCGCTACTTTTGGGCTCTAATTGGGCTGCATTTGTGCTACATTTCCCCTACCAGCAAGCCCAAATTCAAAACGGCCGCGCAGGGCCAGCAAACCCCTCCCTCCACACGCCCCCTCCCAAACTGCCCGGGGGTGGGGACTCCCTGCGGTCGCCTCCCCCCCCAAGCCCCCCTTCCCTCACAAAACGTGCGCACGTGATCAAATTCTCTATGAAATTCAGTTTTTGTCAGAAAAAAATGACAAATTCTGTGTATTGTTCACACATAATGATTTTAAAATGAAAAGGATGACGATGAGGCTAGAGAATAGGTTTTCTACCGGGCGCTTCCTATTTACATAATTTCTCGAGATGATATATGGCCCACTGAAGTTTGCACAAGTGAAACAAAAAAAGGAGTCTGGGAGGTGCCATGTTTTTGCCAAGAAAAATACGATTGCCATCTTCTAATAAAGCCAAGGTCAGACCTGCACAATTGTGGTGCTGCACAGAGAGCACTGTAGGGGCGCAGAAAGATAACATTAAAAAAAAAGCCTTTGAGCACATTGAACGTGAAAAAAGAGAGTGCGACCAAATGCATTTTTTTTAAAGATGGCAACACACAAAACAACATGAAAAAAAACGTAGGTAATTGTTTATCAAGAAATAAAGTGTACTTCTTGCCAAATGCGGAGCGGCATGAAGGGGCGGGATACGGTTCCAGTGGGAACAGCATCTCAAAGAATGGAGGTTGAAGTACACAACAAAACAAGTGAAGATGAAGTGCCAAATTTGGACGGCAAGGAGAAGCTCTATAAAAGCCATGATTAACGCAGAGCGATGGCTGAAGGGGGCTGGTCAAGTGCCACTGGCAGCGCCTCCACTAAGGTGAAGGAGCGTCGCCCCACTGCATTGCAAACAAGCATTTACAATGCAACGGTCTCGGCATTGTTAAAGTTAGAGCTATTGGCATTGCTCATGACATTATTTTTGTTTGTTTTTGTTTTTAAAACATGTAGAGAAACGGCATTGTTATTTACAATTTCAATAGCTTAATCAGTGTGTGTGTAGGTGGCTCTCTGTGTGGGTGCAAATGCAATAGGTCTCGCATTTGAGAGTGATTAAGCTATTGACATTGTAAATAACAATGCCGTTTCTTTAAATGTTTTAAAAACAAAAACATAAACAAAAATAATGTCATGAGCAATGCCAATAGCTCTAACTTTACCAATGCCGAGACCATTGCATTGTAAATGCATGTGTATCCATTGGTTGATTAAACTGGGCAGTGAAATGCCAAACAAACACTAAAAATTGGGATATTTGCGCATTCTGGCCACACCTCTGGCTCCGCCCACTGAGCCAATCCTTGGGTTATTCCCGCCCTCTGATTCTCCGCCCACAGTTCCCCTACTTTTTTTCCCCCACTTCGACCACTGTTTACCCAACATATTGGAGTATCCCCGTCCCTTTATGAAACGGGCCTGTGACAATGGCTAATTTGTTTTGGTGGATGATAGTGCTGTATGCCTGCAGTCATTTTTAGGGACCAGGGCTTGCTTTTCATTACCAGACTATGACCCAGAGCAGTAGAGAGGCAAAAAAGGGAGAAATGAAGAAAGATAGCGACACAGTGACGGGGTAGAAAGCAGACATGCAGAGAATAAGATAGAAACCTGAAGTGTAAGGTGGTGGAAAGAGCAAGCTTGCGGTAGAATCAAGACTAAGCAGTTTTGGTACAGACGCCGTGACATTCGAAAGCCTCCTAAGACACCTTGGGCCCTTGCACTTGTATGTTTTAAAGCGCTGGTTTTACCAAACACAGGTACAACGTACCATGGCTGATCAGTTATCAGTGTGCAGGCCTTTAATGCAGGCACAGTCGCCTGGTTAAGGAGCTGTCGAATAGTTGTGACTTGATTTAATTTTACCATTTTAATGCGTATGAACCCATTGTTAAAACATGGTAAGGCTCGTCAGATCGGATGCCTGCTCCCTGTGTGCATCCTAATAGTTGATAATCTTGTTCCTGGTTGCTTCTCTCCCTGGGTGGCCGCCTGACAGGATCTGCTCTCGACGTCACACTGGTTCTGACTCGTATAAGGACGCGCTTCTGCCCGGCCGCTAGCATTCGTTTTTTTTTTTTCGCTTTTCGTTCAGGCGGATTCTATAGGGGCAGCTGCGGAATCATAAACCGGGGCACTGCTCTATTTATGCTAACTACTGAATTTGACTTGAAAATCGCGTCCCAGCGCATCTTGTGGTCCACACGTTGCCGCGTGATTGATGGCTGTCAGGCCAGGCCGCCCTGGCAGATTGTGCTGGGTGGAGGGGGAACAGATGCCCACTGGCTGCAGGGGCTTGGGTGACCGAAGGAGTGCATTCAGAACAAAAGCAGGTTGAGGCCAGGGCGAACGTGGGGCCCTCTCTCAGGGGCTTGTCTCCAGGGGATTCCTCTGCTGCGGTCTCCCGGTGTACTGAGGTAATGAGATGAATGAACAGTCGCCATCACTGGCTCGAGCGGAGCGGAGCGTCCGCATTGTCAGCCGTCCAAGAGGCAGCCCGTGTTTGAGAGGTGTATATTTACAACCTTTCCAAGGCGTTGTTTTTTTTGTTTTGTTTTTTTTTGTTTTGCCCCAAGATTCGCATCCCTCGCTGGCTCCGGCCTCTGTATGCTGGAGGCTTTCATTTGTGTACGCAGACTTCAGTGCCGGTGACCTCTTCACGTGAGAATTCGCCCCTCCCATCTTCTCGTCCCTTGTGTGCACTTGAAAGCAGAGGAGTCTCTTAGCCGCAGGTAGCTAGTGTGAAACAAGCCGAGGGCACCGGAAGACACCACCGCCTTTCTCCGAGGCGAAGCAGAAATGCCTCGGAGAAAGGCAGCAGCGTTTTCGGATTCGGGGGTGTGTTTTTCTTTTCTCTCCTCTTGCCATTGGCTGGAGGAGAAAATGAGAAAAGTAGCAAAAAACACGCCCCCGAATCCGAAAAGGACGGGGCCTGTTCGGAGAGACGATCCTCTTCTCCAATGGCTGGCCAGCATTCAAGAGGCCAGCCAATGGAGAAGAGGAGAGAAGAGGGGCGGGTTCAAGCCCCTCTTCTACAAAACATTAAATCTACGGACTTCCGGTTCTGCCTTCGGCAGACCGGATGGTCCCTCGACCTAAAAAGGAAAAATATCGTGAGTAACGTGATGTTATCATTTTATGTGTTCCTGCTGCAGCAGAATGGGGCCGGTGCGTGGCTGCTCTGCTCACAGAGCAGGGCAGGAGAGGTGTGGTGGGCACACTGAAGAGCGCATGACGCTTTGACCGGCCGTCGCGGGCCAGGCAAACAGACTTGCATTAACATGTTCTCCACCCATGCTGCATTACAGCCTGGGAGGAGAATACTCCCTGGCCCCCAGACCCTGTCTGAGCGCTGATTTACGATGCTCAGACCATTCACAATGCTGCGTTGCAGCGTTGTGATTGGCTCAGGGGAGCCTGGCTGCCTCCTGTTTGTCCGACGTAGGAGAGACGACGTGGGACAGAGCTGTGAGGAAGTAAGTGTATTTTTATGTTTTTACACTCCCTTACCCCAGATCAGTGCCGACCCCACTGCCAAGTGCCCTGTAATGTATTCTGTAATGGGCGGGAAAAAATGTGAATGACACATTAGCATTGTCTATTTAAAATGCTGCAAGTAGGAACATGGCTGGCATATCAGCAACAAAAACATCCCCACAGCAGCGAAACCAGCCCCTCTTCTGCCAGCCCACCGAAATGCCCGTTTATTCAAGGTTAAATGCCTACATTTGATGCCCACACTAAACTCCACATAAAAAAATTATTCATGTATAACAACTGTTCATACAGTTGCATTGTAGTTGTAAAAGGGGACACTGTCAGTCTCAGGATAAGGGGGAGGCAAGATGGAAGTCTGCACAAGATAACAAAGAAAGCTAAATCTCACAAAGAACAGGCTCTCCATAGGCAACTCAACATTCTGAATAACCTATATTTGGAGTCTGCAAGACCTACAGTATTTACGCTAAAGAATATTGCTTAAAGCACTCGTGAACTCACCAAGGTAAGACTTAAGCCCAACAAGTATATCACCCACAACTGGTGTTGTAGGTACTGCCTGTAAAATCTACACATGTACAACATCCATGCAAGGGCAGGGTCTATGGAGCTGATAAGGTAAGGGATGCTAAATTAAGCGCTGTCTCATAGTGGGCAAAACCACCACCTAGATTGTCATGTGTTCCTCTATAAATCCTAGCAATCATAGGAACATGTGAAGGAGTAACAAGGAGCCTGGGAACATTATACACAGCCATGGCAGGCAACAAAATTGTCAGGAATAATGCTTAAGAGCATAGAAGAAAAAAAGGCAAGACTTGGAAACTAGGAACAAAGACAGGAATAAAGACAGCAACTTTAAAAAGTAGCACGTTGGGAATTGTAAGACAAGGAAGAAAGGGAAAGAAAGGAACTGAAATGGAAAATAAGGCAAGAGGAAAATGAAGGCTAGGATTGCAAGTAGCTGAAGTACAAGATATGATTGCAAAGTTTCCACTAAACTAGTGCTATCACAGGAAAATGCTGCTCAACAGTGCTTGCTCTGGAAACATGGGTACCCTGCTAAACTGTACAGTGTGCGGAATGAAGCATGCATTGCAGACAGAGATTGGCAAGAAAGAAGGATGCACTACCAAATGGTGCAGAATGAGGACATAAGGAATTGCTATAGCACAGGAATATTTGGTAACAGAGAGTCAGCCAGACAGGAATACAGCATCAGTGATCAATGCTGAACTGAAGCAGATGCTTTAGAATAGCTCACTGAGGATGCAATGCCTCAGATGTGATCAAACTAACATCTGCCAGCCACAGGTGTACCGATTCCTCTACCCAATCTAAGGCCGACATGGGTGAGGACAAAGCAGCGAGAAGGGATTCTAATCTTTGGCAGGGAAATCATTGGGCGACTAAAATGCCAGACTTGGGTCTGAAATGAAAGACACCCCTCGCATCACACACACGAGAGCAGGGAGTAAATTGTGACACTAACTGCAATGCAACTCAAGCTGTGTACAAATACTGTTTCCAGCTCCTTGATACAGACAGATCTTCATGAAACACCGAGAGATGCATGCATGTTACATGTTTGTGTGCATGCACACACTCCCCTCCAACCCATGACCTCCCTGAAGAAAGATTCCTGAAAGAGGGCAGAGATTTCCTCCTACCAAGGGCAGGGGCAACTGCCTCTCTAATGTGGGAATGGGAAGGGAACACCCGCTACAATTGGTGGGGGGCTATGCGATAGAATTTCTGCACAAGGAAAGATAATTTCCCAGTGAAATTTGTTTTAGCAAGTGTATTAGCACTTCACCTGTCAGCTTTATCCTGCAAGGATATGCAGGTTTAGATTTGTGTACCCAGGTAACGTCAGAAACCTGCACTTGCTGATTTCCAACTTTTATTGTGAATCAGCCCTTTTATGTTGGCCCAACATTGCCCATCAGATGTCCTTATATCCACTGATCTGGGACATTTCGCTTGCCTCTAACTAGCAAATTATAGAAATGGCCTTGCTTCTAACTAGACAAATGCCAATAATACAACTTTTGAATTTACATTTAAATGATCAGCTAAGTCTCCTGCGAAAATATGGATTATCCATGGTAACTAGATTTAGTGTACCTCATTGCACAGATAAATAAAAGGTTTCACCAATTAACCTTGAATTTCTTCATATTGCTAATGTTATAATTAAGCATTCTCATACTAGCAAATACATACATTTGCTCTATAGATCCCACATTTCTTTTACTGGGTCGTTCTATGTATGATAACATTGTCAATTTTGGAAGTGAATACTTGTTTCCTCAAGATGTAGAGTCCTGTTTGGCTTTATCTAGTACACAAGCATGTGGGTTTCCTCTGGGAAAGCAAAACTCCAACAAGGTAGTCTAAATGACATGACAGATCAACCAGTCAAATTCTTATGGTTGCTGTCAGGTCCTACTGTATTTTTTGATTCCTAGTAGGGTACATCACTTTCCAATGAGATTTGTAACAAGATAGTCTTCTAAGAATCTTAGGCTAAACGTTTCTCATATTCCTAGTAGAAACCCAATTCAAACCTACAGGTTCAACAGCGTAAGTATATGACTATGGCAATCACCTATTTATTTTACAAATAGAAAATGTATGCAGTTAATACAATGGTAAAAGAAATACGTTTTACAGATATTTAAATTAATAATATTTTATGCGATTGAGTATGCAGTGGCATTTGACATAATTATCCGTGATGTAATTTACATTAGAGGGACCACTATGTTTTTTAAGCATTGATACCATTTACATGTCCTCAGAGAATGAAAAAGCCCAAACGGACCCCAAAGCGTTATTACTCTGGTTTTTGGTTTTAAAATACTGATAATTTAATCACAATACTAACACAGTTGTAGATGTTGATAACATTTTAATTTCTCTAAATGGTAACTTTCTTAAGCCATCTGTCATTGATTGATTGACAATGCAACACAAGTTGGACTGTTCATTTCATGTGAAGCGCCTGATGGTGAGCAGAGCTTACCGTTTTAAAATTGAGTGTTTGAAAATACTTATAAGTACATAACTGTTATAGAAAATTATTTTACACATTGATGATCACAACTAATTCCAGTCTGACCACCTCAGCTTAAATCATTTTGAATATATATTGTTTGCGTGATTTTAGTCAGGCCTAATGCCAACTGAGCTCCTTTCTGGCTTGTCTCGCTTAGGCGCCGGGAAACCCTGTTGTGTAGCTGCGCGCTTTATAAATCCTTTAAATAAATAAATAAAATAAATAAGACATTCGGCTTAGATGGCGTGGCTGGAGATGGAAGTTCCTAGGAAGTTTTAGAAGCACTGCAAGTTATGGAGTAAAAAAAGGCACATTCAAACTCTCAGTGGGTTTGCGCAAACTTAAAAAGTTGTAGAATGTGTGTTTTCTCTGAGCTGTATTAAAAAAGGAAAAATAATAAGTAACAGAATGTGTTCATACCAACTTAGAGAAAAATGGAGAGACTCATCTCTACTATAGAGTTTGATCTTCACTCCAGTAATGATTTGAAATCCCCAATGTTTGCACATGTCTCGAACTTGAGGATTTAAAGTTGACTAGCAACTCCAATTAGTTTTGATCACATTTGGGCATACTCATGTGTGCTCTTCCAATCAATATGAACATCAATTCGACATCATCCTTTCACAGATTGCATGTAGAGACATTTGTATATAATGGCTGATGATTCGGGTATGAATGTTGGTTAAATTGGTAGTTTGAAAAATGTTGTACCCTGAAATCGTGCAGATGATTTATCTGTAGATTTCACACTTTGGGCAACATTTATGGAGTCTAGTCAGGAATTTCTTAAGGTGCGATAAGGTGGAAGAAAGTCACCAAATTTGAAGGTTGAATTTTAAGTGACTTTAAATTAAGTTCCTTGCCCCATCTATTTATAAACCATTCTGTAGCTCTCTAATCAACTGAAAATGGTGGATGATTTTTGCTATATATTTCTTTCAAAAAGGCAAAAATGCCTTGAGGATGGGATGTGCATCATCTGTTAGTCCTCTTTATGAAAATGTGCCTACATAGCATTTTCTAGAATCTAGTCATCGAAACTAAAAGGATTTTGTGCATTACTGCCATTTGTGACATAGGTATCCGAAATACACATTGAAATGAGAGACAAGTGAGGATAAATAAGCATTTACATCACATATCATTAATATTTTCTGATGTTATCAAACTACAGCCTGCACAAAGTCCTGATGATGTTTAGTTTTTTTTTATTATTTGGGAATCCATTCGGGACTTGATAAGCCTTTTCAGGGAGATGTGTGCACATAGTGAAAAAGCAAAGTCTTCTTCAAAAGCTGGCGTTTAAAATTGTATTTGATACAAGAAGTTCAGCCTTTAGTAAAGCTGAACAATGGGACAACCAAACCCTCCATTACTGATAGCCTGAATTACATTGTTAAGTCTCCTGCATTTCTGTAACTCCAGAAGAATACGATTAAACTAGCGTATATTTTATTAAATACATTACATTTTCAAGATGTGTGAAAACCCAAAATAGATCTTTTGGTAAGTTCATCATTTTAACCTATTTCTTTACAAAACTGAAATATGAACGATTTCAAATGTATTGAGTAATATAATCAATTCACAGAGATAGGAGGAAGGTTACTATAGAAAATATATTTTCTAAAATGTATGAGATTATTGTCAGAATGCTTTGTTAGATTCTTAAATACTTCTGACATAAATATTCCCTACATGGAGAAAAGAGAGAGAGTGCAAACGAAATATCCAGGGCCTTCCTCAGCTATCAACTACATGCTACGGAGACAACAATTAAGCCTGTTTATTTCAGCTATCAGTATAGTAAGTGATCGTCCTTATAAATAACAACCTCACATCAAAAAACGAACCGAGTATCTATGTGGGCTGTTGACATGGGTGTGCGAACTGAAAGAACACCCAACATGCAACGCTACGCATTTGTGGGTAACATGACGGGGCAACCTAGCATTGGGAAACCTTGCATTGTGTGCAAAATACATAAACAGATGGCCATGACACAACCTCCTCAGCATGTAACTGCTGTAAGGAAACTGCTGGAGTGTCTCCTTCCACCTATCTATCACTAACACTGCAGACTGTTAGCCATAACACAAGAAGACAGCAGTAGGTGTTGGGTGTCATTTAGCTACAAACAGGGGCAAAGTCACTACTATTAGCTGGCTTTGTCTCATAAAAGTGATGCAAAGCAGCACAAAATGTTTATTATGAATTTACTTTCCAATACATTACTTTGTGTCATGGGGTTGCTCAATAAGTGGTACATGCGCATTCCCATGTAATCACCTGTGGTAACAATAGTAGATAGGGGTTTGCGCCAAAAAATAACACTTCCTCAGGCAGGCATAAAAAAGACAAATGCTTTTATTTCTGCAAATGTTTCCAGCGGTGCATGTGTGTTGCACTGTACATGTGTGTTGCACAAGTGGGAAAAGTTTTCTCGGGAGCCTCCTTCCAATACAAACCTAAGCTCGACATGATGAAGACCCACAATGGTGCAAAGGTGTGTGTGTGGCACCAGGTAGCCTGGTTGTGCTCTAGCACCATGGAGAGAGCAAGACAGTGTTTTGTCTTAGTAAATATACCACCTTCCTACTCCATACAACACAAACAAAACAGCACTGCAACTTTGGTTGCTGTGCTGCATTATGTGATATATTTGTAAATTCAGTCCATAGTGTTACAAATGTGTCAATATGGAAGTCTATAGGTTTACTGGATACCACTACTCACTCAAGGTTATTACAGGGATTACCTATGTAAATGGGGGTGCCATGTTTTCCTGACTTCTAATATCTGACAGATGACTAGGACATAACACTAATTAAATCTCTCTACTCATGAAATCCAATCATTGTGTCCAAGTTAGGTGTGCTGAGTAAAAAAAGGTAGTTAGCATCAGCAAGACTGACTAAACATTTCGGGGGAGATTTACCAAAAAGTCATGCAACGCAGCACAGCCCCCCACGAAGCTGTACTGCGTTGTGCGACAGGGAGGGAACAGGAGAGCGCCATATCTTCAGAGATATGACTCTCTGCTCACCTTTCCCTTGCACCTGCACTGATTTAAGTAGCCGTGCGCCACACACACACCTTAGCGCCATAGCGCTAGGGTAGGGCATTAGTCTATCTTAGGTTTTGTACAGGAAGGGTACAAAAAGTATTTCTCCTTCCTTGCGCCTACTTGAGAAGGGTGCGGTTTTCTCACACTAAACCCAATCTACTTTATTCAGTAAATTAGGTTTAGTGCGAGAAACTTTCGGTAGTTGCATGGTAATGCCCATGCTCCACCCTTGGTACGCCCCATGCGTAAAGTAGTGCAAAGCAGAGCTATGCGCTGCTTTGCATTACTTTTCCGTTATTGCCAGCGCTAAACAAGTTGAGCACTGGTAAGTAAATTGGGAAAAAAAGATTTTACGCCAATTTGCGTCACTTTTGTGATGCAAACACGGAGCAAAACCTTTGTAAATCCTCCCCCTTGAGCGGTCAGTACAAGCGATATCTGCCACACATAGGTGACATGCTGGGGTAGTAATGCAATCTATTGTAATTTTTGGGAATTCCCTACTCCCTAAGCTTCGTCACCTTGTAAACATATCAATACTATCATACTCTGGTGAATGCCAACCAAGGTGAAATGAGTCTATGACTGTTTGAGAATAATATCACAGTCTAATATATGATATTATTCTGGCATTTTGTTCTTGTCGATTTGTCAGTTGGTAATGCGTCAATGATTTACTTGTCCTTTGATGAACAGGATATGTATTTTGACTTTGTCCAGTCACAATTGGAGTTGGACTTGTTCTCTTGTCATTGCCACAGCCGTGGGTTGCATGTGTTTCTTGGGCTGGATCAGTGACAGCAAGAAGCATTGTGGTGCTCCACATCATAACTCAAGCCACAAATAAGAAAGTCAACATATACACTGATTCACGTTATGCATTCGGAGTTGTACATGATTTCGGCGTGCTGTGGCGAGAGAGAGATTATTTAACTTCTCACGGTGCCCACATTCAGCACGGACCCCTCATTCATACCTTATTAGATGCAATACATCTACCCATTGCAATATCAATTATGAAATGTAAAGCTCATACGAAAGTTACTGATATCATTTCCCAAGGCAATGACCTAGCTGACAGAACAGCTAAACAGACTGCTCAGAATAAAACTCACACATCTGACATGACAAAGACAATAGTTCTGACACCAACACATTGCATGACGGTTAAGGATCCCGCTCTTGACGTAATTGACATACAGACACATGCTACACCAGAAGAAATAAAGAAATGGACTGAATTAGGAGGGATCCAAACCGATCAGGGATGGATGACGAAGGAGAAATCTGTATGGTTTTTTCCCGACTCAATGGTCCAAGTTATCATTAATACAATACATAGTCCAGCGCACCTAGGAGAAAAGGCTATGCTAGACAGCATTCAACACATTTGGTTCAACAAACATTTACGAGCAGCAGCTAAACAAAAAGTTCGTACCTGTATGATCTGTTGTCAGTTTAACCCAGGTAAAAGCATTCCCGTAGAACAGGGTGGATTTCAGCCTCCTGATCACCCTTTTGAAGTCCTCCAGATGGATTATATCCAGATGGAACGATGTCGAGGATTCAAATATGTTCTTGTAGTTGTTTGTGCTCTTTCCCGTTGGACAGAAGCATACCCGGTCTCAGATTACACTGCCCCGACTACTGCCAAACAGTTGGTTCGAGAATTCTTCCCACGGTACGGTTTACCACGTGCTGTCTACTCAGATAACGGCCAGCCGTTCTCATCCGAACTAATGAAACACGTTTCACTTTTGTTAGGCTATCAATGGAGATTTCACTGTGTCCGACACCCCGAGGCAGCAGGTCTCGTGGAACGACATAATCAAACTCTGAAAATTAGATTGTCCAAAATATGTAGACAGAAAGGTGTCGATTGGGTAGTAGCCTTACCAGTTGCACTCTTTTTCATGAGAATGGTAGCACATTCTCGAACAGGGCTATCCCCGTATGAGGTGATCTTCGGTAGACCACCAAATATGTGGGGGACGCCTATACCTCGTAAAATCACTGACGTTGACTGTAATATGCTGACAGATTACCTGGCTTCCTTGATGTCTGCACTACAATCTTGTCGTTCACAGGTAGCTGCAGCCTTTCCCGACAACACCGAGGTGAAACCCCATGACGTAGTTCCCGGGGACTTGGTGTTGGTGCGGAATTTTGACCGGAAGACTCAGCTGGATCCGAGGTGGAAATCGCCTCAACTTGTACTGCTCACCACGAGGACAGCCGTGAAGATCGAAGGTCGCAAAGGTTGGATACACTCGAGTCATATCAAGAAATTTTATGGACCACCATCCGATATAGAGACTAAACCCTGTATTTCCTCAAAGACAGACTCAAAGCTCCCCTTGGTTGAGCAAACGAACTCAGAACTATATAGACTAAAATTGAGGTCCAGTCAGTCAGACAATTTGATTGTTTACGTCCTCTCCAAGGTGAATCGGTTGAATTTGTCTCTGACATGTATCCTCTGGACCGGAATAGAGAAAGAAATAATCAAATGCAGTTGAAAAAACATGCGTACTGTAAATCACTGCGTAGTCATTGCACAGTGACGTTATTAATTTTGTTTTTCTTATGTCTTTTAATAATCGCTGCAAGTATATTGTTGCACATATATTATCCTATTTCTAAACATGTTTACAATGTTACTGCTGAACATTCTTTTAGTGAATTACCCCCGCATGAGTTGTCATATAGATTTGCGCTGCGCAATAACACTTTTATTAGTATGTTACATCATTCCCATCAGACTAGCAATGCTACAAATTGTTGGATATGTGGCCGACTCCCTCCCTATCAGAACTATAAGGGAATTCTGCCTCTCTTTCCATATCCGTTCACACACAATGGCTCCTGTGGAGCATGGTTTAGTTTAATTAAATCCCTAGATTCGAATTCAGTAGCTTATCAAGACAACTGGGTATGGGGAAACATGAACTTAGTTTTGCTTAAAGTCTGCTACCCTAACAAGGAGGGACTTCCCAAAAGAACAGGAACTGATCTAGAAAATGAAGTATATGGATTAGGTAATTTTACACTTAACCTCATGATCCTGAACGTTGAATCTGAAGCTACACCAATCTTGTCCGCCATGTCAGTATTCCCAGTAAAAGGGGAACTATGTATAAGAAAGAATGGCTCCATACACATGGGCCATAGTAAATGCACCACTGTGATAAAATTCAGTGATCAAGGCAAATCTACATTTAGAGCTTCTCGTCATTCCTACTTTATATGTGGCCAGACCGCATATATACGCCTACCTCTAGATTGGGATGGTACCTGTTACATAGCATTCCTTCTACCACCTGTTTTCCTAGCTCCTCCTGATTATCATAGAAATACTCATTTAGTACACAATAGACAGCAGAGAGATCTCCCAATCGTCGATTACACTGAAACAGCATGGGAAAAATACACAGATTTCAATAAAGGTTTCTTCCCCTATATAGGTACAGTCACTAATAGTAAGTTGATACGTAGATTAACCAGAACCCTTGAAGCAGTAGTGAACGAAACTATTTCCGCCTTAGGCAATTTAACAGAAGAGCAGTCTGCCATGCGGATTGTTGTGCTTCAGAATCGTCTTGTCCTTGACGTCATCCTGGCCGATAGGGGCGGAGCTTGTAGGGTCATCAGATCAAGTTGTTGCATTTTCATACCAGAAAATTCACCGTCAGTATATAAAGCCATAACGCGGCTTCATAAGATTGTAAGCCAGATACACCAGAGTCCAGGCACCTGGACTTGGTCCGGTTGGTTCTGGGGCGTGTTGTCAGCCTGGGGATGGAGAATGCTCTCCTTCCTAGGTATTGGCTTTCTCATACTATTCAGTTGCTGCTTATGTCTACAATGTGGGCCAGCGATTTGTGGTCTGTGTGCCACCTCGTGTATCCCACATCCAAGTTTTCGTTCGAGATCCCGGAAGAAGAAAGAAGAACAAATGATGTTATATGAACAGATCGATGGATTGATGAAGATTGATATCTCCTAAGAGCAAGTAGGGGACAAGGAGGGAATGTGGAAATATGGATTTTTATGGTCGGTTATGTCCCCTATCTTGGACCCCAACGGTTTCATGTATAAGTCACAAGTACATGTATGTTCCCTCCAGTTCCAGTTATGAAGACGCAAACACATGTGCGTCCACCGTCAACATGTCCTCTTTCAGATCCGCCATGAATGGGCCGGATATTCTATTCCTAAGTATGAAAGGCCACTGGCTTTATATGGTTCACTTCCCACATTTTTACAGTCCAGGCGAGTAGGCCCTGATTCTGCCACCAAGCCTTTTCTGCCTTCTGCCTCTGAAAGCTCCAGTCTGAGCCTGCATCTGTGACCATGAACTTTGTCTTACTCCCTGCGCGGCTAACGGTGCCTGATCCAGCCCGTCGCCTGCCAAAAACTGTATTTCACCTTCGAGATTATCTCCTCCGCTCCTCATCCGATGCATTCCTGTCTAGTAGTTTAGGTAAACATTCCTCCAGCTACCGTGCAAAGGGCCAGGCCTCGCTGCCCTCATGCAAGTAATTCATAGCCCCGTTACCATGGAATATTCCTACCCCCTCGCATCTAGTGTAGACACTTAGACGCTTGTACACGCACTAACAGTCAGTATAGTCAGTATAGAATAAGATTCTATCCTAAAAGACCTCTCTTTTTGGATAACACAGTTCTTTAAACATAGGATATTAGATATGATTTGGGATTAGGTTGACATAACCCCAGACTTTTGTCTCCACATGTAGAGCTAAATGTCAAGTTCCTTTCTCCTTCTAGTTGCACGTCAACTCACACGTCATGCTGCTGCACGCGCATCTCTGCCAAGTATTTCTGCTGACATTGCGAAATTCTTTCATGGAACCACCCATTTGTGACATCATACCCAATGACGTTCTTTAGTTACGCCTAGTTACACCCATTTTAGTTACGCATGTATGCCTTTATCTCTGCTATCAACTGTTACGCCTCCTGCATCTGTTTTACTGTAATGCCTTTTCTATAAAAATGATTACCTGTCAATAATGTGTTGTCCCTTCCTTCCTGAACTTTCGTGGTGATGGAATAGAAGGCCCATAATTCGAATTATGTTCCTTTGTATAGGAATAAAGCCCGTTCTGAATCTCTAATACCACGGATTCTGCCTCTTATTTTATTGAGCTATTCTTATTAATTTTCCGCATCAAATTAAGTCCCGGTAATTAAATTATTTACCACACTGTGAAGGACGTAATGGATCCAATTCGGATTTGTTGCGGCATGCAAGCAAGGAATGAGGATATCTGTTCCAGGGCTACACCACCCTCCACTGTCCAAGTTATGAGCTAGTTTGAGTATGAGGACTGCAGGGGAGCTTTCTTTTAAACATGATGGAAGAATATATGCTGGAAGAGTCTCTCAGAAATAAACCATGTTGTTGTGGCAGTAGCAGTGCTGGGGCCAGCTAATGGGATACCAGTGGGATTCTTGAAATGCTTGCAATTGTTTCAGGACCTCATCTTCCCAGAGGTTACCAGGGATGAGGGGTTATCGGATGACCAGATAACTAGAGAGCAGCATTAAGAATGTTGATTTTTTTCAGAAACAAAATGTATTTTACATAGGGCCAACCTGGCTACAGTGAGCATTACAATCCTTATTCACAGAGGAGGGATCACCAAAGCACTTCACAAGACATTTTAAAACACGTTTGGATGTGTATTGGCAGATAGAATACCAGATTTTTAAAACTTTAAACAATTACACATATTTACATCTCTTTACACATATTTACAATTTGATATGTGCAATTCTTTTGCAGTAGAATTGGGATCCCATTTCAGAAGGCTGGGTACTTACTTCTTTTCTAGGGAATGATTTACTAACAGCAAATGCAAATAAAACAAATTAAAAAGGAAGCAGCGTATTGGCACAATCTCACTGAGGCTTCACGGTACTCGGATTTGTGAAAATGGTGTCTACAAGATGTGACGAACTTAACCATAGGGCTTCAGTAAATATTGCATGAAATACATTATTTAACCACTTTTCCTTCGTTGACTTGGATGTGATTGGGGTCCCATATGGGGTTAGTGTTTTAAATAATCTATGAAATACATTCTCCACTGGTTCATAGCCTTGTAGTGAATTGTTTAACCTCCACTTCAGCTACCAGGAATTTTTTTTTTCCAATATCCTAAGGGCAGCCCTACAAATTGAAAGAAGGTGTGAGCTGCACCGGCCAGTATGCAGCATAAAGGTTCTTCCAGCAGGGCTTTACAGAATGAAGCTGTGAGGTCATATGCAAAAATATAATGAAAGGGGACTTGATCCTCTCTGTAGAGCCAACCCCAAACTTTTTGCCTTCATCCCTCATTTCACAATTTTGTTTTTGTTGCCATTAGGACTCTTTGTACTTTGCCATTGCTGTTAAAGTGCTTGTATCTACCCTTTAAAACATGTCACAAAATAGACTACCCCTGATTTGCACATTTAATTTATTTATAAGTCCCAAAAAATGTGGCACAACTTGTCTATTATTTAAATGACACAAGTGGGCCTGCAGCACTTATTGTGCCACACACTTAAGTATCTTTTTAAAACATGTAACAGGCCTGCTATTGAAGCCTGGGTGCAGTTTTAAACTGCCAAATTGACCTGGCAAAATAAACCTTTTCCCAGGCATAAAACTCACTTTTTAATACATATAAGTTACCCCAAAGTTAGGCCCTAAACAGCCCAGAGGGCAGGATGCATTGTATTTAAAAAGTTGAACATGTCTTTTTAAGATTCTCATGTCCTGGTAGAAAAATAATCTCACATAAAGCCTACCACTGTTATAGGATAACATTGGAGTTACCTTATTACATTTAATAAGTGTAAGCATTTGATTGGGAGCAGGAAGAAATGTTGTGTTTGACATTTTCAAATCCTCTTTGATGGTAAAGTCAGGTTTCAGATTACAATTTTGAAAAGGCTACTTTTATAAAGTTGGCATTTTTCTGCCCTAAACTTTCTGAGGTCTTCTTGGAGATTCCGGCTGCTTGGACCTGTTTATTGCTCCCCTTTCAGGAATGCATATTGGGCATATTGGACAATGAACAATCCGACCTGAATGTAGCTGGGAGAGGGCCATCGTACCAGAATGGTAGGACGGAGATGTTTCCTGCCCTACTTACATTTCAAAAGAGCTGCCTTAGTACGCTCACAAAGAACTTGACACCAGGCATTTGTCACCCGAGACATCTTGGGACCTGGACAGGGAGGAAGGAAATTCCAGAAACATCTGTGGGGGGAAAACTCCAGAAGTTTCTTCCACTTTAAAGCTGGCACCAGGTATATTTAGTGAACCCTCAGACCCACTATTCAGTTCACTCCTGGACCTGTGGAAGACTACGGAAGGACTGCTTTGTACTCCAGAGGACTGCCCTGCTGCCAGAGGCCTGACTTGTTTCTCAGAGGACTGCCCTGCTGCTGTGAAGGGACTGCTCTGCTGCTTGAGGCCTGCCTTGTTCTTTAGAGAACTGCCCTGCTGCTTGAAGTCTGCCTTGGTCTTCAGAGAATAGCCAGCTGCTTGAGGCCTGCCTTGCAGAGAGGACCATCTCATTGAACTCAAGACTACCTGAGCGACTCTAAAGGTCAGTTGGCTGACCTACTGTTCTGAGCTACAGGAGCACAACAATCTCCATAGGCCTTCCTGCACCTCCCCACCTAACCTGCTCCTGCCTGGCCCTGCCTGGACCTGCAGCCGGACCTGCCTGAGCCCTGTTGGCCTATGCTGGAGTGAGTGAGTAGGGGTTGGAGTACCTGGTGTAATTCTCTTTAGTGTAATTCTCTCAGAATTACCCCAAAATGGCTCTTAATTAAATGTAAAGTGCCACCATTCAGTTTAACGTAGTTCTTCCTCATCCACCCTGCCACATCAGTGAGCCAAAGGCTAAAATTAGATGACCTCATATCATCTTGAATACTCAACAATAAAATAATTTGAGTGTCAAACCGTGGGAACTCGACCTTCCAACAATGAAAAGGTTAAAAGATGAAGCAGTTGGGGAAACAACACCAGCTTTATCTTACTCATCATATCCGGAGGTAGTAGATCACATTGAGAGCCAGACTTAATATATTTAAACAGAATTTCTAAAATAGTAGAATTTAATGGGCATAGCTCCCCTAACGTATGTGTCAATGAGTTAAACGGGAGCATCCGCTGCTCCCAGACACCATGGGGGCCAAAAAGGTATAACTATCAGCAAACTCATTATAGGAGAAATTAGCTAGATCATTACAGTTTTGCTGTTAAAGTGAAAGAGGCGGAGATGCTTGCACCGGGTGTAAAAGGGACTTAACAATCATGAAGAGATCCTTATATTAATTATTGTAATGGAGTATTATATTGGGGGGGTTTATATCCATTCATACTGCATGAGAATCTGCCAGACCTAGTAACCTTAACTTACCTGAGCCCAGTGAATATTTTGAGCAATTTAAATCAATAATAGAAAAGGCTAAGGTATTATTATCTAAACTATTGAACCTAAGGCAGAACCATGTACTAAGTGGATGGTTCAATGCAGAGTGTAAAACAGCAAAGATCTATTTGAAACAGTTAGTGATCCACTTGGACAAAAAGAGAACCAAATATAACTCTTGCAGAAAAGACAAGCATACAAAAACTGGTGGTGGTATACAAACAGGAACATATTGAAAACAGTTGGGAGTATTTATGTCAAACCATAAGGGATAGATATAGAGGGGAGATTGGAAGATTAATAGCTCTAAAACTGAGGGGCCAGGCAGTATCATGTTTGAAAACTGTATTTCTACAGACCATATGTACCAGAAGTTTCAACTTGCATATCCTCTATCAAAGATAGAACTGTTTGAGAATTATAGGTGAGGACTCCTCTTTATTCAGTCAGTAGGATGTTCAAAAAGCTTTATCAGCACACATGAAAGGCAAGGATCCTGTTCTTGATATGGTTTTGCTACATTTTTGTGCGCTTGAGGAAACAATATGTTCAACACCACACAATATTGTAAACATTATTATGAAATACAGAAATACACCCTCCTGGAACAAAGTAGTAATTATCGCCATTTAGAATAAAAGGAGGCAAATGTCATCAGTTAAGTACAGACTCATATCTCTTTCAGAGCATGCAGGAATGCTTCTTGGGAAGATTTCTTATGACAGACTACAAGGATTCATCTAGGAAAAATACATCATAGAGGATTGCTAGGTAGCTTTTAGATAGGATATAGAGGCAACAGAGCGATGTATCCTCTTAATATGGTCGATTTACTATATCAAATTGTGTAAAGGGACATTATGTTATGTATATGTCAATTTAAAAGCTCCGCCAATACTATTGATAGAGCAAGGGTGAGAGAAGTTTTGATGAAACTCCAGATTCAGCCCTATCTGACAGATACTATTTTTTATGACACTCAGACAATTCAGCTATAATCCGGTAAGGAGTAATGGGTGAGTTAACAAAGAAGTTCAAGTTTAACAAGGGGCTACCAAAAGGGTGCCCACCTTGTTTCATCTTTTTATCAATCATTTCCTGCCTACTGTCAGTTTCGCTTGACGACCCATACTTGAACTAGAAATCCGAAATACAACTATAAAGTGATAGTATGCACAGTTAGTCTTACATAAAATATTTTTATCTTTCAACAGCACTGGCAAAACAAAAAGCTTTACATCAATGAGACCAAGTGCAAGATATGACTTGTTGACAAAACTTATAGTCCAAAAAGTAATTTAAATAAATCAAAATTGGAGATTGTACCTTATTTTGGTTATTTAGGCCATAGATGTGATGTCAGTGGTGACTGGAATGATCAGATTAACAAATGTGCACTATGTGAAATGGTCCAGTATACTTGCTTATCCTATCACACTAGTGCACATTTATAATGAATTTGCGAAAGCCCTTGGTCCATTTGTGAAATTTCCATTTAGTACGATTCCTTATAATAGATCTCGACAATTCCATGTTCAGAGCGCTGCAAAGGTTATGCAGAAAACAGTCTCTTCCTTAAAACCAGCCATTCATCAGTCTTCCCCTTGGTTGTCTGCTGCATGCCATAAGGCCAAAGTAGCATTGATTAACGCCATCAGATCGGGAGATCGAGAGGCAATTAGGGCATCATGTTCCCAATTTAAACGCACAGTAGCTTCCTCCAAGTAGAGCTGGATTGATTCAAACTTGAATACTCTTTCTGAGGCCTTCTTGCATATCTTGGCACATGGCAGTAGATGTTCTGCAAGTCCCATCGAATTTGTGTGCAACCACAACAGTGGGTGAACCATTTTGCAGTAATGTATGCTGCAACTAGTAAATTAGAGCTTCCAATCTGTTAGATCTCTGATGAATGTCCCATGATTCAGTTAAATTTACCTAGGTGGATAGATAGTGGGCTTTTTAATCTCTTCAACTAAAGGAACCTGCTAGCCCAGATAGGATCCCTGGTGATTTATACTGATCGGAACCCGCTGTGGGGGTCCTTACATTAACGTTTTGTCAAGATCATGACTGGGGAAAAAATTCCATGGCATGGTGCTGAGTTTATTCCATAATTTAAAAAAGGGGACAAGACCTTCCCTGGTAATTACTGTCCCATCAGCCTGGTTGACAACTTGCAGATAGTATTCTGTCACCCGGTGTTAGATAAACTGCTTGAATGGATAAATGATTCTCAGGTTCTTTCCCTATTACAGGCAGGGTTCCACACTAAGGTGAGTATGGTCTATCAGATCATCTGCTTCAACCTTATTCTGTGGAAATACCTGAAGCTATCCAAATGCCCCCAAATGTGGTATTTTGAGATTTAAGGCGGCCTTTGATTTTATGCCTTAGGAAATGTCTACAGTCGTTGCTTGAGTCAATGGGAACTAATCCTGCCCTGCTGGTTATCTTGATGAGACTCCACAAGGATAATTTCACCCAAGTAGGTTGGGGTGGGGCTACATCACAGACCGCATACCTGTGTTGAGCGTGCAGTCCATCAAGGATGCGTGCTCACCTCCACTTTGTTCTTCCTCTGCCTAAATGGTGTTATATAATACATAGGTTCCTGTGATCATGATTCTCCAAAGTTAGGTGGTACCTGAGACCCAGCCCTGTTATTTGCTAATGACACACTTCTGGTTTCCCATACCCCAACAGGGTTACAGACCCTGCTATGTAAATTAATTTTGTGACTTTTGTGACTACAAAGGTTTGGAAGTAAAACCAAGGTCATGATGATTAGTCCCCATAGGTCTTTTAGTGTTAGGTTCTTAATGAAGGGTTTGCCCTTGCATTCAGTTGATACATTTGAGTACCTGGGCATTAGAAGGCAAGCCCAATTCATGAAGAACACATGTATTAAAAAGTGAGCTGCCCTTGCTACATAGGGCCTCCAGTTGATACATTTGAGTACCTGGGCATTAGAAGGCAAGCCCAATTCATGAAGAACACATGTATTAAAAAGTGAGCTGCCCTTGCTACATAGGGCCTCCAGTTGATACATTTGAGTACCTGGGCATTAGAAGGCAAGCCCAATTCATGAAGAACACATGTATTAAAAAGTGAGCTGCCCTTGCTACATAGGGCCTCTGTGATCATCAAGAGATATAGAGCTGCTGCGCCTAAATCTGTTTCCCTGGCCATCAAGGTTTACTGTGCCAAAGCACAAATTGTGGCACTCTATGGGGTAGAAATGTGTGAAGTCGGGAATTTAACTGGGCTGACATCAAAGGAAAATAGATTTGTCAACTCCCTATTTTGTCTGCCTCAATGTACTCATTCGATCCCTTTATTTTTTGAAACAGGCTTAAAAAGGGACGGAGACCTAGCAGCTTAGAGGCCAGTGCTGTATTGGGTTAGACTATGGGCCACTCCTGAGCTACACCATTATAGATCTCTCCTAATAAAAATCATGAATACAGGGAAAACAAATGAATTCCCCTGATTGATTGCAACATATCAAATCTAATTTTATATTAATGGCAAAATATTGGCATGAAGCAACATCAATCACTAAAAGCACTACGGCCTCTTTAAAAGAGGCATTTTGGAGCTACACGACCAACTCTTATTATGGTAATTTCAAAATAGGTGGACTCACACGTGCGTTTCTGTCTAACAAATAAATTCCTTCTCTAGAACTGTATATGGACGCAATTATACTTTGCCAAGCCCAAACACTCTACATACATTTTTGGCTTGGCATACTGTTGGTCAGTAAGTTCACTAGCAATTGGAAGACCATCCCTACCAAATCTCCACACTACACAGTATGTGAGGACAAGGTTGGGGACATAGAACACATTTTATTTTTCTGTCCATTGTTAATTAAACCCGGACGGTCATGGATCAGGCCACTCTGACGGGCCCTAGGTGTGAGACAATATAAAGTTGCCCTCTGGATCCTTTGGGCAGATACTAGCCCTATCATAGTCTTTACACTTAGTCGCTATTTATATGCAGTCTGGCTTTTTGTAAAGAGATTGGGTCTTGCTCTATGACTATTGATGCAGTTATAGTCAAAATGAAGTTAGTCTAAGGTGTATAAATTAATAGTATAATTTTTTTAAACCGTGGGTACTGTAAAATTGCAATATGCTTGTATAACATGCATTTTATAGTTAAATCCACAACATTATTTGTTCACATAATTTATTATCCTGTTTTAATATTTTGTAGCCCTTCAGTGGGTCAAGGCATGGTCCCAGATTTGGTCAAGTAATTTCGGGCCCGATTTATATGTCAGTGGTAAGGATACTCCATTGAAATTTTGTAGTACCCTTACTGTCAACATAATGGTCCGCCGGCAAGATTTAGAAGAGTGAGGATCTTTGGTGTAACAAGTTGGAGGCTACTCCGCCTCCTCCATGGTTACACCTCTCCAATGGCCCAACATAGGGGCATATTATCAAGAAACGGCGTTAAAATTATCGCCGCTTTAGCGGCAGAAAACTGCCGCTAAAGCGGCGATAATGGGCTTGATAATATGCCCGTGAGAATTCCCATAGAAGCCCATGTTGTGGTGTCAACATGGGCTTCTATTGGAATTCTCTGCGGCATATTATGAAGCCCATTATCGCCGCTTTAGCGTCAGTTTTCTGCCGCTAAAGCGGCGATAATGTTAACGCCGTGCTTGATAATATGCCTCTGAGTAAGGGCCTTCAGAGACTAACCTCTATGCCCGCGCACCTAATTTAGGTGGGTGGATATACAAATCAGTTTTCACTGTCCCTCACCACCATGAAAGCCCTGGCTGTAAGGGGCAGTAAAAACTGCTCAATGTATCCTTGCAAAGAAGGAGAACTCCCACTGCAAGGGTGCCATCTCTTTTTTTCTTTTTTTAAGAAAATCCCTTTTTTTCCCACGAAAAAGTTTGACGGACGGCTCTGTTATGTTAACCAAGCTGTGCGTTAAACTTAAAAAAGCATTGACAGGAACCACGGTGATGGGGGTTTCTGACATTGCTTTTGTTAACGTTAATGTTAGGGGGATTTATAGAGCGCACTGTTACCAAATGGTGTCCTGGCGCTGACCAATTATCTCAAGTTTAGACACGCTTCTTTTATCAGAAATCAGATGTACTGAAAAGCCATGACTTCAACTCTTGTCTAAATTTGAGAAGGGAGGTAGCAGATCAGGTGGATGGTGGAAGTAAGTTCCAGATTTGTATGGTACCGAGGTAGAAACTTCTTCCACCCCAATTCTTTCTGTTAAATTTTGGTACCACCATGAGATTCAAATTAGATGACCTTAATGTCCTATTGGGAATATAACATCTAAATTTCTGTCCTAAATATTGTTTGTGCAAGGCTTTGTAAGCAAAGTACAAAGCCTTAAACCGGATCCTCTCATTTACTGGTAACCAATGCAACTGCTTCATAACCTTCCTGACTGAAACATGTTTGGGAGTACGAGTAAATACTCTGTCAGCTGTATTTTGCAGTACCTGTAGTTTCCTAAGCTGTTGGGCCCTAAGATTGAGGTATATACCCTTACAATTATCCAGTCTTGCCAATACCAGAGCTGAGACCACAAGCCTTTGGGTATGTTAGATCTGGGGGTCTCTAGTTGGCAGAGGTAGCTACCACTGTCCAAATAGGGACCCTTACTTCTAGTCAGGGTAAGGGGGATACACTCTTTAGATAACCCCTGCTCACCCCCTTGGTAGCTTGGCACGAGCAGACAGGCTTATCAAAGGCAATGTGTAAAGTATTTGTACCAACACTCACAGTAACACGGTGAAAACACCACAAATGGACTCCACACCAGTGTAGATAAATAAAGTACTTTTATATAAACTACTCATGACCAAAACGACAAAAATCCAACATACACAGTTCAAGAATATGGTTTCAAAAGAGTTCTTAGCTTAGCGACAAAATAATCCACATTAGCGTCGAGTTTAGCCAACAGTACCTGGTGATGCGATAAAAGTTCCTAGCGGCGCTCAGGCGTCGAAAAACAAGCAACAGCGTCAGTCCTGAGACCCTGGAGAAGTGATGCGACAACCCCGCTGCACGCAGCGGGCGTGTGCGACGAATCCGTCCTGTATGGGGAGTGAGGTGATACTTGTATGGATTCCAAGGCATAGCTTCTCCGGTAGAAATTTACTCGCAAAGGCACGATGTGACGATCTTCGATGTTTCTGCGACGATGTTCGCAGTGATGAAATACGGCTCGCTAACGAGCGGTGCGACGCTCTTCGATGGCTCTGCGACGATGTTCGCAGCGACGAAATGTGGGCCGCTAACGAGCGGTGCGACGATCTCACTCAGCGGCGGCAGGTTCTGTGACAATACTCGCAGCGGTGGGAATCTTCCCGCTCCGGGGGCGATGTGCTCCAAAGATGAACGCGGCATTGACGCTGCAGCGGCAACAGGCGCTGCGACGATCTTCGCGGCGACGGAAATTTTCTCGCTAAGCCGGCGGTGCGTGAAAAAGTTTCTTTTACTTCTTTTCTCTTGGTCAGCTTCCCAACAGCAGGCACCACTTCCAGAGGCCCCACAATTGGATCAAGCACTCTAGGAAGGGCAGAACTCACACAGCAGATTTCAGGGGGGGAACTGGGGGTGAAGTCCTTTTCTTCATGGGACTTCTTAACAGGAGGCCAGCTCTACTCAGTCCCTTGGAGATTCCTTCAAGCCAGGGGACACAGCACACAGCAATGTCCTTCCCCTCTCCTTGGCAGCAAAGCAGCTGCAGGTCAGCCTTACAGCAGGTCAGTCCTTCTTCTTCAGTCTTCCAGCTTTCTCCTTGGCAGAGGTTCCTTCTTGATTCCAGGACGATCTAATTTCTTGGGATCAGGGTCCCAATATTTATACCCCCAAATCATTTGTCCTCTGAGGGTAGAGGGGCCTTTGCCCAGTCCAAACCAGTTCTGGAGCACTCTGTTTACATGACTTTCAATAGTGCAAAACGAAAATGGCTGTAATTCACTACCAGAGCATGTCACCTACACCAGTACATGCTCTACCTTTCACATACACTGCACCCTGCCCAGGGGGGTACCTAGGGCATTCCATAGGGGTGTCCAATGTGTACAGAAAGGGAAGGGTTAGGCCTGGCCAGTGTGGACACTGGTCAAGTCAGTATGGCAGTTAGCAACTGCAACCAGGCACTGCGGTGGCAGGCCTGTGACACCATTTTAGGGCTACTCCTGTGGGTGGCACAATCAGTGCTGCAGGCCCACTAGTAGCATTTGAGTCACCAGCCCTGGCACACTCAGTGCACTTTACTAGGGGCTAACAGGTGAAACAAATATACCAATCATGGATAACCAATCAATATAACAATTTACCTAGGGAGCACTTGCACTTTGACACCGATCAGCAGTGTGAAAGTGCCCAAAGCATCTAAACCAGCAAAAACGAAATCCAGCACAGCGTCAAAAATATAGGAGGTAGAGGC
This sequence comes from Triturus cristatus, assembly GCF_964204655.1. Taxonomy (NCBI): domain Eukaryota; kingdom Metazoa; phylum Chordata; class Amphibia; order Caudata; family Salamandridae; genus Triturus; species Triturus cristatus. The sequence continues at coordinate 319,231,858 of NC_140593.1, read as the reverse complement.
AAAAATTCAGGGGAAACCACGCCAAAGATGCCAGGTCTAACAGGGTATTTTCCAGTATAAATGCTAGAATTTTCCTTATATCAAAATAGATGGATGAGGTCAAGGCATTAATCTGACTCCCATAAGATAACTTATTATCTATTATCATCCCGAGGTTTTTAGCTTTTTCGACTGGCTTGGGTAATACGCCTAAGCTGGCTGGCCACCAGCTAGGGGGCCAAAAGGAGGTATCATTCCCAAACAGCACAACCTCTGTTTTCTTACTGTTTAGCTTTAAACAATTAAAGCTCATCCAGTTGTTTACTGCTGACATGTTGTCATTAAATTGCCTACGCAAAGAATCAGATTGATCTGTGACTGCTATGACGATTTATGTATCGTCAGTGTAAGAGGTTAGTGCAAAACCAAGCGAGCCAGAGCTGCAATGTATATATTAAAAAGAGTGGGGCTCAACGATGAGCCCTGCGGTACTTCACATGGATTCTGGAACGGAGTGAACTCATATGGTTCCATGGCCACAAATTGTATCCTGTTCTCCAGAAAATTACCTCCAGCTTGGTGGCTATTTCTAAATGTTTTGGGCGGAGAACTTTCCACCTGGTGGATGTTAAGTCCTCTGCTAGGCAGAAAGACAAAACACCATTCACCAAAATTGAGATCGGGATCACATTCTAGTCTGATAGTCTATATTTTGTACGTTTGTGTGCTGCTCCTCACAGTATCTCTGAAATTCATTTATTTTGAGAACGAATGTTTGCTGATCACCAGTATCAGAATATACAAAAAAATTTATGTAGAGAGTGCAGTGGCCGTCTACCTTCTTCACTGCAAGTTCGTATTATCTATCTCCATCCAGCCATGTAGAGCCCAAGGCCATTGATGTAAGATCTTAAAATATGTATATTTCAAGTGGGCTTCCCTTAGTTCTCTGCCATGTGTTTGAAGTAAGGAATCCCAATCCTCTTCTTTGTACTCTATATCAAATGAAGTCTGTCAGTGCAGTCTAGTCTCTCACGTCACCTCTGTAGAATGCAGTGATGAGAATAGAGTGGTTTACAATCCAGAGATTTTTCCCTTTGTATGTACCTCATTTGTTAACATATAGAAGACTTGGGAATTCTGGAAATGAGAGGAGCTCTTGGACATGTTTAATAGTTAGTGTCTAAGTTGAAAGATTTAAAGGAGTTTAAGTTTGCTTGTAGTAGGTCAGCAAGTGTTATATATCACAAGATGTCCATCGTTGCCATGTGAATTTGGGTTCTCCGATCAATAACTCCTTGTTTTTCCATAAAGGTGCACCAATGTGAATAGGCTTGTCAGTGTGGTTGTGAAATATATTGTTTTTTATTTGTGTTTGTTAGAAGGGAGAATGTGGTGGGGTTGAGTTGATTTAAGATACAGATACTATTACTTTTGTATTGAGAATGTTAATTGACAATGGATCATATAAAATAAAAATAATCAGGAATATATACTTTGCTCTCTGTCACTATTTGGTTTCCTTTGCTTTGTTCCCTTGTCACCGTTTTCCTTTTGGAAGGGAAGTGGTCAATGATGCAATGTCCAGGAGGCTTTCATTGATGTTTTGTTGATACTGGTTACCCAAGCCCCTTGTAACACAAGTAAGCAGGGCACACCCCTTCTTTATTGATTAATAGATTGCCACTGAGTATGTCAGATATCACTGAATCCATTTAAACCAGTTAGCCATGTGCATGTCTACTTGTGTAGATTAACATTAAAGGATTAGGAAGATCCCACAAGTTAAATTAGAAGTAATCTGTCTTCTTTTGTGGTTTTAGAGTGATGTCTGTCTGGCAGTTGTTAGCAGTGGGCCAGAGGCTGGGGCCTCCTCATTGAATGGTATTTAAGTGTGGCAACGCTAGAGCTGTCGAAAGACTGGTCATGTGGTTCTGGTTAATTAAGTAAGTCCCCTCTCACCTCTGATGCATAACCTTTGGAAGGCGGAGAGCAGTGTGGATCACCATTATAAACCCATTTTTCTGGTTCCTAGTAGTCAAGTCATGTTGGATCTTTCATCTTTGTACAGTGCCTGGTACTTTGAATAACAGTGCATCAATTTCTTTTTCTGTGATTATCCAGTCACTTTAGCGTGCCAAAGGGTCAGCCAAGATAAGCATGCCTTTGAACTGTGGTGGAGGACCTGGAGTGGCTGCAGTTTTTCACATGCAACTTCTCAGCTCAATGAACATCCCCCAGGTGTTCCTTGGTCTCTGATATGAATACCTTTCAAGGTTCATGCATGGAAATATTCCTTTATGTCTGTCAATACAACTTTAAGGCCATTATTTCCTGTCCCTTGTGCCATGCTTCCATGCCTCCATCAATTCTCCTGTTGTTGTATCACTGTCTATACAATCTGCAGGAAGGAGCACGTATGATTCTCTGTGACATTCTGGGTTGGGTACAGCAATAGGGCAATGCTGTAATCTTGCCCTAGTGGTAGGAGGGCCTTCATATCCACACGGAGACCTTACACATTAGCCATTCCCTCTTCTGTCTTCTGTCTGTTTGTGTCTGCTTTCCTCCGTTTCCGGAACCCACTCACTGATTTATGCCCCCCACGGTCCAACCAGCCTGGGTAATATCATAATGACACTTACATTTGTCATCACTCCAGTGAATGATTTTTTGATTTTTCATTAAGGTCTTCCTTCTTTCAATACAATGTACGGTTTCTTTTAAATATCAACCTTTCTAAAGATCATGTTTTGCTTAATAACAATAGTGACACGTTAATGTGCTTCTCTTACACTATAATTCTTTTCTCACACACACCTGCATAAGCACCAGCCCTTCAACAGTGTGCACGCACAAAGCGGTCAGTCTGTTTTTAGAGGGCTCGCGTGCGAATCAGCAGGCAGACTTTTCCTCTTTATTCGAGGATGTCAAACTCATAATCAGGTGCAAATAGAGTACCCACCAATTTGCGAGCCTAGACCATGAACCATTAGGATTAAAAAAAAATACTATTGTTCAATTTAGCTCTCTAAAGTTGATATCAAAATTTAAACCAGCGTTTGGTTTCTACACTCTCTTCAATAATAGGCTAAAAGATTAATTTTGTCCGCCTTGGGCATATCCCCGAGCCTCTGGTAAAGATACAATAAAACACACCAATGGGGAAGCACATGTACAAACTTTTCCCCTCGCCCTGGAAATAATGGATGCACCAGCAGCCGTCCTGCAACTTGGGGCCACTCGGTATCTGGTGCCTGATTGGGTAATCTCAATACACTGGTATGTCGATAACTCTTATCATCATCTATGAATGTGTGGAAGCCTTTGTGCATTATTCAAAATTGTGCATTTTTAATCATATAATAAGGTAACATGATGTTATCCCATGGGAGAGGTAGGCCATGCAGTAGTGAAGAACACATTTAGGAGTTTTTCACTACCAGGACATGTCAAACAAAACTGTATGTCCAATGTTTTAAATACACTGCACTCTGCATTCTGGGTTGTTCAGGGTCTACCCTAAAGGTGACCTGTATTAAAAAATGGAAGGTTTGGGCCTGGAAAAAGGTTTATTTTGATAGGTTGAAATGCCAGTTTAAAACTGTACACACAGGCTGCAATGGCAGGCTTGAGACATGTTTGCAGGACTACTGAAGCGAGTGACACATTTTGTGCTGCAGGGCCACTAGTAGCATTTATTTTACAGGCCCTGCACACCTGTAGTACCATTTCCTGGGAATGACAAGAAAATTCATATGACAATTGAGTGTAAGCCATTTTTACCATATTTAGAGAAGAGAGCACAGGTAATTTAGCAGGACTGGTTAGCAGTGGTAAAGTACACAGGGTTCTAAGGCCATCAAAACGAAATCAGCAAGAATAGGAGGGGTGAAGTCAAAACGTTTAGGCAAAAACCATCCTAAGGCTGACAGGTAAAACAATATGGCTTGTTAAAGTGCATATATTTGGCTTATGCTAATTATGCCTCAGCTAGGCCTTGATGCCAACTTGTTCAATATAGATGCCTCATCATATTTGTGCTGTGTTTATTATTTCTGCTGCACATAGTCAGGCACATCATGTTTTTTTATTTCCTATTGACGCTGTCCTCAAAAACTTTCTAGCATGGGATCAGTTGTGTAACTTTCTTCGAGGTCTTTCTGCTTGCAAACGGTATTACATTAATTCACAATGGTTGGGGAGAGGTGTGGCACAGTGGCCAGCGCAGCTGACTCCGGAGAGTGGGGCTCACAGTATAGCACCGGCAGCAGCTCAACTTAGTATCATGTGACTCTGGGCAATAGCTCACTTAATCTCCCTGATGACCCCCCAGTGCCTGGATACCCTATGGGGTGATACTTTTACGCTTTACAAATGTGGTATTAATAGTTCACTGTTGTTTATGTAACTAGTTTGTTCTGACATCTCCAGATGACATTAGGTCAAAGGGGTCTAAATCAATATCCTTGTAGTGGGATAGTGCTCAGGTGGTAAGGCTATATGATACATATTAATTCAGTCTTTTGACTTTTTTAAATTGTATTTCCTTTGCTCACACTATGATGAATCTCATGTTTTATGTATGCCTATGAGAACATTTCCTATATAAACCCTCAAATTTGGGGGTGTCAGATGATCTCTGGGTGTTACTAAGGATGCTGTTCAATTTCTTACAGATTTTTCAGCTTTTTTAGGGCCAGGAATATTTTTGATTTTGTCTATTAATATGTATTGTCTTGTTAAAGAGAGCCTTCTTTTTTGACTTTTTGTAATACATCATTTTAATTTTTTCATTCCACTCTAGAACTCGCTTATTGAGTCAGTCTTTACTTACTGTACTGTATTTTGTTATGGTGTTTTGCAACTTATCTTGGGACACAGTGCCTCATTAAATTGACTTTTAGCACTGTCTCCGATCCACTGACCCATGAGCGTGCTATTGAGGAGTTTTTTGGGGTGTAAGATTTAGGGGTACCTTGTGCCCACAAGTATAGACTGAAAATTCAGATAATAGCAAATGTCAACACATGGCTCACAGATGAGAGATGAACCTAGCAACAGTGCTGCTAGAAAACATACTGGTCTTTAATCAAGAAACATGTTACAGTGTACTCAGGGGCATATTTACAAGATTTTGGCTTAGGGCAGCACCACAACCCTTCTAGCTTTGCTGCCCTATGTCAAAAGAAAAGGGCAGGAATGCGCTGTATCTACAAGCTACGGCACATTCCTTTCCTTTCTGTAAACCAGCACACAAACTGCAGCAGAGCGCCGACGCAGGCACCCTTGCACCATGGTGCAAGGGTGTCTCTGTTGTTGGCACAATTGCTTTTTGCTGGAAGGGACACCTTCCTGCACACAAATAATCAAAGGAGGCTTAGGGTAGAAGATGTGGCATTATGGCTAGAGCAGTCGACCTCAAAGATAGGGAACCGGGTTCAAGTCTCGGCAGGGACACTCAACATCCTGTGATTCTGGGCAAATCACTTATTCCTCCTGTGCCCAACAAAAAATGTATGTGTCCGTGTGTAACCCAACTGGTGCTCAAGTAAAGCGCTCTGATACCCTCAGGTCAAGTTTACTCTATATAATACTCTGAAAACAAAAAGGAGGTGTTTTTCTTGTTCTATGTGTGATGTGGAAAGAGGAAAAAATAAGAGAAAGATAAACATGTCTCCTCATTATGACTGCTTTGGAAAGGCATTAGTTTTGGTGCTGCCCCAGATTTACGCTATGTTGTAAATCTGGGGCAGTGTCAAAATCCATGGGTGTTGTGTGGGAGCACCCACAGCAGCCCCAATGGAATGCCCCTGCCATGCAGATAAAGGCATTGCCTTACTCAATATTTACAAGGCCATGAAAAGCTATGCAGGGTGGCTTTGCGTGGCCTTGTAAATATGGGCCGGCACACTGCGCCTCTTGAGCGTCTCAAAAGTTATGCTCCAGTGGCGTAAAAGTGCCACAGTGGCATTGTAAAAAAGCTCCTCTGTGAGCAACAAGTGGGTAACATGGGTAACTCACTAATCAAAGTTATATTGCAACAAAAAACCTCATACTTTGGTCACAGATAAAGTTGAATGACTTACATATTCCGCTATATTTTGCAAAAATCCTCTACCAAACACGCCCTTGCAACAGACCATCCCCCTTGAAATCAGGCATTCTAATTCAGAAGTGAGAATTAATTCAGCAAGGTCAATTAATCAATAGGGATGAACATTCAGAACACATCAGGCCCATGAACACGGTTATAGCCCTTTCCTGCAAGATTACAACATCACTGGAAAAACTTGCCACTATAAGGACAGGAAACTGAACCTGGAGATGAAAGCTACCTACAAGTGTTATAATATAGAACTAGACAAGCTTTTAAAATGGATCATAGCAAATAATATAAGCAGCATAGAGAAAAGAACCTACACAACAGACGTACAGACGTCTTATGCAGAACTGCCAGGGAAGTAAAAAAGCCTCCTTTATTAAGTCCATTGATAGCGCTTGGATTTGAACTGCCAATCTCTTAAATACAGTTAATTAATTATATAAATTGGAAGTCCTGAAAATCCCTCCTAGATGGTTCTGTGCAAGAAATACAAACATAAAGCAGAGTAGTTTTCAAAATCTACTTACACATGTACCACAGGTTCATTATTGAAGCCAAATGGACCAAATTGGACATAAATACCATATCAGCCCCTGTTGAACATGGCCTTTTTTGCAGTGTCATCCCTAAACTTTTTGCCTTTCTCCTAGCCTTCTTTCTGACATGGTGTTGGTGGTTTTAGGACTCTGGGCACTTTGGCACTGCTGCCCAGTGTAAAGTGCGCGTGCTCTCTGTGTTAAATATGGTAAGCTTGGTCTACACCTGTTTGGCCTATTTAATTTACCTGTCAGTCCCTTGTAAATTGGTATCTCATATACCCAGGGCTGGTACATTAAATGCTACTGGTGGACTTGCAGCGCTGATTGCGCCACCCACCAAAGTAGCCTTTCAAACCTACCCCAGGCCTCTGCCATTGCAGGGCCTGTGCGCGCAGTGTTACTGCCGCTGTGACGTGGCACCTAAAGTGTGTGCCATGTCTGTGAGCCCCCTTTTACTGCACATCAGTCACCCCTAAGGTAGGCCCTAGCTAGCCCTATGGGCAGGGTGCATTGTAGGTAAAAGATAGGACACATACCTTAAGTGTGTGACATTTCCTGGTAGTGACAAACAGCCATTTTGGTTTCTCACTACTATGGGGCTGCCCTCCCATATGAATGCATTGGGGATTCCCTGATAAGTGTTTCAGTGGTAATTCCTGAAAGGAGTGGCGCAGCATGGTCAAGTTTGGTAGGTTTGGAATAGTGATAATAAATGCTACGCAATGGTGTGCGCAGATTTATTATAACTATTTTAGAAATGCCACTTTTAGAAGTTGGCATTTCTGGGTGCTATGTGTCTGCCTGCCTGATGTGAATTGCATGTCTGGCTTGTGAGTGACAGGGGCTGGTGAGGTGTGTGTGGCTCGAGGAGGGGCAGGGTGAGTCAGCACTAGGCTGAATGGGACATCTGCATTTGGAGTGGTGGAAGGAAAAGTCCCTGGTACTTGAATAGGATGGTGCCTGTGCTAGTGAATGCTGGCTCCGCCCCCCTGTGGTGTGTCTGATGACGAGCCCCCACCTAACAATAGGGAAGAGGAGCCTGGTAAACAGAGGGCTCCAGAACCAGTTCTAACTGGTTTCCCCAAGCCCTGTGCTTTGCAGACACAGGGGATCGTTGTATAAAGATAGGGGCTGTGACCCCATGGAAAAGGTTGTGCTTGTGCCTACTTGGGCTGGGGGGGAACACACTGCCAGGAGGAACCACCGTGGGACCCAGCTGCAGCTTCTTGGGGGTCCCTGCGTGCTGGCCTGCCTGGCTGCGCCCTGCTGGGGTGTCCCCAGCACCAAGGACTTTGTATGCCTGGCCCAGCTTGCCCCAGGAAATTTGAAGGGACTTAGTGCCTTGAGAGCGCTATATGCTAATTGCCCAAGAGGAGAGTGTGGAGCTGACGGCGTGCAGCGCTCTGCTGTAGTGATTATAGAGGAAATCCCGACGTGGGGATTACCCCGAGCTTCCGGCGGGAGCGGGAGCGGGTGCCCACCCAGCATTTTGTGGTTACTAGCGGTTGCCCACCCCGCTTTTATGCTGCTTAGCGGGTGCCCACCCCACTTGTGAAGTTTGTTAAAATGCCCACCCCACATTGCACTTCAAGAAACCGGAAGCCAGGCAGCCTGCCTGGTTATAGGTGGGGCGAGGAGAAGCAGGCCGGAAGAGATGCGCCAGCCGGAAGACCTAGGCGGGAGCCCAGCCCTCGCTGTGCCGTGCACAGAAGAAAGACAGAGTATGGCTGCAGGCGGGGCTCCCCATGAGAGAAGGGGGAAGCCCCGCGTGTATCACCGTCCTGGAGGTTGCAGCCTACGCGAAGAGGACAGGCAGCACTGCACTGGAGGTGAGGCCGGGCTCCTGTGTGTTGAGGAGTGCCCCGCGTGCAGTCTAAGAGCCAGCCAGAAGCCACAAGAGAGTCCGGTGAGTGGTGGCACGTTGTGAGAGGCTGGGGGCAGTTCAAGGTACACTGTCGGTGCCTAAGTGGTCCCGCAGCAGAGCGGGCCACTCCAACAGTGGGTGATGTAACGGGGGCATTGGTTGATCTTCCCCCCAGGCACAGTTGGTGCCAGTGTCCATTTGTGCAACAGCTGCCCCGCTGGACAGTAGGCAGCTGCGACGTTTAGGCCAAATCATTTTCAGAAGTCCCGGAGTGGGGCCCCAGTGGCTCCACAGGTGCCAGTGCCTCTCTTGTGGTTTTCAGTTGCGTCGCCGTAGCGGCCAACTGCAATGTGGGGGCCATTTGTGTAGAGTACCAGTGGGTACCCCAGAGGCACAGTGAGTGCCAGCACCATTCTTTTCTTTCAGGGGGCATTTTGAGTCAGTTGCTGTGAAAGGAGTGAGGTACACTCCTGGCCTGCCCCAGCGCATTGCGCGCCCTTGGAAGTTGCTGCATTTGCAGCCAAGCCCTGATATTTCTGGACAGAGGTCATTTTGAGCCCCATAGGAAGGCCGGTTGGCCTGGGGGTCATTTTAGGGTGTGATTGGGGTATACTGTGTTTTTGCTGGTGATGGTTATCCCCTAATGTGATTTATTCGCCCTGATTTAGGCCCTAATGTGATGCTTATGACATAATATGTTTATGTTTAGGAGGTTCATGCATAATATGTTTATGCTGGTAAGGCCTATTGCGTAATACGTTTATGCTAATGAGGTTTGGGGCCTAATGTGTTTTATACCTACTACTTATGCCTAATGTCATGCTATGATACTTTAGCATGGTGTCTAATGTGACTGTGATAATGCTTAGGTCATTATTGTACCAGTAGTTACTGGTCGTGGTTTATATTTACTTACCGGTTCTGATGGTTCTGACCATGGCCCGATTGGCCTGGTCCTGTATATAATCCGCTGTGAATATTGCCTAGAGCCAGTTGGCACAGTGTACATGTGTGATTATGTTTCTAATGTGTTTATGATAATACAAAGGCTTTTTTTTATATAACCTTGTGTGGAGTTTTTTGTGCGGTGTGCCTATTGTGTTGCTGCTGTGAGTGTGTGTTGCGCAAACACTTTACACATTGCCTCTGGGATAAGCCTGACTGCTCGTGCCAAGCTACCAAGGGGGTGATCAGGGGTTATCTTCAGCGTGTAACTTCATTGCCCTGACAAGATTGGTGGTTTCTGCCTGGCTTTGACGTGAGCCTTAGCCAACCAGAAATCCCATTTCTAACAGCCCCCATTTCCTCCGGGGAGCTAATTCAGTGTCTATGCTCTGAACATTGCAAACATGGAACACTTGCATACTCCTTGTATGGGAAACCAGCATTAGCACACCCATGCTTTTTAGAAGAAAGCAAAAACTTAAGGGTGAATATAATGGTTATTGCTAAACTATGTGTTCATCAAATCTGGTCTTAATTACCTGAATCTATTGCCTCATTATGATCTCTTCTGAATAGCACAGAAAGGTATTGCAGAGTTGATATAAATACTCAAACTACAGAAAGTGAAGTTGATGCTGCACAGCTATGCATACTCGCAATAGATCCTGATTTTTTAGCCATAAAACCTAGTCACATCTTGATACACATTGTATTCAGAATGTCAAAAAATCTTGTTTCTGGGATACTGAATGAAATCCAACGAAATGCCTTTTTTTGATGAATTGTATTTGTTTTTACTGTTTAGTTTTATGCACTTTAATGGTTTGCCTTTCTAGTGATACATGCAAAAAGAGCCATTGCTATCCAGCGACAGCTGCCTCATTGCTTTTTACTCATTTTTACTGAAACTTCTCTTCTCTTCCAAAGTACTAGCTGCCACAACAACAACATGATATTATTAGCATTCTCTATGATTATGACGGACTGGACTCCATGCAGCCTGCCAAATGCGAATTTTTTCAGGCATTTGTTCATGCACACATCACACCACCTTTTTTGAAAACCAGGATAAACATATTTGTTTGAGGCAAGCTATTACTTACGAAAATAGCTTAGTAAAACTCTAAACGTTTCTATAACGACGTAATAAAAAACAATATCTGATCAGTTTATTTAAAAATAATATTATGCAGAAATGTTTCTATGCGCTGCAGATAAAGACTTCAGGACACAAATCACAATGGCTCTTATTTTTCAGGGAAGAAGAGGAACAACGCCAAGGTCTCCTGTAAGAGGCTTAGAGCTGGAATGAATAGGCGATCGAATGCTCACCAGATTTTAGATATACCTGACCAATCAGTTCACTGCTCTGCTGTACGGACACCTGATTGGTGTAGTAAATTGATTAAAGTGCTGCTAATGCTGAATATAATGTAGGAGAGATATTTGGACCACAGCCAATACAACCACTTTAAAAGATGAAATCAGAATGGAACTTAAACATGTTTGGGTTGGTGTTCCAAATGATTTTCTTAAATTGCGGAACGTTAACCCGAAAAGTGTATTTGCCATGAATTAGGATGGATGCCAGGGCATAATTCTGTCATGGGAACAGTCCAGCCCGAACTGCCAAGCCATGCCTTCCCTAGACCGGAAACAAGCTTCCTAGGACCGGTTTCTGGCATTTCAGCCGTCTTCAGCCAGGCTTGCTTGAATCCAGTGGCAAAGTGAGCAAGGGACTCACGTCTGAGCATACCCTGCCAACTTATGGCGAACAAAGCGGTACAAAAAGGGGGTGGTGATGGACGGAGCATCAGAACCAATCAAACACTCACACCCAGTCAACTGATCTGGGTTTGATCCATCACCGTTCTTTAGCCCACTCTGCCACCCCAGTTCAGACATGGCCATATGCAAATCAGTCTGACCCTGTGCCTCATGGGCACAGTCCAGCCCAGCCCAGGGCATAATTCTGGTTCACAAAGAATGCACTGGAGTGTTTTTAATAAGAATGTGTGCATTGATGGAAATTAAGCACAATCACTGTAAAAGTTAGAACTCAAGTCCGCAAAACACATTACATCTTGGCGGGATGTCAAATTTGGAAAGGAGTTAGTCTTGTAAAACACTTCTAGCAGGGCGTTTGAACCGATATTTTTTGAATCAGGGAGCCTCGTATACCTTTCTGCTGCATTTGAAAGTGTTTCCTGAGAATGGTCGGGGGGCTCCACATGGTACAAATTGCAGCATTATTGAAACGGTTCACATGGTGGGGCAAGTGGAACAATGGAAGACTAATGTTTAGAAGTACAGGATTAACTCGACAAGACCAAGACTGAAAATTACTTAACTAGGAGGGAGATGTGCAAAGAGCAAGAAAACAGATGTTTATGTTACAATAAACTAGTACTGGGATTGCGTTGAATGTGTTTTTGGGTCTTGGGTTATCAAAATCCTTTTGGTCTTACTAAAGTTCGGGACGTTTAGAGACTGCATTGCTGAAAACCTTGCCATGAGGGGAACGGCTCATACCTGCTGTTGGTTGCTCTGCCAAACGCTGAGGGGAACGGCCATCGCTGAGTGACGCGCGCCATGAGTGGAATGGCCGGACTTCATCTCCCAGCACCCCCGGCGCTATCTGACGCTACACAAGCGCCTGGAGGCGCGATATAAGCTCCACCCACTTCCCGCAGCACGGGATGTTTAGAGACTGCATTGCTGAAAACCTTGCCGTAAGGGGAACGGCTCTTACCTGCTGTCGGTTGCTCTGCTAAACGCCGTGAGGGGAACGACCATCGCTGGGTGACATGCACCATGAGGGGAACGGCTGTGCTTCATCTCCCAGCACCCCCGGCACTATCTGACGCTACACACACGCCTGGAGGCGCGATATAAGCTCCGCCCACTTCCCGCAGCATGGGATGTTTAGAGACTGCATTGCTGAAAACCTTGCCGTGAGGGGAACGGCTCTTACCTGCTGTCAGTTGCTCTGCCAAACGCCGTGAGGGGAACGGCCATCGCTTGGTGACGCGCGCCGTGAGGGGAATGGCCGGACTTCATCTCCCAGCACCCCCAGCGCTATCTGATGCTACACATGCGCCTGGAGGCGCAATATAAGCACCGCCCACCTCCCGCAGCGTGGGATGCGCGCGGGCGTGCCCGGGCAAAGCCCGGGCCAAGGGCGGGCCCATCTGCGCCCTTCAGAGGCCGAAGGAGGCTGGGCAGGGCCACATTATTTCCTGCTTCAACGTCAGAGGCCACCCTTGATAAGCGCACAAACTTATACGGTACTGTTTGAACTTGCAGTATGTCGCTACTGGCATCATTGACTCTACTGACCTTATTAATCGATTGTGGTATAAAGAAAGGAGGGATAGTAAATCATGTCAAAACTAAAAGTTGGACAAAGGGTAGTTGGCACGTTGGATGCATTTTTACTAAGGGCAGAATCTGCTCTCATTCATGAAATAGAGCTAACAGAGCACAGACTGTCCTTGGATCCCCACACTCAAATAGTTTGTATTAACCCCTGTACCTTAGGCTCACAGGGAAGTTTGGGTGATAGCCAACCTCACCCTCAAACCAGTGGGCCACACTCATCAAACCCAATGCCTAATAATGGTACAGCATATATAATTGAAGAGGTTAGGCCAAAGGTTGTAACGAGAGGCCAGAGACTTAAGAATAAGGGTGGAGGGAGTGTGGTACCGCCGCAAAGGAAAAAAAAGGGGCAGGCAGCAACTAAACCATCAAAACAGAATTATCTCCTGCCTAACCTGCTGAGTGAAGAGCGTGAACAGATAGACAATGAGCATAGTCCAGAAGTTAACTTGTGCACAGCTCAAGCAGAAGAGGTATCCATAATGACCATGCCAACGGGTGGGGGGGGCTTTCTGGGTTAAATTGTAAGCATTAATATCAGTACATTTAAATCCCATCTTACAAAAGTTGACTGATATAGAGAATAGGCTACATTGTTTAGAAGAGAAAACTAATAGCGCACCTCCGTTATTAAGAGACCGCATGCATAGGCCAGTTAGGACAATGGATGGGGCCGCGTGAGGGGATGCGCGGACCTCGATGCCCCCACCAAAAGTAATGTCAAAGGATGTGTTAGACCAAAGGAGGGCTCATTTGTACAATAGTGTACCCTCATTGCAGAGCCAGGGTCTACTCAGAAAAGATGGACAGGCCACAGACTCTTTAAATTTGGAGTCGGTTGGTCAGGTATATGCCAACCCAGATAATAGATCGCAAAGTCAAAGTACCTTTGTGAGTTGGCAGATGGATGATTTTATTACAAGTGGTACTGACATTAACTTGATTCTCCCCCCACATACTACACCTTACATCATTGTGTTAGCCAATGTTCCCCCGTTGCCGTCTGGCCAGAGGGAACACTGCTGCTCGTCTCTGAGAAATAAGGCACTGCACTTTGTAAATATAAAAACAGGGTTTGATAACAGACTCTTATTCTCAGAATTCAAGATGGTTCGTAGGATTGGGTGGGTAGGTGCAACTAACAAGAACCTGGCTGGGGATTTTGTTGTGTTGACCTTTAGATTCCCAGGCTTGGTAACATCAATATTAGACATGACGGTTAATCAATCTGTGAATAAGCACACAATTTCCGTATTACGGTAGTTTTTTTTTTATACACCACTCAAGTGTGTAACCTATAATATGGAAGAAGAGAGACGCCCGATGATAAATCAGCTCCCTCAGCTCCAACTCTGGTTTCATAGAAATCCATTTGTGACATTAAGCAATTTAGCAGAACTAGATTGACCATCTATCAAAGGGGGTAGGCCGGAGGAAATTTTACATGATTCTTGTAATGATTCTGTTAACATCCCGGTTACAACTGGGAATCTAAGGGAACCCCCACTGAGGGTGGCTCGTAGGTATGATAAATGTTTTCCACCTCAGTCATATAGCACGAGCCCGAGTATGGTAGGGCCGGGTTCAACCATCTCTTTACCCGATCAGATTTCTAGCAGCCCTGAGGGGAATGTTGTGCACGTGTCAAACTCACATCAAAATAGCTGCCTGCTTTGTTTGCTTTCTTGGAACGTTGCAGGGATAACCTCAAAGCTACCAGATGAGGCATGGGTTCGGTATGTAAAATCATTTGATATTATCTGTACCCAGGAAACGTGGAGTAGAAAGGACGTCAACATAGATGGATACTCCTTGTTAAATGTCCTTGCAGAACCCTCCTCATCTGGGAGGGCACAGGGTGGATTGGTAACCATGATCTCGGTACAGTATGAGGCGCTTGTAATAGAAAAAGTAATTATTTCCCCTTGGTATCAGCTAATTGTGTGTTTTAATCTGATCCACGTAACTTTATTATTAGTCAATTGGTACTACAACATTTTTGACCCTCAAAGCTCTGGGGTTATAAATACCCTCAAAGAAGAAATCGATAAGATAGCATTAAAATTCTCCCTGTTATGTATCATCTGGGTTGGAGACTTTAACTGCACCCTATGTCAGCACAGTGGAAATAATGCATGTGGGCTTCTAGATTTTTAAAGCTCACTTTAAACATACTCCCCATGGTGACGCATTAAATTTGATTATTGGAGTAAACGATTTATGTTTGGCTAATAATTTGGCTGATAGCCCGGAGGCGTCTCCTCCGACATTTCAGGGGGGGGACAGAACCAGTACAATTGATTTCATGTTGATATCTAGTAGGTACTCATACCTTATAGATAGCTTTATGGTCGAACCTAATCCGGCCAGCGACCACAATCCTTTAATAGCCTCTTTAAAAGCTACGGCACAGAAGGGGAGGGCTGTGGATTGCCCAATAAAATATAATTGCAATCAAGGGGTAAGTTTAAAATGGAGTACGATTGACCATGTCAATTTTGAGGAGAATATTATCAGGACATATCTAACCCAAGTAATGACCTGTCTAACTCATCTAGCCCCCCCCCCCAGACTCCATTATACAGAGTTTTGAAACCATCTGCAAAGACGTGGCCAAAAATCTGTTTAGATCAGTGAAAAAACATAACTGTCCCGAACCCAAATGGTTTAATACTGAGTGTTCAGCAGCAAATAAAGCTCTAAAGAAAGCATTAAGTGTAGTTCCCCGTGATAGGGCTTCAATAAAGGAAGCCAGACTGTCCTATAGGAAGACAATAGAATGTGGTAAGGACGAACTGAGATGCCAGGCTTGGGATGATCTAGAAAAAGCAAGTGCCCTAAGGGATTCCAGGAGCTTCTGGGAGGTGATAAACCGTCCACTTTTTACAAATGAAACTAGGAGCGTGGAATCTAACATAACAGGGACAGCCTGGGAGTCTCACTACTCTAAGATTTTTAACCCAAAGGATATTATCTCCCAGGATCATCAGACAGATATATGTTCTAATCCTGAAACTGCTCAGCAGCTAAGTGCATCCCTGTCTTAAGGTGAAGTGGAGGAGGCCCTGCGAAAAGGTATTGACTCCAAAGCCCCAGGGCCAGACGGGGCACCCTTGGACTTCTTTAAAAGAAACCCAGTGATATGGGGCCCCTTGTTATTAAATGTATTTATAGCAGTTATAGTGGGCCAAATACCAGTATTTTGGAAAAAAGCAGTGGTGGTGCCAATTTTTAAAAAGGGAAAGAGAAATGACCCTACATGTTATAGGCCGATCTCTCTAATAGATGCTACGTGAAAGGTAATGGGAAGGGTAATCCTTGCACGTTTAGAGTCCTGGGCTAATACTTCAGGCCTAATATCACAGACCCAGTACGGGTTTAGGAAGGGAATGGGAACAACTGAGCAGTGTCTCAATTTGTCCTTGATCATGGGTAAGTACATGAAGGCCAGGGGGTCTTCGATCCACTTGGCCTTCATGAACTTATCCAGCGCCTTCGACACAGTGTGTTGCGGGAAGCTATGGTCACTAATGGAAGATCTGGGCTTTGACGAACCACTCGTTACCCTCCTACGTAGTCTACATGCTTCCACCTCTGTGGTTATCTGTTACGGTCAGGGGGAGAAAAGACCAAGCCCATTGCATCAACAGAGGGAGTACAACATGGCTGCATATTGGCTCCTTTTCTGTTTTTGGTATACACCAATGGCCTTGATAATAGAAGGCAAACAGGTACCCCTGCAGTCCTATGCTGACAATACAGTCTTGATGTCCCTGACAGCCAAAGGCCTTCAGGGGTGCCCGGACGCTTTTACTGAGTATATGTTGTCATTAGATTTGTAGGTGAATTTTAAGAAAACTTTTATTATGGTCTGTGGGCAAAAATTAACGAAAACACGAAAATATACAGTTAAAGGAAAAGTTACAGACAAAATGAAAAATGTCTCCTATTTGGTGAATGTTTTGCCGCCAAACTTGGCCATAAACCCGTAGCCAAGTTGATAATTTTATATAAATCCAAATGCTTGTCGGGGCAACTTATGGTGCTGGAATATGGGTATATCATAAGAGCGTGCAAATTCAAACATTAGTGAATATATTTCTAAAGAGGCTTTTACTTATCCCTAATAGCTCCCCAACATCATTTTGCCATTCTGAGGTGGGCATGGACTACATTGAAGATAGCATACATATGGCCCCCCTGTTTCTATGGGGAAAAATTTGGATTACAGAAGAACTTTCCTTTTCACGATGCATCCTAAGAGATTGTATGAATTTAGATAATGCAATGACAGTCCGGTGGTTACGTTATGTTAAAAAACTTTTTACAAGATAGGACTAGAAAACTTTTATGACAAGCCAGAGACCAAACGTTCTAATATGAAAACGGTAATAAAAGATGCATACCGATCTGATTTGAGAATATCACACGGGACTATGGAAAGATTGGACTGTTCTCCTCTAAATCGGCAACAATTTTATTTGTCCTTCGCTATACAAGCTCATTCACGTTTTTTAATGATCAGATTTCGCCTAGGCACCCTGCACTTTCTTGTAGCTTTTCCGAAACAGGTGGGTTGGTGTGAGAGACTACCCCCCTGTCCGTGTAATAACTTAGCACAACAAAGCACAATGCACATTATGTTATTTTGCACATTGTATAAAGACCCCAGGGTGCGTTTCCTTAAATCGATTTTAAACACAATTCGTCCCTGCTCCTATAAGGAGCGTTTTAAATAATTATGGTCATTATCAACTGTTTCTATTTGCAGCTCTGTGCTCAGTTTTATTAAAATTGTTTTTATAATAAGGAAACGTTATGCAATGTAAAAGCAACTTATAGGGGTCGTGTGATCAGGCTATAATCTGTCATTGTCCTGTATATTCTAAATACTGGTATAGAAATAATGTTTATTCTCGAATGTATGTTTTTTTTATTTGTGTACTTTTATGATTCTTCTGAATCGAATAAAGTTATTTGACTGACTGACTAACTAATAAAATTCTTTGTAAAATACACTTATACTTGCTTCAGGCAGCCCTCTTCATCTATTGGCTTGTTAATATGTCATTCACATTATCCTTCTCAGGACTAAAGCATACACCATGGGATAATAGTTCAGCCCACCTCAGCCACTGGGTAGCTTCACTGTGAGTGATGGTATTCTGCCCTTTGACAAGCAGGACATTCAGACTAAAAGTAGTTCCTTTCATTGGTGGGGACTACGACGACAATGCATGCTTTTCAAGACCAAAAACATTTTTTGCTTTTAACCAATTGTTTGTGTTTAGATTAGCGAGGGTTCGTCAATTCCCTAACAATAAAGGTTTGCTAAATCCACGATAAACAAATTTAGCATTGACAAAGGCTGAAGGTTAGCAGCCAACATCAGACCTTTTAGCACTGCCAGTGGTTGCTTTACTGAAATGGGAGACCACATTATTACATTTTTAGCTAGCTGCGAGTGTCTTTTATTTTAGAATGAAGCTGCATGATTTATATATATAGAACCTATCCAAAACGTTAGCACAGAACAGTTTAGTACAACTATTTTTAACCCTTTACCTGGTTTATTACAAGTCACCATCAGTCATTAAAATGTAAGACAGTTGTCCTGTCTCATTTTCTTTAACTGCACTTCCTCTTATATATTCTTTTTAACTAGCTTTGTAATTGCGAGGAAGTGAGCCAAAAATCCAAATAATTATCATTGTACATTACAAATCTTTGTAATGCACGTAAGTCAAATGTGAAGTAGTAACAATCACATCATGCATAACTGTGACGATATTAACCAATGAATTCTTCAGTGTGGTACTTTGTGAAGTACAGTTAAATATAGCAATAAACAAGGAAACTGGCCTGAGTTTTGATGTTACTAATATTAAAGCAATGCCTACATAATTTCTATTTATTCCCTCTTATGTGCCCAATACATCTACCCTGTTATATGAATAAAATAAAGTAAGCATTTTTTAATGTATGCCTTCTCCAACTCCAGTACTTACATATTAAGAACTTCTTTGGTACAAACCATGTTAAAAGTCTATGAATCTAACTGTTCATAAAGGAAATGTTGCAGGTAAAATTATGAGTTGCAGGGCTCTTTGTGTGCATGCAGGTTTATCTGAATTGCATAGCTGCAGTCATGAAGAGGCTGGGGAGGTGTGCAGGTGATGCTGTCAGCAAGGGCATGGTACCAGTCCTTGTCAACTTCCCCTAGATTTTCTCATTTTGTAATATTTATTGGGAAATTATTCACCCTGCACTATGCTGTCATAAAATGTTGACCTTGGACATTTCCAATATATTTCTCATACTTCGCAGGGCAATTATGAAATATTCTTCTTCTCGGGGTTTATAAGTAAGTGGCAAATATATGGCATCACACCTTAGTAAACAAATCTTTCACAAAAAAAACTATTACAGATCTTAGTGAAGGGAGGAAAACATTTTCCTAAGAAACACCCATACCTGCATGCTGTGAGATGTTGTATGTCCCAGAATTCACCACCGTGTGTCATCCATACCAATAGAGCACTAGCGTGATCCAACAGCCTAGATGTCAAAATCATAAATGTGCATACTTGAATCATGTGTCTGGTGGGACAGGTGCACATGTAATGGGCTATACTTTATCTGGGGCTCCATAGCGTAGCAGGAAACCTTTCAAGATGGAGAGCGCTAGTGCCCAAGAGTGCAAGGTAATATGCTTCAAGCCACTCACTGGGGTATAGATTGTGTGTCCTCCAGTGTGCGATTCCCTGAAGTTGTGTGATCATGAGAGGCTGTTAGGAAACTGGATTTAAAAAAGAAAGAAATGCTCATATCCAAAGCTTTTGGCCTGTTTTGTCTTTGACTATGTTAAAGCCAAAATGTTAGTGAAAAGCAAATACTTTGAATGTTGTGTTTAAGCAAATAGACTTGTGGTTTTAAAACAAACTTGCAATGCAAAAGTCTACAGGCCTTTTATTTCGATGTGTAAATGTTGTGACAAAACCAGTAGGCATGACATTTTAAAACGAAGTAACCCCTTACGTTTTCCTATTGCAGATTAAAGGGTGTTATTGTTTTTGATGAACCTATCAGATAATAAATACAGTCTAGAATTAGGGGATTAGTTGCCCACTGTCACCTTTCTTTATGATCTGTGATTTGCACCCTGATTATTCTGCAAGGCGTTATTATGAGCTCCAAATGGTATCCTACATCATAGAAATGCAGATTGTTAATAACTTTTTTTTTTTACAAAATAATTGATTTTGCATTAAACCTACTTTCTCTACTCTTGTGCAGAGCATATATTAAATTGAGGTGAAAATCGTTTGCTCCCAGGCGGAAACAATAGTGTTTGCTACCAGGTGGAAACAATATCTTGGATCACATGCAGTTTGCTCCATACTAGCATATCATCCTGCGTGAAATTAGGGAAATAAGAAAATATGCACTCAAAATTCCTTCAGTGGATAGGGAAAGAGTGTCCATGCCTGTCTTCAGGAAGGATGTCTTCATCTGAATCAAGTTTGGGGAAAGTAGCTCAAACTTCACTTGGAGCCCCAGCAGAGACTTTGAGTTAAGTTTCATTTTTTTGCCTAAGCTGTGAGCTTTACAAGACGGGCAGCTGGTGAGGCTTTGAAGCTGTTGTGTAAAAGACTACAAGGTGCATCCGCGGGTTGGGCTCCACATTGGTGGCACATCATGCAGCCTAGCACATTTGGAGTTCAAAGTGACAGCCAAACTGATAGAAATTTTAGGATCCCCCCTCCAAATTTTGTAGGGTGCCCATCATCTTATGTGCTAGCACAGTAAACCACTAGGACTTAAAAAATCCAAGTATCCCAGGTGCTTACTCCGCGGATATAATATATGTTGCTTTTTAGGTCTTGCCTAGACCTTCGAGACATGCAGTATTCAGTATATGGGCATTAAGCGCTGCCCATGTTCCACCCATCTTTAAAATCGGCTCCTCTTCTTGTCCTTTGTAAATTATGGCTTTTGATTCATCAATAGGCTTAGTAGTCCCTCCTTAGTACCTCCCACTCGCCTGTTGTTACCTCCCATAAGGGCAGCCCTTCTTACATGTGTAATTACTCTGTGGCTTTTATTAGCTGTTCGGGAGAACTATTTGCTTAATTAATGTACACTCTGGAAACAGACTGATGCAGAGGAACTAATACATATACAATTCTGTAGGGAAAAAACAAATTAGTCCCTATCAATGAGTCATCAATCTCTACAATTATTTCATTTATATCAAACCAATACCCAGTCCAAAAGTTTGTTAAAGCATGTATTTATCTATTTTATAACGGAAGAAGGAGTCCGACAGATTGTGATTAATTCATAAAAGATTGCGATTACACTTTTCTCTTACCGAGTGGAGGGTGTATCGATTCCCTCGATTGTGTAATGGACTACCACATTTGATCTCGGATTGCTGTTTTTGAATTATGTTCTTTATTTACTTTTATCATCCATTTGTCAAGACAACGAGTAGGAAGGATCAGTTGTTTGTATATGTTTGTATTTATGTATATGTTTTGTATGTATCCTTATGTGTGTTCAGTGGTATAAAATAGATAAATACATGCTTTAACAACCACTTTTGGATTGTGTATTGTTTTGATATAAATGCAATAGTTGTAGAGATTGATGAGTCTTTGATAGGGATTAATTTGTTTTTCCCCCACAGAAGTGTATATGTATTAGTTCCTCTGCATCACTGTTTGTTTCCAGAGTGTATCTCTTGTCCAGATGCAGTAGGAGTACTCGGGCAAACCCCATTTTTTTCCATGTAATTAATGTACACAGCACTTTCAGGATGCCAGCTTTAGCAATGGCGGTCGCTTCTTGTTTATATTGGCAGCTCACCATGCGCTTTCACTTTAACAATGGCTACCGCAATTAATTTTTTTCCCATTTGCGGCCGCATGTGATATTTTCACAAAGCATGGTTTGCCCAATTTGTTTTTATTACCAATGGCGGCAGTGCATGATATTTTTAAAAAGCACGGCTCGTCCGACTTGAACATTTGCCGACATTTTAACCAAGCATCTGTAGGAGCGTGAAGTTGGTGTGTGAGGCGGTACCAGCGACAGTGGTTGTGAGATAACCCGAAATCGCAGAGTCACAGCGAGGCTGTAGCGGGCGGTTCTAAATGTCGGCTCTTCTCCAAGCCATCCCTAATGGGCTGGAGCTGCTCTCTGGAAGCTTCAATCTGCTCACACGGTGAATGCCACACATGCTGGTTTTTTTCCATACTGTTCCATCACAGACCAACAGGACGCTTCAAACCTTCCATAACAAACCAGTGAACCTTCACAGCTGTGGTTCAGGAAATAGGAAAGACCTCTACATAGTTTGGGTAAAGAGGGCTTTGTGACACCAGCAGCCTTCTCCTAAAGATCCTGGTCACTGCGCTACACCCTCAGCCTGCCCGCCATCTTCGCCCCCCCTTCCCTCGACTCTGCTGTAACCAACTGCACAATTGTGTAGCACCCACTGTGTTATGTGAGTTTGATGCGCATACAAAATACATGACGCAATTGTAAAAAATTGACATGTTGCGTCACTGCAGACTATCATTAACTAATTTACATTTTTATTGTTGTCGTGCTCCATGAGAGTGTATGTTATAGCAAGTCGTCTCCCCTCCTCCCCAGTCCTTACTTGCACTCGCTTTCTGCACCACTCCCACATCGAGGCTGCTTCAACTCGCCCACTGCACCCGTCAGAGCACTTCAAATGCTCGCATTTTCCAAAGGTTTAAAATAAATATTTCATTAAAGCCACCTCAAAGAGGGGAGACAAGAGACACTAGAGTGTGTGCGTGTATATGTATGCATGCATGTGTGTTTGAGTGCGCACACATACGTAGGTATGTAGGAGTGCCTGTGTGTGAGTGTGTGTACTTGTATATGTGCATGCTTGTGTGAGTGTGTAAATGTATTGCCTCTTGGTGATGCTGTATGCTTGTTTATGTGCATGTCTATGTGCATATGTGTCTGTGTTTGTATGTGCTCGTGTCTGCATGCGTATGTGTGCATGAGTGTGTGTGTGTATGTATGCTTCAGTGATTGCATCAATCTGTGTAACGGCTGCAGGTGGCTGTGTTTCCAAATGTGTGCATATCTGTGTGTGTGTTTGTGTCTGAATGTTTGATGATATATCTGCTTGCCCGTTGAGTGCGTCTATCTGGGCATCTATGTTTATTTTGAAGGTTTTTTTAATGCACATAAAAGGCCCTGGTGGTGGGGGAGAGCACTTTACTAAGAACAATATCTGTGACAATAACTACTGGCTGGGGAAAAGATTAACCTCATTAGTACCAGTTTAGTGCTTGACTTCAACAAACAGCAACTGTACGGTGACAGACTAAACTTTGGAGAGAACATGCCAGTGCCCAGCACCATGGGTCATGCTTTTTACTTTGCTTAGGTTTGAGCTACGATTGTCATTTTCAGCACTCTGAGCTCTAGCTTTCACAAATGTGAGACCTATTGCCTTGCAAATGCTTTTTTACATGTTAACAAAATATCTATTGGTTCTCTTGCATCTATATATTCAGCACTCACGTCTAAGCCCGAATTTGAGGAACTGCACATTTGATATTATACTAATACTGCTTTTTTTACATCTTAACAATAATCAATGATACTACTATGAGCAGAATCAATTTTTAGGGGACATTTTCAGTTTTCCTTAAATAGGACAACAATATATAAATACAATAGCACATCTCAATTACTCAAAAAGAACACAAGTGTTAAACTATAACAAGTGAACTAAGCACTGTTTGGATTGACAAATGATACTGCACATCCCAATTATCACTTTAATAATCATATTAAACTATTTTGTTAGCTTGAATATATATATATATATATATATATATATATATATATATATATATATATATATATATATATATATATATATATATATATATATATATATATATTCCCAGTCAACTCGCAAAAATCTCCTTCTGGTGCGAGAAAAAGAGCCACACAAATCCAGTTTCCTGAAATCCTTGTTTATTTCACAGGGCAAAAACGCGTTTTCGAGCAAACAAGCTCTTGGTCACATGACCTTAGGTTCAAAGTTCAGTCATTTTATAGAGCCTCAAAAGACATAAACAAAAGACTTTCACACGAAAGAATTACAACATGTCATTATTTCACAAAAATAAGCTTGTTTTTAACGCATAGATCAAAATCATTTCACAATTCATTCTTTACATTTCTTTATACATATACCAAACGATCAAGTCGTAGTTTTACAAGGCAAAGAAAATGTGTGTACCCAAAGTATAAACATACTCAAAAAAGAGATTATGGTATAGTACCATTATTGTCTCCATAACTAGTCTCTAATTCCTCTGCTAGTATCAATCTTGGAGTGCACTTAATTTCAATTGCATATTAAAGTGGCCTATATAAACCAAAGAGAGAAGGAGAAGGTGGTAAGGACAACCCTCTGAATCTCCGTGCTCGTATTATTTATCAATAACCGTGTTGCATGTTGGTTTCATGGGTCCGTTCTAAGAGGGAGAGACAAAAATAGAGACATAAGGTAAACAAGCATTTTCAATGCAATAGGTCTCGCATTGGTGAATGTTTGAGCAATTGGTGTTGCAAATGGTAATGTGTTTTGTTTTTTCTTTTTGTTAAACAATATACTACCAGTAGCATAAGTAATAAATGAAAAGGGCTCAAGCAATGAAAGGGTGCAATGCCATAAGCTGTTGCTAGGTATTCTTGTGGAGTTGTAAAGGCACCTTTATTAGCTTTATAAGATACTGCACCCTTAATGCAATTATAAAGAGAAAGATTGCATTAAGGCTGCAATACCCATGTGGCAAATAGAGGTCCTTTTATAACTCCACAGGGACAATTAGTCATAACTCCGTTTAGATACTTTTACAACAAACCTATGTTTTAAGAGTTGCAAATATTAGCAAATGCGGAACTGTTGTAACAAATACAGCGTAATGTACTCCTTTTGACACAAGTAATAGCAGGGTTTGGTGGCTTAGGGGAGGTATGCGTCCAGTGTAGGGCCTATGTTTGACCTTAAGGTCACAGGTTCAAATCCCAACGTGTTGACTGAGCCTTTTATCCTCCTGAGGTCGATACAATAACTACTGTTGGGTAATATGAAATCTGTTTTATTTAGGCTAATATGCACACTGGTGAATATACGTTTTATAAATACAGATTATATAAAAGCTGCTGCTAAGATTAGGAATTTAATTTGTTGCTTAAATTGGCGGTATTTTTGGACTGTTCAACGGTCGTATTTGCGCCTTATTGTGGGGGTGGCTGTATGAAAGGGGGGCATGCTGCATTGATGCTGTTGCAGCGGGAACGGGTGTATTTCGTTTGCTGGTCTAGACAGAGGACGACGGCTGGGCAGGCACCGGTAATGAGAGAAATATAAAGCAATAAATATAAGTAAATAAAGAAACATGAGGCCATTGAAAACAAACATATGCAGAAAGCCTGATGTGACAACAGAATTGCGGGCGGCTGAGATAAGATAAACAGGGTTTATTATGGTGGAAAGGAAAGAAATGTATGATAAACTGTGTTACAGAATAAAGAAACTAGATTGCACGCAGCATTTTTTTTTGTTAGGCACGGGGAGATTACGTGATTTGCCCAGAATCACGTGATGTTGAACCGACAACTAGACTCTAAAATGATTCCTTAGTTTCAAAGTCGACAGCTCTGGCCGTAGTGCTACGTTACTATATCCTGGAAAGTGCTGGGCACATAAATATCTCTAGAGCAGGTGTTTTATGTGTAAAATGCAGCCTGTTCGGGTCCACCTAAGTAGGTAAGTATGACTAACACATTTGGCCTTGCTGCCAAGTTCCTTGCTGCAGACTATTTAAAAATATAAAAATGCACTAAATAAAAATAAATAAATACTGCTGTGCTGGTCCTTTCGGATCTCCGACCCTGCTGCCCCTCCCCTAGTACCTGCGGAAGTTGTTCCTGTCCGTTGCAAAGCCATAAGCTGTCTTGAGCCAGTGCTGTACCCCACGGTCTTCTTCACGACACCGCCACTCGTGCTCACGGTACCCGCAGCCATTACAACCCCACTAGCAAGTTAATGTGCAAGACACGTGAGGAAATACGCAACGTCCCAAAAAAGTAGGCTTAGAAGTACAAAACCTCAACCAGGCACGTCAGTGGTAGTAACTGTTAAATGAATTAGAACACTGAAGTACAACCTAGCCATAGCGTGCTCTGCTTCTTACTCAGTATACAAGGAGACTTGACGACCTTAGGAACATGACAATAGAAACAAGGCTGTCGTTCATTGAAATACAAGACGGCCGGGCACATACCACACCGTCCGCACGGTGTATTATGGGATGGCCATATTAAGCAGGAAAGAATTTAGGAGTGAGCGACCGGAGACATCTGCTGTGACTGGAGCATGAAGGAGTGGTTTAAACACATGTTAAGAAAGTGGGCAAGTCGCAAAGTATTGTAATCGTTTAATATATATTCATCCCTTCAGTCTACACTTTCACAACATTATATTGATTGCAAATTGTTCAAAGGCGCTTAGTAAAAAGTGAAGCTTTGAGAATACGCTTATAATTTAGTCGTGGCAGTAAACCATCGCGGTGCTGTATTTCTTTCGGGGGGAGGGAGGGGGGGGGTGCAGGAATGTACAGAACCACTGTACAATCCAATATGGCTCCCAGGGCACCTTTTAAAACCCCACTGAGTCTTGTGTCGCTTTCATCTAGAGTTGTCTCCAGTATAAAAAGATTGGTCTAAAATAGAAGCGATCCTTCAACTATAATATCAACAGCCCATGTATAATCTCCAGACTTTACTCTAATGAAAACGTGGGTAAACGTTCTAAAATAACCAGGGAGTAGCTTTAGGGCACACATTTCCTATAAATACAAGCATTTGCAATGCAATCGGTCTCGCCTTTTGGACCTTATAAGTATTTATCCATGCAGCACGAGTGAGAAAAATAGACAAACTTATTCATAGCTGCTGTTACGAAACTCACGGAAGTACGCGTACATGCCCAGGACCACACAGTGTCTGCAGCGCATTTAAGAAACATATCATGAGAGACGGAAGTGGGGTAAAGGCAAGCAGTTAGGACAGGGCAGCAATCATCAACAGGCTTTCTCATGTAATGGCCCTGTGGCTAATAATAAAAAAAAAAAACTGAATGTAATGTTATTAATTCTCTTCTAAAGCGCTCGAGTTAAGTTATAACACTGCCAAACAAGCACTGAATAGAGAGAAGGTAGGAGACCACCGGACAGGCTTTCCTAAAACGGAATAAGTCATCTCAAAGTGAAGTCTTTGAATATGGGGTGTGGGAGTGGGCATATTCTGTGTAATAAAAACAAAGACAACACAAGGAACAATTACTTGTCTGGCGATTTCCAAAAGTCACAAAAGGTTAAGCAGTTGATCATAGGCTGTAGCTGTAAACACTTGAAAAACAAAACAAGCCTTCGGCCGCGCGGCCGTAAAAGTAACGGCCGTGAAAATGAAAGTAATAGCGATCGCGATCAAAGCGAAAGTGATCGCGATCGCTTGGACGGGAGCGCTGCGTGTGGCAACTGCAAGCACGTGAGTGGTGCGCGCGCAGCAGTGATTGGCGGCTGCGCGCGTGCACGCTCACGTGCACTCAAGCTTTAGGCCACAGGCAGCACTCTAAAAATCCCAACTATAAAATATCTCTCCGAGCCAGCGCAAGCGCTGGGGCTCAGCGAGACCTAAAAATATAGGGTACAGATCAAATAATTCAGTTCTTTATCATTGGTTCTGCATGTTGATATTGTGACTATAATCACCATCAATAAAAAGAAAAAGTTTTACTATAGTTAATTTATACATGGTTTCAATCACTATGCATACAAGCAACATCAAGACTAAACTCAAAAAATCAGAAGGAAAAAACTGGAGTTCCTAAAGGCAGAAAGGAAAGTGCTGCACCGATTTCAACCAATTTCAGATTGGGGGATTAAAGGTGTACATGCATTTCTTCATCATTATTCATCCCAAAAGGAGCTACACAACCGGCTTGTAAAATAAATTTTGATTCCAACCTACGTAAAGCTTGGTTTCTGTTCCCTCCTTTAGGGTTCTTAATGACGGTATCAAGGGCAAAGAATTTAGCCTTTGTCCAATCGCCATCATGTTCTTTGCAGAAATGTCTGGCTGTGCTATAACTAAAATCCTTATTAGTAATAGCCCGCCAGTGTTCTAGAATCCTCTTTTTCACTGGGAAGATAGTTGACCCTATGTACCACTTGCCACAAGGGCAAGTGATTACATAAACAACATAGTCTGTAGTGCACTGAATGTTCTTGCGAATATACCATTTTCTTTGAGTTCTCTCAAGGATCACATGTTTCACACTCTCGCCGTGGCTGCATGCTTTGCACTTTCCACAACGATTGAAACCTCCTATTTTCTCCAGCCAAGTAGGTTGCTGGTTACAAAAATGACTCTTGTCTTTAATTGAGGTTCCTTTTCTATACGTGATTGCAGGGTGTGGGCCAAGTTTTTCTTTCAAAACCTTATCTTGGATCAAAACATCCCATCTCTTCTTGACTATTTGGTGAAATTGATGCGACTGGGAATTAAAAGTAGTAATGAGTCTGATTGGAGAATCAGTCTCAGTTTGTTTGATCTTAGGTGCTTTGTACAGCGCCTCTTCTCTCTTAATGTCATCTGCTTTTTTCTCTGCTCTTTTAATCATTCCCTGTGGGTACCCTCTAGCAAGAAACCTTTCTGACATTTCTTTTTTGTTCCTTTCATATGCTTCCTCTGTGCTGCAGTTTCTCTTAGCCCGGAGGAATTCACCAAATGGTATACTCCATCTAAAGTTGGGAGGGTGGCAACTGCTGGAATGTAAGACTGAGTTCCCTGCGGTGGTTTTTCTGAAGACTTCTGTTTCTAATTTGTTATGTTTTGCTGTTACTCTAATATCCAGAAAATCAACTGTTTCTTGGCTGTATTGCATAGTGAATTTTAAATTTACAGCATTTTCATTCAATACATTAACAAATGCCAACAGTTCTCGTTCTCCACCTTCCCACACAAAGAAAATGTCGTCAATGAATCTTAGCCAGATACTGACCCTGTCTGTCCATTGTTCCATCACTTCACTTCCGAGCACCTGCTTCTCCCACCAGCCGACCATAAGATTGGCATAGCTGGGAGCGAAGCAGGTGCCCATCGAAGTGCCTTGTATTTGTTTGTATAGTACCCCGTTAAAGGTAAAAACATTTTCCACAAGGCACAGTTCTATCAATTGCAATAGCATGGATGTGTGACTCAAGAGATGTTTACCCCTAGAGTTAAAAAAATATTCACAAGCTTTCAGCCCATCTCTATGCCTAATGCTCGTATAAAGACTCTCCACGTCTAAACAGACAAGCCAATAGTTATTGTTCCAGTACAAATTCTCAATCTTCTGTAGAAAATCTTTTGTGTCTCTAATGTGTGAAGTTAAATCCTTAACATATTCAGACAAGAAAAAATCTACATATATAGAGACATTCTCAAATAGACTATTCTTAGATGAGACAATAGGTCTGCCTGGGGGTTGCGTGGAGTTTTTGTGTACTTTCGGGAGCAAATAGAAGGTGGGAATAGTGGGTGTCTCGTTCTTTAGAAATTTCAATTCGTCCCAAATCAGCAGCTTCTCATCTGCCCACTTATCAAGGAGAGTGAAGACGGTATCTTGTAGTTTGTTAGTATATGACCTGTCAACCTTAACATAGCATGTTGCATTATTCAGTTGCTTCATAGCCTCGTTCATATAGCTTTTTTTGTCCCATAGGACAATGTTTCCCCCTTTATCAGATGGCTTAATAACTACACTATTATCATCCTGTAGGCTCCTTAAAGCATTCCTCTGTGATTTACTGAGGTTAGTGTTAGTGGCAGGTTTCTTCAAGAGATGTTCAATATCTTGGTTAACCATTTCATGGAATAAATCAATGTTATCTTTAGGGGTTTGTGGTCTATATTTAGACTTCCCCTTAAAGGGTGTAGTGATCGATCTTACAGTATCTAAGCCTCTCGTGGAGTCCAAATTCGTGCCCTCCGGGATCTGAGTTACAGATTCCAGAGTGTTCAGATTATCCTCCTGTGAGGTCCCGAATTGTGTATCAAAAGTACTCTGTTCATTACTTAAGTACCGTAGGGTTTCTAACATCCCAGTATCATCTAGAGAGGGTGTAGGGGTAAGAGAAACTGGCCCTGTTGCATTCATGCTACTATTTCTCATGTGATGGATTTTAAACAGTTTCAATTTTCTTACAAAACAATACATATCAATTCTGGTTTGTGAGTAATCTAGTGGGAAATCTGGACAGAAACTTAATCCCAATTTCAGAACCTGTTCTTCCATTGGAGTCAAAGATCTGTTAGAAAGGTTTATTACCGTAAGTTCTTGGTGCTCCATTATTTGCCTCTTTGGTTCTGGCTCTTTGTTCCCACTCCAGTATTGTTTCTCCTTTTTGCGCCGTTCTCGCCTCCTTTTACTTGCGTTTTTCCTCTTCCTCTTCCTCTCCCTTGGAACCTTGTTCTTCCTCTCATCGAGTGTTCGTTTGCCTCTTGCAT
This sequence comes from Triturus cristatus, assembly GCF_964204655.1. NCBI lineage: Eukaryota > Metazoa > Chordata > Amphibia > Caudata > Salamandridae > Triturus > Triturus cristatus. The sequence goes on along the minus strand of NC_140593.1, from coordinate 319,201,416 downwards.
GAGGCGTAGTTCCTCGGAAAAAGACGTAATTTCCGTTGGGAAGGGAGTTTTGCTATCTGTTGATTCCACATCCGAGCTCAGGCTGGTACCGGATTCCCATCTTCCTTCATCCGCGGCTCCCAGAGCCTGATCTTTGGTCAAATTTGAACGTATCTTATCGAATTTCCTGGCGAAAGTTAATATTCTTCCAGAGCGATAATCTCTTTCATCCCTCTCAAACTTTCTTTGTTTTCTTTCAATGATATCTTTTTCAAATATCTTTATTCTGTCATTTATTGTTGTTAGGATTTTATTTACTTCACTCTGGTCAGTTTCTTTGGCCAATTCGTCAAGTATTTTTTGTATTTCCATGACTAGGTCCTTATGTTCCTCCCATGCATTTTTGATGAGGATTTGTAACATCATTTTAGAGCATGCAGTAGTATTGTCTAGCCATGCCTTTAGGACCTCTTGCTTAGGCTTATTCAGCGTTGGTACGATGAAAATTCTCAGGCCTCTCGGGATACGATCTACTTCCAAATAGTTTTGAAGCGACGTAGCCTCTCACCATCTACTTAGCTCTTTCTTTCGTAATCTCTCCAGTAGGTTTCCCTTCTGCTTAATATTAGAGGCAGAGGACTGATTGGAATTCGTCGTGCCTTGTGTAGCTCCATCGACCGTTTTTTTAAAAATCAGAGCAGCTGAAGCCTCTCTGCCCTCCAGGAACTCCATTGCCCAGAATACCTTGCCGTCGTCAGACTTAAATGAAACCGGATTCTGCCCTACGGAACAGTGTCCTGACAGACCCTGGTAGCGCTCACGTTATATCCGTACAGGACAAACTTCCAGCACTCCGTTAACAGTAATAGTCACAAACTAATCACGCTTCGTCAGACAAACTGCATTACAAGTTCGATGCGGCTATATCTGAACTAACTATAACGGGGGAATTCCATTGTTTTTTTACGAGGGAAATGTCCACCTAACTATAACCTGTGTGAAACCTTTGGTTTTTTAAGTGAATTTGCAAGGTTTTTTAAATGCTAATTCCTAACTATAACGTGTGTGAAACCTATGGTTTTTTAGTGAATATATATATATATATATATATATATATATATATATATATATATATATATATATATTTGTTTTTAATTGGGAATCTACAATCTTGCATTTAAAACGTATACATCATTAACCGGTATGACAATATATCACTTCCATTTTCAAATTGTGCGTGATTGTGAAGTGACCCTCATTGGCGACAGCGCCCAGACTCAGTTGTTGACTTGTTCAGAGTTGTGACTGATTCCTCCCAGCATATTCAGTCCAGAAGCAGCACAGAGAAATCAGAAGAACTCTTCTCGCTCTCGGCAGGACACGATCAAAAATAGCCCATTTTTCCCCAGGTCTTATTATTCATTTTTAGATTTGACTTTGGTAAAAGCAATTTCCATTTTTAGCACGTTGCTATTACTTCGGAATAAAATTGTGAACCGCAAAATGAAATGATCAGCCACTCAAGCTTTCTATCACGAGCTGCTATCAAAGGCCCTGTAATTATGGCTCATTTCATGAACTCGGACACCATACAATCAAAGACCGCTGTGCAATGGGTAATTACCTGGGTAAGACTGGTTAAATTAACATGACTAGTAGCCCCCTCTCTTGCATAGCATTGCACACGGGTAGTTATTATTAACCTTAACATTTTTCATTGCAGGTGAGTGAGCATCAGTGGTCAAGGGGGGCACTCCACTTTTTTCAGGGACATTTTAAGGATTTGGGGGGCTCTGGGCCAAATATATTTTGTGAACCCCTGTTCAGGACAGCTTTGAGTTTATGATCCAATGTCAGCGTTTCCTGCCCTCTTTGGACCGGTCCCTGACAGTGCACAGGAGCACTCATCCAAATTCGAAATGTCTTTACATCTAATATTCCGGGATAGTGACTTCAATATTTTAACACAGCAGCAGCTCGAATATTACTGCAGCTAACCTCCGTGACACTATCCCATTTCTCATATGTGAGGTCCTGTTTTGATCTAAAATAAACTTTTTTAACCATGCCACATTAAACATAAGCACAACATTTCTTTGCAAAATGTCTGTAAAAGAATCTCACACATCACCCACATTAAAAATAAATTAAACGAAAACGGTATTTAAAATAATCTATTTATGAATTACTAAAGGTCCTGAGGGCAAGACTCTGCAGGACAGAGCTGGCTCTATCAGTGCACCCCCCCCCCAGAGAAGATGGGGCCCTGGGCCAAAGCCCACTTTGTCCATGCCTTAAAACTTCTCTGAACTTTATTTCCATGTTTTGTGTCCCCTGCAGCCCCTTCTCCCCACATTCCCATCCACCAGGGTTTTTCACTCACAGCTGCAGAGCAGGGTAAGGCTGACACTCAAAAGGTGTCTTGGCACAGTTATACCAGTTCCACGTTTCACTTTAAAAGCAACCTAATCTTACTAAACTAGATTGGCAGATTTGGAAGCGAGGTTCCTTTCCCGACTATACATTGAAAATATAGGGCCAAACAGTGCATTTTACAGCACCGTTTCAAGAAAACATTAGGTACAAAGTACTTCCATTTCCTGACAGGCCCGAAGTATTGTTAATGGCTATTACAGCACCCCAGGCTCCCCTGTCGTACCCAGCAGCAATGTTTCTCCATAACAAAAAATCAGGTATGCATTAACAAAACAATTACGTGAAAGAACTGAATGCCTAGTGGGCAAATACATGTGTGTGTCTCAGGAGAGGCAGAGCCTATCTCTTACACTGTGTGGAAAATATATTACTTGTAAATCCTATATTGGGAGAACTAACATTAGCCTTCATGGCTTAACGCCTCTCTCCGCCACTTCGGAAAAGCAGGGCTGCACCATATTCACAAGGACATGGTGCAGCCTTGCTTTTCCCCTGGGATGGCGCTAAGTTTCACAACTTAGTGCCAACGCAGGCACCCTTGCACCAGAGTGCAAGGGTGTCTCCAAGCAGGGAGGTTTGTTTTTGTACAGGAAGGTGTCCCTTCCTGCACATAAACAAACCTAAAATGCCAGTTTGTAACTTACATGTGTGCTGCTTCATGCAGCACCCATGTAAGTTACAAAACTGCATTAAAAAAAAAAAAAGTTTTGTTTATGTGTCCCTTCCTGTACATAAACAAACCATTTTTTTGTATTTTCCATGTGTGCTGCACAAGGCAGTACACACGGAAAAAGCAAAAACGAGGAGAAATAATGCATTTCTCCTCGTTCCGACAACTTAAGACCAGGATTTTCCTGGTCTTAATTTTGGCACTGCCTCCTACGTACTCCACCCTTGTACATAAGGGGCAGCGTCAAATACAATGGGTGTTGGGGAGGAACGCCCCCCACAATACCCACTGCACGCCCCTTTCACACTAAACACAGCATGAAAGAGGGCCTATTCACAAGGCAACGTTAAGTGGCTTAACGCTGCCTTGTGAATAAGGCGAGGCCCTTATCGCCACCACAACGTCACTGAAAGTGACGTTCTGGTGGCAATATGGGCTTGTGAATATGCCCCTCAGTGTGAAAGATGGCTGCTGACCACGCCTGCCAGCTATTGGGGGCGTTGTGGCACACTCACCAAAACAATGAGGACACAGACTTATTACAGCATTTGATAATAGCAGCCCTGATGTTAAAAGTGCTGTACAAACAGAAGCTATTAATATTAAAAGGTATATTTTGACCCATTTTGATCAGTAATATTCCTCAAAGCATGGGAACATTTTAAGTCCCAACTCAATTGGGCCAGGGCTGCTAGCTTTTCCTGGGGCCTGTGACATGCCTGTGAGCTCATGGTGCAAATGCTAGAATTTGGTAAGATTTAAAGCCCACTTTCCAGGTTTGATTGTACGGGTTCCCAATAAAATCTTTCATTACATTGGTGGCATATGATGCATTTGTAGACACTTTAGTCAAACCTTGACAGCATCGAAAGATAGATTTGTAGTCACGTTACGAACATTGCTTGATACTTGGGAGAATTACAAATGCACTCTGAAGGATATATGATAGTCCAAACCCAACGAGGTTTGAGAAACTGTGGGCCTTATTTATGAGAGGCTTGCACCACCGCAGTGTCACTTTTTTTACGCTCCGGTGGCGCAAGCCTCTCAATCATATCTATAAGGCGACGCAAAGCCCTCATGCATATCTGTGAGGCCATGCAAAGCCATGCCAAGACAGAACAGCGCAAGTCACTGCCTTGCCTTACTCAGTGTTGAGAGAACAGTGATTCATTTGGCCAATCGGTCCCGTGAAAGTTTATTATTGGAAAAAGAAACACATTAGGTCCTATACATTTTCACTTGGGACCCGAATGTATACAATCAATTAAAAGGCAAGTATGAGGCAGGACAACCTACAATTTTATGATGCAATTAGTTTATTCATTGCAGAATATTATCTAATTTTTGGGCTCTTTTTATGTATAATTATCATGATCCAGTGCTCACAGAAAAGTGAAAAAATTGTGCTCTAGTGAGTTTAAAATATTAAAACATGCATCCCTTTAAAACATCAAAACACTCAAATCCTTCTGATAATTTTATATCATAAAATAAGGACGACAGTAGTTCTAAGGTCGATGGCGTTTCGATCTCATTCAGTTGAGATCATCATCAGGACAGGTGGGTGAGCACCTAGCATCTCGAGAATAGAAAAGAGAAAGGTGGGGGTCAGACAACTGGATCCCAGGGGCCTGCTTGATTATATTCAATTAATGCTACTTGCCAAAAACGTAAATCCTAAATTGATAAAGCGAACGGCAAATGTATGAAGTGCTCATTGGAGCTTAAGGGGTAAATTAATTAAAGAACCAATGTTGGTCCTGTATGAGAGAATTCAATACTCTCGTTGATATTTGAATAATTGCTAACTGGAGGACGGCCGGTGCAACTGTACGGTAGAGTTTTAGTTGATACCAGGAAGTTGACTGGCAAGATGCACTGTGGGGTGCGAAGTAGAGCACTGACCATGCCAACCACGCAGCATGTGCCTAGGGACTGGTGGGCTATGAATGCCCATGTGGAATGATTTACTTAAACCTGGAAGTGGGTGGGCAAGGTGCAATGTGGTGTGCAAACTAGAGCGCTGACTGCAACAACCACGGAGCACGCGCCTAGGGAGCGGTGGGGCATTACTGCACAAAAACAATCCTGCTTGCAATGCAAGCACCCTTGCACCGTGGTGCAAGGGTGCCTATATTGATGCTAAGCAGCAAGTTGTGTGCCAGTGCAGAGGTAAAGGACAGGAATGCACCATATTTCATAAATATGATGCATTCCTGCCCTTTCACATTGGCATAGTGCAGTGCAACAAGATGACTTGCGGCACTGCCCTACACCAATTTCTCATAAATGAGGCCCTGTATCTCCAAATACTGCCATGTTCAGGATATTAGCATACTAATCAGTGGTATTGCAAAGGCACCATGGGTCCTAATGCAAGCAAAGAAATCAGCCCTCACCCATCCCTTGTATCATAGTAATAAAACAGCCACTGATTAGGGTGAAATTGCCTCCTCAAATCCCTGGGTCCAAATGCTGCTGCACCTGCTCCATCACTGATAGCTACTCATCTTTGCTAAGTTTACAGCACACAAAGACCATTTTCCTGGGGCTGGGATAGATCACCCAGGAATTCCGGGTTAATCTTTATAACACCATTCAGCTAATTTCATTTTTGGCCATTGCCACCTGCAAATCTAGGGAATATGTTTTAATAATTGTAAACTAAATAATCACATGAACCATGTATATTGTGCATATCAAGTACAAAATTGTCTCACTTGAATCAGCTGTACTACTGTTATATACTGAGATACATGGGTTTGTTGGTTGGCTGGGGTGTGAAAGCTGGTCAAGCAACAGACATAATCCCTTGCAGGGTGAACCACTAAAAGTCACTTATTAACCTGTGCCTAACTCTGGGTGTCTTGGCTCAAAAGCAGTCAGTCTTAACTTAAAGGCAATGTGTAAAATATTTATGCGGTACACAAACAGTAGGAAAGTGATTATATTTTAATGAATTATTTGCCAAAAATATCTGGTCACACTAGACCTGGACAAAGTCAAAAGTTCAGGATGCCCACGATGGAGCATGGGCCAGATACGGGGACCAGGTTGAGCCCACTAAGCAAAAGTACTTTAGACCCGGTTGCATCGACGTCGAAGATCTTGTCAACGAGGAAGATGCAGGATACAGCCGAAGCGACGAGTCGATGCCGAAGCAATGTATTGGCATCGGATGTATTGGCATCGGTCCTCACAGTGGCGGTGATGTGCTGGTCCTGATCTGTGCAGCAGCGGGATGCTTCGGCTCTGATAAGTGCAGGGGCTGTGATGCAGAGTTCCTGTCATCAAGGCTGCCGTCGACAGAGATGCGAAGACCTCGAGCCGGGGAGAGGGGCATGCAGTTGTGGTTCCAAAGGTGATGCGCCGGCATCGAGCCTCACAGCAGAGGCAATGTGCTGGTTCTGCTCATGCAACAGGGTTGATGCGCCGGATCCCATCCACACAACAGAGCCGATGCACTGGTTCAGGAGAATTTGCATGGGTTTGGCTGAAGCAAGCACCTTGGGCCCTCTTCCAAGAGTCCAAGACTGGGGTGACACCACTTGACAGGTCAAACTCACAGATGGGAGAGTCCAGGTGCAGAAGCAGGATAGTTGGAAGTCTTTTATATCCCTGAGACTTCAGATCAAGAGGCCAGCCAACTAGCCATAGAATGTACTCTGGGTTCTGAGAGCCAAGGGATGCAAGTTGGGTCCTTCTTACCCAAACAGGTAATGCAGTGGGCAGCAGGTCAACAGAGCAGGAAAGCATTTCATTCAGCGCAGCAACCCTGCAGAGTGACAGTTTCAGCAGGACATTAGTCCTTCTTCCTAGTGGAGCATCTACAAGTCCAGAAGTGTACTGAAGCGGTAGGGTTGGAGGTCCAGTTATTATACCCACTGGTGCAGTTGAAATAGGGAGAGTTCAAAGAAGGGTCTTTGAAGTGCACAGAGGTCCTCCCTTCCTGCCCTGTCACCAGACTCACTACAAGGGTGTATGAAGCCCATTTGTAGGAACAGAACACAGCCTATTCAAGTGTAAGTGTGTAGCTGTGCCTGCTCCTCCCTCCCATCCTCCCAAAAGCCCATCAAGTCACACCTAAGCCCCTATTGTGTTAGGCTGCCTTCTTTTTATGTCTAGGGGAAAAACACAAAGTCCACCTCTCATTCTCTCTAGACGTGTATCAGGGACAAGCTGCAGCACACATGGATAAGAGCAGGAAAATGCCAGCTATACAAAAGTGGCATTTTCAAACTTTTAATAATAAATCCAACTTTGCCATTAAAGAGAATTTATCATTACAAGTCCGTAGGTACCAAGCATGATAGATCTACTTCCTCTCAATTACAATAAGGAATGGCAGCTTGTTAAATGCCATAAGGAATCCCCAATGTTCTCCTATGAGAGGCCTAGGCCTCACAGTAGTGAAAAATGAGTTCGGGAGTTTATCACTACCAGGACATGTGAAACTTAGAAGTGCATTTCCTACCTTATTCTTACTCAGCACCCTGCCATACGGGCTACCTAGGGCTTACCTTAGAGGTAATGTATATGTAATAAAAGGGGTATTTAAGGCTTGACTAGTAGTTTTAAATGCCAAGTCGACATGGCAGTGTGGCATTGCCTACAGGCTGTAATGGCAGGTCTGGCACAAGTTTTAGAGAGCTACTTAGGTGGGGGTGCAACAAGTGCTGCAGGCCCATTTGTACCATATAAGGTACAGACCCTGGGTATATAGTATACCAGTCTAAAAGGGACTTACAGGTAAATAAATGTGGGCCAGTAAGGTATATGCCAATTAAACCATGTTTAGGGGAGTGAGCGCAAGCACTTTAGCACTGGTTAGCAGGGGTAAAGTGCGGAGACCTAAGGCCAACAAAAACGAATTCAGTAAAATTGGAGGCAAGCAGGCCTCTATTTTGAAAGTGACCCAGCATAAAACCAAAATGATTATGTCATTATAATGATCTATGTGAGAGGAAAAGTTGGCACCAGAGGAAAAAGTATTTTGGATGGTGGTGTGGAATTTAAGGAAATTTGGAGTGAGAAGATATGTGTGTACACGTATGTGTGCATGTGTGTATGTGTGTGTGTGTGTTTTGAGGCACTACCAGCATGAAACTTGCTCATAGCTAAACAATAAAACCTGAAAGTGACACACATGGTTCAACTTGGCAGATATGCACATTAGGCCAGATGCACTGCCACGTGATGTATTCTTCAGTGCTACAATAGTGACCTCTCCTGATTATCGGGGGAAACCACATTTTTATTGCACAGGAACATTCTGTAGCCTGTTCCTCTTTTGTATGCCTGGGCCACATTTTAGTTATGCCTGCATAATTGGTGTAATTTGGGTGATTCTCCCCATTATGCCATGTCGCATGATGAGTCTCCCATTCAGGGAAAAATTGTAGCACAGTATGCCCAAATAGGGATTTTTTTTAGCTTGAGCAGCAGTTCCTTTACCATGGGCGATCAACAAACATTTCATGTAGAATTTTTGTCCAAGCCGACCGTTATGTTAATTTTTGGGTGTGAAACTACAAGTCTGAAAGCTAGCGGCAGTGATTTGAACACGAGAAACTAGAAATTAACTTGAAATGACATTTTCAAAATGAATTTTTGCCCGTAAGGTTCGTTCGGGTAATTATTTTGCAATCGATGGCTTCTTTGGTGGGGAGGCTGCAAGTGCATTTGTGATAGAGCCCGATCAGGCGGTAGGTCTTTTAGTTTTGCTGCATCTCGTCTTTGGAATTCTTTACCAATCGAGCTGAGACAAATGAACACTCTAGCACGATTCAGGAAGGAGCTGAAAACTAGACTCTTTCCTAGAGATTAATTCCTAGATATCTTTCAATTCAGTCACACAGTGTCTTTTTGGGTAATCCCAGCGCCAGGATACCCGTTGGGTGGCAGCTGCGCTTTAAAAGTATTCCGTACAATACAATTCAATAGAATAAGAGAATATGCTCTATTGCTGAAAAGAGGTTCTCTGCCTTTCACAAGGGATGCCTCACCCAACCTGGAGGGTCTCTGCCACAAGCAAGAACATTGGGCCCTAAAGCCAGTTGGATAAACCAACACTTGTTCTCGGAAGGCAGGGACTACTTAGCAAGGCAAGCACTGGTTAGGATAGCTTCTTCTGCAGAGCAAGGCCAGCACTCCTGGCATGTCATGATGCTGGGGTACTTTGCTATCAGTACACTAACTGAGGAAGGCCCTACGGATTGCTTTCAAGAGAGGAATGAGAACACTACTACCCAACCGTGAATTATCTTCTCGCCTGCCTTTCTCTCAATTTACTAATCCAAGACATTCTAATTTTAGGATTCCATTTATCTGCATTCTTCTTGTCCTAGTATTTTGGGGTAAAAGACATACTTATTACCAATTAACTGGGCAGCTCAACCGTGCCAGCACCCACCTCCCCTAGAAATGAACACCTTCTGACTGAAGTCATAATATATTGTTCTTTAACTGTTTAACTGCATCTCTACGACATAGTTTTTATTATTTTTTCTTGTAATCTAATCCATAGTCTGGTCTCTGCACATATATGTTGGTTTGTTGATGAGCTCTTTTTAAAGCCCGTCTCAGTGGCATAGCTAGACCTACTGCCACGTGGGGCAGCCCCTAAGTTTGCCACCTGGCGCAGGTAAGATCTGGGGGCGGGGGATGGTGGTAGTCGACACACACGACTTGTTCACCTCTGCCACCCCCAAAAACAGTCGGCCCGGGCGGACCCTCCCCCCCACTAATTGTTCTTTTCGCCCGATCGGCACTGTCAATGCTACATTTTGAATATGTATTTATATATGCATATTTGAGTTTTTATCATATCTCGTTCTTTATACAAATGCAAAGTGCTCTGAAATCGACTGTTCGAGGACTGTGCTATACAGAACTTCAAATAAAAAAGTAAAAAGTCTGATTTGGTGCACACGCCATGCACAAAGTGCACTCCAGTTTGAATTGCTTGTGCCTGGTCTCAGGCACAGTCCATGGAAGGGACAGACAAGCTTTCGGGGCATCCTTAGTAGAGGGCAGTGGGATAGAGGGAGGGATGAGGGGATTTGTGGGGAGAGGGGGCGCTTCCTAAAATGAGGCATGCGGAGCCAACATTTGTTCTAAAGAGACAAACTTATGTGTACAGCAGTTCTTGCCAGCGGTGCTGTCACAAATTTAAACTTCTCTGCCCACCAGTTCTTTTCGCATCCTTCTTAGTCCAAAGCGTTTCCCCTGTCTCCACCCTTGGGCGTTACCGGTGGCTGCTAACGGTCACACAGAAAACACAGGATTTCTCAAGGGTTAGGTTTGACAATTGTGTTGTTTTGCAGCGAGCGACTCTGAGTGACGTTATTGACAATCAGGCTGAAACTCGATTTGTCCATGACATCACACTAAAGCTTTAGGAATAAAACATGCACTTTTGGATATGTTACAACTTGTACAATGCGACTCAATATCCTGCCACAATGCCCCTGATCTGATGTCATGGACAAAAAAAGTAAGCAGCGTGGAGAAGTATAGTGTAGCAGCCAGACACTGATACCACTAATAGATATCTGCAGGGGGCTGGTAGGGAACAGGGGTGGCAGGGCAGTGGGATGGTGGGGTTTTGAAAAATATAAAATAAAATCCACTTACCTTTTCTGCCGCCTCGCCGCTGTCTATGCTTTGCCTCTCTTCCTGACTCCAGTCCGGAAGAAGCTGCCGGAGGGACCTGGGGACACAGGCTGCCCCTTGTGATTGGTCTGACCTCTGTGGATCGGCGCTCAGATGAGGGCAGGTAGCCTGTGCATATTCACCACCAGGTTGTGCATTACAATCTGGTGGGGAATATGCAAAGTGCGCATGACTGTTTGGCCGGGCCAAGACAGCTGGCAAAGCAGTCATGCACGCTTAAGTGTGCACAAACCACTCTCCTTCCTGAGCCACCAGACCCGCCCCTCCCTAACACAGCCCCCCAGTAGCAAAAACTGAATTTTTCCCTTTTTCACTACTCTAAGAGGAGTGGGGCAACGCTCCTCCGCCTTAGCGGAGGAGCCACCACTGGATATCTGTCATCCTATCTCCTTCTGCATGCCATCACTGTTTGCTTTCATCACAACGGAAGTAGACATTTGTCATACCTTGCTATACCCCCTTCCTCCCCTGAGTGTTAGCTGCTACCGTTCTGTCACCCATCACACTGTCAGAGGAAGAGAGGTGTTGTCAACCACATTTCCCTACTTACCTTCACCCTCTATGAATGCTGGGTAACGAGAAGTGGCAGTAAATGGCACAACACCCCCCGATTCTCTCCTTATCCCCTATTTTCTGTGCTGATGGGGAGGGGGCAGGTACAGGTGTAAGAGGCAGCACTACACCACCTGTTCCTTGCTTAGGGGGCTATGACACTGCATCAGGTACCTCAACATTGCTTCCCCCACAGAGATCCAGGGGAGAGGGGAGGGAGCGCTGGCAGCAGGTGTTGTCCTCGCCACTTTGCTTGGGTCTGTGGAGACCAGGGGACTGTGAATCAAGCTATTTACAGTCCCTAGAAATTCAAAATGATTGTGAAAATGTGTTTATTAACTGTTGTAACTTCAGCATCTACCAGAAATGCAACCTATAGATTACTTTGGGAACCCTATACATCTGTTCTTCAATTGGATGACGCACTATTAGGGACATTGGTTCCACCGTAAAAGACCAGGCAAGTGTAGGAAGCAGGAACTTAAACCGAGGAACTGTGCACACGGAATCCAAACGTGACGGTAGCGATTTGCATTCTTGACACTGCCAGACAAATGAGGATGAATTGATTAGAAACTGCATTTCAACCGGGTGATTAAATCCGAACCCTGATTTGTAAGAGTGTTTGCAGACAAACCCCTTCATCCGAACGCTCCCACAATACCAAATACTGGCTGTTCTCGCAATGAATCCGCCTTGTCGCCCGTTGTTCAAACATTCTCAAAATGTTAAAATATGGGTTAGTTTTACCCACAGTGATGAAGTGCCGGAGGCATTTGTTCAGCCCTTGGGCAAAACACAAATGCAATAAATTATTCTCAGTAAAAAAAAAAAAGATTTCTAGGCATTTTTGAACTCGAACGGAATTGTCAGTTTACGACTTCTTATTTGAGGCTATAATGTACTTGATATTTTTTCTCCAGAAGGTTATTTCGTAACTTGGGTGTGCTGTTTTGTGTCATCTCTTAAGAGAATCCATATATTTACCAGCGAGTGTGCATATGGGCTGATTTATTGTGACCATCTAGATAGCACCACGTCATCGACTAAATAAATGCAGGTTGCCGAGGGACGCATCTACTTTCTCACCGTCAACTCATTTTAATCTGGTGCATTCCACAATGGTTAAATATCACGGATTCACACTTCACTTTACAATGTGCGAACTGGAGTCTTTTGTTTTAGAAACTACAATTTTAACACCATGATTAGCTACCAGAAAAACGTGTCTAATTTGCGCTGTCACTTGACTCACTAACATTTGAGAGGGGTAATTTACGAGCCGGTGTCACCAAACAGTAAATTGATCTTTTTACCACGTCCCTTTGGGAGAAAGGAAACTGAAAGATGTGCCTTCAAGCAATTTTCTGCAGAGACACTCCACCGATCACCGTCTAATGAGTGACAGTTCAAGTGCTTCAGTAAAAAATGGGCAGCTCCAGCTGCACCCTATTGCAACAGACACCAGAAACTGAGGAATGGACTGCTGTTCATATACGGTTGCATGTGATGTGTTTAGTTACATTACGAGGTTTCCTACTTTTACTTTCCTCAAAGTTGTTAATGTATACATAGTTAGAGGAAATAATTTCAACAAAGCCACATATGGAACACAGTTGACTGTTCACGGCAGCTTACTACTTCACCAGTGAATTGCTTCCTTACCAGCCGCGGACCGTGCAGGTAACAGCGGTGGGGCCCCATGGAGGGGGATTTCGAGGGACGATGCCGAGGGAAAATTAAATAAATAATTAATTTTCCCTAAGCATGGTCCATCTAAATACCCCCCCCCCCCCCTCCAACTCGGTCCACCGCACCTGCACAGACCGCGGCTATTCCTTATAAATATTTAATTATTTATTGGGTTTGTAAAGCACACACCATGCCCTTAATGGATTCAGAGCACTGTACATAAGTAATTATACAAGTATGGTATATAATTGGAGCAAGTAGAGGAAAACGTATGTGACTGTAATATGGTAGGAAAGATGGGTCGGTGAATAAGAATGGGGGCACGGATTTAACCAGACTTTGCATCGGGTTTGCATGACTTTTTTCACACAAGTCCGTCATAAATTCTGCTGGTGGGATTTACAATCCAACATGAATCGAGAATTCACAGGATTGTAACCCAAAGTAACGCCAATGACAATAGAAAATACTTTATTTAGACAATCAAGTCCATAAAGTGGCAACAACATGATATAAAAGATATGCAATTATGGAACATTAACATATACTAAGCAGATAAGCGTTGACGCTTTATATATTCCTGGTAGCGCAGCAAAGCGCAATGCCCTGCCTTGCATTAATTTGGTCAAATGAGTGTTCCAGGCAGCTGCGGTCCGTGCAGATAACAGTGGTGGGGCTGAGGGACCATGTGGGGGGGGGGGGATTTCGAGGGGCGATGATGAGGGCAAATTATTTTTTTATTTAATTTTCCCTCTGCATCGTCCCATGTTACCTGCATGGTGTCTGGGTGTTCCCATGGAACCACCAATGGGTTTTGATAAATCCCTATCTACAAAGAATTGTAGACATAGATTTGCACCAAGATCCTTCACCTACCAGAGGCAGGTGCTATAAGGAAAACTGTTTGAATTTCTCCTCTTTTTTCATGATTTTCTGCATTCCGTGGCACACATAAAAAGAGGGAAATGCTTCAAAGTATGGTTTTGTACAGGAAGGGACTCCTTTGTGTATAAAACTATACTTACCACGATAGAGACACCCTTGGACTATGACACAAGGGTGTCTGCGTTGGGGCATTGCAACCAAAAGTGCAACATCACGAGCAGAGAGCAGAACAGCTCCACATCTTAGTAAATATGGTGCTGTTATGGTCTCTCCTTTTCACTTAACGCAGCAACTTTACTTGCTGTGCTGCGTTGCCTAATTTATTTGTAAATTCATCCCTTAGTGTTCTGTTTAAGGAAAGAGGTTGTATTCTCTTGTGATGGCGCATAACATTTACACATGGGATATAGTTAGAAGATACAACACCCAGTCTGCTTGTCGCAAAATAGCGATGACCATCCAAGACGCTCAGCCTCCTCCTCACGGCCTACTCTAATGTGAATGGAAGACTTTGCGCTGACCACCGAAGGTACATTTTCAGTGGGATTAATCTGGTTCCTGCATCCGGCTCACGCTCCATTGTGGATGACCTGAACTTGTGACTTCTCCATTGTCTAGTGCAACCGGGCGACAGTGACTGGCATTTTGAGCTTATAAGGTGCTATTTTCACTAAGAATTCGAAATTGCATATCTCCGGTTTTTGTCACAATGGTATAATTTTATTTATTAAAATGTACTCTTTTTCTAAATTGATTTGGTATTTTTTTCATGAGTTGTATTTTGTTTGTGTGCTGCATAAATTCTTCATACGTTGCCTCTAAATTAAGCCTGACTTCATTTGTGCCTAGTTACCAGAGGGTTAAGCACAAGTCAATTTACTGACTTTTGTAGTTCACCCTGCCAAAGAATGTGGTTGTTGGTGAGTGGGGCTTCCACCCCCCCCCCCACCCCCTCAACCAATAACCCAATTTCGTATACTACTGAGCAGACAAGTTGGTGCCTTGAGAAATACTTCATCATAGTCGTTGTCTTGAAGCTTTTTAGCTCCCTTAGGATTATGGTAGTGAGAATTCACAAAGTTAGCCCTGCCATTCCCAACCTATTTCCGCCCAGTCTTTTGCATTGGTATTTGGATGTAATTAATGTCTGATCTCGAAGGGAGCACTGGTTTGCTTCTGTTTTGACCTTTATATTTGGGATGAAGTAACCCCCATGCTGTACATTATAAGGATATTACAAGTCATTGAGGAGTTTGCTGAGTTCCTTTTTAAAGCTTCTAGCAAAATCCCTATCATGTATGTCAGGAGGTAATTTATTCCTTACAATACAAGGTCACACCATCACCTTTCCCACAAACAACTTAAATCCTTGCTGTGAAGCTCTTTCATATGAAAGGTAGAGTTTGTTTTCAGTAATGGAGAATAACAGTAGAATTTCTAGTGCAAAATTAAGCACATCAGTAAAGCTTTTAGATATTTGTTCAAAAATGAATTAAAATCAGTTCAATAGAAGTCAGTCTTTTATTTGTTAAAAAAAGTGTAGGAGCTTGGAATGTGTAGAAACATGCAGAAAGATACTATATTTTCTAAAATTACCTAAGGAGCTAAAAAAATAAACATGTTGCCATATATATTTGCTTTCTGCTTGTCACTGTACAGCCGTTTGTTGCGGAGGGAAGTGTTGGCTTAGAGGTGCTCTTCCACCTACTTCCAGGCCTTCAGTGGGGGGTGATGCTCTAGTTGTCTCCGACCCAGCCTATTTTAGGGCAAGCTGGGTCGGATGCACAGCGGTTAGTTCGCTGCTTCAAGACTTAAGGTGCCACGATATTTTGCGGTCTTATGCTGCCTGCAGTGAATGTGAATTTATTTTAACACTTTGTTCTTTTATTTGATTTAAAAAGAAAAAAACTTACTGTCCCTTTTCGAGATTGCGGTGACTCTGCTCACTGAATTTTGCTTTGGGGTTTCGATGGGGGCACGCCTGGCTTCCCTGGTCCGGCGCTGCTTGTCTGTTTGTTGCAGAGGGAAGTGTGGGCTGAGAGTTGTTCTTCCACCTACTTCCAGGCCTTCAGTGGGGGTGTTGATGCTCTAGTTGTCTCCGACCCAGCCTATTTTAGGTCATGCTGGGTCGGATACGCAGCAGACGCGCGCAGAGGGTGCGCCGAAGGCGGGCCAAAGGCAAGCCGGTCTGTGCCCGTCCGCACCCAGATTGCGCAGTGTGCCGGGAACTCTGGCCGTTTTTCTGCACACCTGAATAATCCTCTTATTTATTCAGAAGATTAGCTTCTTGATCTACAGAATTAACAATAATGGGGCGACCCGGTGTCCCTCAGAACATGGGTATTAATATTGAAACAAAAACAATTGGTTCTGTCAGGATATGTGCAATTGCTTAGGGTACTGTTTGTAAATACAGAGAACAGTTATTTCTTATAAAACATAAAACAATGATTCACAAGAGAAATTAATCCACACAATGAGAAAACACACACGAAAATCAGAATCAATAGTGTATTCTAAATGAGTATTGAATACTAAAGGCTATCACAGTTACAAATTCAAATGTATTTTGTTTAAATCTTGATCTACAGAGCTAGAGGGACCTTCCTTGTAAGTACATGAACCTGGGAGCTCCGCCTGACTGTCAGGCATATGAGTGTTCCTCATGTAACGTACACATTCCACAGTTTGGCGCTAGTGATTCCTCCACGGAGGTTCACCTGATCCTTTTCCCGCCGGCGAATAACTCCTTCTTGGGCTTCCTTATTAACGCAAGATCTCCCATCAAGAACAAGGTAGAATTTGGGGATTTTGTGTCCCTCCGTAAGCCGGACTGGGTATTTATCATGGAAACCTGGGCCAGAGATTGCTCTGGTCCAGATCTGGTAGAGGAAATCCCCTTCAGATATGCCCTATCAAGATTTGACAGGGTAGGAAGAATGGGCGGGGGCCTGGCAATATGGATAAAGATGTCTACTGGTGCCATACTGAGCCACTTACGACCTCTTCCAACCTGTACTAGGCGCTATATTTCTCCTTGAAGATTCTTCCGACTGAAAGCTTCATCGGAGATGTGACTTATCGTCAACCAGGACGGAGAGCGTCTTTCAGTCAGGATGTTAGCAATTCTATTGAACTATTTTTGGCAAGATCTAATCTTTCACCTTGAGAGGACGCGATGTAAAGAAATGCAAGTCCTCTTAGAGACAATGAATTGCTGTGGTTTATCTCAATTGGTAATGAGCCCTACCCACAAGGCAGGACATATATTAGATGGTATCTTCCTTAACTTCTTTCTCAGATTACGGTTGAGTAACCCATTCAACTCTCCTGGTCCGACGACTACGTTATCCCTTTTAAGCTTCAGATTCCGGTATCCCATATAGCTCCTAACAATAAGAAGAGGGTGGAAAAGAAGAGAAACTTCGGCCTGATTTGTAAGGAGGCCCTTCTCAACATGTTCATTAGCCATCGATGGTCCCCTCACGTTGATGCTAATTTGGCATATAACGAGTTTTCCAATTGGCTTTTAGTTGCCTTGGACTCCCTAGCTCCTCTTAAGGAGCATTATGCGGCTAGAAAAAATCCCTCTGCTTCGTGGTTCTCAGAAAGTCTGAGGAAACTCAGACAAGCATGCCGACATCAAGAAAGGATTTGGCGCTTAGATCTGAATACCACCGACAGAGATCTGCACAAACAAAGACTAAGGGAATATAAAAGTGCCATCACCGAGGAAAAGGTATAATTCTACTTCAAGGTGACAGAATCCTTGAGGTCTTCAAGGGAACTTTTCAATGTAATTAAGTCCCTTTCTGTCCCTTCAGCCCCGGCTCACATTGATACCTCCCAGGACCTCTACATTAGAATAGTGAGCTTTTTCCAAACTAAGATTACGGAAATATATTCCTCCTTGGAGCTTCTCAATGCCCAGGCCATTATAGTAGGTCCTCCCATGCCCCTCTTCGCCTTGAATATCCCCGTAACCCCTGTGGAGGCAGAAGATCTACTTACCTTCCCCCCTCTATTACAAGAGCATACAGATCATTTGCTAAGTGGAATCATGTCTGGTTCACCGCTGGAGGCCTGCCCTTTAAAATTTTGAACTTAGGAAGGGAGGGTATTGTACCTCACCTTACCTCAATACTTAATGAAGTTATCTCATCTGGGCAGTACCTCACCTCATGGAAAACTGCGGCGGTTAAACCCCTTTTAAAAAAATCTTCTTTAGATTCCACTGAGTTAAAACATTATCGCCTCATCTCTCTATTACCTGTCTCAGCAAAAATACTGGAGAAACATCTGAACTCTCACCTCAGCTCCTATCTGGAGAAACATCAGCTGCTCGATGGCTCTCAGCATGATTTTAGAAGTGATCATAGTACTGAGACAGCGTTAACCTTTGTAATTAGCAACATCCGAGGTCAGGTGGACGCTGGTCATACTACACTCCTGATCCTTCTGAACCTGATGGCGGCCTTCGATACCATATCACATTTGAGACTGGTAGGCAGGCTTAAGAAAATTGGGGTTAGAGGTGTTGCTCTGAAACTGTTTACCTCATTCCTTGCTGAAAGGTCGCAGATAGTTAGGATGGATCAATTTTACTCAACCCCATTCATTTGTTTTGTGGAGTCCCTCAGAGCTCCTCACTGAGCCCTACCCTTTTTAACATTTATGTTGCCCCTCTAACCAAAGTTGTAAGATCCTTTGGGCTGGAGATGCTGTCCTATGCTGATGATGGTGTCTATCACCAACAGCATAGAAGCATCAGCAACTAATTTTAAAAACTGTATGCAGGCAGTGGCCTTCTGGATGGTAAAGAACTATCTCTGATTTAATGGAGACAAAACGGAGGTTTTGATCTTTGGAAACTAACAGGATATCTGGTCAGATGCTTGGTGGCCTGACACGCTTGGGCCATGCCCTTGCCCCGGGTCTATAGCAAAAGTTCTTTGTATTTTGGTTGATAATTCTCTTTCCCTGGGCCCTCAGATCGGTAGAAATGTGTCCACCTGCTTTCGGATTATCAGGATTGTGAAGAAAATTTCACAATTTCTCTCTTTTTCCTCCCGAAAGCAGGCAGTTGTTGCCCTAGTGTTGTCCAGACTGGACTATTGTAATGCCCTTTACCTAGGTATTAACAAGGGCCTTGTTTATCGACTACAGTTGGTGCAGAACGCAGCAGCCAGGCTGGTGATAGGCCTTCCCAAACACCATTCAGTCTCAGCTACTATTAGTAAGCTGTATTGGCTCCCCCTTGGCTGGAGAATCCCGTTTTAAGCCCTCTGTCTCACGCACAAGGCTTTCTATAACCTAGGCATTAAAAGGCTCTTTCGAAGATATGCTCCTGCTAAGCAGTTAAGATCTGCCAGTAAAAATCTGCTGGTATTTCCCATGTTTAGTAGAGCCTTCTCTTGTGCTTCGGCTAGGCTCTGGAATTCCCTTCCTTCCTCAATCTCTCGACTGGAGTCTCACTCTCTCTTCCGTAAGGCCCTGAAGACTTGGCTCTTTACCAACTTATCACTGTGAGCCTTTTTATGTATTCTCGTTTGGTGGCCCTTTCCGCAGTGCCTTGACGCCGCTGGGCAAAGTTAGCACTTTATAAGGCTAATAGTCATTCAAACACAGAGCAGAAGAAGGAAAAGCCATGTTTAATTTTCATTGTTTCAACAGCTGCTTTCATTATGCCCCATGACCCCTTTCTCCTGGGCTGCTGGCAACAGACCTTGGGACATCAGATTTCAACTGCAATACATTGTTACAGTTGAGAGGCTACATCATTTCTTTATAATAGGCAACTGGGTTTGTCACAAGCCACTTATCATAAAGAAATTAGAGAAGGGGTTTTATACAGGTTTTGCAGAATCACAAGTATTATATATGGGATAAAGTACCCTCTGAAGTGCTTTATAAGTATATTGCAAGTCACAGAGGAGTACCATTACCATATAGAAGAACATGGCCGAAAAGTGATGTCCTTTATAAAGTTATGAAACTCCAAGTTGACTTGAAATATCTCTATTTTAAATGGCAGGGGGTACTTTATTACTTAAAATACATAGTGACACCATCACCTTTCCCACAAATCACTTACATTCTTGCTGCATAGATCTTTCATATAAACGAGAGAACATGTTTGCAAACATGAAGAATAAAAATAGAATCTCTAGTGCAAATTGAGACACTTCAAAAAGGTTGGGAAATACTTGTTGCAAAAAGATATTAGAATCAGTTTAATACAAGTCTGTTTCAAAACAAAAAGGCACAGTAGATCGAAATATGAAGAAACATGGAGAAAGATCTGACTTTTCAATAATTATCAAAGAATTAAGAAAATGAAACATGTCGACATACATCTTTTCTGTTTGATGATCTCTGTACAGCTAGAAAAACAGAGCAGAAGAAAGAAACTTTAATTATGCTCTGTGACCTGACCTGCCTTTTCCTTGCTACTTATTGGCTCTGGCAGCAGCCATTGTGGCTCAGAACTCAACCCAGTTGAGATCTGACATAATTTCTTCATAATAGGCGACTGGGTGCATCACAAGTTACCTACTATAAAGAAATGAGAGAGAGGTGTTTATACAGGGATTGCAGAAGCCCATGTATTATAAAGAGACTAACAAACTATTTAGGAAATAGGTGACAAAATGAGTTTTATAGGATACTTCTGTTGATTTCTGTTTTGGTGAGGGACCACTTCAGTTTGGACTTGGAATGTGTTGTGAAGAGATGCTAAAGCTTCAGGCAAAAAAGAGTCTGTTTGTGCAGATTTTAACTTAGACATGAACTTTTAAGATGCATTGAGGTAGAATGGGGAGCAGTGTGGTAGCTCGGAGAGTGACTTTTTTGTTATTGATTTTGTATATAGACATGAGAACTTTCCACTTACATTTGGAGTTGATGGGGAAATGAAATTTCGTAATCAAATAGGATTTCAAGAATACTCATTGTTTTAACAGGTGCTGAAGGAGACATATTAGATGTTCCAAATGTTAGGGTCTCTTTTTTTGTGTTCAAACAGAGGACAAAGGGCCATATTAACAAGGGCAAGCGATAATTATCGCTGTCCCCACATAACGGTAGAAATATTATCGCCGGCTATCGCTGAAAATTATCGTCATGATAACGCTATATTAACAATACATAGCGCTATGCCGATAATATTTCAGCGATAGCGGTGTTTACCATGGAACATCGCTGGTTTTCCAGCGATGTTCCATGTAAAAGAGCGATAACATTGCTGATATGACCCTGTGGTCGTATCAGCATAATCCACCTACAATTATTAGTATGCCTTAGTCTGGAATTTAACAGACGTTAAATTCCAGCTTTAAGGCCGAGGTAGCGCAATTTTTTTTATCGCTGCACCTCCTTGTTAATATCGCGAAGCTGCCTTCGCAATATTTTCATGTGTTGTTTTCACAGCCATACCTTCGTTGCATCTCATTAGCGAGGCGAGGCTGTGAAAAAACAGGCTCTACATCAAAGAAATACGCGCTAGCGTGTCCTTGATGATATTGCGATATAATTATCGCCGCTTATCGCCCGAAAACGGACGCTAAAGCGGCAATAATTATCTCGCCAGCCCTTGCTAATATTCCCCATATTTGTCTATCCGATCCTTTATGGTTGATACAGATGAGAAAAGGCTTAGGTGTCTGTGGAGATTTGATGCAAGTTCAGTAGGATCTTAGTGATGTCAGCATGCACCTAGAACCTCATACCTTATTTTATTTTAATTTTCAGGACATGGGGACCCTGTGTCCATTAGTGATGACTGCAACATTTCTCCTCATGCTGTGTCCAGCCAATCAGAGCGTAAACACCCACATGACTCTGGGAGCTGAGGGCATATAATCTGCCAGAGGGCACATGAGTGTGTTGTGAAGAGCATTGAGACAGCTGCTGCCTGAGGAACCCATCAGACCATGGGATTTTCGTTATATATAACTGTCTGAGCATGATACACTGAAACTGGTTGTTGAAAAATAGTGGATACAATTCAGGGCACTACCAGGAATGCTCAGCTCTTGATCTAGATGGGTTGGTAGCGGTTTGTGATCTGCGGTGTGAAAAGTGTTCAGTTAAATCAAGCAGGATGAAGGCAACTCAATGGCCTCCGTCTTACATGTTAAGTAATTATTTACAGTCATCAGGGGCTGTCTTTTCAGTGAAATGGCTGGGTCTAAAGCCCGACTGAGAGCCTGAAAGTTATTGGTTGGTTCCAGGTAAGGTTTGCAATAGAGACCTTACCACTCATCATGTCATGTTGTCAAGGATAGGTAGCTTGGAGATAGATCTGTGGTTGGCTAGACATTTCACAACTGTGCCAGGCATTTTCAGCAGTGGATTTACAATGGCAGACATGAAGTAATACATCCCTCAATGTCCTCAGGGTGATGATATGCTTTCCAATCAGAGAGGGAGGGAGTATATCAGCAGTAAAGACTTTTGAATGAAATTTGATAATAAAGACTATGACGTCAACTGAGATTTTTTTAAACGGTGAACTGCTTGCACAGTGCTTCTGAAGGCATTCCAGGGAAGGAGATTTTAAGTTGTGCAGTGTAAAATTATTTGGTGCAGTTTTGTGCATCATTGGTTTGCTTTTTGTATAGTTCTCTTTAAGCAGAAAGAGCTGTTCTTTGTTGGTGTGGTGTTGAGCTCTGCATGTTTGTTTATGTGCAGGAGGTCTAATGTGAACAAGTTTGCTAAGTTGATATTGTTTGGTATCTCATTGGGATTCTTCATAAGGTCAGGCTTATAGGAGAGGGTGGAGAAGGTCAGGTGACATTTTCTCTAGCAGGTCATTTGTGGTTTCTCGTTAGTGTGCTGCAGACTGGCTTACATGTGGTTTTGATATGGGGAATTTAAAAGTTCGGTAGGAATTTGTTGAGTGATAGTAAAATAATCTGTCCAGGAGATGGGCGTAAGATCAAGGTTGATGGGTGAGAGGTTAAAGGTGAGCGCCAAGTTTAACACAAGCTCTGTGGAAGGGGTAGGACTGTGAACGTGTAGTAAGATGCCTGACATATTTGTGATATCAATTAATTTGCGGCATCGGATACACTCTCGTCTAGTTGTCTATCAGGATCGCCAAGGATCAAAGGAGTGTTGCCTATGGAACGAGGACCTTCACGATGCTTTTGTAATTCACTCAAGAGTCTGTTTTTGCTCTGAGGTGGTCGGAATATAAATGATGTTGCAGGATGGAGTGTGGTCCATCTTTCCTTTGACTCTGAGGGGGCTGAAGGATGAGCAGGGTTTGCATGTCCCTGGGCTGCATGTACATCTCCTGGAGTCCGCAATCCTGGTGCCCCGTTTTCTTTTGCTTCTTGAAGGTTAGGGAGAGAGAATGGTTTAGAAGGTCACCAGGGCAGTGAACCCGGTATCGGTGGCACAACAGGGCGGGATGCTGTCACCCATTATTAAGCCATTAATGCACTGTGCGTTTTTACTGCTGGACCCACATTAAGAAGTGCACTAAGGAGAGTGTTTGTTTGTCTTATCAGTGCAGCGCTGGGCGGGAGAGCGATTTTTATTTTCAACGGTTGGGAAATAGGAGCCGAAATATCTTGGCGTGCTCTTCTTTATTCACTTTTCTGGCGTAGTTTTAAAGTTGCTTGTTGTTTATTCGCCTGCATTTTGTTATTGTTTGCTTGTTTATAAATGGCTTGATAGTTTTTTTGCTAGTTGTTCTTTTTTTAGCTGGCAAGATTCTGCAAAGGTTCTAATGGGAGACGGATCATTTTAAGTAGAGATTTAATGGCAGGGGACACTGAACTAGAAGCATGTAATACTGCTGTTTATTGTGCGTGCCAGTAAAGAGATTAGACTCCAATCAAGGCGGAAGAGTGTAATGTTGGGCTGTTCTTGGTAAACATGGCAACACCCAATCGAGATGGGTGACTGTAGACCCTCTTAAAGATTGGGCTATCCTTCGTAAAGAATGTTGATACCAAAAGAAACAGTGAGCAGTCGCGATAATGGGGTCAGTGGGGAAGACACGTAGGTGTGGAATAACAGGGTCCAATGAAAGGGGAGGAGCAGCTGGTAGATGTGTAATTAGCGCCTGAGTGACAGGAGTATTGCGCTGTGCAGTTAGTGTATGGTGACAGAGTATACTACGTGAGCTTGGGCTGAGAGCTGAACATTGTAGTTGATGCATGTGCTCCAGCGCGGAGTGCAAAATCCCTCCCTACTGTCACAGACTAAAGATCTCACACACGCACACTATCCATACATTCGCTGGTGGGGCCCATAACACCAACACACACTCACCATCAGTCCGTGCGAGAGGCGATTATCCTTCCAAGCACTGGATAATGAGGGAGGAAGATACCACTTTACCCTAATGAGCAACAAACCTACAAACCCTTCTTATACTCATTAGGCCCTAGATTCCACATTTGGTATTACCCTCATGACCGGGACGGATCTGTTAGTTGTAGTTTAAGTGAAATTCTAATTCCCTAATTAACCTTTTCATTAACACATTTCAATGAATAAACAACCCAACTAATTTCTGTAGATGTTCAAATCCAATATTATATTAATATTGCAGATTAAAATCATTCATTTGATCAAGTTGCCATTCATATTTACCTATTCTGGCTAAAGTCGTCCTCTATGTCAAATCTGGCAGTCTCGCAAATCTATGCCCATCAATTTAGCAGATGCAGTTCATCAGGAGTTTGGGCATTAATTCTGTCCGTCAAAGATTCAGGCGAACAGCTGTACTGCAGTGTCACTGTCCTCTCCGTCAGCACAACGTCAGGAAATCGAGAAAGGCCAGAAACGAACCCGCCTCTTCCTCTCTATTCTACTATAATATATAGTAAAATCAATATCAAATGTATCAAAGTTTTAGACATCAGAGTTCGTTGATTGGACAATCAGGGATCATCCTTTTGGTTTCTCACGAAAGTGTCTTTTGGGTTATGATCCTTGTCAGTTCCGGTTCACACAACAGTCTTTGTTCGGAATACTTGGACAACGTCCCAGACTGTCCTTGAAAGGTAGTTGTTCATCTGGGGTCAGGTCCAGGCCACTGTGTATCTGTTATCAGCGCAGGCGCACTTCACCCAAGCCTTGTTCAGCGTTGGCAGTCGGGTTAGGCACCAAAGTCAGCCATCTTTCGGCAGGCCAAAATGGTCAACTTAAGCAAAGAAACACAAAAACGTAATTAATACATAGAAATGACTAATTAAATGTTATTCCCTCGCTAATACCCATATGTGTGTGTATTTATCTAGCCAAAAGCAACACTCAATGCGGTTTATACTTACTAAATAAAGCACGAATCACAATTACATCACCAAAGCAACATATATCATGCAACGTTCTAATTATCTATCATTAGTATGCGTACGAAATTTAGTTCACATTATTAATTAGGCCATGCAGATGCAAATCCCACGTGTATTTCGGTCATTAAAAAGGTTGATTAGTTATTTCCACATCACTCCAAACCATTAATACGATTATAATTAAATTAATTAATCTAATTAATAAAATGACATGCAAAATGGGGTGGGTATACAAAATTTTGCATTACCCGCTCCAGCACATGAATGAGACCATTGGAGCTCTGTGATTTAAAATGTCAACTACATTCTTTTCCACTGCTTTTTCGGGAGTGCTGGTCTATGAGTGAGGAACTTACTGGGTAAGACAATGTTGGGACGAGGCAGGAGGAATAAAAGGCAAAAGTTCCTTTACTTCCTGAGAAGAGCTCCTTGCACCTAGTTATCTTAGCTGTGGCTTAGATACTTCGAGGTAGTTCCCCTTAGCATGAGAGGTGGGCGGCTGACTGGTTTAAACAACTTCAAGAAACTGCTGAAAGGTTTGCAAATGAAGAGGTGCAGCAGTCCACCTCCCTAGATGCTAGCCATGATTCAAGCGGTCCCGGGGCCAGCTCCAAAGGTCTGCTTATGAAGGTGTAAATGTATTTGGGCTCCAGCAATCAAGTCAGGCTCTTCTACTATGTGATGTCCGGCTTGGTGGTCAGGGGGCATGGAGGAAAGAGTGCTCAAATGTTGGAATATACAGAAGGTTGTGTGCAAGAAAACAGGTTGTATGGAAAGCCTAATGAACAGTGGAGAGTGCACATGGGTGCAGGACAACGTGTTCATTAAAGCAAGGGAGCATAGAACAATCACACCTGAAGAACAGCACTAAATGCTCACCCTGGTTTATGATGTCAGAGAACACCTCAGTGGCACCTCAGACAGCATGTCCTATCATGCTTCCGGCAGAAGGCACCTGTCAAGCAGCCACCCAGCAAACAGGCTGCACTACCAGAGGTCGCACCTTTCCTTGTCCTTCTTAAACCTGTCTGGAGATGTCATGTTTTCAGTGCTGTCAGAAAAGACAACCCGATTTCTGACGATGCCCTCCAAAAACAGACAAAGGTGGTAGGTGGCAAAAAAACACTCTGAGGTGACGATTCTGGGTGTTTCCCTTGGTTTATCTCCCCCAGATGGAGCCGTCTGTGCCGGGAGCTTGGAGAGAATGATGCAGCTGTTCACGGAGCTGGAAGCAGGCAGCGTGTCCCTGTGCTAGACCCGGGGCTTCTCCAGCAGCACCCCTACCCCGATCACTGTTCTTGCCCCTCAGAGGGGGAACCCCACACAGCCGCATGCATCATCATGCCCGCTCCCCGGTGAGGTGCAGGGGCACAGTCTGGTGCAGAGGAATATTAAACATATATGCGTATGGTGGCCCATGTAGCGGGCGCCATGGCGATAAAAACAAACAAAGTAGTTTCTGTACAAAACAGATACAGCCATACACCGCAAATAAACTGTAGTTGGTCTGTGCTGCCTGCAATGAAAAGGAAGCGATGTATCGGACCGCCAGCCAATTAGCAGCTAGAAAAACAGAGGAACGCCGGACAGACCCAAACACAAGCAGCAGGCGGGATTACTCTACGTATATGGATTACTTCAGGTCTTACAGACAGCGCATGCGCGCTGCCTAGGCTCGACCTAAAAATGAGGGAAAAGCATGTATGGTGTAGTTCAATAGAAAAGGCACATTAACCATAGTCACCTAAACGCAGCAGGGTCATCAAGGAGCACCCAAAGGTTGGGCATCTGTCAGTTCCTGAAGAGGGGCATACTCTTTATTTTTTTTACTGAGCGGATACCAACTAGATGCAAGGTAACCTAAAATCAGGCTCAGCAGAGACAGGTGAGTCTCAAACAATGGGGCAAATTATTACACATCTCACTGGCACTGTTACCAACTTTCGAAGGATAAACATCTGAGTCTGCCATGTACAAGGAGTCGACTCTGGGACGCAGAAGTTACATTCAGGTCTGCATGGGGGTAGGAGAGACACTACTTTAGCATCTGCTGTGCGGGGTGGTCGCAATACCCTTGTGAGGTCTTGTGAGTCTGGGGACACCCCTCCTCAGGCCTCAGAATTTCACTGTTAGTAAACATGAGAGATCAGAAAGCGTGAAGAGAATAGAACTGCGCTGTCATTTAAAAAGAGTTGTTTTTGGGGGTGAGGGCATTGGAGGCAGGGGCATGCTTATGTTTGAGCAGCAGTGCTGGAGGCAGGTGGTTGGACAATGTAGCACCCTCAAATTGCGTTCAATGGTTGAATCTATGCAGGAGGTGCCCAACCCTCATTAACTGCCTCATGAAGTTGTGCAGGATGTGTTGAACTCGGAAAAAAGAAGTTTGCAGGCTGCTGAAGGATAGGGATGGATTGCCTCATTACTGAAACAGGAATTTGCCGATAGCCCAGGACCCAGCCTGTATAGCCGGGGCAGAATCAGCCATTTTACTCATAAATAACCCACAGGTAAAATATTAAAGTTTCTCCACATATTTAAGCTTGGTAGCACTGCTATACTTGAGTTCTTTGATTCGGGATGTTTTTAAACCCCCCACCAGTATCTAACTCATTTTCCGTATTTATGGCTACATTTACAAAGTAGAATATATGATGCATTCCTGCTACCTCCCTGCTGTGGCATACTGAGTGCTGCCTAGTGCTAATGCAGGCACCCTTGCGTTATGGTGCACGGGTGCCTATGTTTTAGGCAGGATTGTTTTTGTGCAGAAAGCAAGACCTTCCTGCAAAAAAACAATCCTTAGGGGCATTTTCCTCTTTTTACAGCACACATAGAAACAGTAAATAACGAGGAGAAATTAAGATATTTCTCCCTGTTAACGCCTCTGTGTGCAGGGTGTACCATTTTTACATAATCTCAGGTTCACTACCAATAGTAAACCTTGGATAGCATCAAAATCCATGGGTGAATGTATGGAAACTCCCATGCTCCACCCATGGAATGCTGTTCATTATTCTGCCACTGAGTGGTTGGGCTTTAGAGCTAAATGAATGCACCACTATGGTCACACAATGGCAAAGTTGAACTTTTGAAAACTGAAAGTTTAAAAAAGAAGTGAAAAATAATCTAGGAAATCTTTAGCATTTTTCACTGAGACTATTTTACGTGTCATCCTTTGTTCAGATGTTTTGTATTGTATGAAAATCCCCTCTTCTTGTAGCCTCTAATTCAATCAATTAATTAAATCGCCATTACCTAAAACTGTATATTCATTTTCCAAATCCAATTTTAAAAAGTTCCTATGTTATTAAAATCAGACCTTTTTGAAGTTGAATGTGGATAGTCCAGTGAGCTCAACTTGTATTTTGGTCTCGTCTGAGACAACGCCTGTGCTGTTGCTTGGAAGACATTTTGTTTACATGCAAGCGGTGTAGAGTCTACCCACTGCTTACCATCTGTTGGGTCCATTGTTACTGCAAGTTCCTTGCCTCTCTTTGGTCAGTGCATGCCAGCTTCACTTCCTCTTTGTGTGTTTGTTCCTTAAAAAGAGAACGGCCCAAGTACCACTTCCCTGCCCAATGCTCTTCCAGTGCAGGTGGTTTTGGAGCAAATTTTCTAGTTTGATTGCAGCACTCCATCAGAGTGCATGTGTTTGCAGGCCAGCTCCCCCTCACCCGCCTCCTCCTGCCTTGTTAGTGTTGCCCAATCCTAGTTGTTTGCCCCACCTTTGCTTACCAAATCCCTGTGGTGTGCCCTGTCCCCCTGCTCCATCCGGTATTTTTAGCTTGCCCTGTCCCTCCTTCCTTATTGTTGCTTGTTCAGTCTGTACTTACAAATTTGCGTTGGTGCTTGCCCCATAATCCTCCTCATTGTTTTGCTTGCCCTGCATCCCCTGTCCTCCTCCAGTCTGTCGCTTGCCTCATACCTCCAGCTGACCTCGCACATTGAGTTGCTTGCCCTGCCCCTCCCCCCAGAAAAGGCTCTATGACATGGCCAGCACTGGCCGTGTCATAGTGCTTTTTGTTCTAAAGTTCAGCCATCCTGTAGAGTAGCCACACTGCTGTACAACATGACTAAAAGACATCGACCATGCCAGTAGATTGTTCTTAGGTGAGACCTATTGGCTCAGCCAGTGCTTGTTCTTTTTATATAAGATCGTTTAGCTTTATTGCTTTTTAAATGGCAGTGACATAAATTCCCAATACATCACACAAATAATGTCTGCAGAGCCCAATTATTTGGTGCTAAATAATAGGGTTTTGGCTTTCGAGTCACTTGGTTCCAGTTAATTAATTCACTTTGTCAGGCTTCCTCCTCATCAATTAACAGTTCCAATCAATTAGTTTCATTTATTTCCACAGTTCCTCCTGAACTACAACCCGCGAAGAGGAACCATGCTTGTTCTAATTATGAGATGTATGAAACATCATACTATGCAATGACACAAAAGGGATGGAATGCAATTTATGAACACAATTTCAGAACTAACAGACACAGATTTTGACGACAAATTGAAAATTGGAAACTTCAGATAATTTTATTTTTGAACTCTACATACCTACTCGATTACAAAACAATAGCTTTGTATTCTATACTAAACCGTGAAACATACAAACTAAATTCTATTTTTATGTACATTAAACACCAATCACCCCTCTCTGAGACACCAGAATCATAATATACTACAGACTACCGAACCAAGCGTTTTATCTGATACCTCAAGTGCACAAAATATGTCTCACCATACAGTTTATACCTATGTTATCCCACCACAGATCTCACCAATCTTAAAATGGAAAAGTAATAATTAAAAAAAAGCAAAAACAAGACCAGCTGGAAAGGCTTTTTAAAAAAGCAAATCCTAGTCTCATTTAGAAATTGGCAAAAAGAGGCAGCAACAGAATAAAAACCTAAGTTGAAAATAAAAAAGGTAAACAAGAATGACAGTTGATTAAGTGCCTCAAAAATATATTTGAGCAACATAAACAGAGGATTGGAGAACAGTAACTGAGAATTTCAAGAATTCAGAAAAACTGATGTGCTAAAAAACAGAGAAATGTAAAAGTGAGTAAACAAAAGATACAACATAGTAAGGAACATGAAGGGTGTGAACATTTAAACAAATTCAGCTGACATTGCTCCTAAGTCATTATACATAGAATATGCAATAGAAAGGATTCATCATTGAAAGGAAAAGAAACATTTGAAGAACAGTTTGACAGCCAGTGAGAGCTGTGGGGGAGGGTTAGAGAGGAAAGAGAGACAGGAGATGTAAGGTCATCATCGAAAATGTAGGAACAAGTGACGAACGCCTCAATTACTGAATGGTAATTTCCATTACTCTGAATCCATCTTCCTCATCTCATTCGTTATGTGGCTTAAGTGTGTATTGCTTACCTGCCAGACATCTGTGGGATTGTGTTTACTATTTTTGTGTACTAATAATAATGTATAATACACAATTTGACACTTGATCCTGCATAAGTAGACTGAATTAATATAGTTGGAAAAGGAATTGTTTATTTCCACATTAGTAGGCGCATTGCTAGCGTTGGACCTACTATGGTGTGGATGTAAGATTGCAACAAGTATCTATATCATTTGATTTCATCACTGGGCCCATTTACTGGGAAACAGTATTAATGCTTAATTGTTTCATATTTGTTTCAATATCTCTGGATGAAATTAGCATAGATGGTGTTAAATATGTTTTTTTTAGAAATGGGGTGGTACTTATGTGTTAAGGTGATGCTGTGTATCCTTCTTCTTTCTGGTTTTCTATCATCACAGGTGGCTGACACCACAAAACCCCAGTCAGCACAGCTGTAAGCAAAGAAGTGTAAAGACAAGGCAGCTCCTCCATGCATGCACCTAGGATCTTCATCTACAACTTCATAGCCTTCAAAACTTCTTTAAATATAGTCTAATTTAGGAGTGAGTTGAAAATACACTGCCTGTCTATACTGCCTGTGTCTGCCTTTTAAGATAAGGCCGCAGCAATGGGTACTTGGCTGTTTGCGTATGCACACAAATGTGGGCTGCACTTGTGAGATTTCTGTTGTGCGCAGCCCAGTAACTGTGCACAGGTAGCCTGGTGCAGTGGGGGCTCTGCAGGGATACATATTGACCTGGGGCAGGCCATATAATATTAGTGGGTGATCATAGGTGAAGTCAGTGTGATTTACTGTTTTGCAGTGACACTTTATTAAACATAGAGGGAGAAATCTGCGTTTGACACTAGTTACGCTTTCCTTTGGCCTATAAAGTCCATCAAAATATCAAAATGGGGTGAAACAAATGCAGCAAAATGGATTATACAAGTGCCAAGAAGCTATATGTACATCTTATGTGTCATCCAGAATTGTCATATTTCTCTGGCTCAGCTCAGGATCAGAGTCCAGACCTTTTATCACCCTGCTGGGCCATAGTAATTACATTTTTCCCCAGCAGAGGGAACAAAGGTTGCCCCACACAAAAGGAGTGATTAACAGTGCTTCCCTCAGCTTCTGAGGAGAAAGGGGTGCGGAATAAAATCAGCATCTGTTAATTAGCTGTCACTTTGTACCATGATTGGGTACTGCCCAGGCCCACTGAAAAAAGGAGGGAGCCCAGACAAATGAAGTCAACACAGGAGGAGGTTCATCCTTGAAGTTTTGGCAGGAAATGACCTGGCAGTGATGCCGGTGAGTGGCGGAGCTAAGGCCCTTACAGCAGAATTGATCAAAGACTCTTGGATGATGCCATCTTGAACTGCCCCAGCATGATGTGCAGGGAGGGTTGGGACAAGGGTGTAGAGGTGATGTGGCGCACACAGATTGCAAAACACACAAGATGATGGACGGAATGTTGCACATTGGCAAAACATTCACCCCCAGTCACAG
Source organism: Triturus cristatus (assembly GCF_964204655.1). Lineage (NCBI taxonomy): Eukaryota > Metazoa > Chordata > Amphibia > Caudata > Salamandridae > Triturus > Triturus cristatus. The sequence goes on along the minus strand of NC_140593.1, from coordinate 319,169,332 downwards.
ATCTGTGTTTAATCCATCGTTATTTTGCTCACCACGCCACCCCAGTTCAGACATGGCAATATGCAGATCAGTCTTGACCCTGTGCCTCATGGGAACAGTCCAGCCTGAACCGCCAAGCCATGTCTTCCCTGGACCGGAATCAAGCATCCTAGGACCGGTTTCGGGGTTTCACCCGTCTTCAGCCAGGATAGCTTGACTCCAGTGGCGTAGTGAGCGCGGGACCCACGTCTGGGCATACCCTTACCACATAGGACGAACAGCAAAACACACAAGATGATGGACTGAATGTTGCACATTGGCAAAACATTCACCCTCAGTCACAGATCTGGGTTTAATCCATCGTTATGTTGCTCACCACCCCACCCTAGTTCAGACATGGCCATTTGCAAATCAGTCTTGATCCTGTGCCTCATGGGAACAGTCCAGCCCGAACTGCCAAGCCATGTCTTCCCTGGACCAGAATCAAGCATCCTAGGACCGGTCAGGGGTGCCTGGCTTCTATAACCTTCCATCCCCCTTCACATTCTCTTGGACACGGAAGAGAAGGGGCTTTTCCTGCTGTTTGTGCTTTTTGCTGCTGGGTCTTGGAACTGTGACAATCACAGGCAACTGAAAGGAGAAAAACCTGATGCCTAAAAGGACCGATGACTCTGTCTTAGTTAACCCCAGGACTAGTGGGTCTCTCCAAGGGCGAGTGGGGCTGGCCCCTTTACATCCACTGAGTACCAGTTAGGGGAAAAATCTGGATTCTGCACCCAGCAACAACAACCAGGAAGAAGCCTGGCACAGGGAGCCAGAGAATCCCGTTCCGAGGTATACCACTGTTTTGGGCAGGAGGCCTGCTGGAACTGTTCTTGATGGCTAGAGCTCACCACCAGGAGCAAAACGAGCACAAGAACATACAAATTTGACTATCGGGGCCAGAGTTGTGGCCGTTTTAAGGTTGGTGAACTTGTACCTAGTCAGTGAGGATCCAGCACATTAGACTCCACTATCCCCGGAATGGGCCAGGGACAGGAGTTGGTGCAAGGAGTAGTTTTTTTAAAATTTTCCACCCAGAAGGGAGCATGTATGATGCCCCCTATCCAGGCTCATCTCTGCCCCCTGGTGTCCACATCTCCCTGGAGGCGTCCTTCCTCCAGGCCCCAGCACCCAAAGAAGGCTTGGAAAGCACTGCTTTGCTCCCCCCAATGATAATGGCTCGCCCCCACTCCCTTGTCTGGGGGGAGCAGGGCAGCTACAACAAGATGATGCACACTGTCTGCATGGAGCAGACAGAAAATGGAAGACAGCTGGCTCCAGCACCAGCGATGATGAAGTCAGTCACATGGGGAGCCCGCTGGGTCATTTGGTAGTGGGCTCCCCATGCGACCCCAATGGATTAGCGGTCAAGGATGCCTGGCTGGGTCCAACCCCTCCCCCAAGCAAAATAAAACAAACAAAGGTGCATGGAATGAGGCTGCGTGCCAAAGGAAAATAGGAAAATCAGTTCTCCCAGCACAGCAGAAGAGCTGCCAATATTTACCACTTCTCCAGTTGAGCGCACCATAATGACATGCAGGGCTAATTTGCATATGTTTTTCTCCTCTTGTGGTGGGCCCAGGACGACTTGGGCACCAGCAACAAATTAAAAAGTGTAGTGGATGCTGTAGGAGGTACAGCAGCCCCCCTCCCCCAGAATGAATTTGGCTATATTTCATGTGGCCTAAAGGTGTATAAAAAGAGAAGACACACACACGTTATGTTTATTTTCAATACATTATTAATTCTGTATGTTCACAGTGATTTTGAATCATATGAAATGGTTTTCTTGACATCAGGATTGTATTGACACATGAATAATGACCATAGTGAATGTGCAATGATTCTATACCTGTGGTTTATTTGCCTTGTAACGTGATGCACCTTTGGCAAAGTCAATAGGCTTACCTTATATGCTGGGATGACACTTGATAATGTTTATAGGCCTATTTCATTTGAAGTGATACCCCCTCACATTGTGATGTGCTATCTGGGATAGGTGGGGAGAGTAAACGATTGTGAGGGTTATGACTCCAAAGGGGTCAAATATGGTAACAGAGTGTCATCAATGGTGTTTTCAATCTGCCTTCTGCATATATTTGTAAATAAATGCATAGTATTTAATAGTGTGTGTGTACATAAAAAACACACAATTTGAAAAGGCATTTTCATTGAGTGAAATGAAACCCCCCTGCTAAGAACCAAGATACATAAAAACAAACTGTATAATGTTTTATTTTACATTTTTTATTGAATAAAGAGAACAGTACCGCAGGTACAATAACATAAGGAAGTAAAGTAACATGTGAAAAGAGAAATATAACAAGGCCATATAACCTTATGTAGGAAACTTGAAGGAACAATTAGGTGCTATATTTATAAATAATCAGATATATAGATAGTATTTTTGTTTTCTGAGAATAGAGAAAAGAAAGAAAAAGAAAGAAAAGAGAAAGGGGGAAGAGGGAAAAGGGAATGTGAGGAAAGAAAAAAAAGGCATATGAGAGTGTTAGATTAAGGATGAGTGTGTAGATAGAAAGGTAGTGAAAGGTAACCATAATAAGTCATATTTAATTTTTTGAGAGGTAGAGGAAGAAGAGACAGTGGAGATTCTGTGTCTGGATAAAGTTCCACCAAGTTAACATACACATTTTTTAATTATCTTTCCAACAAGTAAGAATAACTTTAAACGCCATGGCAATAAAGAGATCAAATAAGTTACATTTGAACAAGGGATTAAGGAGAGCGGGAGACATAGAACCTAAAAATACATTTTGAATAGATAATGGAATACAAAAATGAAAAATCTGAGAACATTTTGACCATACGGATTGCCGAAATTTAAAACATTAGGACAGTGGTATAATACAGGAAGTAAAGTACCATGAGAAGATAGACAAGACCAGCAAAGAGGAGAATGAGAAAGGTTAATTTTATGTAGGAATACAGGAGTTCGGTAAGCTCTGTTACATAAAAAGAACAGTGATTGAGTGATATTTGCAGCTCTAGAGGTGGTGGAAACTTTGTGTCACAGCTTGTCCCGTTCGTTAATGGTGAGAGTGATTGAGAGATCTAATTCCCAAGCTAATTCAATTGGTGTTTTTGGGCGTTCTGAGTTGGAGATAGAAAGGAGTTTATATATAAGAGAGGCCTTCACATTTGAGTCAGGAGAAATGGTATATAAAGGAGTCAAGGGGAAGAATGGGTGACATCAGGAGGAAAATTGTTATTTGATATGTAGTCCTGGAATACCTGAGATAATTGAAAATATTGGGATAGGTATGAGGAAGGTAAATCAAAGCTTTTTTGTAAGGTGTCAAAAGGAATAACGGAATTATGAGAAAGAAGTTGATGTACATAAATAATATTCTTCTCGTTCCAGTATTTGAAGCAGAAAGATTTGTGTCTAAATGTAATACATTTGTTGTACCAAATAGAAGAGGCAAGAAAAACTTGGTGAAAGTTGGAACCGTTAGTAAATAGAGAGTGTAATAGATGTTGTGAATATTTTAAAAAGGGGTGATTAGCTATAAATGTACAATTGGACATAAAACAAGTGTCATAAAAAGAGAACTCATTTAGTAGAGAGCAAAAGTGATCCAAGTAGGAATTTGTTCATCATAATATTGTTTGTTTAATGCATAAGCCTGTCTAAGTAAAACAAGCAGTATGGTAAAACTTCAATTAGGGAATCGAACACCCCCTTTGGTTTTTGGTTTTATTAGTTTAGTTAATGCAATGCGGGGAGGTTAGTTGCTCCATAAAAATTTAGATCAAAGGGAATTGAGTTGATTAAAGTAATAAATGGGATTCTCAAAGGGTAACATAGAAAGTAAAAATAAGATCAGTGGAACAATCATCATCTTGATGGTGTCTAGTCATCCCCACCAAGATAGATGAGGGGGAGACCAGGTAGAGAAGGAGTTTTGAATTTTAGTTTTTAATGTATTAAAATTATAGGAGAGAGTTTGGGAGATGGTAGGAGAGAACGAAACACCTACATATTTACTCTTAGTTGGACACCATTTGAAATTTGTAGTAGAAAGCATGTATTGATAACATGAAGAGTTCAAAGGTAAAATCTCAGTTTTAGAAAAATTTAATTTATAACTAGATATCTTAGAGTACAAATCAAGTTCTTGTAAGAAGGGAGGTAAGGAAGTTAAAGGGTTTGAAAGGTAAATCCGCATATGCAGATAATTTAACTTCATGAGATTGATGTTGGAAACCAGATATCAAGGGGTTGTTGCGAATGCAATCAAGAAAGGGTTCGAGACATAAAGAAATAAAAGAGGGGAAAGGGGACAACTTTGCCTGGTGCCCCTGTGTAGGTCAAAATAGGGGGAAAGCAAACCATTAACCAAGACACATGCTCGAGGAGCTGAGTATAATAATTTGGTGCCAAATCCAAACCAATGTAAAGTTTTGAACATAAAGTGCCAATTTATACGATCAAATGCTTTCTCGGCATCTAGAGAAAGGGCAGCTAGGGGGTCAGGATAGCGTTTTGCCATAGCAAGAACATTTGAAAACAGTCTGGTGTTATCAGAGGTAAGACGTCCTTTGACAAATCCAGATCGGTCAGGTTTTATAAGGGAGGGTATGATCTTTTCCAACCTGGAAGCAAGGATTTTTGCAAAGATTTTGCAATCATAATTAATTCATTATATTGGGCAGTAATTTTGACAAAGGGAATGGTCTTTATCAGGCTTAGGAATTATTACAACTAGGGCATCAAGAAAGGAGCCTTCAGGTTTGGAATGTAATAGAAAAGAGGTGAAGAGATCATGTAAGTGTGGGGCCAAAATATTTGAGAAGGCGGAGATAAGCTCAATGGAAAAACCATCGGGGCCAGGGGCTTTAGCCCGTTTCAGAGATTTTACTGCATCTAAAATTTCCGGTTGAGAGATATCGTTTTCTAGGAGAGCCATGTTGACTAGGTTAGAACAAGGAGGAGGAAGACCATCGAAAAATGATTGGATGTTATTAGCAGAAGGATTAGTGTCATCAACATATAATGAATGGTAATAAGATTGAAATGCGTTGACAATGTCTAAATCAGAGTGGAGTAAAGTATTGGTGACGGTATTGCGTATTGGTCGAACAGTTTTCCTTTCAGATTTAACTTTTAAATAATTAGCCAACATCTTGTCTGCTTTGTTTTGGCCACCGTGATATTTGGATTTTATTTTAAGAAGAGTGTTACAAGCATCGATTGTAGCCAGTCTGTTTAAGTCAGATTTTGCTTTGATGAGATTTTGTAAGTGGACAGGAGATTTAGAAGTATAATATGTGTGTTCAAGGAATTTGATCGAATTAAGGATAGAGAGATATTGTGAGTTTAATGATTTTTTTCTTTTTGGCAGTATATGAAATAGTGAATGCTCTAAAAGATGCTTTAAGGCATCCCAGTTGTTGTGAACAGAAGTGTCAGTGGATTTGTTGAATTGAAAACATTCATTTATAAAACAAGTAGCATCAGAAATAAATGCTAGCATGTTTAGGTGTAATGAAAGATAGATCTAAATTAAGAGAGACAGGGGCATGATCAGAAATAAAAATGGAACCAATGTCGGAGGATTTGATTGAGGGGAGTAAGGACTTTGAGGTGAGAATGTAATCAATTCGAGACAGGGTATGATGTACATTAGAAAAGAAAGTAAATTCTTGTGTGTCAGGATTACAAATTTTCCAAGCATCAAAGAGTCGATGAGAAGCAATAGCAACAAAGTGTATAATTGTCTACAAATTTAAGGTACAGCAAAGCAGGTCTCACTTGCTTAAAATTCAATGGCGAGAGGAGAGGACGTACATACTTATATATCAGTTTGGCAAATTTGGAACAAATAAAAAAGTGTCATGTGCAGCAGCCATATGACATGTGCAAATAGCTGGTTCTGACAATTTATGCCAGCCAACTAAAAACTAGGGAAATAAATTTAGATGAAAATAAGATAATAAACACCTGTGAAAAATAGGCATATGCAGTGTTAAATGCAATTCTATTTGAACTGGAGTTTTAACCATCACGTAATGGCTGCTCATGCTTTTCAGACTGAAACGTTCTTCTCTTTTTCCTTCCACAAAGGCATTAAATGCATCCTTGACCCATGTAACATCCGTTTTACAAATTAGTTCCAGACTAGTAAATAATTCAGGCCTTTCTAGGTCACAAAAAACACATTTGATGTAGTGTAACCAGGAGATTCAGTGAGAATAATCTTGCCCCAAACAATCCTTCAGCATCACTCTATTAAAATCGAAATATTATTTTACCCAAACAGAAAACCATAAAACGACAGAACGAATTCCTATAAAATCCAAGATGAACCCTATATTCAGTTGCTCATGTGCAATCTCTGCTCTAACAGTCTATGTCAACCATAGGATTCTACAAAATAATTTATTTTCAGCCACTTGGATGGAATGACTAAACTTGTATCGCCAGATCTCTGAGCCAAACGCCACGGTTGGAATGCATTTGGCTTTGTAAAAGTTCACTATAGATTTAACATGGGGGCGACCGAGCCACCTCACAAAGGCATCTATATTGTGCCCTACCCTATTAAAGGATTGCACATTAGCTCTCAACGGAGGGTCCCAATTCAGTTTATGGTCTAGCCTTATTCGTAAATAGGTGAACTTGTCCGTATTGCCAACGGGTACACCAATAATTGAACAGTTTCCACTTTGTATAGGTTTTAGATTGATTATTTTGTCAATTTTATGGAACATTTGGGTCTGAAAACAAATCTATCAGACGCTGCTGACCATTAGTCCTGCGTGCTATGAGAACGCTGTCATCCGCATATAATAAAGCTGGGACCCTCCTGTTCCCTAACCTTGGCACAGCCTTACACTGAGCCACTAAAAATTAATCTAACTGATTAATATATAAGATAAAAAGGAAAGCAGCTGAGATACAGCCCTGGCGGACTCCTCTTCCCAGGTAAATATACTTTGCGCATTCCCTGTTGGCATCAAACTTAACAGGGGCCTCCAAACCCACATGCAGGTCACTCAAAAATGCTATTAGTGATCGATCTACCCCCATGGCCTCCAACACAGCCCATAACATCATCCTGTCAACTGAGTCAAAGACTGTGCTGAGATCCATGAAGGCAAGGTGGATTGACTCTTTTCTTACCAAAGAATATTTGGCAACTAAGAGAATAAGATTACGGTTCTGTTCTATTGTCCCTCTTGCCTGCCTGAAGCCATACTGAATGTCAGACATAATCTTCCCATTCTCAGCCCAGTCCAATAAATGCTTCAAGAAAATTCTGCTTATGATCTCAACTTTGGCAGATATTAAAGGAATGGGATGGTAACAGGGTGGGTTAGTTCAACTCTCTTTTTTGAATACCAGCACAATTACCAATTGTTTACGGGAGAGAGGGATATTCCCACATGCTACAACATTAAAATGTTGCGTGATCAAGGGACACAGGACTTAAGGAGGGAAGAGCCTTGAGGAACACAAAAGATGATGTCCTTGGGTTCAGAGGTGAATAGTGGTAGGTGGACCTCTGTGTTCTTTCGGTGGTAAAGAGGGTGATTCACTTGACAGTGTCTCCTTGGAAATCAATGTGATGCAGCCTTTTGATCAGGGTGTGGTGGGATGTGGTGTCGAAGGCTGTGTAGAAGTCGAGGAGGATCAGAGCCGCCGTTTCTTCCCTGTCGAGGAGGGATCTGATGTAATTGGTGGTTGTAAACAAGGTGGTCTAGGTGCTGTGGTTGGTGAGGAATCCAGATTGGGAGGTGTCTTGGAGAAGTTTCCGCTACAGATGTTTTGTGAGTTGTCAGTTGATGGCCTTTTCCAGGACTTTGGGGGGGAAAGGGAGCAGGGAGATGGGGCGGTAGTTTTTGAGTTCACCGGGTCGGCAGATGGTTTCTGGAGAAGTGGTTTGACTTCTGCATGTTTCTAGTCTTCGGGAAAGGTGGCACTCATTGGCGAGGAGTTGAAGAGGGTGATGAGCTCAAAGCTTATCCTATGGCTTAGGAGGTTGAAAAAGTGGTGCTGGCAGGTGTTGTCAGAGCTCTTGACTGTATGGAGTTCATGATGGTTTTCTGGGGGTGAGCTTCTACCATGTGGTAGGTCGGTGGTCAGTGTTTTAGTGAATGCATAAAGGTGGAGGAAGTCTGAAGGCTTGGGCTGGGGTTTGAAGTTCTTGTAGATGGTGGTGATCTTGTCATAGAAATAGTCAGGGAGTCTGTCACATTATTATTATTATTATTAATGAGTTTTATAACGCGCCTGGTTACCCTTGGGCATCCCCGCGCTCATCCAGAAAGAGACACCATGACATGAGGCACCGGAATTAGGCAGGAAACAGGTGAGTTTTTAACAGCTTGCGGAAGCGTAAGAAACTTGATTCCGAGCGCAAGTAAAGAGGAAGAGAGTTCCACAGGATGGCCACATTGATGGAAATCTTCTGCCCCCAGATCTTACCTTCCTTACCCTCATGACCTGTAGCAGATGTTGATGGTCTGAACGAAGGGAACGAAAGGCCTTATAGGGTTGAACCATATCCCGTAGGATAGGGGGGCCTTTCCCCTGCAGGATTTTATGGGCCATACAGAGCGCCTTAAATTTCACCCTCTCCCTAACGGGGAGCCAGTGCAGTGCCTTCAGTGCAGGTCGAGCAGACTGACGCCTGGGAAGGTCCATCAGGAGCCTGGCGGCCGCATTCTGCACTTTCTGCAGTTTATTTAAGGTGGACTCTGGAGCCCCCAGAAACAGCACGTTACTAAAATCCAGCCGAGAGATGATAAGCCCCTGAATAAGTAACCTCCTAGAGACCACTGGGAGAAGAGGTAAAATCTTCCGGGCTGATCGGAGCAGACCAAAACACACGCCTGCGGTCTTTTTAGCGTGAGTCTTAAAAGTAAGGTCCGGCTCCAACCACACCCCCAAACTCTTGATCTCCTGTTTGGGGGTGGGAGCCACTCCTAGGCAGCTAGGCCAGCTGCTCGGAGATAAAGTAGGAGGGGAATTCCCCAATATCATCAGTTCCGTTTTGGAGCCGTTAAGCTTGAGTGCTGAGCTACACATCCACGTGAAAATCTTATCCAGGCACGTGTGCAGCCGGTCGGGATGGTGAGACGACTGGGGAAGGCCTACCACCAGCTGAGTATCATCAGCATAGCTGATAATCTTGATACTCAGGGGCAGTATCACATTCTCCAGGGGGGCCATATAAATGTTAAATAAGGTAGGGCTCAGCGATGAGCCCTGTGGCACACCACACTGGAGAGGGACCGATGATGATTTCGCGTGGCCTTCCCACACCTCAAACGTTCGGCCAACCAAAAAGGACGACAACCACTTCAGGGCCAGCCCAGAGACTCCCACCCCCGACAGTCGTTGAAGAAGCACTTGATGGTCCACAGTGTCAAATGCCGCACTGAGGTCAAGGAGGATCACTGCCACCGATCCCCCTGTGTCCAAAATGCTCCTGGCATTCTCCACGACTGCCAGCAGGGCAGTATCGGTCCCCTGACCGGGGCGAAAACCTGTTTGGGAGTCACCCAGAAGGGAGTTGGACTCCAAGAAGCCCGAGAGGCGCCGATTCACTAACTTCTCCGCTACCTTGCTAATGCCGGGGAGCAGAGAGATAGGCCTGAAGCTGGCAAGGTCAGCGGGGTCCAAGTTAGGCTTCTTCAAGAGAGCCTTAACAACCGCTCCCTTCCAACTCGGGGGCACCACTCCTTGGGCAAAGGATAAATTTATCAAATCCGTCACTGGGCCATCGATGGTAGGGGCTACCTGCTTAAGATATTTCATTGGTGCAGGATCTTTAGGAGAACCACTTTTCATGGTCATCAAGACTGTGAGAACTTCTTCCACAGTAACTAGTCCGAAAGAGGCCAGCTCCGCTGTCCGCACCCTGGGCTGAAACTCAGGATTACCACCAGAGGGAATCTCCTCGTCTAACCGAGGGAGTGATGACAAGATGTTATCTATTTTAGTTTTAAAGAAGGAGGCAAGTTCGGAGCATTTAGCACAAGGGTCAGCGTGGAAGACTGGAGGTTCGGGAGCTTTTAAAAGTTCTTTGATAACCCTAAACGATTCTTTTGAGGAGTTGGCCGCCAGGCCTATTCTCTCCTCGAAGAACACAGATTTAGCTACCCGAATAGCAGATTTGTAGGTAGTAAGAGCCGCCCGGTATTCTCTCCGGATCGTTTCGCTCCAATCTTTCCTCCAAGACTGTTCCAATCTCTTGCAACCCCTTCTCAAAGTTCTCAACTCTAATGTGTACCAGGGCGCCGATCCCACTCTCTTACCCATAGAGAGTTGTTTCTTCTTGGGGAGGAGAGCGTCAAGCGAGTTGGACAGCCAGATGTTTAACTTCTCATCGGCGACTAACGGATTGGACCCAAGGGGAGGCCGAGACGCTTCCAGATGTCCCGCCCAGGTATCCACTGAGAGCCTAGACCAGGCTCTTTCCACAGTGTATACCCTGGGTCCCCACGAGAGGGATTGATGCTGTTTTTTGTGGCTGTGTGGTTGCAGAACTTTGCCAATGTTGAAGAGCTCTTTGCTGTGGTTAGAGCTGGACTCAATGCCATCAGCTAGGGCATTCTGCTTTGTCTTTCTCAGTAGTCAGTGGTAGTGATTGAGGGATGTCTTGAAGGTGATCTTGTCAGAGGTGTCTTTGCTTGTTCTCCATCTTCTTTCCAGTTGCTTGCAGTCTCGGTTTTCTGTTCTCAGTTCTTTGGTGTACCATCTGGCCTGCTTGGTGGATCTCCTGTGTCTGCTGGTCTTGAAGGGGCAATGTTGTCAGCACAGTTGCTGATCCAGGAGTTGAAAATTTTTACAGCCTGGTCCAATTTTAATGCAGTGCTGGAGTAGGATGTCTTGAGGGTGCTCGGCCATTGGCTTTCTGATACTTTGCTTAAGCTGCGGTGGGGAAGCTGGGTGGTTCAGAGGTGGTGGTGCGGGGGCTGCAGATGTTAAAGTGGACGATGGAGTGGTCGGTCCAGGTGAGTCCAGTGATGTTGCTGGAGGTGAAGATGTGGTCCAGCGTATGTTCTATGTTGTGGGTGGGTGGTCCCCCTTACGAGACAGAAAAGAGAACAGGAAATAGCCTATGAGGGTACACTTTAACCAGCATTCCTCCTGAAGCACCAATCTCCCACCAAAACTCATGCATTCCGGGAGGGATGTAATGAATGGAGAGGGAACAAACAGGACTCGGAGTAATGAAGGTCACCAATAAGTAATTGAAACATTACCTCTACGTCCTTTATGTCCACATCCCATTCTTTACTAATGCGAAATACCAGAGCAGCCCACACTACACCTTCTGATTATAATTGCAAAGAAAACACATTAAAACTAGAAATGCTGCCAAAACCCACACAGGTTTTAATGAAAAACAAAATAACAGAAATCTAGGTCAAAGCCAAACCCAAGACCTCAAGCCCATAATTTTCATGTACATGCAAAACATTCTGGAGTCGATAATGCTGTACAAATGTTTTCGACCTGTCCATATGGCTGCAGTGAATATCTTAGCCCTGGAAACCCCTCTTGCCTCAGCTCAAGAGGAGGAAACGCTACTAGTAGAGTGGCCCTGAATTCACCGGGAGGGGGTTGCCAGAGGTAGAATAAGCAAGGGAAATAGCTTGATTGATCCACCTGCTAATAGAAACTACAGCTGACTTCTCCCCTCTGTTAGAGGAACCAAAAGTTACAAACTGATACTCCGATTTACGGAAAAGGGTCTGCCCTGGCATAAACGACCTGCAATGGCCTTTTCACACACAGAGGTTCCAACCAACTTCCTAGGAAGGCTCAGACACATCAGTGAGAGCTGGAGAAACCACCTCCTGATCCCCGTGAAAGGCAGAAACTATCTTGTAAAAAAATGATGGATCTGATTGAAGGACCACCCCGTCATCAAAAAAAGTAAGGAACGTTTCCCTGGCCATAATAGCTATAAGCTCCCCAGATGTAATAGCTATTTAAAAAACCCTTTCAGGATGACAAACGTAATATCTGTATGCTCAAGAGGCTCAAAAGGATCAAATGTGAAAGCCCTTAAAACCAAAGGTAAATCCCAAAAGGGAAACAAACGCTTGACCAGGGGCTTAGAGTAAGAACAACTTTTCAACAAATGGGATACCAACTCATCTGAATCACTCAAGTTTCCACATGGATCTCTAAAGGCCTTGATTGTTGCCTACTTGGCCCTCCATGTATAAACAGACAAATGCTTCTAATAACATCCCATAGAAACTGCAACATATCAGGAAGAAAGCAAGCCACATGAGAAACATCATGCTCAGCACACCATCTTTGGATATTTGCCCAATTTTGTCAATGTGAATGTAAAGTCGAAGAGCGATGGGAATTCTGAACAGCAACTGCCAAATGACAAGCTAATCCCTTACACTGCCAACCCGCCTCTCAACTTCCAAACTGAAAATTGCAGCCTCTGGGAGAGAATTCTGTTTGAGAACCTGAGAGGAGAAGGATGAAGAGGAAGCAATCAAGTATCCTGAAGGTCCAGTGATTTGAGAATCGAAAACCATGATCTCCTGGGCCAAAAAGGAACCAACAGAATCAAAACCCTGTCCTCCACCAAAAGCCTGGCCAGGCGTTTCAGAATCAGAGGACAAGGGGATAAGGATAAATAAGGTTGTTCGGCCATGGGGCTGTGAGAGCATCCACTCTTCATGTCGTATTCTGAGGAGCACTCGTACAAACCTACTTAACTGGGCGTTAAGTCGAAAAACAAATAGATCCAGATAGGGCATCTTGAACCTTTGGTAAATCTCCCTGAAAATGGACACTGACAGGGACAATTCCTGAGACGGAGGGAACACCCGATTCAGTAAGTCTGCCACCACATTGCCCATAACCGCTGAAATGGAGAGTAGATGGTGCTCTGCCCAAAACATCAGCTGCTGTGTGATCAAATTCAGGGTACTTGCCCTGGTGCCCCCATGGTTGTTTATATATGCAGTTGTCATCCTATTGTCTGTTCTGACACATGGTGTCCCCGAAGAACCTCCAGAAAATGTAACGGTGCCCTTGACACCAGTACCCTCCAATTTAAGGTACTCCGGTTCTCCTAATGTGCCTGAGTAGAGGCAGTCTCCAGAGTCGATCCCCATTCAAATGCACTTCCATTAGTTAATACGCTTGTCGCGTCTGGCTTGAGATCCACCCCCTTGCACAAGGAATCCAGGAGAAGCCACCAGGTCAAAACCTCGTAGATCTTGGGAGTTACTGGGAGCAGCCTCTTGAATCCCACCGAGGATGCGTGCCAGAAGGCATGAAGATGGGTCCAAAGTGGGCAAAGGTGCAACCTGGCCAATGGCACTGTAAAACCTAAAGCCTTAGCCAATGCCTCACTGTCAGGGACTGACTCTGGAGCGCTTGCAACACCAACCTTCCCAGATTCATGCCATGGGAATTGGGTAGAGCCTGTTCTGAAGCAACCCCCTCTCAAAGTCTGATCCTGTGCAGGTTGGAGTTAATAGTTGTCCCAATTGAGGAGAAACCCATGGTCCTGGTTTTGAGTTAGAACTGTCCCTAATTTGTGTACCACCTGTTGGTCCATGAGAGCATGAAGTAGCAAGTCATCCAAATATGGATACATGTGGATACCCTCAAAATATAGGGAGGTCACCAAGGAAGCAGAGCTGACCTGAGGCCAAATGGAAGCACATTGAACTGGAAGTTCCGTTGGTTGACACAAAAATGAAGATACTTCTGATGAAAAGAAACACTAGTACGTGACAATACAATGACCCCAGCATACCAATGGAATATTCCCCTACAGTGTCTCTATCTTGAATGGGATGGACTGAACACATTTGTTCAAAAGCTTGAGGTCGAGAACCATTGAAAATCTCCCATGGTTTTCTGAACCAGAAAAAGTATGAAGTAGAATGTCTGACCCCTGAACTCTATAGGAATTTCCAAGATTACCTCCTTCTGTAACAAAGACTCTATCCCCTGCTGGATTGCAAGCCTTTTGTCCATGTGGGATGGTGACGGAGTCAGCCTCCCCCCCGAATCTGAAGAAAGAGAACAGGCTTTATTATGTGTCCTAAATGAATCAGCAGATGGACCCAAGAACTGGAAGTTGGTTTGAACCAGGTTCCCAGAAAAAAATGCAGCCTATCTCTGATCACACAGGGCTCGCCAGTCTCTAAACAGTCAGAACCCCTGACTTTAAGCGGACCCAGATTTCTTCTCTAGCTCACTCCGAGGGCAAAACCTCTTCTACTGGCTTTGATGTTGACAATTAGAAGCCTGATGAATTGAAAAAATGTTGGCAGGAGCTTGACAAGATGACTGCTTAAGAGGAAATGAATTATTTTTCTATTTGAATATCTTATGCAGCTGAATCATTTACCAGTCCTTAAGAACTAAACGCCTTGTTTATGAGGTTCTGACGTAGGGCAGCGGAGCAAGGAGTTTTGCTGCGATGCCCTACGTCAAAACAAAAGGGCAGGAATGCGCCATATCTATGTGATACAGCGCATTCCTGTCCTTTTCTCCAATGCCGGCACACAATGGGCTGCCATGCACCAATGCAGGCACCCTTGCACCATGGTGCAAGGATCCTTGTGTTCTGGGGCTGATTGATTTTGTGCAGGAAGGCATACCTTCCTGCACAAAATAAATCATAAGAGGCAATCTCCTTTTTCTATGTGTGTTGTGGAATGCAGCACACATAGAAAAAGGAAAGCTATTTTTCTCATTGCCCCTCCCTAATGCTACCCCTAGGATGGCGTTAGGTTCTGACGTATTCCCAGGTTTGCGATTTCTCGTTTATCTAGTAATGTGTCAGGTTCCATAGGTGTTGTGTGGGAACACCCACAGCAACACCCATGGAACTTCTCTTTCATGCAGTTTTTTCTGTGAAAGGGGCACATATTTATAAGACCATGAAAAGCCATGTAAAGTGGATTTACACAACCTTATAAATATGCTGTGACACTTTGCGCCACTGAAACATCAAAAAAGTGATGTTCCGGTGTGGCAAAAGTGTTGCTAAGGCCTCATAAATGAGAATCTAAGTTTCAACAAGTCACAATAGAGGCTCCAGCAGACAGAACTGTAGCATGAACAAAGGCGAAAGAAATTCCTGACACATACTTGGTCTGCCTCTCTATACCCTCCAGAAAAGCAGAACATTTTGTTTCATCCTCTACTGCTTTAAAGAGCTGCTTGGTCAGAAATAAAGGATTGTGACACAACGGTCACGTAAGTGCCAGCCCTAAGAGCCAGTTGGGTCCATGAATACACCTTTTCAGTCCAGACTCAATCTTCGTATCTGCCTGATCCCTAATATTTGAATCCTCTGTCAGAGAAGTACGCCACACCAAACTGCCCACAAACGAGTCAACGAGGATGGAATCAGGCAATACATTCTGCATATCTGAGATAGGATACAGCGTACCCATAAAGTGAGGCAAAAGAATACTGTCAGGGTATTTCCATTCACTGTGCAGAACCCCCATGATGTCTAGATGAACAGGAAAATCCAATCGAGTGGACTGCTGGCAATGCAACAACAAACCACTACCAGAGGATGAAGGCTCAGGAGTCTTCTCTGTTTGAAACCCCATTGTCTGCTTGACATGAACTAACATTTCAGGGAGTAAATCCTTCCCAATATGTTTCCCTTTCTGATCATCTCCCATAGGATTCTTCTCCTCCTCTGAAACAGGAAGAAACATCAGCAGACACCCCCCCTAGGAGAGGCTTTGCAGGAACTTTAGGCATATTCAGTTCCATTAAAGTCTCATGAATAAACTCCTAATCCACTTATCCACCTGAACCTTTGGAGCCCTATTAGAAGGAGGAGAGGCTGTAGATTCACTTGACTCTATATGCCTCCTCTTGCGAGAAAGCTTCCCCATGGTTCTAAGGAATAGCATATAACACCAGAAAAACATAATCCTGTAAAAGTGCCACAAAATCAGGAACCACTATGCGGACTTACCTGCAGCACCGCGCTAAATACTCTTCCTCCATCTGTGGCCTGCAGAGTAGCTATGCTTGAACGAACATGCTTGTTCACCCCGGGTCCAACACAAATGTAAGGCAATCCAGGAAAAGTACACTGGGAGAAAACAAGTGACCGCCATACAAGGCTGTTTGCTCACAACAATACTAACTTAGACTCTTGTGTTACCTCTGTTCTCATAGGAAATGGTTAGTTTTTGTCAACCTGGTATGCTGATGTGTAAATTCTCGCTGCTTTGTGAGTGATGTAACAGGGTTTGAAACCGTTTTGAAGGAGCAGCTGCTGTACTTCATTCAAGGTTAGGGTGATATAGTCGTGTTAATTCAATATCACGTCATGAAGAATGTTCTCAAGGAATCAGCGCTGATACAGGGACAATGTCACTCAAGCATGTACTTCTTTCAGTTGCGAGGGGACCAGGGTTTGGGATTAACCAGTCATCTGCAGTCTACATTTTGATGCAGGACTTTATATTTCCCCACAAGGAAAGCTGGGAGCCTGCTGTCTGTTTAGTCATGGCAATGTGAATCTTGAAGGTGAAGTTGTTGTCAAGGGCGAACCAGAGGGATGCGCTACGAATAAGTCCAGCTCGTTTCAGATAGACATTCAGGGATCTGAGACTGCCCATTGCTGTTTGTTTGACGAGGGAATCTGGATTTGATTTTATTCAGGTTTAGATCAGTGTTTGCCATTCAGATCTGTATGAGGACCAAAAAGGTTGAGTTGTTTCCTGTCATTAGCAGAGAAGATTTTCCAATAGAGTGGTATATCATCTGCACATAGGCTTGATACTGAAATAAATTTAAAAAAAGTAGGACTACAAGAATGGGGTTCTTAGTAGAGAGAATACCTACCTGGAAAATATTGTACTTCCTGGAATTCTGAAGACTGAGCTGGGCAAGGTGATGTTGGATGAAGGGATTCATGGTAAATCAGTCATTTACAGTGTCCAGTAACATGTATGATTCCAGAAAGAGTATGATGATCAGTTGTCGTGAAGGACGTAGTGAGTTAAGCAGAATCAATAGTCAGGGATTACAAATCTTTGTGATAGGCAGCGTGTCACATTTAACTTGGATGTTTTCTGCTTCAGAGGTACAGCGTTGGCTGAAGCCAAAAAGGCCTTAAGTGGATTTTATTAAATTGCTCAAGAAGCTGATTGCAGACAGCATTCTCTGTTAGCTTTACAAGGGATACCAACTACTTTAGAAAGTTTCTGAGGATCCTGGGATGCTTCTTGAGCACTATGTTGGGCCCAATTTTGATTGCATTACTAAATACGCCTTAACTTAGGGAGATGTTTACTGTGTTGAGGAAGGGTGCCAGTGCTTCTCCAAAATGGATGTTCACAATGGCTGAGGGCAGGAGCTCACCTTCAAAGGTTATGGCTATGAGAAATACCAGGTTATTGGAAATGTCTACAATCAAATGGCTTGAAGGTAGTTCCCTTGAAAGTGTTTGTTGTGAAATTATAACAGATTTTGCACACTTTGGAGTGTTTGCAAAGCAATCTTTTCTTGGAGCTGGAGCCTACCACTAGCCATTATTGTGCAAAGTAAGACTATTTTTAGTAAGTATACTCATTTTGCTCTTTATTCAAAGGTTTATTTTGCCTAAACCTTATCCTTCTAACAATTTAGGCAACCAAAATGTGCTTCAAACTACAACATTCTGTTCAGTTTTGCAGAATTCCCTAACATCTTTTAACAGACATTGTGCAATTAATACATATAAACTTATAACATTTATAATTTCACTCTTTTCTTCTTTCTATTTAAAAAATAGTACAGAATAATAAATTCTTCATTCATTTTGTGTTCCTTTTTTGAGAAAGAGACCCCATTTTAACTAGCTTTTCTGTCACTAAAATCTAATATGTTTTACCAATAAGTACATGAAGAAGCTCTATATTATCTTTTTTCTGCAAAATAATTTCAGGGATATCACTATTTGTATGACATGGTATACAAAAGCAAAGTGGTGCACACTACCTCTCTAAAACTGCTGTGGGAACTGGTGCATTTGGGTGTACTAGATATTTTACTCACTCAAAGATGGCACCCTTACTTGGGTGCAGAGCAGAGAATCAATTCTTTAAAGTAGTGTTAGCCAATCAACAGTACAAACAAAAATAGTCATAGCAGTAAATATTTAAATGCACATTTAACAATTTCCTTCGACCTCCTTTAGTCTCTCTTCCTGTGACATGTGTATCTAATACACCACCTCCCCACCAATCTACTTACAATAAATATATCACACCACCAGCTGTAGACCGACAGGTAAACTAAATATAATATGTACTTGTGAAAGTTTGCTAATTAGAGTTATATCTATTGTGTTCAAATAAATAAATAACATTACCAAACCCTATTTTCCAAAATGTTGTATCATTACCTTTGACAATACTGTTATTTATTAGTTGTTAAGATGTGGGGATATAAATAATTTGCTGTATACATTTATAATATGCAATATTTTTGAAGCAAATATTTACATGTTTTAATATAGGCTTTTTTTCCTACATAGGTTCGAGCAAGCGCCATTGCACAGGACGCGGATCAGAATTATGATTATGCCAGTAACAGCGTGGTTCTACATTTGGAGCCAGGGGATGAAGTCTATATCAAGTTAGATGGAGGAAAAGCACATGGAGGAAACAACAACAAATACAGCACATTTTCTGGATTTATCATCTATGCCGACTAACTCATGATGATTAAAAATTTGACAATTCTTGTGAGCCTGCAGATGGATTTGTTTGGCTACAGTCAATGGATCGAGCATCTATAGTGACAGCATTATCGTCACCACTCTGCAGCAGTGAAACAAAATCCAATGCTACCTGATTCACATCTGCAAAACTCAGAAAAAAAATTACGTCTTGAAAAAACATTAAAACTTATATCTATACAGACCTTAAAGAGATGTGTGATCCTCTACTGCCAAAGCGAATACTCTTTATTGTTAATTGTCCATGTGAATGAAGTTCTATATAGAAAACATTTTTTACAAAACAATCTAAGACACTGAATTATTCCGTCAGCATACAAAGCTTTGATGTCCAATATTTTTTAAGCTTTCCTCATGTCTTAGCTTTGGTTCTTGTTGCTTGTCTACTAATTGTCATGCTTGGGCTGTATTCAGTGTGGGAAGGAGTGATTTCTGAAGAGTTGGGATATGTACTGTGTTCACAATATGCTGCTTTCCACCATAGGAAAGGTTGGCCTTTGGGTGTATGTTGATGCTTCTCTTATCTTTGGAGCTAGATCTTACAATGAAAGAGATAAAGATGGAACAAAGTGTTGAAGTACACCTGCTACACTATATGTATCATTTTACCAAATGTGGATTTGGGGAGTCACATACAATAGGAAGTGCCATGCTCATCATATATTAGCTATCCACTGAAAGTAACATTACACACCAAACTTCAAACTCCACCTACAAGGGGGGCTAATTTGTACAACCAAATATGAAAAGATGAAATTCCTCAGAAATACAGTACCTGGCAATTTTAGTTCTCACCAGTATAGCACTATAAGCCCTTAAATGCAGTGGGATAACTATACAATACTGGATAATCATTTAAGATAACTACTACTCCAAATAGTGTTCTTCATACTTAGCAGGTTCCAGCTTATACATGCAGCATATTTTTAAAATTGGTACAGATTCTATGTTTTTATTTACAAAAGGTTTAAGAAAATATATGTTGGTTCATAGCTTGATAATATTTTTGTAGCAAGAGGTAGTTCAACAATGTGTGTGCCAACAATTAACAACATAATTATTGTTGCTTTGATACAAATTTAAAGTCATTCTATCATTAAAGCACAACAGATGAAGCTAATGTTTGTAATTTTGATTTAGAAATTACTTCTTGGTACTGCTCGTTCTTTAGCACAGACTGAGAAAATAATGAAGGCTTTTAAGCTGGAATGAGAAGTAGGTAGTACGCACACTGCCTTGCACAATTTATGTATAGAAACAGAAACAGTTATGTAAAAAAATAAACAGAGGTTCAGCTCATATATGTGGCTGACTATATAAAGAATTTCCCACCTTCCAGTTCAAGTGAAATTTTCAGACACCATAATCTATTTGGAGACTCAATATTACGTCATTATGTCACTTATACAGTTGGGATTGTGATGGCTTTGTTACACCTTTACTTTTTGGGAAATGTATAACTTATGTTTTACTACTTTGGGCAAGCAGCTTTCAAAGTATTTTTTTCATCTAAGTCACTAGCTAAAATCAAGTTGGGCTATAAGTAAATGAAGAGTAGTAGTCTAATTAAAGCAACGTGTTACCAACTAACAATCATCCCAAATAAGCAGATCCTCTCAGCAGAGAGATGCTGAGTAAATATGGGGCTGATATAGCATATAGCCCTCTGTAGAGTAAAAAATGTAGGCTGTAACATACTATGTGGAAGTCCTTACTACTGCTTTCTGCTAACCTGTAGACACTGCTCTATAGCAGACACATTTCATGGACCCACAATACATGCATTACATTTATACAAGGTTTGGTTCACCCATCATCGTCGGAGATTCTTTATTCTGCCACTCAAAGCCATAAAAGCACACAGGTAAAAAACGTATAAATATAATAGCTTAAAAAAGTTACAATACATACATAGAAAATCTGGTTAGCCCAAATTAATTTGTCCAGGGCTGTTTATACAGCCAGATAAGAATAAAAACCAATTATTAAAAACAGGTACAAAATGCCACTCTAAATATGCAATTCAACGAATAAAGTGAAAAAGTGACAGAGCATTGGCAAGGTGAACAAGCTACGTAATCAAGCCATACCATGCACAAAAATTGGCACGTAAATGTCCGAGAGAGCATTAGACCAGTTCAGCCTAACTACACCATAAGCATATTCTTCCTAAGTCTTAAGGCCCCTGTAAAAAAAACTTGCTGCCCCAAAAGAGACCATAGGGGAGGAAAGCATTTGTAAATATAATAATGCAGGCCTTACTTGGAAAAATTGGCCGGATCTGTGGAGCAGGATAATATTTTTTTTTACGCAGGGGGCATAAAATGTACAGAAGAAGGTAAAATGTAGGGTTACCTGATGAGGAAAATGATCACATGAACATGGCTTTAGAGCCCCGGGCTTCGTGTAGCCTTTGGGAAAGGCTAATAACCAGTGTAAGAGGTTCAATCTGAATCTGCTTAGCACAAAGCGATGGTGCATGTTGTTGACCAATGACAAATAATGCTGCACCTGTGGACTCAAACTCAGTATGATATAGTTTCTCACTATGGGCTTAGCTAGTTCCTTAACCTCCCTTACCCCCTGCTGCCTGGCCAGAAACAAATGTTTGATGTTCCTAATATCTGCTGGGCGTAAAAGCCTGGGGTTAGTAAACAGGTCAGGGCAACGTAGCCTCCTCATCTGCTCCATAATGTACCTTAACCAGGGGGTACCCAAAGCCCCCTCAAGTGCAGTGCAATCCGCTATAACAAGTTGGTTTAAAGTGATGGCTGGGCAGGACCAGATTGTCATCCAGCGCAATAGAGGCACAACAGCAATAAGATCAGAGATGTATCCCATGCTAAGCTCCTCATGCAACGTGAAGGCTGGCGTGCAAGGGAGGACAACGAGAAGCCTACATATGAATTTGTTTTCTACCCCTGCACATCTCTCGCGTTCTTGTATCCCCACACATCACATCCATAAGTGGTCATAGGATCCATTTTTCTCTGTACACCTTTAGCAGGACCGGTACGGGCTTTGCCCCAAGTCTTTTTGTGAAGTCTATGGTTGCCCCCACTGCCCTTGCCAGAACGTTCTTTTTGCGTGCTCTTTGTGCAACCCAAGACCCTCGGTCATCAAACAACACACCCAGATAAGGGAAGGTTGAAACTTTATTTAGTTCTACCCCCCTACAATAGAACTTATGTCTAGTGGCCTTCTGAGTAGCAGTCATCATGGTGTGGGATTTAGAAAAATTTGTGGCAAGATTGAGGGAGTCCAGAAAATCTATAAAAGCATTTAAAAGTTTTGGAGACTTACAGCAGCCCTTGCAAACAACACCACGTCATCTGCATATAAAAGTGCGGGAATAAGTTTAGAGCTAGCTCACAGGATGTCTTTCCTGCTGTCCGTTAGACATTCCCCTAACTTGTTAATATAAAGTGTAAGCAGCAAGGGGGCCAGAATACACCCCCACCAGAACCCGATCTTGACTTCCCAAGAGGCTAACACACAACCATCCTCTTTATAAGTCACTGTCGCAGTGGTGTTATTATTGGCAGAGTGTAGAAAAACCACCAGTTCTGCGTCCAGACCCAGATCAAAAATAATCAACCGCAGTTTGGATCTATTAACGCAATCGAACTCTGATGTTAGGTCCATAAATGCCATGTGCAAGGATCCCTTCTTCCCTATTGTGTATTTCCCCCCCACCAAGTGTAGGTTGATATACTGGTCTAGCCTCCCTTTACCTTGCCATACTGTATGTCAGAAATGACATTAAAATTATCTAACCAAGAGGTTGGACGATCCAAAATCACTTTCCCCATAATTTTAGTGGCCGAATCTAAAAGGGAAATAGGTCTGTAACACTCTGGGTGTCCCTAGCACCCTTTTTAAAAATAGGTAAAATAATGGCCTTAGCCCAGGAAGAGGGGATTCCACACAGACAAGCCGCATTAAAAACATGGGTCAATATCCTGGCCCAAGCCAGATGGTCAGCTTTATACAGGTCCGAAGGAACCCCATCCGGACCAGGCGCTTTCCCCCCGCCTGTGGCCAGGATAGCTTTGTATACCTAATCCGTATTGAAATGCAAACTTAGTACACTCACTTTCTCATTCTAGTATATTTAACAAATCATATGGCAGGCTGCTTTACTAATATTTGCCACTTTCCTTGGTTTAAATTAACGTAAGAAATGGTCCAAAATAAATGGTTGTTTTAATCAAAGAAAATATGTTACCCAGCAACCGGATTACCTAGTATAGGTTTCATGGTTATGCTATCTGAAAATCGCTTTGCAACTGGATAAAATCTGTCTTTTTATCAAAATGATTAGGGGTCCTTCAGCATTACTTTATTATTTTCCAAGCACTAATATGCATAGGCAACGTTGAGTTAGAAAAATAATAATAGTGTCCCAATGTGAACAACTCAACAATGTGTGGATCTGTTGTATTATAGTAAACAAGCAACAGTTAGTCTATTTTGCATTATTTTTGCCTCTTGTATAGAAAGAAAACAGTGGAAGAGGATTTGCTTTAAAAGTTGTCTGGGGCTGTACTAAACACAATTTTGCACCTGAAAAATATTGCAAAGTGTATTTTAATACTTTTTTACTTTCATTAGAAAGAAAGGAATAATAATTTGCTAATGTTTTCAATTGCAAAACCACAGGCCGAGTTGTAGGCAACACCAGGCGGTTCTTCAACTCATTAGGAAAAACAGAAACAATTTAGCAAAAACTGTCAACTTCATTTTTATTCCATTTGCAACTTTATGTAACATGTTTTCTGTAATATTCAGTGGGGCTCTCTTACCCAATTTAAATTTTAAAGAATAACTTGCCTAACCAAATGAAATGTCACTGGTATCAGCTGTTTACATTTCTGCTCTCCCAAAGGCATAGTAGTTAGCTTTTAGGTTTCTGGAAAACTAGTAAGTGGCCTTCAGCGTGGCTTTTTTAAAGCTCATTTATTTGTATTTGTGTAGTTTTATATTTACTTGTTTAGCTATTTCACAGTTTTTTATAGGCTTTAGTGCAAGAACATGTTATAATATATTGATAAAAATGAGCATTAGACAGTATTTGACATTAGCAGAATGGTTTTTGACCAAGTCCCAGTGGAACCGGAACAGTTGAGTTTTCAAGGCCTCCCTATAAGAAGTCTTGAAACAGGTTCCATTTTAGTCAGTAGTAAGAAGGCCTGGGCAGTGAACTCCGCTCCGATAATGGAGTTTGCGGAGTTTTCCGCACTACGCGGAGCACACGGAGTTCTGAAAAACTGCGCTCCACGGAGTGGAGTTTTTTACTCAGTCTCGGTGAGATTTCTCAACGCAGGTGGTCAGATTTCTCAATGTCGGCGGTCGTCGAAACCTTCCGTTCACGTTGAGAAAGCTGCTGCTCAAGTAGAAAATCTACTCGAGCAGCAGAAAATAAGCAGGGCCCTCTTGCGCTGTGCATGGTGCCATTTGTGCTGATTTTACTGCGTGGGCCAAACACCCGGCCTTGAAAATCAATGCGAATGGCGTTACCAAATGTAATCTGCCGCTACGCTGAGTGTTTTGGGCACTTGGCAAAGCTCCGCATAGCAGAACTCCGCGAACTCCGCCAAGGCCTAGTAGTGAGCTCTAATAGGTTAGTTGTTGAGACTCACAATGGCTTGTTTTGTGCTTGAGCAGTTTCCTTTTTATTCTGGTCTAATTCTGAAGTAGCATTATTCCTGGATATATTCAGAAGATGGAGAGGTCTGATGGCTTATTTAGGAGGATTGCTCTTAAAACACTGTAACAATTTTTTTAATTAACCCTTACATCAAAGGGGAGCCAACATAACTGCCTTAGTATTGGGGAGAAGTGAACGTACTTTCTCCGTAGGAGCTTAATCTTAGCACTGAATAGAGAACAGCTTTTAATCGATCAAGGTATGACTGCGGCACTCAGATCAGGATGGCAAATGCTAGAGTTCAGATGTGAAATGATCAGGGTATAAACTGCTGAATTCACATAGCTGAGGGCTAACAAATGCTTGAGTGAAGGTGGAAATTATCATTTCGGCATATTTGCTGATGTGGGGCATGAGGCGAAATGATAGTGTCAAATGTGAATCCTACTGATTTAGGTGATGAGGTAATTGCTGGGAAAATCCAACAGTGTTGATTTCATTTTGAAGTTTGGCGTTCAAACATAGTTCGACTCTTCAGGTGATTACAAAGCATTTGTTTTTTTACAGGTTTATCACCAAAGTATTCTGCACCCATTGTTGGAGTTTCATGAGGCAATCTTGAGGGAAAAGGATGACATTTTAATAAATTTCTAAATGCATAATATCAGCATTTTTATGACTGGCAACCCCTGATCACTTCAATATCAACCTCAGTGATTTGTGGTCTAAGTTGAACAAAGTTGGTGCAGGTCTTGAATCCTGATGAATAGCACATAGCCTCATTGCCCTTTTGGAGGTATTATCTCTTATCTTTACCAAATTAAATACATTCAATAAACAGGAAGAGGACCAATGCAGGACTAGAACTTGACACCCCAAGTAGTTAGCCAGAGTTCCAAGCAATCAAATACATTGAAGGTCACTGTTAAATTGAGCATTGTGAGAAAGAAGTACTCAACCACATCCACAGGCACTGAAATTCATCATTAATTCGTACAGTGCTGGTCTCAGTGCTACAACTGGTCCAAAAGTCAGATTATAACCAACCAGAAGGAGTCTGTCATTGATAGAGGAGGTCAGTTAGCTGAAGCTGCATTTCCCCATTGCTTTCCTTAGACAGGAGAGATAGAAGACTGGTCTGAAAGTGGCAAAAATATTCAGGTCTAGGTTTACCTTTATAGGATGGAAGTCTTCTTTTCAGGTGTTAGGAAACCCCAGCAAGTTTCTTGAGTAAGTGAGGGGCTGATTGATAAGCACTACGGGCATATCTACAACGTGGCAATAGAAAATTATTGCCGCTTTTGTGGCCGTTTTCGGCCGAAAAGCGGCGATAATTTTATCACCTAATTAGCAAGGTCACGCTAACGCGTGAAACATTGCATTAGCGCACAAATTCCTAACGCCCAGCTTTGCATCTCAAATGAGATGCAAAGTGGGCGTTCTTGACCTTACATGAGAAATGTCGCTAAGCGACATTTCTCCTATCATCAAGCCCCACGCAATGAAGCATAGCGGCAAGAAAAGTAGCGATAACCCCTGTTATCGCCACTTTCCTTACGCCCGCTTCAGGACTGACTTAGCCATGATATCCTATGGAAGGTGGATATTATGGCTAAAGTTTGTGAGGCCCTATCAACAAGCTAAAGCCACATTTCGTGAGATTATCGCTGGGTTTCCAGGGATAATCTCACGTTAGGCAGTTAGCGCTAGGATTTTTATCGCTTTTGAGATAAGCGTTGCTATTAGCATGCTATCTCAGCGATAAAAATCCACGCTAGCCGGCGATAATTATCCTAGCGCTAAGTGCGCTTAGCGATAATTATCGCCAGTTGTTGCTGATATGTCGCTACGTTTGTTCAAAAAGTGGAGATCTGATTTTATGATGCAAGGCAGGAAAGAGTCTGGGAAGTAGTAAGTACTTTAAAATTACCAAGTGATAAAGTATTTGGTTGGGGAAGGTATTACTGACGAGATTGGGGGGAATAAGAATAAGTAGTTAGAGGGAAAATCTTTGTTGGTGAAGAGCAATAGGAATGTGTTGCAGTATCTCCTGATTTACCTTGGAGTGAGACAGACGAAAAAGCGGAGTTGGCAAGTATGAATTTGAACAAGGAGTTTGCATGATTAGAGAAAGAGGTGATTCATTTTCTAAAGGAGTTGGCCTTCACTCATAAATCATTTGTTTGTCCTCTTTCTTCAAAGCTTTTAGGTTGGTGGAAAGCCTCAGTAATTTGTATTGTAAGGACAAATGGTATGTATGTCGACTTAGTCTTTGTTTGCAAGGAGATGTTATGTTATGCTATCAATATTTATATTGCGCACAGCTACTCAAAGAGTGTCCCGGCATGTGCCCAGTGAGGTTATGAACAAAACAGGATAGCAAGCTACTTAAAGAGGAAGGTCTTAAGTCTCTTCCTAAAGATGTTCGGAGCCTGGCGAGCACGTACCTCGAGTGGAAGTTGGTTACAGGCTGCTGCAGCCATATAAGAAAGGGAGCTGCCACCTACCCTTTGTCAACAGAACCTAGGAGTGCATTCCATATGCTTTGTAGGGGAACGCAACTGCCTAGAAGGGGCACGGAACCTGAAATACTTTCTCAAGTACACCGGGTCAAACTCATGGAGGGCTGCGAGAGCCATGACCAAGGACTTGAATTTCAACCTCTCTTTAACCGGCAGCCAGTGCAGGCTATGCAGGTGTTGCCTGACACTGACCATCTTAGAGAGGTTCAGAAGAGTTCTTGCCGCAGCGTTCTGAACAACTTGAAGTTTATTAAATAAATAGCCAGGCAGGCCAACGTACAACACATTGGCATAGCCAATGCGAGATGTGATCAGGGCAAGGGCAACCATTTACCTTGCTGAGAGCAGGAGTAGAGGAAGGTATTGTTTTAGTGCTTTCAAGATGACGAAGCACATTCCTGTCAGTTTAGTAATGTGGGGGCCAAAGCACAGCTTTTCATCAAACCAGATCCCCAAGTTCTTAGTGGGATGACCCAGCTGTTTAGACAATAAGGGACTCAATACAGTACCTTGGGGAACCCCAGTTGTCAAATTCTGGGGGGCAGCTGTAAAAGGGAGATCCAGATTTGCTGGGTTCTGCAATCGAGGTTAGATTTAAGCCACTTACAAGCGGACCCTATTACGCCAATTTCCTGAAGACGGCACAGGAGCAGGGTATCAAATGCAGCTGACAGGTCCAAAAGGACCAGGGCAGCCCTGCCTCCTGCATCTAGAGTTTCATGGATGGGCCCAGAAATTTCCACAAGTGCTGATTCTGTGCTATATGAGGCTATAAAGCCCGAATGAGCTGGGTGAAGAAGATCATGTTGTTCCACAAAGTCAGAAAGCTGTTTATTGATCAGTTTTCACAAACCTTCACCTCAGCTGGAAGAAGGGAAATAGGGCGGTAGCTGGAGGGAAGAGCGGGCTCCAGGGTAGGTTTTTGGAGCAAGGCAACAATCCTCACCTGTTTCCAGCAAAGAGGGACCATGGCTAATGTTAAGGATAAGTTGATCAGAGTATTTATCACAGGATTGATCACCTCAGAAGCACCTACAATTTGTCCGGGCACGGATCAGAAGGCGAGCCGGACTTGAGGGTGTTTATAGCTGCTAGTGAGTCCTTCAGATATATAGGTTCAAAGACTGTAAGTTTGGCGGAGGTGGAAAGGGGCAGCAGCAGGGAGGCGACCACAGTCACTAGCTGACTATCCCGGGCGCCAAAGGTGGCTTGTAGAGATTGAACCATATTAATTCCTCACACCATGCGAGCGATGGAGTGTGGACACTAGTCCCTGCTTTAGAGGAGAGAAAGATTTTTTGGGCTTTATTATCAGACTGACCAATTTGCTACGCATAGTAGATGCTTTTAGCTTTAGCAATGATGGTATAGTATTTCTTTTGTGCCCTTTTGAAGATTGTTCATGTCACTGAGCTGTAGTCATGCCTCCATTTGCATTCCAGCTTTTTACATTGCTGTTTTTCAATTTTAAGGGAACCAGAGAACCATGGCTTTGTAGGAGGATTCCTAGTGCACCCGGGCTGAGTCTCAGAGATGAGACGCTCCACCACCATGTATATCCCGTTGGTGAAGTTCCTGAGGGCTTCAGATCAATGAACTAAGGTTGCCTTGGTTTGGGCTTTGGAGTTTTCAGCTCAAGGGTGCCTGCAACATCCTTAATGATGGCAATATACACTTTTAGAATGGTATGCATGTCTGTAGAGTGATCACGATGACCTAATACTGGAGAGATGAGAGATTTCATATTAGCCCGAGTCATGTTTTTCACAGGAAGCTTCCTGAATTCCAGTAAATGCATACTGTGTGAAGGCAGAGTGAGTCTAGGAAAGAGGAAGGTGAATGGAAAGTGACTGAAATAGTTAAATGTTATTGCTTGTAAGCATTTTGTTTGTTGTTGAAGGACTGGTAATGATATAATTGAGAACTCTATCTTTGTATGTAAACTGAGCGACTAGAGTACATAGGTGATGGAGGTGAAGGGTTTGGACTTGATATTGCCCAAATCAGTGCTAAAATCTCCCTAGTTGATTTTTTTAGAAGAACCTTTGGTTCATTGTGAGATATTCTGTATGGAGTTGTGTGGTGCTTGAGGAATAAATTGTGATGACTCTGAAGCATTCAATTGTTGTGACAGAGGTTTGCTGAAAATGTGTATGCTTGAGTGTTTCTTTACAGATGATAACAATGCAAACCCCCTTCTTGCTGCTGCCTACCACCTCTCAGAAAGTTGTATCCCTAAGTGACCAGTGAATCTGCAATAGATTAGTAGCAAGCAGTCAGGTTTTGGTGCTGCCGTGAAAATCAAACATCTGTGCATTTATGACATTGTCAATGTATGTATGGTGAGCATTCATGGATCTGGCATTGTGGAGATAGCAGGTGAGATAGTGAATTCAAGAATGGGAGTTTCAAATGTGACTCAGTCCATAATATTTCAAGGTTAATTACATTCACATGTCTGAGAGCTGAGTTAATAGGAGTGCTTGTGATGCAAAGTGTGATGTATGGGAATATGTGGTGCAATTGTTAGGATGCAACTATTCAGGGCGTTAAGGACAGTCTTAAATATATGAAGCTGCAGTTGCTGTGGAAGACACTAAAAGGAAGAATATTACAGTAAAGGATCAAATGGCATAGGGCAGATAAGAAATCACGTTACACCTCAGAGTTCCAGATATCTGGTGTTCAAGTAGTTTTTTGCAAGAAATTGCAGACTAAACAGTCAAGGTTTGGAGAGAGAACAATGGAGGGATACTATTGCAATAAAGAAGAATCATTGGCAAAGAAATGAGATGATGCATATTATAGGCAATACAACCAGTAGCTAATATGCACATTTTATAAGCACTTACATGCGAAAGTAAAATGTATTATGTTAGAAAGATGCTCAAATGGGTTGGTTGTGTGATGAAGTTCAGGACTGCTGCTGGATAGATAGCAGATTTCCAGCTGCCTATGGCTTATGGTGAAATTCTCTAACTTCTTGCAGAACACTGAACTGAAAGAGGAACTGAGGGAGAGATTGTTTGAAGGATTAATGATGCTTGCATTTTAACATGTTCCACATGTGTTGCAGTGCCTGGAGTTAATTGGACCATTGCCAGAAGTTTAACTTATATTTCAAGGACTGGTATAGGCACTGGGTATTCCAGCTTAGTGTGCCATATCGAAGGGGTCAGAAGGGAGCAGGAGTTGAGTGCCCCAGAGTCAGACAGATTTCAAATAAATCTAGAAGGAGAGAGGCAACTGTGCCTAGGAAGAAGAGCCACTGTAGGAGCTGATAAAGTGGCAGCAGTTGTCCACAGGATCCTGATGCCAGGGTTGGACTACATCCAGTTGGAGGTTCTTTCTTCTGGGGTAGCCAGCTAGCCCAGAAACCCACACACACTCACCAGGTGGAGGCCAGATGCAGCAAACACACTGGCTTGGAGTCTGGCTGAGATCAAGAGTATGATGTTGTCTTACAACAAGCAAAAGTACTCTCCCTGACGGTTGTAGCCAGAGCAACAGAGTTGTTAGAAAAGGGAGATCCCTCCCTTTGAGCAGGTGCAGGTTGGCGTTGAGGGCTAACATTAGGCTTGTGCTAGGTGAGTTGCTTCTCTTTGAGTGCCTGAAATGTAAGCTGGCAGCAGCTTTAGGTCAGGCCTAGACGTGGGTGAGTAAGAAGTCTCAAGTATGATCCTAGTAGTTTAGCATGGTCAACCTCTCTGGTTTCGTAAATCTGCAGTTACTTTCCATGTGCGTCATCTGCACTTCTTAGTTTCTTAAAAGACGCACAAAACAGCAGAGAAACCTGAGCACACTCACATTGAACATCATTATCAACACAACATGAACATGTAACAACCGGTGCAGACTGGTTTCTAATGAAAGGCTTTAATAAGGACCACTGGAATTATGCAGCAGGATTTACTAAATTATGCAAAAAGAAAGGGCAAAATATGCCGCATAATGCAGCATAGTTTGTAATAGTATTACCTCATTATGTTGTTATTTTACCCTTCAAGAGAGCAAGAAGAGGAGGAGTAAGGTCAGTGTTGTGCCCTGCCCATTCCCACACACTATCGGGCAATGTGGGATGGCAGCAGTGAAAGCTAGAGAAGATTGTGAAATAGTTGCACCACAAAGCAGGCGACTCTTGTTCAGCTGAAACTTTTAAGGCATTGCCTCTGTGGCAGAACTGAAATCTAAATAAATGCTAGCAGCTAGACTGTGTGGAGGTCGCACAGGAACTGAAAGACTGACTCTTTAATAGACCAAACTGAATTTGTTAAATTTTTCTCGGTATTTAGGGGAGGTCACCATTTTATTAAAAGTAGCCAGCAGTTTAACAGTGGCACGGAGTAGTTGTATGTGTTTTTTTCAAAATACAGTAAACAATGGGCTTCATTCATGAAAAGTCTTGCATCCCAGGGACCACTGCCGGCCCTTAAAAAATTGAAACAAAAATGTTTCATTTCTTTTTTTTTTTATTTAAAGCAGTCCGTTTTTTTTTTTTTTTAATGCATCCCGGGCTGCATTTAAAAAAAAAAAAAAAAAAGCTGCTTTATTAAAAAGCAGTCCCAGACATGGTGGTCTGCTGAGCCCAGCAGGCCACCATCCCTGGGAAGGCTGGCATTCCCAATGGGCTCGCAAATTGCGAGAGGCTCATTAATATTAATGAGCCTCGTAATTTGCGCCCTCAACGGGAATCGCAAAAAAGTGTAATAACACTGTTGTACATTTCATTTAGCACCTCGCAATTTGCGACTCGCAATGAGTCTCAATGAGTCGCAAATTGCGAGGCGCTAATTGAAAGGGTCGTACATCTGGCTCCATGACTTTTAATCCGAAATCTCCATTTAGCTCTGTATGAGTTTTCACTAAAACCCCACGTAGGCCTACTAACTGCATAGGAATCACGTCACAGAATATGCACTCAACCATCAGCACATTTGTTATAAAAGAAGTTAAGCAGAAGAACAATGCATCTTGGCACTTTATTTAAATACAAGCCATTTTCTTACAAGGATATCCAGGACGTCAGATGTTCTGTTCCTATTGAACATTTCCACAACATCTGTCTTAAACTTACATAAGTGATGATTTGTAAATATTGAATTTATAATTCTACCAAGCTTGTTATGAACGAAGAGCACAGCATTAGCAATGATCTATGTAAAATTCATGCACTCATTTAAATGTTGCAATCCATTTTTTTCTAGTCATTTTCATATTCGAAGCACCTTTTAATTGAAGACTAAAATAGGCTTCTTTCAACTGAGAATCATCATAGAAGACTTGCTTACTTGTTCAAATGTTGGTGGCAAAAGGTATTATCCGACTTTACCCACTAGTCACTATTTCAGTATGTGGGGTCAGCTGATTCCTAATCCATTTTCAGATAGAGGCCCATGAGTCTCTGGAAACAGTGTCTCTGCTAAAATGTGTATGACTAAACCATTCTTAACCCAGTGGAGAATATCAGATAAAAGAACAAGAGGCAAATTAAATAAAGTACTTGTAAATCAAGTGGTGGTGTATTTTTTTTAATTATGTTTGTAAATTACAAATGAAACAGCATTGTGATTTTAATGAGAGAAAACAAAAAAGTAGGTCATGGTGATTGCTATACTTCTTAACAAATTACAATAACAAAGTGAAATGGAACATCTTAAAACATACATTTTCGCCAAACTTTCAGAGAATTGAATACTTGTTAAAATTACTTCTTTAAAACAACAAATCGGCTCGTAATTAAAATTCATATTTTTTTAGTAGTCAGTTTGCAATTGGATCCCTGAGAGTGCATTTTCATTAAACCAAATGAAAACGTACGACTGAACGTCCTCCCCAGTACATAAACAGGATCATCTTTATCCAGCGTTAATTAAAGAACAGCAGGGTAATTACAAGCATCATCAATATTATAGAGAACATCAAATTCTTCCAGGGGTGGGCATTTAATTGTATGGGCTAATTTCCCTCTAGTAGTGCAAAAATCCTTTCCGCGTGTAGGTGAAGTGCCTTTGATAGCGTTATGTTGAATTGCTGAATAACTTACTTTACAACATTTCCTAGTGTGTTAGGTTTTAAGACACTGAATCTTCTCCTATTGTCAGAAATGAAATTAAAACACAGAAGGCTCCCAACAGCACTAAACACTGATCATAGAGTAAAACAAATTTTAATGGGACCTCTCCATTAGTGCGGCCACAAAATGTGACTATAAATGTATTGGGATTTGCTCTCACCTAAGTTAATCGATCTCTCCGTTTAACAAATTTATAAGCTACGGGCCAGAGGTACGACCGTTTTTTGCGGTTGCAAATGGGAGATCGGCTCATTTGTGACAGGAATACAGGGTCCTGGCTTGTACAAACGCTATTTTGCGAGTCACTGACATGAAAAACAGCGTTTGCGACCCTCACTATTAGGAAGGGGCGGCCCTTCCTAATAGCCAGTCACAATGAAATGTACTATTATTTTGCAACTGCATTGGCTACCGCAAAACACTCGCAGTTTACCACCTACTTCAAGTAAGTGGTAAACCACTCGCAAACAGGAAGGGGTCCCCAGGGGACCCCTTCCCATTTGTGAGTTTTTGCTAAAATTTTAAGATCAGGCAGTGGTCCCAGGGACCACTACCTGCCCTTAAAAAATGAAACTGAAATGTTTCCTTTTTCTTTTTTAAATGCATCCCATTTTTCTTTAAGGAAAACGGGCTACATTTTTTTTTAAAACTGCTTTATTTAAAAAGAAGTCACAGACATGGTGGTCTGCTGACCCCATTAGGCCACTATCCCTGGGATTGCTAGTCATTCCCAATGGGGTCGCAAATTGTGTTTGCCTCATGAATATTAATGAGGCATGTAATTTGCGACCCCATTGGGAATCCCAAACAGTGTCTAAGACACTGTTGTACATTTACTTTTGCGAGTCGCAAATTGCGAGTCGCAATTTACGACTCAGAAAAGTGAATGGTTGTACATTAGGCCCTAAATTCTTTATCTTTCGATTTCCTTCAGGCCTGCTATATGTGTGTACCTTTATTCTCCATATTTGTATGCATGATTTTGACTGCATTCATAAATGTATCAATTTTTCTCATGCATGTATGGCAAACATGCATCATGTAATATAGTTTTGTATAGCGTGCGATTGCCGCCAATGTGTCCTGGCATAAAGGTGAATGGAGAATGCCACTGACCAGTGGAGGAAGAAAATTTAAAATGTCAGGTTTTAAGTTTCTTAAGGAAGTCAGAGTGGTTAGAGGTGGTTTCAATGTCCAGGGGCAGGAGTAGCAAGTTTGGCTGAGAGATGGGAGAAAGTCTGGCCTGTTGATCTGATTTGCCTGATAAAGGGGAATGATGACAGCCTTGAAAGAAGAAGAACAGAGGTTATGAAATGGAAAATAAGGCTATATGTTTATGACAAACATCCATCATGTGAAAGCTATAACCATTGTTTATGAGGCACCTTTATTTAAATGTCAGCCATTTTCTTGGATTCTCCACCAGTATCTTATTGACTGCAGACTGGGATATGCCTCGAATTAACATTTTAGGCCTTATATTAGTGAGGATATGAGAATACCCGTGCCCTCCATATTTCATCAGGCGATTCTTGGTGTGAATGTCTTGCGCAATAACAATCCTGTCTTCATAGCCTTCATCGATCAGGCGCCGGAGTCTGGAAAACATAGAAATGTGAAATCAATCTTACTAGAATGAGGAGTCACAGACTGTAAACCCTCCTACATTCTTGGATGTTGTGCTCATTTCACAAACAGGCCTTACTACCACAGTGAAACAATAGATTTTAAAAAACTAACCAAAGTTATTGAGAATATATTCTAACTACTCCTGTACAAATAGTGCTTCTAGTTCAAAAAATTTATTTATTGCAGCAAAATAGGGTCTGAAAATATCTCTGTGTGAGAGAGATTTGAATAATTACCAAGCAGGAAAGCAAACAATTAAGGAACAGTAAAATCAGAATTTGCATTTGAGTGCACAGGTCACCATTCTTTGGAAGAATCAATGTATGTGACGAGGATCGAAGCAACATGCAGTCCTAATTTACCACTAGTGAATCTATGCAGCTTTTAAAGTAATACTTTGGTATCCAGACATAATGTTCCAGATTCTTTCGGCTATTGTAGAAGGCACTCCTATACATTGTGAATATCATCCTGAAATTCCATGTGTGTCATCTGACTTCTTGCTTCCCCAAAAACAGCACTAAACATCAGACAATCCCACTCATCCTAGCTTTAAACATCATTGTCAACACAGCCCAACCTACAAACAGTGCAACAAGGGGCGCATTGGTTCCTATTAAAAGGCATTAGTCAGGACCACTGTAATTATGTGACAGGGGAGGACCAAATTATGCAGCAGGATTTACTAAATTATGCAAAATGAAATGGCAACTGATGCTGCGTAATGCAGAACATTTTGTGATAGTATTACTTCACTGTTTGGTCATTGGTACACATGTTAACACCATCTAGGCAAAGGGTTCACTCATTAGCACCAGTCTGACACCCAAATATAACAATTAGCAACAAAAAGATGAATAGTCAACGTTTGCAAACGGCCTTCATTTTTAATAACTTTTGATCCATTTGAGCTAGAAATATTTTTATTATTAAAACCTGCAGTGTATGTACCAGATGATGGATTATGTGGCAAATGCAGCAAATCTATAATTACGGGGAAAAAGCATAATACTCAGACAAGTATTCTCAAATGTAGTAACCAATCACTTACAACAATTTTTAGAAAGTGTATTGTTAGGTGGGGTGGGTGGTAGTCCACCAGAAGTAATAATGGCACTATTCTTGTAAACTCAAGCAAAACCCTTAGAATGTGGCCTAGCAGGTTGGGCGGTCGATCTCAAATCTGGGGAACGGGTGTCGAGTCTCGTCAGTGACGTCAACATCCTGTGATTCTGGGCAATTCACTTAATCTCCCCGTGCCTAACAAAAATGAATGTGTCCCTGTGTAACGCAACTGGTGCTCATGTAAAGCGCTCTGATACCCTCCGGTCAAATTTGCGCTAATTAAAACTCTGGAAAAAAAAGAGAAAATAACCCTTGTAGCTATGGCACACAGCAGAAAGGCTTAATTTAAGAAAAACTGTAAAGCATTTAGAAGTACCAATCCAGTTACAAGTCCAAAGCACAACATAATAAAAACCAACTGTGGGCAACTGGTTGTGCTAGATTGGGAAATATTAGGATTTGAAACACCGATCAGGTGCAAGAAAAGGTTTGTCTAAGCGATAACGTTACCTCCTCGATGTCGACATCCTTTGGAGAAAGCAGGCAGTTTGCTGGCACCGAGAAAAGGGCTCCATCATCAATGGACTCCAAAATTGCAACACACTCTTGACAAAATCGTTGGTTAAGGCAGAAAAAGCTGTATCAGGAGATGTTCACGTTTTCGCACATAAAAGGTTTTCAGATGCAATCAGATCCTTGTCGGCGTCTAGAAGGCTGCGCGATGGAGAGGTAGCGGCCTCAGTGCTGACAAAATCTGATGTTGAGTGGAGAAAGTCGCAGGGGCCACAACAAAGTCAGGTTTATCGGTGTTGCACCCTCAGTGGATTAGCAGACAGGTTGGTCACGGTCCCTCAAAGGTTCACCAGGCTAAAAGTTTGTAGAAAGTTTCTAAGTCTCAGTTCTAAGGGATAGGCAGGAAGAGTACACTCTGACACAAGCCAAGGGTTCCAGGACCTAAGAAACTGCACTTGAGGGTCACTCTAACAAAAGTCATCAGCAGGTTCTAGGGCAGATCCAGTTGAACTGGTCAGCTGGGCTCTTACAGAGATATGGGTGTCTGGCAACTTTTGTGTCCTCATAGCTTAACGGGAGGTCAGTCAACTTACCCTGGGAGTCCACTTCCTTGTTCTGGGTACAAGTAGGAGAAGATACAAGTAGGAGAAGATACAAGTCTCAACAGCAGGTGCAGTCCTTCTTTCTTCCACATGTTCAGTAGCATTCTGAAGATGGTGGCCAGGGGTGACACTTGCTCACTCTCTAACCAATGGGGAAAAAGTTTGCAGGTGTAACCATACTGACTGTTGCGGCAGTTCCTGTGTGCCCTACTGCAAACAATCCCTCAGTGTCCCTCTCTACTGAAATCCAACATGGCAGAACCATTTTTCCCCTGTTCAGAGCTCATGTGCCCACCCTATAGGTCTGGCCAAGGAAATGAGCAACCCCTCTTCTGTGGTGACTTAAAAACGGTTCTGGGGGCAGCCCCTCTCACAATGGGATTGGTGCCTGGCTGGCTAGGGGGACAGAGGTGTGGGCAAAAAGCTGTTGGGGCCTTGTCACTGTAAGGACATGTTTTACATTGAAACATTTACATGTCCTACTAATAAATACCATGCATCCCAACTTATTAGGCATTATGGCCCACTTAGGGAGGATTTATTAATGTTTTTAGGAGAGTTTAGGCTGGTTAAAAAGGGTTATGTTGACAGGTCGAATTTGCAGTTTTAAGCCTGATCAGAAAGGCCACAATAGTAGGCCAATTCAAACATGGAGTATCCCTCTTGTCTATCTAGATGAAAGCCCTTTCCCAACTGGATACCCTGTCATTTGTTACTAAAGAAAAAGACTCTAACCCACTCTAGTACTGGCATGCTTCATCATCGGGGAAACCTAGGTCTGTTTGATGTATTTTATTTAGTCTAGGTACCCCGGTCACAGAAATATCTAAAGTGTCCCCTGGAATATGGTCAAGCCCATCCGGGTTTTTCAGGGACCAGGATGAGACACGATCGGTGAGGGTCTTACAAAAAGAAAAATATATTTTTTCTTTTTTTCTTTACAAATAAATGGCAGGGTATCCAGTTGGGAAAAGACTTTCTTCTAGATAGACACAAGGGATACCCCATATTTGATTTAGCATTGATATACTAGGTAGAGTGCATCTCCTGGACCAATTTATTCAAGGTCTCTCCTCCCTCCCCGTAGGTAGGGTTCCACTATGAGCCATCCTTATTAATTGAAGAATTACAGTAGTAGGCCTGCAGACATGTTTTGCACTGTCATTCTAGTGGTGGCAGTATTGTGTACCACAGTTCACTAGTTACATTTGACATACAGGTCTTGAGCACTCTTTTTTACAATATATTAGGGACTTATAGGTTAGTTAAACATGCTAATTAGAAGCATAGCCAATTTCAACAAGTTTTAGGGATCACAGCACATGCACTGGGCACTGGACTGCAGTGTCCTAGTGTGCTGAGCCTAAAAACCAGCAATAAAATCTAGCAAAAAAAGGGGGTGACAATGCAAAAAGGGCATTTTCCTACACATGCCTACCCCTCAAATCTGCCTTGAATAGGACTGCTACTCTATAAAGCTCAGCCTTAGCCATTACCATGGCCCATGGGGAACCCTTGTCATCTGCCACCCCCACCAGGATAAAGCTAACCCTAGCCTACCTACAAAGGCAACCCGGCATGTGAACTGCACCACTATAGCTCACAAGGTGATGTGGCTCACATTGCCTCCAAGGCCAGGCTTCTGTCCCCAAGTGAGGGCCGGTGCTGCCCCAAATGTACGTAATCAGTAAAGGCCACAGACACCTGCCAGTGTCAGGAACAAGGCCCCTAGCCATACACTGAAAGGGGAAGGTCCAATGTGCTGCCTGCAGTAGTCCTAACTTCCAGCATAGGGGCTGGCAAGGAGTCAACCACTTACTCCTGAGATAATTTTGACCTCTTAAGTTTCTCAGAGTGGGGGCTAAACCTCTGGTTGCAGGTACCGTCCTTAAACTCTCAACTCTGCCCTCGCAGGGTTTGCACCCAAAGAATGAGCAGATACCTGGCAGGCCAGAACTTCTAGGATAGACACACAGTCCCCCTCAAGGGTGACCCACTCTGGTAGTGTCCTAATGGAGTCTGAAACAAATGCCTTGGCTCCTGTCGCTGTGACAGTGCAGGCAGAACCACTAGGTCATTAGTGGCCTCATCAGTGTAAGTCTGGGGGTCCTCTGCTGTCAGAGCAGGTAACCCATGGCTCTTTGGTCTTCAACTATGGGGGACCCCTTTTCCTATAATGCCAGTCTGCTGGTTTTTTCCAGTCAGAGCAGGTAACTAATGGCTCTTTGGTTCTCAACTATGGGGGGCCTCCTTCTTCTCCTACCATTTCCTCTTCTTTAGGGCCTCTCTACTTTTCTCTTAGGGATCATACACCCAGAAATCTGGGTTTTTGGGGCACCTTGGGTAGCTGCCACACCTAGCTTTTTTTTCGCTTTTGGGATCTCAGTGCCAATGATGCACGTCTTGGTGTAGGTCAGCACAGATAATTTCTCTCCTCTCAGCAAGTACCCAAGTCATTCTAGAGATGCTAAGGCTACAGGGCTGTCAGTTTCCCACCCATGGGCATTCCTTATCCTGCAACCCTCTCTTGGCAGAAACTTATTTGGGGGAACCAGCCTTTCCAAGACCATGGTCTGACTGGCATCCGTATCCTTCAGAGCAGCTTCAGGTATCACACTCACTGTGATGCTGTGGAAATGATTCCTACCACCCTCAGGGATCACCAGTGTACCTTCTGTATCCTTTTCCCAACTAAAGGCTATTATAAGGCCTTTCCTGGGAAATACTCCCCAAAGCTAAACTAGTCACTCCTGTGGAGTGCCCACCAGGTTTAGCCTTTGGTGGGGGCCATGAGGAATAACCCGTTCTGATCCATGGCAGGTGACAGTTATTAGCACCTACCCCTCTCAAAGGATTCTTTACCCCTAGGTTCCAGGAATGGTTTGGGACTCTCCCCTTCTCAGATAGTAGGCGCCTAAGGTGTTTTTTTAGGCTTGTTGCTCTACTTCCTTACCTTGTGTGAGCTTGGTTTCTTCTTGGTATTACTCTCCTGGTATCTGTTGCACACCCTAGTCCAGTTTAGTCAGCTTGAAGTCCACTCGGTGCTGGTGCACCTCTGAAGAACAATTACTAAAGATGTGCCCTGACATAACAAAACTGTACAGCCCATCATAAGTGTCAACTGCACTCCCATTCACTCAGTGATTTAATTGAGATCTCCTCTAAATCTGCCCAAGTGTGTTGTAATTCCTTGTGTGAGCATCGGAATTTCTTCCTGTAATATTCATTTGTAAGACCAAATATCTGCACTAGCGCATCTTTCATGTGAGCGTATCAGTCAGTTAGCCATTTCTCTAAAGTCAGGAGCATATCCAGTCCCAGTGTAGGTACTAACTTCCACAATAATGTGCTCCGGTGCTTCTGGTCCACTCTGTGCATTCTCAAAGCGGTTTCATAGGAGGCAAACCATTTGTCAATGTCATCCCTCATCACAAAGCTAGGCAATACCTTTTTAGGCAAGTGAGGGGAGTGCGCCCCCTATAGACACTCACCATTGCTGCTACCATCTTCACTGGACATAAGGCCGTGTCTGGCATTCTTCTCCTTTAAGGCCAGTGCTAGGGGAGTCAGCTTGGCTTGAAGCTCCCTCTCCAACTGCTTGTCATGAAACTCCATTCAGTGGACAGCCAGTTGTGAGGTGCTTAGGCTGTGAGCCCCTTCACTTCCCACCCTGGAAAGTGCACTTTTGGGACCATATTACACAAAGTGCCCTGGGGGTGCAATAGGCGTTTGTGCCCACTTAGTGTGCCCCGGGGCACTTTGGTGATACCAATAATCACTTACTGCACCCACCTGCAAGGGAATCTCTAATCATCTTTAAAAGTGCAGGCTGGCTGCCTCCTGCACTGTGAAAACACAGCCGCTCCGTTTTTGTCACATGAATGTGCTGCACCCCAGGCCAGCATGAGTTCACGGCTGCCCTGAGGGCAGCGCATCCATCATAATATGGCGCATTATCCTTCATTGCGCTGGGTGCACCTTTTTAAAAGGCGCACCCAGCGCAATGCAGGGAAATGCGCTGCATGTATAATGTGGTCTCAGAAGCTTTATTGAGACAAAGCATTCTCTCCTTCTACCCCTCCTGGGGATTCATCACTGGCACTCATTTAGCTAATGCAGTTGCAGAGACTGGAAGCATGTCCAGACCTTTTAGCAAGGGATTCATGCCTTAGCTTTGTCTACCCGATTGGAAGAATAAGTGGACACTTGAATAGTATGCTGTATTGAAAACATAAAGTTATACCAGATATACACATCTAGTCCAATAGGGAGTGAATTCAATATTAAGACAGCTTGTCCTAATGAGACCCTGCAAATAATCCTAGGCTCAAAAACATTGCCATAAAAAATTCCTTGTTCTACATGTTGGAATTTATTAAGGGAATAAATGTGAATACTAACGGGCTTCAATTGATTGCTCTTTATGACCAAGGATTCTATAATATGAACTGTTGTTTTACTATGTACGTAGTTACTGGTTTTCACCTTGCTCACACATTGGCCATATGCACTACTCTCTGGTTTTTTACAAGTGAAATGTCCAACTAACTATAATGTCCCTGAAACCTATGATTTTTTCAGTGAATTTCTGTGGGGTTTTTTTAAGGCTAATTTCTAACTATAACATCCCTGAAACCTATGGTTCTTTCATTGAATTTCAAAGGTTCTTTAAGGTTAATTTCTAACTATAACGTCCCTGAAAGCTATGGTTTTTTCAGTGAATTTCAAAGGTTTTTTAAATGATCATTTCTAACTATAACGTCCCTGAAACCCATGTTTTTTTCAGTGAATTTCAAAGGTTTTTTAAATGATAATTTCTAACTATTATGTCCCTGAAACTTATAGTTTTTTTAATGAATTTCTAAGGTTTTTTAAATGCTAATTTCTAACTGCACCTACAGAGATAGGACATGTGAAGAAAGAGGAAGAAAGATGCAGAAAGAAGCAAGAGAAATGCAGAAAGAGGCAACAAAAGTCCAGAAAGACAAAGAAAAGTGCAGAAAGAAGTAAGATATATGAATAAAGAACCAACAAAGGTGCAGAAAGAGGCCTTGTTTCCAAGTCATCCTGTGCCCCCAACATTTACTGACAGGTACTGGTGGTAACTGACTCGGACTAACCAGGCCCGGAGCCAGTGCTATGCTGAAACACACTAAGAATACAGTGAAAAAAACTACATACACTAGGGTACACTATGGGTTGACGTATCCCTGTGTTTGGCATTACCTCCCCTGTAATGCCCTAGTACAGAATAGGGCAGGGGGATTAAAAGTACCTCTAACTCAGAGGTGCCGAAAGAGGCAAGAGAGGTGCATAAACAGGCAGGAAAGGTGCAGAAACAGGGAACAGAGGTGCAGAAAGAAGCAAGAGAGGTGCAGAAAGAGAAAAGAGGGGTGCAGAAAGGGGCAAGAGATCTGTAGAAAAAAGCAACAGAGGTGCTGAAAGAGGCAAGTGAGGTGCAGAAAGAAGCAATACAGGTGTAGAAAGAGGCAATAGAAGTGCAGAAAGAAGCAACAGAGGTGCAGAAAGAGGAAAGAGGGGTGCAGAAAGAGGCACGAGCAGTGCAGAAATAACCAAGAGAAGTGCAGAAAGAAGCAACAGTGGTGCAAAAGGAGGCACAAGGGGTGCAGAAAGAACCAAGAGAAGTGCAGAAAGAAACAACAGAGGTGCTGAGAGAGGCACAAAGGGTGCAGAAAGAGGCAAGAGAAGTGCAGAAAGAAGCAACATAGGCACAGAAAGACGCAAGAGTGGTGCAGAAAGAGGGAAGAGAGGTGTAGAAAGAGGCAAGAGAGTTGCATAAATAGGGAAGAGGGGTGTAGAAAGAGGTAGGAGGGGTGCAGAAAGAATTAACAGATGTGCAGAAAGAGATAAGAGAATTGCTGAAAGAAGCCACAGAGGTTTAGAAAGACGCAAGAGAAGTGCAGAAAGGGGCAAGTGAGGCACAGAAAGAAGCAAGAGTAGTGCAGAAAGAACCAGCAGAGGTGCAAAAAGAGGCAAGAGGGGTAAAGAAAGAGGTAGGAGGGGTGCACAAAGAGGTAAGAGAGGTACAGAAAGAGGCCGGAAGAGTGCAAAAAGAAGGACGAGAAGTGCAGAAAGAGGCAAGAGAGCTGCTGAAAGAAGCAACAGAGGTGTAGAAAGAAGCAAGAGAAGTGCAGAAAGAGACAAGGGAAGTGCAGAAAAAAGCAAGGGCAGTGCAGAAAGAACCAACAGAGGTGCTAAAAGAGGCGTGAAGGGTGCAGAAAAAGCAAGGGAAGTGCAGAAAGAGATAACAGAGGTATAGAAAGAGGCAAGAGATGTGCAGAAACAGGCAGGAAAGGTGCAGAAACTGGGAACAGGGGTGCAGAAAGAGCAAAGAGAGGTGCAGAAAGAGAAAAGGGTGCAGAAAGGGGCAAGAGGTCTGCAGAAAAAAGCAAAAGAGGTACTGAAAGACGCAAGTGAGGAGCAGAAAGAGGCAATAGAAGTGCAGAAAGAAGCAACAGAGGTGCTGAAAGAGGCAAGAGAGGTGAAAAAAAGAAGCAAGAGAAGTTCAGAAAGAGGCAATAGAAGTGCAGAAAGAAGCAACAGAGATGCAGAAAGAGGCAAGGGGGGTGCAGGAAGAAGAGAGAGAAGTACAGAAAGAAGAACAAGAGGTGCTCAAAGATGCAAAAGGGATGCAGAAAGAGGCAAGAGCAGTGCAGAAAGAACCAAGAGAAGTGCAGAAAGAAGCATCAGAGGTGCAAAAAGAGGCACGAGGGGTTCAGAAAGAAGGAAGAGAAGTGCAGAAAGAAGCAACAGAGATGCTGAAAGAGGCACGAAGGGTGCAGAAAGAAGCAAGAAAAGTGCAGAAAGAAGCAACCGAGGTATAGAAAGAGACAAGAGTGGTGCAGAAAGAGGGAAGACAGGTATAGAAAGAGGCAAGAGAATTGCACAAATAGGGAAGAGGGGGATGCAGAAAGAGGCAGGAGGTGTG
Source organism: Triturus cristatus (assembly GCF_964204655.1). Classification (NCBI taxonomy): domain Eukaryota; kingdom Metazoa; phylum Chordata; class Amphibia; order Caudata; family Salamandridae; genus Triturus; species Triturus cristatus. The sequence continues at coordinate 319,125,580 of NC_140593.1, read as the reverse complement.
CAGAAAAAAGGCAAGAGAGGTGCAGAAAGAAGCAAGTGAAATGCAGAAAGAGGCAAGAGCGGTGAATAAAGTCACAAGAGAGGTACAGAAACAAGCAAGAGAAGTGCAGAAAAGGCAAGAGAATTGCTGAAAGAAGCAACAGTGGTTTAGAAAGAAGCAAGAGAAGTACAGAAAGAATCAACAGAGGTGCAAAAAGAGGCAAGAGTGGTGCAGAAAGAGGGAAGAGAGGTGTAGAAAGAGGCAAGAGAGTTGCACAAATAGGGAAGAGGGGTGCAGAAAGAGGCAGGAGGGGTACAAAAAGAAGCAACAAAGGTGCCGAGGCAAGAGAGGTGCAGAAAGGAGCAAGTGAAGTGCAGAAAGAAGCAAGAGAGGTGCAGAAAGATGTAAGAAAGGTACAGAAACAAGTAAGAGAAGTACAGAAAGAGGCAAGTGAGGTACAGAAAGAAGCAAGAGCACTGCAGAAAGAATCAACAGAGGTGCAAAAAGAGGCAAGAGTGGTGCAGAAAGAGGGAAGAGAGGTGTAGAAAGAGGCAAGAGAGTTGCACAAATAGGGAAGAGGGGTGCAGAAAGAGGCAGGAGGGGTACAAAAAGAAGCAACAAAGGTGCCGAGGCAAGAGAGGTGCAGAAAGGAGCAAGTGAAGTGCAGAAAGAAGCAAGAGAGGTGCAGAAAGATGTAAGAAAGGTACAGAAACAAGTAAGAGAAGTACAGAAAGAGGCAAGAGAGGTGCAGAAAGAAGCAAGAGCAGTGCAGAAATTACGAACAGAAATGCAAAAAGAGGCAAGAGGGGTGCAGAATAAGGTAGGAGGGGTGCAGAAAGAGGCAAGAGAGGTACAGAAAGAAGCAGGAGGGGTGCGGAAAGAAGCAAGAGCAGTGCAGAAAGAACCAACAGAGGTGCTGAAAGAGGCAAGTGAGATACTGAAAGAAGCAAGAGATCTGCAGAAAAAAGCAACAGAGATGCTGAAAGAGACAAGTGAGGTGCAGAAAGAAGCAAGAGAGGTGCAGAAAGAAGGAAGAGAAGTGCAGAAAGACGCAAAAAGGGTGCAGAAGGACATAAGAGGGATACAGAAAAAGGAAAGAGAGGTGCAGAATAAGGTAGGAGGGATGCACAAAGAGGCAAGGGAGGTAGAGAAAGAGACAAGAGGGGTGCTGAAAGAAGTAAGAAAAGTACAGAAAGAGACAAAACAACAGCATTACAGAAAGAACCAACAGAGGTGCTGAAAGAGGCAGGAGGGGTGCAGAAAGAAGTAAGAAAAGTACAGAAAGAGACATGAGAATTGCTGAAAGTAGCAACAGGGGTGTAGAAAGAAGCAAGAGTTGTGCAGAAAGAGGCAAGTGAGGTGCAGAAAGAAGCAAGAGCAGTGTAGAAAGAACCAACAGAGGTGCTGAAAGGCAAGTGAGGTACAGAAAGAACCAAAATATCTGTAGAAAAAAGCAACAGGGATGCTGAAAGAGGCAAGTGAGGTGCAGAAAGAAGGAAGAGAAGTGCAGAAAGAAGCACAGAGGTGCAGAAAGAGGCAAAAAGGGTGCAGAAATACATAAGAGGGATTCAGAAAAAGGCAAGAGAGGTGCAGAATAAGGTAGGAGGGATGCACAAAGAGGCAAGGGAGGTAGAGAAAGAGACAAGAAGGGTGCTGAAAGAAGTAAGAAAAGTACAGAAAGAGACAAAACAACAGCATTACAGAAAGAACCAACAGAGGTGCTGAAAGAGGCAAGTGAGGTGCAGAAAGAGGCAAGAGATCTGCAGAAAAAAAAACAGAGGTGCTGAAAGAGGGGCAAGTGAGGTGCAGAAAGAAGCAAGAGGTACAGAAAAAAGGAAGAGAAGTGCAGAAAGAAGTAACAGAGGTGCTGAAAGAGGCAAAAAGGGTGCAGAAAGACATAAGAGGGACACAGAAAAAGGCAACAAACATGTAGAAAGAGGGAAGAGAGGTGCAGAAAGTACAAGAGACTTGCAGAAAGAGGCAAGAGAAGTACAGAAAAAGCAAAAGAAAGAAATGTGCAGAAAGAAGAAACAGAAATGCAGAAAGAGGCAAGAGAGGCGCAGAAGGAAGCAAAAGTGCCTTGCACACCATTAGTACCAATTTAACACCCACATTTAGCAATAAGTAACAGGTGACCATTCTAGGTTTGCAAAGGGCCTTCCACCACGCTGTAACACTTGATGCTGCATTTTTGGTAACGTTTGAGCCGATTGAGTTAGAAGCAAGGTTTTTTTTTTTGCTCTAATCTGCAGATTAGGGAGCAGATGATAAATTATGTGGCTAATGCCGAAAATGTTTAATTGTGCGAATGTCGGTGCAGCCAAACAGTCGCATAATTCCAGTGGCCCTGCTCATACCTCTGACTAGGTCCACAAGTGCTCCTCAGTGATTCCTTCTTTTTTTCGTCTCACTGAGATCATAGTTGAGCTTCTATGGAAAAGAGGAAGACTAAACCTGAGGTTACCACTCGACAACATAGACTACCATACCACATAATTACTTTCCATAACACATAATCCCACTCTACATAATTCCTATACACTAAATACCACATACTTTCTATCCACATAATTTAACTGCACAACATACCACATAATTCCACTGCACACAACGTACATCCACTCCACTCCAAAAAACATTAGTAAAAAACATTTACATTTACAACGCCAATAGCCCAAACTCTCGCAAATGTGAAACGTATTACATTGCAAACACTTCTTTAACTTGCAGAGTGGTGGAGAAAGGGTGCTGGGCCTTCAACCAGCGCTCAGGAATTCCGCTGCATCGGATTTACAGGAGGTACCAGAACGGCTGCTTGGCCCCGAAAGTCCCTCAGGATTAAAGTGGACTTCATCCCCTATCCTGTAGTCTGCCAGGAGGCATGTTTGTAGAGTGGTGACGAAAGGGGGATGGCCTCAGAAGACGTCTTAGCAATCCTACTGTGTGGGACTTACTGAAGGTAACAAGAGGGGTACTTGGCCACCAAGGACATCCTTGGGGGCCAACTACCCCTCCTATTTTATTTATTTATTTATTTATTTTAATTTTTAGGGCGCAACAGCTACCCAAAAAGGGTTTCCCGGCGCCAAGCGGACTAGGTGTAGCTAAAGGCAGTAGTAGAAGGAGTTACTGGTTAAATAACCAGGTCTTGAGGGATCTGTGGAAGCGTGTGTAAACAGTCTCTTTGCGTATGGCGAGAGGAAGGGTGTTCCACAGTGATGGACCTAGGTAAGCAAAAGATCTTCCCCCCATCCTGGATAGTTTGAACCTTGGTACTGTGAAATATTCGAGAGTGGTAGATCGTAGATGGCGGGTGGGGGCATAGGGACGGACGAGGGAGTTCAGATACTGTGGTGCTGTTCCCATTTTGATCTTGAACATATAGCTCAGGGTTTTAAACTTAATGCGGGTCTCCACCCTGAGCCAATGTAGGTCACGGATGTAGCCAGATATCGGGGTGGCCTTGGTAACCTTGCAAAGTAATCTTGCTGCAGTGTTCTGTACTAACTGCAGTCGTCGGGTCACTGCTTTGTTTGAGCCAAGATAAAGGATGTTTCCATAGTCCAGCCGAGAGGTGATGAGGGCATGGACCACTGTTTTCTGGGTGTCCCCTGGCAGCATCCAGATGATCTTCCTGAGCCATTTCAAGATGGTAAAGCAGATGGCTGTGACCTTTACTGCCTGATGGTGCATGGTTAGAGAGTCATCAATAGTTATCCCTAGATTACGGACATGGCTGGAGGGTTTGGGGAGGGCGCCCATCTCCGCAGGCCAATGTAGTGGGCCCCACAGATCTTTATTTTTGCCTAGGACGAGGACTTCCATCTTATCATTATTTAATTTCAGGTGATTGCGGTTCATCCATGTAGCAATTTTCCCTAGGCCTGTCTGAAGAAGGGATGTCGAGCCGGGGTCAGTGCTGGAGAGGGAAAAGATGATCTGGGAGTTGTCTGCATACGTAAAAAGAGTTAGGCCTGCTTGTTCTGCTATGTCTGCAAGAGGCCTGACATATACATTGAAAAGAAGAGGGCTAAGGATGGAGCCCTGGGGTACACCATAGGGTGACGGGTAAATGTTGGAAGTAGCTGTGACAGAGAAGATCTGGAAAGTGCGGTTGGCTAAAAAAGAAGTAATCCAGTCCAAGGCTGAGCCACAGATGCCCAAGGACCTCAGTGTGTTGATTAGGACTGAATGGGAGATAGTGTTGAAAGCCGCACTAAGGTATAGCAGTATCAGTGCGACTGTGTCACCGGTATCGAGATGATGGCGCAACTTCTCTGTGACCCCCAACAGTGTGGTTTCCTTGGAGAATCTGGTTCTAAAGCCGGATTGAGAGGGGTGGAGGATTTTGTGAGTTTCGACAAACTGGGAGAGATGGGAGTGAATGTGTTTCTCAAGAATTTTAGAGAAGGCAGGCAGGAGTGAGATAGGCCTATAATTAGAGAGGACACTAGGGTGGCAGAGGGTTTTTTCAGGAGAGGGGTTACCATGGCGTGTTTCCAATGCCCAGGGAGTGTGGATTCAAGCAGGGAAGAATTTAGAGCATTCAGGATGACGGACAGATGAGAGAGGTCCAGCTGTTTTAGTGTGGAGATTGGCAGGGGATCCTTCGGGGATCCGGATTTGACTTTTCCAAGAATGGTTTTCAAAGAGTCTAGGTCAAGAGGGGCCAAGAGACTTGCTGTGGAACCGTTTGGGGAGGAACAGTGAGGTGTGGTAAGGGTAAGGTCTGGGGTATGATGATGGATTGAGACTGTGGGGTTTGCTTATATGTGAGTTAGCAATTTCTAAATAAATGTTCTCTATTTTTTGCGTGAAAAATTGGGCAAGATCGTCACATTGACGTTTCGTTAAAGGCAGAGGCTTTGCTAGGGTCTCAGAGCCGGCAAGCTCTTTAACTAGGCCAAAAAGTGTTCTTGAACAGTTTGTAGCGTCCAAGATGGTTTTGGAGACAAAGCTAGTCCTAGCGGAGTTACAGTTGTTGTGGTATAATTTTAATTCTTTTTTTGCATAAAAATTTGGAACCAGGTGTGTAGTCTCTCCTCCATCTCCGTTCCAAGGTTTTACATTTAGATTTCTCAGCCTTTAGTGCTTCGTTAAACCAAGGGGCTGGAGGTCGATGGTTATTTAGTTTTTTATTTTTGAGGGGGAGGCAAGAGTCAAGAGCATCTAAAAGCCAATCGTATATGTTTCCTGAACGCACGTATACCGTTGAATCGGATGTGGGTGGGTTGGCGCATAGGAGCTTGTTGAGGACATTTATGTTCAGTTGTTTCCAGTCTATTTTGGGGACCTTACGGGAGGGGAAAAAAGGGGTAGGGGAGAAAAGGGGCGTTAGGCAGAATTTGGATATAAAGTGATCTGACCAGCATATGGGCGCTGCAGGGGCACAGTGGATGTGAGGAAGGCTCGAAAAGATGGGGTCAAGCAGGTGGCCGGCACTGTGAGTGGGGCCTGTATTTAGTAGGTTAATATTCATAGCTGCAAGGTCAGAAATTAAGTTGCTGCAGGTAGACTTAGGGGATCGTCAAGATGTAGGTTTAAGTCGCCTAGGACTGAGAAATTCTTGGAATTTAAAAGGAAAGGGGTTATAAGGTTGGGAAAAGATGTGGCCCAAAACTAAAACACCGGAAAGTGTGAAATTGGGGTTGAGAGATATTTTAAATAGGGCGGCTTCGCAATTGGGAAAGTCTAACGGATCAAATTTGCATTGAAAAACATTTTTTAAAATGATGACTATCCTCCCCCCACTTTTTGTCACTCTGTCCTTCCTGACAATGGCATAATTGGGAGATAATGCTGCTGCTACATCTGGGCCGGCACTCTCATGGAGCCAGGTCTCTGTGAGGAACAAAGCGTCAGGTTGTTCGTCTAGAAGAAGGTCAAGGATCTCCATTTTATGCTTGGGGAGTGATCGGCAATTTAGACTGAGGAAAGTAAAATCTTTGAAGGGTTGGACTGACGAGTGAGGGTTGGATCTAGTACCTGGAGAGGTGCGGAGGAGGGACTGTGAAGTGACAGGGGCAAAGTTGCAGCAGGGACAGACCTCCTCAGTTAGGCTATCTGCAGTGAACCGGGTGCATTTTGGGTTGACTGGGGGGTGTAGAGGTAGGAATTGTTCAGAAGAGAGATTGAGCCGATTTGTGCACTTTTGACCAGGGGTCGTGGCCCCTGGCCCCATTTGGGTGCAGACGGGCACAGACGGACTTGTCTTTGGCGCACCGGCGGCGCGCCCGCTGCACGGGAGAAATGGCATTGGTTTCAAGTAGCTCTAGGTCACGTGAACATCAGAGTACCTCCTCCCCCAAGCCTGAGCAGCTGAGAGCAATCAAGGAATGTGTGCACATGCCCACACCCTCCACAACAATCAGGGTAGAAGCCCTGCGATGGACCGAGGTGAGAGCGCGAATTACCACAAAGTGCAATTTAAAATGCTGAGTGAGGTATGAGGTTATTTTAAAACAAAGAAAAGAGATTCGTATTTTTTTTTAAATCGCCAGAGCGCTACAATTAGACAGCAGCAAGACTCCGCTGTGCTTTCAGGATCTCACCCTTCAATTACTGCGTGCGTCCGCTGCATGGGAGAAATGGCTTTGGTTTGAAGTAGAGAGGAGCTCTAGGTCACGTGACCGTCGGAGCGCCGCCTCCCCCAAGCCTGAGCAGCAGAAAACAATCAAGGAATGCGTGCACACGCCCACACCCTCCACAACAATCAGGGTAGAAGCCCTGCAGTGGACCGAGGTGAGAGCGCGAATTACCACAAAGTGCAATTTGTGGCAATTTACCTCCAGTAAGTACCACACAGCAGGATTGCTAAGTTCTCATAACAGGCCATGCCCCCTTTGCCCACCACTCTGCAAACGTGCTCCCTGGTGCGCTCTTGGATGAGGATTGAAATGCCCTTCACTGCTGGGGATCCTTTAGGGGCCAACAAGCCTACCTCTTGCCTCCAGTAAGCCCCACTCTGCAAACATGCTCCCTGGTGCGTTCTAAGTTGGGGGATTAATTCCCCTTGAATACTAGCCCACCAGTCACCTCCAGTAAGAGCCACACAGCTGGTGTGCAGAGAGGTAGTCCGAGGCCACGCCCCCTTTTTACACCACTCTGCAAATGTGCCTCTTGGTGCGCTGCTGCTCAGGGGATGAAGTCCACTTGTGTCCTGAGGTCCTCAATTTAGAATTCCCCCCCGGAACCTGGCCCATCCGGGGGCTTTTTAACAAAGCGCGGTAGACCGCACTTTAATTTTAAAATAATTTCGTCCGGATTCGTGCACCCAGCGTGAATTCGGGCGAATTATTTTTTAAAAAAATGCTTTTTTGGGCTCAGATATCGATATTTTTTATTTTTTTAATTTCTCAGCAACTACTGAACAGATTTACACCATTTAAAGAAAAGGTCGCTTTCTGAAACAAGAGCTACCTGTTTGCCAAATTTGGTGTAATTCCGTTCAGCAGTTCGGGCTGTAGCCTGTTCCAAAATGTCCTATGGAAATTAACATTGGGAAAACGCAGTTTGGACCCCACTTTTTTCTCAGGCCCCCACTTGACAAATTACCCCGAAACTTTCAAGACAGAAGCTGACCGGACCGTGCCATTAGTTTTGAAAATTTCGCAAAGATTCATCAAACGGTGCCAAAGATATTGGCAAAAAAAAAGATTTTTTTTAATAGAAACAAGGTCCTAACTATAACTACCTACTGGCGACCACCAGTAGGTAATAGATATATAAGAGTCAAGCATCAAATTGCTGTTGGTCCATTTATATATATATATATATAGTTATATAGTTACTTAAAAATCGAAAGGTTAATCTAATATAATATTAGGTGTGATAAAAATATCTTTTCAACCCAGGAAATTTACTGAAAAAAGCAAAGGTTAAGGTCAAGTTATAGTTAGGTGAATTTGTCAGAGTCAACATCAATGTTTTTAACAAAACAAAACACAGATATTTACCAGTCATAGTTAGCAGAACTATCTATAACTTACGCCCCCGCAATGTACTCCTTATGACCTTACATATGACATCACTCCTGACATGTTCTATGACATCATTTATGACATTACTGATTACACCTCACATATCCTTTAGCGGCTCAGGGAGGAGGAGGGCTCGCGTCCCCCTCCCAATAAAAATGTTTTTTTGTCCCCGGGGACAGGTTCCGGGGCTTATATTAAAAGAAATACGGCCTAGCCACCATTTCTTTTCTGATCCCAAATTATTGTCCTTATTTGTCTTTTTGGCCCAAGGCAGGGTCCCTCTGTGTCCCCCTATAGGGTCTAGGGAATTGGGGAATCCCTACCCTACCTATGTATCTTTTTTTACACAACTTCAGGATGGAGGACTAAGTCCCTGAGTCCTGTAATGGCTGCCAACAACATTTTTCTCAAGTTGCTGGCAGCCAACCAGAGCACTCACTCTCGAGGGAGTCTGACCGCTACTGCAGCAAGATGGCCCCAGGGAAATAAAGCTCCCTGGATCAATCAGAACACTCTATTTTTAAATTGGCACTCCCATAAGTGTTTCCGGGACAATTGCGAGCCCAACTGCTAAAATATAAAAGTATGCTTCCCCATTAATATCTCGAAAACTTTTGAACCGATTTACACCAAATCAGAATAAGCACAATCGGCGGACCAAGATCTAGCTTCCTGACGAATTTGGTGTAATTCTATTTATCAGTTTTTGCAGTAGCCTTGTATAAAAAAATCTATGGCACATGCAAAAGGATTTTGTGCTTTGCGACCCCCCTTTTATCTTGGCCCCTGCTTGACAGATCCCCCAAAACTTTCCAGCAAGGAGCTGAGGTGGATGAACTTATGTTTTGGAAAGTTTTGTGAAGATTCATCAGATGGGGCCACAGTAATTATCAAACCAAAAAATGCTCTGTCTATGGAAAAGCTGACCTAAAAATAACGACCTAGTGGTGACTGTTACTAGGAGAGATATATATATATATATTACCATATGAGTGCTCAACACTTGAGGGTGCACTCGGGAGACTGCAATCTTTTTCTGCATAACTTCTCTCCATGTTACTCAGAGTTCCAGACGCAAATGCCACACACCATTCATCCTTTCTACATCTTTGACCCAATACTCCTCCAACACCATGCAAACTGGCATCCACAGTTATAATGCAAACCTTGTTCAAATAAAGCACTTTGAGTGTAGGCGCTTGTGAAAGTTTTTTCTTTGATTAGTTGATTGTCTCCATACTGTTGCACACAATAATCTTCAGTAATAATAGTCCATGGCAAACCAGAATCTGCTATCAATTCCACCTCTACATTCAATATCCGAACAACGTACTTGGGAGACCCCATAGAACCCTCCTTCTCCATATATCTTCTAAAATCCCTGGTAGATAGTACTATGCCAATTGCCTCCATCTTCTCCACTGTGGTTAAAGTCCTCACTCACACACAACACTTTCCCTTTGACATTGTTGCTACTACTCCTTTTCTTGCAGTCCCCACACGCTTCGATATTTGCACATTTTATTGGCAGTATTTAGGGGTGGTTTAAGAAGACATGGGCTCCAATTAGCAGTAGCCAATAGTAGCAGCTGTTACTCCTGGCTTGTACTCTACTATCTCAGGAAATACCCTTGCTTCTCCTGATCTTAGCATTGAGGAAAGAAGCAGGAAAAGAGCTCTTAGAGTCATGTGTAACTGCTGTATGTGTGTGTAGCCCCCACTCCATGTCATTGACATACACCTTTTGCACCAACTGGAAGAATGTAGAGGGACTAATTGTGGGACACAGTAAAAAGCCAGCGATGTTGTCAGAGGTCAAGGAGCATGTGATGTCACTGCTGTTACCCGTAGCATTTGTCAGTTTCCATAGGAGTAGCCTTGTAGTTAAAGTCTTCTGGTAAATTAAACAGATGTTGGCAGGAAAACATATTCAATGATACTATGAAGGTACAGGGGTCACTTCTTTCATTAAAAAACCCTAACTAGAGTTCCACTTTATCCTAATTTAGAATGTGTTCTTTTAATATTCCTGCGAGCTCAGCGGATTAGTCTGAAACAACATAAAGCCCTTGGCTGGTAAATTTCCCTCGTTGTTACCACAATAGTGTGGTGGTGTAACTTTTAAAGATCTCTTCAGTACAAGCATGAGCAGAGTACTCAAAAAGGAGTGTGAGCACTAATAACAGGAAGCACAGTCGTTCAATGCAAAGGTTTCACCATGTAGGTTTTGCATACAGTCTTAAAATCCGGCTTCAAAAAAACTCGATAAGTAACTGAACAGCACAGACGGCTGTTTGTTAAGAACAAAAAGGCGCGTGGGGCTAACAGGGGTGCCTGTCATGCTGCCTGTACAGGAGCTTGAGCACGAGTCCTGCGCCGGCATAAAGCTGGCCATGTCACTGGTGGGAGGAAATAGGCTGCATTCTGTAAGTAAGGGGGAGTGGGGTGGTAGGTAGCATTGTCATTCATATTGCATGTGCTGTTGTGGCATTTTGTGACATCATGGCTTCCACTTGGAACTAACCTGTCTAAGGTTCTGGCAGTGACAGTTTTGTCAGTTGCTGCCAGGGCTTTGACCAGACAGGACATATGCAATTGTGGGCATTCTTCTGATGAAATAAAGCTTAACCTTACCCACTATATTCGCGTTGACTGATCCCTTAGCACAATTGGCAACGACCAGGATCCTGAGTGCCAACAGAATTGATGACACCCATTGTATTGGCGCCTTTTCTGCTGTATGCTCTCCGCTTCGAGCTGGTGGCTTGAGCTGGATCCTGTGGTTTGCACTGATGATCTTGTTGGTCATCACAAGTGAGGACGGGACTACGGAGAAAAGTACTTGGCTTCCCTGGGCGGTTCCTGCCTTGTTTTGCTGCACTTCTGGGCGATCGCTCCTGTTGCATGCCTCCCTCTTGGGCACACCAGTGGGGTCGAGCTTTTGAGCAAAACAAGCTCCACCTAAGGTTCTGGCAGCGACAGTGTTGTCAGTTGCTGCTAGGACCTTGACCAGACACAACATATGTAGTTGTGGTTTTTCTTTTGATGAAATAAGCCTGAACATTATCCTGTACCTTCGTATTGCGTAATCCCTTACCATAAAGGCCCCGGGAAATGAACAGCCCAGTAAGTGGAGCTCAGTGCTCTGAATCTCTCCACATGAAACTCACCTGTGGGAGGGAGTAAGCAGCATCGAAGCTACATTAAGTAACACCTCTACGTGAGCTTGACCTAAAAAACAGACTGCACATAGGGACTGCATGGCATGCGCATCGCTGCTTGTGCCTGAAACAATACTCCATGGAAGTGACCTTCTCAGAAAGGTGGGACATGCACCCACCATTAGCCATTTGCAGGCTACGATTTTTAAATAACACACAGAAAAGCCAATCCAAAGCATGAGAGGAGCCAGACCCCACAAAGTGCAGACAACAGATTACCTAACTGCGCAAGGGCTATATAGGCTCGACCTAAAAAGGAAGCCCCACTGCTTACTGCTTACACAGCGAAACCCTGGAGAGAAGTGTGTTGTCTGTTTGAAAAATAACAACCTAGGCAATTCTTATGGATAACAGTTGTAAATCTTTTCTATCTCATAGTCAGAACAGTGTAAGCAGTGAAACGAAAAAATAAAAATTGTAATTCTTTTTTAATTATAAGTTTTGAATACATTCACAATTAAAAACAAATTTATTATATACATAGTAAAAAATCATGACAAATAATAAAATAGATTGTGGGTTACACAAGGATGAAGAATAAACAAATATGGTGGCACAACTGTATGTTATTCGACGCGCGTTTCGGCGTAGTTAACGCCTTCGTCAGGAGAAATAAGGCCACAATTCCTGTAATGTAAAAACAAATATAAAAATTCTAAATCATATTTCGTCACTGCCAATATATTTGCTACAATTTCTTTTAATGTTGAGTATAACATATCTCAAGTCTGACTAAATAATTTGATTTACTAAACATATGGTATGCCTTCGATCACAAGGTTATAATTGTGACTTTGTTATAACAATACTGAGTTCGATCACAAAAAGAAGAGAACAATATCTAAGACATCACTCGCTTCCAGATACAATAGAAAAAAACAGTATATTACATCATTTAACATTGTAGCTTATTGCTACTTGGTGGTAATTTTTACGGAAAGGAGGAGAAGCAAGAGGATATAGAGCAGATAGTTGTGTTCTCCATTAATTTAAAACAGAAGATAATTCATTGCATGTCTACCTGTGCTTCAAGGTTCAAAGGAGGGTTTCCAGGGATTTGGGTAGGTTATTTTTCTTGTGGGTAAATACCTATTAATGTAGAACATATGATTAGCTGTTTTTATTAGTAGCCAGTTTATTTACTCTAGTGCAACTCAAGTTGATTAATACCTTAGTTGATGTTTATTCATTCAAGTATAATTGGTGTTGGGAAGGGATGGCTATTCTTTTATGTTCTGCATTCCGATAAATCCATAAAAATAGCACAACCTAAGATGATAGGAGTATAGAGAATATGTAACTTGCTGATATTTGAAAGGGAATGAAACAGCACAGCTGGGTTACTAGTTAGTGCCGTTGTTACATTACCTTATTTAGTAGCAGTACGGCATATAGATGACCGTTCTTTAATACTTCAATGCCAACAGTGCATATATGTGTTAAAATCTAGGAAAATAAGAGCACGAATATATTCAGATGACTGTTATAAATATTTTTGAATCAGATTAGAAGGTTTAGTTTATGGTTTGATGTGGTTGCCGCATTACCTGGTATATAATAAGTTCTTGTAGGTGCCGAGTCTTGATAAAAATGGTTGATATATAAAACAGTGGAGGCGTCGCAGGTATGATATAACCTAGGGGTTGAAGGTAACGTAAATGGAGTTATACAATGTGTGGGAAAAAGATGTAAAGGTCAGAATAATTACTGTGTTATTGGTACAGAAAAATGTATATGCTCCTAATAGTCTGCCAAACGCAAAAGAATATCGCTTTATGGGTGATATTTGAATCGACTGTTTGAATCCGATTCATGTATGCGCGAACGATATCGTTATTGTGTTGTTTAAACATGCATCGTTTGATGGTGGTTAGCAGGGCTTAGTCGTGTCGCATCTAAGCAGGTTTACTTTAGTGTAAGAGGGTGCCTAAATAGTGGGCCGTGTCGTTTCTAGTGATACTCTACAATTCTTTGTTAGTATATTGCATGAGGACGCTGTCTCATTCTGTTTACGCGCAAAGCGGGTGATGGACGATTATATAGGAAAGGTGTAATCTTATGCTTAAATCTAAAATATTAACAGTATCAAGCTTGCTCTTAGTAGCTCGATCACGTAATCTATTATTACGTTTTTAAGGTGAACTAAGTAGCGGGCAGGCTTACCTTTGTATTAGACGCGTTATCGTTGTCGACCGGGCTCTGAGGATAATGGTTGAAACAATGTATCAATGTATCCCGTCTATATATTGGTATATGTCTTTGTGAGTGGTGCCTTCTGATTGGTGCAAATCTAGAGCTTAACGTGTGAAAATTACGTAGCTCTAATGCCGATAGACTACGTTTACGGCGTGTTAAAGCGAACAGCCTATCAGAGCAGCGTATAGCTTTTCGAATCGTGTACTAACGCGATGTGAAAAAAAGAGGCGCGTAGCGGAATTCATTAACGCGTGGTGATCTCTCCTATGTTTTAAATCGTACTTTTATCATCTAGATCGTAGTTAAAGAAGTATGTGTGTAGCTGGCAAACGGTTACAGCCCCCATATTATACGATGGAGTATATCATGTATCACATTAGTGACATAATGAGAGGCCTATCTTTGTTTTTACCATTAGTTGAGCAAGGAATTATAAACTTCTGGTGTTGTGATACACTGTAATTATAGTGGTGAATTAGTTGATACAGCACAAATTTAGATTACAAGGGAAGTTCTACAGAGCGAGTTTGGAAGAAAAACTTTATTGTCCATTATATTATTTTTGAGGGAGGGAATTTCTCAGAGTTTTTTCTGGTTTATGCAGGATTTCCTAATGGAGAGAGTGTATCACTACTAGGATCAGGGGTGAATGCATATTGTATTGGGATGGTTAGCAGAATAAAGGATACTTTAAATAATTGCATTTTCCCACGGTAATTCATTGTTGAGACCATTTTTAAAGGTATTTAATGAAAAATCCAGAAGACTTCCCGTTTCTTGCGGATTTTAGTTCCATATGTTTCATCTGGTATATTGATTTTCTCTAAGATACGCCAGCGGATGTCATCTGGTTTGTGTTGAAGTTCTAAAAAGTGTTTTACCAGAGGGGCTGTCAGTTTTTTAGTTTTTATAGCTGAGCGATGTTCAGATATTCTTGTTTGTATTGCTCTTGATGTTTCTCCCACGTAGCCTAATTGGCACGGGCAGAGAATCAGATACACTACGTTTTGTGTTTTGCAGTTCCACATCTGTGTTGCCTGAATTGTAAAACCATTATGTGTTAGTGTCTCACCTGGATTGATGAGATCACAGGATTTACAATTAGTACATTTAAATGTTCCTTTAATGGGGCGTTGCCCATCAATGGATTTCTGTATGTACTGTGGTTTGGTGTTGCCATCTTCAAATTTAGAATGTACTAAGATGTCTTTCAGATTTTTATTCCTGCGATGGGCATATAGAGGTTTTTCTAATTTGGTGGTATTAGTGGAGCTGCAATTCAAAATATGCCAATTTTTGTTGATAATGTATTTTACTTTAGCATTCAAAGTTGAATGCCTTGTTATACATACCAATTGTTTTTGTTCTTGCATTTTCTCTTTTCACAATAGGCAGTCTCTGTCGTAGAATCTAGCTCTTTTATATGATTCTCTTATGAGGCGATGGGGGTAGCCTCTTTCTAGAAATTTGGTTTTCATGATGGTGGCTTGTTTGTCAAAGTCTGAAAGGTTAGAGCAATTCCGTCTGACTCTTAGGAATTGGGAAAAAGGAATGCTTTGTTTTTGGCTGCGGGGGTGATAGCTTTGGAAATGTAGTAAGGTGTTTCTTGCAGTAGGTTTGATATGGAGATCTACTTCTAGTAGTCCTAATCGGTTAATGATGTTGATATCTAAAAATTCAACTTGAGTATTGCTGCTGTTACTCGTGAATTTTAGGTGGGGGTCTGTTAGGTTAAGCCATTGGATGAATTCAGGGAGCGTATCGTCCCCACCAGTCCAGATAAAAAAGATGTCATCAATATATCTGGACCAGTGGGTCACAGATTCGAAAAAAGGGGCTACTTCATTGTAAATAAATTTGGATTCCCATCTTGCCATGTAAATATTGGCTATTGATGGGGCTACAGATGCTCCCATACTAACGCCTTTGGTTTGGCGAAAAAGGTGATGTCCAAATGAAAAAATATTTTCTGTGAGTACGATTTGTAGGCACTCTTTAATGAATGGTTTAGAGCAAGGTATTTTAAATGCATCTATAAACCAGTCAGTAGCCTCTATTGCTTCTTGTTGTGGAATGTTACTGTATAGCGACTCGATGTCGAGGGTCACTAATACATCATGGTTACTGTTGAAGGTTAAACGTTGAACTCTGTTGATTATGTCCCTTGTATCTTGCACATAAGATGTGATTTGAGAGATGTAGGGTCTTAACTGGTAATCTACAAATTTAGATAGAGGTTCTGTGACTGTGCCGATAGTGGAGACTATCGGTCTATATGGGGGTTATTAAGGCTTTTATGGATTTTTGGTACTCCATATATACATGCCGTTTTGTTTTTTGAGGAGTTGAGGTAATCATATTCTTTGGTTGTAATATGTTTTTCATCTAGGGCATGGGTTGTTAAAGTTAATATTCTTTTTTCAATCTCAAAGATGGGGTTGGTTTGTATTTTTGAGTAGAAGGTGTTGTCTTGTAGCATATTGAGCATCTTATTTTTATAGTCGTCAGTGTTTAAGACGACGATTCCGCCACCTTTATCGCAGCATTTTATTGTTAAGTGCTTATTTTCTATTAGACTTTTCATTGCTGTGAATTCTTGTTTATTTAGATTATAGGATGGTTTGGGAATGAATTTTAGATCTTGCTCAAGTTGTTTGAGGACCGTGTTTTCAAAAATTGATACCTCTGGTCCTAGTTGCTCTAATGTAGGGGTGAATGTGGACGGTAGTCTTAATTTACTCATATTGGGGTCTGAATCTATAGTCTGGTCATTGTTCGCGAAGAACTTGCTAAGTCTAATTTTTCGAAAGAATGAAAAGGTGTCTTGGAAAAGTTCAAATGTATTAGCCGATGTGTGGGGAACAAAGGAGAGGCCTTTGGATAGAAGGTCTATGGCGGGAGGTTCTAATTGGTGAGATGACAAATTAAAGATGGGAATTACATTCCGCTTTTCCAGTATTGCCTGTTTCTTGTCTCTAATAGGTGTTGGGGATCTGGTTTAAAGTATCCTTTATTCTGCTAACCATCCCAATACAATATGCATTCACCCCTGATCCTAGTAGTGATACACTCTCTCCATTAGGAAATCCTGCATAAACCAGAAAAAACTCTGAGAAATTCCCTCCCTCAAAAATAATATAATGAACAATAAAGTTTTTCTTCCAAACTCGCTCTGTAGAACTTCCCTTGTAATCTAAATTTGTGCTGTATCAACTAATTCACCACTATAATTACAGTGTATCACAACACCAGAAGTTTATAATTCCTTGCTCAACTAATGGTAAAAACAAAGATAGGCCTCTCATTATGTCACTAATGTGATACATGATATACTCCATCGTATAATATGGGGGCTGTAACCGTTTGCCAGCTACACACATACTTCTTTAACTACGATCTAGATGATAAAAGTACGATTTAAAACATAGGAGAGATCACCACGCGTTAATGAATTCCGCTACGCGCCTCTTTTTTTCACATCGCGTTAGTACACGATTCGAAAAGCTATACGCTGCTCTGATAGGCTGTTCGCTTTAACACGCCGTAAACGTAGCCTATCGGCATTAGAGCTACGTAATTTTCACACGTTAAGCTCTAGATTTGCACCAATCAGAAGGCACCACTCACAAAGACATATACCAATATATAGACGGGATACATTGATACATTGTTTCAACCATTATCCTCAGAGCCCGGTCGACAACGATAACGCGTCTAATACAAAGGTAAGCCTGCCCGCTACTTAGTTCACCTTAAAAACTTAATAATAGATTACGTGATCGAGCTACTAAGAGCAAGCTTGATACTGTTAATATTTTTTTTTTTTTTTTTTTTTTTGGAAAAAGTTTTTATTGAACAATAATTCGGTTACAAGTATGGGCCTACAACCACCCGGGCCGGCCGCTAGGTACATAAGGAAATATACACATATCAAAGCTGCAATCCGTTCCCAGGGCACTGCCCCGCAGTGGCTCAAGATAGTCCTCGAGGAACAGCAAGCGTCAGTCCAACAATAACAGAAACAAAAAGAAAAACAATAAAAACAAAAGGCGAGTTACGAGGGATACCAGTGCGGTTCAGGCTGCCCCCGGGAGACTCCAGTCAGAACATTTGAGCAATCCGCTAAAGAGAGGAGTACCGGGAGGCCGGGGACGGAGGGGGGGGGGGAGGGGGTCAAGGGAGATGAACGTCCATATGTGGTTGTTACAAAAAGCGCCAGGAGCCGTCAAGGGTCAGGGGGACATGGCGATATCAGTGTCTACCAGGGGGGGCGTACAGATGCCTCCGCGATACGCATTCCATTGACCCCAAATTCTACCCCATGCCCCCGGCTTGCCACGGGCCACATACACTGTCTTCTCCCGAAACATACACCAGTCCATATTCTCCTTCCATACAGACACGGTGGGCGGCCGTTGAGCGCCCCAATGTTGCGCTATATCCCTCTTGGCAATCATGTTCCCTAGGGCCGCCCACCGAGTCTGAGCCGCGTTGTAGTCATTGGGCTCCCACACATTCAGGACACAGCGACGCACCTCCGGCAGCAGCACAACCCCGGTGACCTGTCCCATAACCGTGTGGACCCGGCGCCAGTAGTCCGCCACCTCGCGACACTCCCAAAGGATATGAAGAAAGGTGGCGCTGAGCCCGCAGCCTCGTTTACAGAGTCCGTCGTCGGAGAATCCCATCGCGACCAAGCGCGGACCCGTAACATACACCCGGTGGAGAATCTTGAGCTGTACCAACCGGAGACGAGCCGGAATGGCAACCTCCTTGGGGGACGACAGTGCAGACTGCCAGTCTTCGTCGTCCAATTCAACCCCATCCCCAGTCCAAGCCTCCCGAAGGCGCACCAGGAGATCCGCCCGGTGATTAATCAATTTTTTATAAATTAAAGAAATAGTACTATCAGGGACATGTCCGTCAAGTACGCGGTCCTCGAGGGGCGAGGAAACAGGGATCTTGGTCCCCTCCCCGAAGACCGAGAGCAGGGCGTGTCGAACCTGGGCGTAGCGGAAGAACTCCCTGTCGGTCAGCTCGTATTCGGCCTGGAGCACCGCGAAAGTCTTGACCGCGCCCTTGTGCCACAGGTCCCCCACTTTGCTGATACCAATCGTGTCCCACTGGTCAAACCCCTTGGTGGTCCACAAGCTGCCCAGGCGGTCGGAGGCAAACAAGGGAGTAGCACATGTCATTCGCTCACTCCAGCCCGTGGCCGCAGTGGCAGCCCTCCAGGTCCGCACAGCAATCTTAGTAGGACCCGTAAGGGTCCGGTCAGCCAGGCGGGAATAAAGTGCCCTGTTGTAGTTCCCGCCGGGAAGCAGGAACTTGTCCATCTCATACGCCGGATTCAAGCCGGGCGCATACGTGGCGTGGTTAATGGCAGATAGCTGCGAGGCCCAATAGTACCTGCGAATGTCAGGAAGCGCGATGCCCCCGTCATACCAGGGGAGAGTGAGCTTGGCAAGAGCAATACGCGCCCGGCCGTTCCACACCAGTCTCCTCTGCAGGCTCTCCACCTCCCGAAAGTAGGCCACTGGGATAACGTCAAAGGAGTTCTGGAGTGCATAGAGGAACCTGGGAAGGGACATCATTTTAAACAGCGCGGCCCGACCCAGCGGGGACAGGGGCAGCCTGCACCACCGGGCCGTGTCCTCCCGCAGCCGCCGAAGTGGACGCAGAAGATTCTGCTCGTAGCGAGCCACCGGGTCCAGCGAAACGTATATCCCCAGGTACTTAAAGCCGCTCAGAGATATTTGAATCGGGAGCCGAGGCGGCAGGAGAGGAGGACCACCAGCGATGGGATAAACGCAGGATTTAGACCAATTGATCGTGAGACCCGAATTGTTCCCAAAGGAGGTCAGAACGTCAAAAAGGACGTTGAGTGACTGCCGCGGTGAGGTGAGGTACAGGAGAATGTCGTCCGCATACAGCGAGACCCGATCTTCAAAGCCCGGGCCCCACCGGATCCCTCTAAGCGAGGGCTCCCAACGGAGCCAGGCAGCGAGTGGCTCCAGGGCGAGAGCAAAAAGCAACGGGGACAACGGGCACCCCTGCCTCGTGCCCCTGCCAAGGGCAAAGGGCCGAGAGACCCGCCCATTCACCACCACTTGAGCCATGGGTCCCGTGTAAAGGAGCCTCACCCAGCCAATAAATCCCTCTCCAAAGCCGAATTTATCCAAGACGGCCCAGAGGAATGGCCACTCAATAGTGTCAAATGCCATCGTGGCATCCAAAGAAACCAGCACGGCCGGTTCGGAGAGAAACTCCGCCCTGGCGAGGACCCCGTGCAGACGCCGCAAGTTAAGAGCGGTGTTGCGGTGCGGGATAAAGCCGCATTGGTCCGGATGAATAAGGTCGCACACTACACTCAACAATCGATTGGCCAGGACTTTCGCCAGGATTTTAGGCTCCGCATTGAGCAGTGAAATAGGCCGGTAGGAGGTACAGCGGTCACGAGGCTTGCCCTCCTTGGGAATAACGACTATAGTGGCCAAGCGCTGGTCGGCAGGAAGGGAACCCGCCGCAAGAGAGTCGCGGAACATGCGGCCGAGGAAGGGCGCAAGCTTATCAGGACGCAATTTGTATAGTTCAATGGGCAGACCGTTAGGACCCATAGCCTTGCCCGAGCGAAGGGAACGAATCGCGGTCGCTATTTCATCCGCCGATAAGGGGGCGTCCAACCGCTCCCGGTCCTCAACGGACAGGCCGGGCAGAGCAATATCTCTCAGTAGGAGGCGAGAGTCATCCTCGTCCCTGTCAGTCACCGGGGAGTACACCGCCCGGAGGTGATCAGCGAAGCATTCCACAATCTCATCCGGCTCAGTCACACACACACCATCCGTAGCACGCAACTCGGGGACCACACGATTCACTCTCTCTTTTTTGTCCAGCCACGCAATCAACTTACCCGCCTTGTCCCCCGCGTCATACAATCGGCCCTGCCGCTCCCTATACATAGTTTTGGCCGCGTCAGTGACCAGGGACCTATATTCGAACTGTTTCAGGCTAAGGGCATGTAGTCCGTCCTGAGTAACATTCGCCTCCAGGGCCGACTCCAGCCCCGAGATGTCAGTCTCCAGCTTTACCACCGCCTCGCTCCTAACCTTCTTGGCCACCACTATCTGGGCGAGGGCGTGTCCGCGTAGCACAGTTTTAAAGGCTTCCCAAAGGGACAACGCAGACGACACCGACCCCTCGTTTTCACTGAAGTATTGGTCCATGGCCTTAACCAGGCTGTCCCGAGTCACAGGGTCCCGCAGGTACCAGGGGTTAATGGGAGCTATCCGACCTGCGGACCGCGACCCGGTGTCAAAGAGAAGCCACAGCGGAGAATGGTCGGAGATACCACGCGCCAGGTGTCTGACCTCTCGAATCCGACCAGTCTGCGCCGCGGGCATGAGAAAGTAGTCTAACCTGGAGAGACTCCCATGCGCCCCCGAATGAAAGGTGAACTGGCACTGGGTCGGATGCAATAGTCTCCAACTATCCACCAAGCCGAAGGTCTCCAACATCCCACCCAGCCATGACTGGGCAGCGGGGAGGGTCCTAGGTGGGTGACGATCCAGTTCACCCGAAACCACAGAATTAAAGTCCCCGCCCATGAGCAGGAGGCCGTCCGGAAGGTCAAGCAGCATTCGACCCAAGTCAGTGAAGGTGGAGTTCTGGAGGCCCGGGGGGACGTAGACTGAAACCAGGGTAAGGGGCTGCCCCTCCCACCTCCCAGTCAAACACACATAGCGCCCCCTGTCATCAGAGACTATCCTCGTGATCTCCACCGGAAGGGAGGTTCGCAGGAGAATGCCCACCCCCCTGGAGCCAGTTGTGAAACCAGAATGGGCTACGAGGCGGTATCCCCCCCTGTTCATCGCATGGCAGACATTGCCGACCAAATGCGTCTCCTGGAGAAACACCACATCAGGAGTCAAACGACGCAAATATTGCAGTACAACACCCCGCTTAATACGGTCCCCCAACCCATTGACGTTCCATGACATAATCCTCAACCCGTCTCCCCCCATCCCATCCAATAGCTCAAGAGGCCCCCAGCCCGCAGCACCGCTCCCAAATATGGATAAAAATCAATACCTCGCCCTGTAAACAAAAAACACACAACTAAACAACCCCTCTTCCCCCCCAACCCCACCCCAAGTCCAACGCCCCCCACCCTGCACCCCTGCGGGCCAAAGACCCCCCCCAACTTGCAGTGTGCCTGTCGCCCCATTAACCCCATTCTACAAAAAGACCCCGGAGGAGGAAAGGGACCCGTACCCGCCCGCACCCCTCACGGGTCCTGGTAAAGCACAGTATGCAAAAGAAGTAAGACCCAACTGTACAGTGCCAAGCCGCAGAAAGTAAGGACCAAAGGTCAGTCTAAGGGGACCCGTCACCTGCGGTGCCCCCAGAGGGCCCGGGCCGGCCACCCCCGTCCGGCAGCGAGTCCAGCCAGTTACTTGCGGCCACAGGAGAGTCAAAAAAGGCTGTCCGCTCTCCATGCTCCACTCGAAGTTTCGCCGGGTAGATCATTGAGTACTTCAGGCCTAGCTCGCGGAGACGGCGCTTCACCCCTTGGAATCCCATCCGCTGTTTCTGGACCAGTTGCGTGAAGTCCGGATAAAAGTTGATGGTCGAGTTCTCGTAGCGGACCGGGCCACGGGTCCGTGAAGCCTGCAGAATAGCATCGCGGTCCCTGTAGTGGAACAGTTTAGCCACGATAGGCCTCGGGGGGGCCCCCGGCCGCGGCCGGCCGCCCGGAACTCGATGGGCCCGCTCCACAGCGAAGAATTTGCTTAGGCCAACCGGGGACAGCTGTTGCAGGATAAGTTCCTCGACCACGAGGTCCACCGGGCGGCTGTCGGAGGACTCCGGTACCCCAATGATGCGGATATTGTTGCGTCGGGCCCGTCCCTCGAAGTCCTCAAGCCGCCGGGCCATATGGTCGTTGACCACTCTAATGTCCCCAAGCGCGGCCCGCAGATCCGACACCTCCGCACCCAGGGTGGAGGTCCGTGCATCAAGGGCCTGGACCTTCTCGTTGGTTTTAGAGAGGTCGGCCCGAATCAAGGTGACGTCGATCGCGACAGTGTCGATCTTACGGGCCAGGGCCTCATATTGCGTCGCGATAGTTTCCCTGATGCCCTCGATGGCGCCCATAATGTCCTGCAGGGAAGGTTCCGCAGCGACCGTCGTGCCTCCCCCTGCAGCATCCGGGGAGAGGCCAGCAGCGCCAGGGGACCTCCTGCCCTGGGTATAGCGGTCCATGTTGTTGCTCTGGACCGCTCCCCCGCGCAGTGAAGCCTTGGTCTTGCGCCCCTCCGGACCCCCTTTGCCCGCCATATGAGCACAGTCACTTAATGGGACCTCCGATCAAGGGGTGCGCGGGTGCCAGCGAAAGGACCACAAACCGTCGGTGTAGGGGCCGGAGGCGTCAGACCCGCCAGTAGCAGATGAAAGCAAACCTCGGGCAGAGGCCCAGGAGGCACCTCGCCACCTTGAGCACGCACGCCAGCTGATCTCCTGAAGGCCAAAACCGAAACCGAAAGTGCTGAATCGGTAACTGGCACCGCGCTGAGGCCGCTGTTGTTCAATTGCAGCCCGGCCCCACGGGTCACCTTCACCCCGGCCACCTCCGTCGGGTGGGTCCCAAAAGTTCCGGCGACAATAACTCAGGAGTCCCAGGTCCGATTAGAGTTTTGAAAAGAGATATATGATCAGCTGGTCTTCATCTCCCAGATTCCATACACCAAATCAGGATAGTCTCAGGATATATTCCGAGGAGCAGAAAGGGTCCGGGGAGCCCTGTGCTCACGCGACCATCTTGGATGCGCGCTAAGCTCCTCCCCACTGTTAATATTTTAGATTTAAGCATAAGTTTACACCTTTCCTATATAATCGTCCATCACCCGCTTTGCGCGTAAACAGAATGAGACAGCGTCCTCATGCAATATACTAACAAAGAATTGTAGAGTATCACTAGAAACGACACGGCCCGCTATTTAGGCGCCCTCTTACACTAAAGTAAACCTGCTTAGATGCGACACGACTAAGCCCTGCTAACCACCATCAAACGATGCATGTTTAAACAACACAATAACATTATCGTTCGCGCATACATGAATCGGATTCAAACAGTCGATTCAAATATCACCCATAAAGCGATATTCTTTTGCGTTTGGCAGACTATTAGGAGCATATACATTTTTCTGTACCAATAACACAGTAATTATTCTGACCTTTACATCTTTTTCCCACACATTGTATAACTCCATTTACGTTACCTTCAACCCCTAGGTTATATCATACCTGCGACGCCTCCACTGTTTTATATATCAACCATTTTTATCAAGACTCTGCACCTACAAGAACTTATTATATACCAGGTAATGCGGCAACCACATCAAACCATAAACTAAACCTTCTAATCTGATTCAAAAATATTTATAACAGTCATCTGAATATACTCGTGCTCTTATTTTCCTAGATTTTAACACATATATGCACTGTTGGCATTGAAGTATTAAAGAACGGTCATCTATATGCCGTACTGCTACTAAATAAGGTAATGTAACAACGGCACTAACTAGTAACCCAGCTGTGCTGTTTCATTCCCTTTCAAATATCAGCAAGTTACATATTCTCTATACTCCTATCATCTTAGGTTGTGCTATTTTTATGGATTTATCGGAATGCAGAACATAAAAGAATAGCCATCCCTTCCCAACACCAATTATACTTGAATGAATAAACATCAACTAAGGTATTAATCAACTTGAGTTGCACTAGAGTAAATAAACTGGCTACTAATAAAAACAGCTAATCATATGTTCTACATTAATAGGTATTTACCCACAAGAAAAATAACCTACCCAAATCCCTGGAAACCCTCCTTTGAACCTTGAAGCACAGGTAGACATGCAATGAATTATCTTCTGTTTTAAATTAATGGAGAATACAACTATCTGCTCTATATCCTCTTGCTTCTCCTCCTTTCCGTAAAAATTACCACCAAGTAGCAATAAGCTACAATGTTAAATGATGTAATATACTGTTTTTTTCTATTGTATCTGGAAGCGAGTGATGTCTTAGATATTGTTCTCTTCTTTTTGTGATCGAACTCAGTATTGTTATAACAAAGTCACAATTATAACCTTGTGATCGAAGGCCTACCATATGTTTAGTAAATCAAATTATTTAGTCAGACTTGAGATATGTTATACTCAACATTAAAAGAAATTGTAGCAAATATATTGGCAGTGACGAAATATGATTTAGAATTTTTATATTTGTTTTTACATTACAGGAATTGTGGCCTTATTTCTCCTGACGAAGGCGTTAACTACGCCGAAACGCGCGTCGAATAACATACAGTTGTGCCACCATATTTGTTTATTCTTCATCCTTGTGTAACCCACAATCTATTTTATTATTTGTCATGATTTTTTACTATGTATATAATAAATTTGTTTTTAATTGTGAATGTATTCAAAACTTATAATTAAAAAAGAATTACAATTTTTATTTTTTCGTTTCACTGCTTACACTGTTCTGACTATGAGATAGAAAAGATTTACAACTGTTATCCATAAGAATTGCCTAGGTTGTTATTTTTCAAACATATATTACCCTGTCCTAGGAATCTTCAGGGGGTCCTTTTTATTCGCATAAGAGAAGTGTGTTGTCAACATAACACGCAGTTCAGTGCGCATCTCCGGTGCTAAAATGCAGAAGCGTGTCTGTAGGCGTGATGACACAGTGACGCTGAGTACTATGGTTACCTGGTAGCAACACTGGCTTCGCAATGTGACACCAGCAAAAGGGCGTCAGCATTACCATAGCGTTGTTGATCAGTATGGCAACTTCGTTAGAGCAATGCTGTGTACAAGCCAAGCAGCAGAGCCATCGCGCTGAGTTTCTCGTTGAGTGATAAAATTGCCAGAAACGCCCCAAAAAACATAGCAACACCACACAGGGTCAAAAATCCTTGCGGAAAGAACAGTAAATATCCTCTTGCAAAGTCCACAAATTTGAATATGCAGAACAATTAAAATATAGAAAACAGTTCTTGGATCCAATGAGGACGATATCACTCCTGTGCTGCCTCAAATATAGCAGATACGTCTTCATAACTCATCACTATTTGTTGAATTCCAACACTGGTCTTTATATAAAAGTTTGTTTATTTGTGGCAGAACAGTACAACAAGACTGAGCACAAACAAGTACTCTGGAAACTGCCTACGACACACAAAGCCTATGTATATGTAACACCTCTGCCAACTCAAGACCCAAATTCAAACATATAGCAAATACGGAAGAAAAATGAGTGCACTTAGCTGTCAACCGTCACAACAATAGAACAAGCATTTGCAATGCAATAGGTCTCACATTTACGCGACTTTAAGCTATTGGCATTGTAAATGACAATGCCTTTTATTTATGTTATAAAAACAAAAATAAAAGGCATTGTTATTTACGATGCCAATAGCTCAAACTTGAGTAAATGCGAGACATATTGCATTGCAAATGCTTGTTTTTATTCTGAACACATTGAGCAAGGATTCTCCTTCCGTTACTATTCAGGAATATGTTGCTCTTGCAATGTATGTTATGGAGCAGGATAATTCAGTGACCCGCAGCACGTGGCACTGCCCACGAGAGTGGTTTGTAGATTTTGTTATTTCCCCGAAATATACCTCTATAGGTCTACAATGGGTGTTTCAAGAAAGTGTTGTATGAACATGTGGACTTGGGTCAACCCATTGTGTACACCAGTGTTTCTGTATTATGACTGTCGCATAAAATTAAGATGAATATGTTTGCTTTATAACGTTGAGTCTCGTTTGAGGCCTAATTTAAGATCGACAAGGATTTTGCTTTTATGTGTTGGAATATAAAAATTGCCATCCCCCCTCACCCGCGTTGGCACTTTCATGACGATGTGACAAGGAAGCTGGAAACTTTTTTTTTCAACACCATTGCTACCGCTTCCGGAGGCTGCGCAATTAATTTGAGTGCACTGTAAAGCTGAGCCACCATTGCAGTGCCAGGAAATGATGCATTACGTCTGTGACAGATCGCGAGGAGCGTGGTTAATTATGTAACCAGATCATGGCAGCAGGCTGCTGAAACTGAGGGGTACAAAGTAAAAGCCCATGTATAAAGTTTAAAACGGGGGTGGGGGGGTCTCTTACCCTGTACGTCCAAGGTGAGCTTCTTCCAGATGTGAGCACATTTCTGGCAAGTGTCCGCACCAGGATGCATAGAACTCGGCAAAGCAGGCGCTGCTGAAGTTGAGCAAGTGAGAGCGGGCTGAGTCGGAGCCAAGATGACCAGCGGGTCTTCCCAGGAGTACATGCCGGCCCAGCCGGGGGCCCACAGGACCCAGAGGAGCCACAGCACACGCATCTTGGGCATCATTCGGAGAGAAGACATGGAGAAGGTGAACCGTGGGCTGAAACGCCGGAGGGAGTGAAAGCGAAAGCACGCCATGCGCGCGTTTAGGGAGACGAGTATGCGTGCACTGGCTGAGGGCGGCTGATGCATGTGTGTGTGTTTTTTGGCGCAGTTACTGCATGCAGCTGGCTTGCATGGATGGAAGGGGGACAGGAGATGTGCACATCTCGTGTGTCTGTACGTGCGTGTTCACGGGCGCGTTCACATTTGCAGTCTGTCCTGCCCATGCACATCTCCTACCTCCCTTCCAAAGCAAGTCGGTAACAATAGATCTCGCTAGCGACAGCTTCATGCTGCGTCGCTAGGCGAGACCTAAAAAATGAGTTGCAGCTCTTTCTTTCACAGGCACGAGAACTGCTTCCATTCAGATCCTCTATGAAAAGAACTGGGAATCTGAATGATGGTGTATTTATAGGACCCGGTTACAAAAATGGCTGCCAGGTGAAAGATCTTGTGGTATTTAGCTCCTAATGCTAAAAAAAATCGGAGTGTAGGCCTTGATAATTTCGAGATTGGACTACAGTGTTGTGCTATATCTGGAGACCACAAAGTCTCGACTAAAATGAGTACAGACTGTGCAGGATGTGGCGGCCTGTCTTCTATGTCATATCTCCATAATGAATCAGCTTTTCAATATCTCAGAAAGTTACATTGGCTCCCAATCATGCAACGCATCAAGGCACTGTGCTACATCTTCAAAGCTCTCTGCAAGACGGGTCCTACATATATGCTCTTATACATTTGCATGTCCCTAAGTGAGAACTTCGATCAGGCAATTCTAATCTTGCATAAATACCCAGATCTAAGGGTTAGACAAGGTGGCTGTTCCTTTGCTTACCTAGGCCCTAAGCTATGGAACAATCTGTCAAAGTAAGAATATGTTACTTACCTTTGGTAATGCCTTATCTGGTAGAGACAGGATCTAGTCACAGATTCATTACATTTGATTTATCCCCAGGCGCCAGATTGGAGCAGGAAAACTTTCTACAGCAGTACCTCTGTGAGATGGTAGAGGGCGTCGAGCGACTACATAGCGATGTCATCAGAGTCTACATAGGCCCTCCCCATAAGTGCTGATGTCGGTTACTTGCGTGACCACTTTCCGTGCTAAAACGTGGGGCCACTTACGGAAAATACTAGGAAACAGTGTACCCAAAAAGAAAGTTCATTTTGTAAAACGTTTGGTATACTATTTTTGTTTTTTTGTAAAAAATAAAAGGCACAATTATGCCAGAAGGGATCTGGGAAAGGAAAGGACAACCCAGTTTGCAGAGCGGGGTGGAGGGCGGGTCTGTAAGGAATCTGTGGCTAGTTTCTGTCTCAACCAGATAAGGCGTTACCGAAGGTAAGTAACTTATTCATCCGATAGAGACATCTAGACACTGATTCTTTACGGTGGACGGTCCATGAACTGGTCCATCAAAGATCCCCGACTAGGACTAGCCAGCCTTTATAAGAGAGAGAGAGAGAGTGACCAACTGTCGGAAAGGTAGGTGAGGGAGAGACGCCCCACCAGATCAAACATAAAAAAGATGTGAAAAGACACCAAAGGCAGAAAATAAGAAAGAGTTAGAAGATCACTTCAGATAATCAGAACACCATAGAGCATTCCCAGTGGTAAATGGACAATTAGTGGACGGGCCTGAAGAACAAGGATAATGGCAAATAACACATAGCCCAAGCTCCTTGCCATCGACATAAGTGTTGCAAAAAGGACCACCCAAAGCCTTAATAAAGCATGACAAACAACAACAAGGACGGCCATAGACCATCCACGGCCATAGGAAACAATCACAGAAAAAAGCGAGCCCTCTAGGACCATACAGTGGAGAACCATAGAGGAGAAAGATGTTCAATTGCAAAGCAACAAACAAGTGAAGGCACTGTGGGACATGAGGAGAAACGCAGCAATATAATCAAAAACAAGCTCCCTCCTAGAAAGGTAGCATGACATGACTATCTACAGAGACACAGATAAAAAAAAGGATGACTACAGACATAACAGAATACTATTTACGGATATATATGTATAATATGTAAAATCCATAGAAATGCACCATATTCACTGTATAATACAAGACGGGTACATAGAAACATGCACAACAGTGGAAATTGGCCGAAATGTGATTGCGGTGGGCCAGCAACAGCAATATGGTATCGCATAAAAGAACATATGAAGTGGAAGATATCACATACCCCAGAAAAGAAAAGCAATCAGACATAAAACAACACTACTGACTGACTGAATGGCGATAATCAGGCGTCTGAGAGATGACTGAAATGGAAAACAGCAGGTGAAAAACAACCTGCTAGAATAGACCAATGATGACCACTGGGACTGTAAAGGAACAAGTTGAACAAACGCCAACAAAGGGGAGGCTTATTCAGACGACCAGTCACCATCTTAGCAGAAAAAATATAGGAGACAGAAAAAAAGGGAGGGGGACTGATTGAAGCCTAAGAAGCGGAGGTCCACAACTAACCGATCAGTATAAGAACTGGAGTAACAGGCAGAGTGGTAGCGCACAGAGCATAACAAGTGCTAAGGCCACAAAAGAAATGTATTCATAGGAGACAGGACTCATTAAGGGTCAGAAGATATAGGTGAAGCACAGCCAGAAACCCATAGTATACCATGACTAGGGAGGAGAAAGAACCTCATCTCTTCCAGCAGAAGAGAAGGGAGAAAAAGAGAGAAAGTTCCACAAGCAAAAAGAAATCTCCAGCATCCACGGGATAACCTGTGTCAAGCCAACAATTCCTCCGACATCAAAAGTGAGGTTCTCCGCGTCACCCAAGAGCGTTATTTACCCACTCATGAGTCCAAGGGATAATGAACCCCCAAGGAGTTGTAACTGTATCCTCGCTCACGAGAAGAGAAGGAAAGGCCCAGAAGAATCCAAAAGGAGTACCAAAACCTCTGTATGAACCAACCCAGGAGAGGGTGATCAAGGAACACATGCTTGAGATGAACAACCAGTTAAGTAACTAAATGTTGGGCTTAGCACAGGAAGCGTCATGGAAATGTTCCAAACAAAGCACAAAAACATTGACCAAAATGACAAGCAATAACAGCTTTGCATTGAGCAGAAGCAGAGCAAAAACAGACCACGCAGTGGCATAGGAAAGAAAGTCGGCAGAGTAAACCACCCAGAACAAGAAACAAACAAGGTACAACCACAAAGAACCTCGAGAGAAAGAGAAATGACAAGAGTCCTTTGTACCTGTGCATAATGGGAACTAGCACAAAAAGGCACTAGGAAAGAAGGAAAGAAGGAAAGAAAGAAAGAAAGAAAGAAAGAAAGAAAGAAAGAAAGAAAGAAAGAAAGAAAGAAAGAAAGAAAGAAAGAAAGAAAGAAAGAAAGAAAGAAAGAAAGAAAGAAAGAAAGAAAGATATAGAAAGAAAGAAATAAAGAATATCGCCTAGGTCAGGAGTTGGCAATGTACCCTAGGTAAAGAAGTATGCCCTCGTTTCTTGCACCAGAGACAGTGGAAGGAAAAGAGGAAGGAGAAACCCCATGCACCATCCTACGAAGCACACAATGTGACATCCCCTATAAGGGGTATCAAAGGCCAGAAACATATGGAGGAATTCTCGTAGGGCATACTGACAAAGTACCCTGAAAGGCAGGGAAGAAGGAAAGAGTGCATCTGCACGAGACAAGCAGAATACCTCAATGGAACATTGATAGAAAAAAACTAAAGAATACCTTGCATCAACAGGCATGGAAGCCAGCAGGACCATAAAACAAAATCTGCCCCAATAACAGGGACCATAATTAGTCATTGACAGGTCAGGAAGTTCTTTAGCAAAAATACCTGCAGGACGCAGGAGCACATCACTGGGTGCCACTCATAGTTGATGTGAAAGAAAAAGTCAATGGTACTGTTCCAAAAGCGGCTCACATGTAAAAGAAAAACCAGGCGACCAGACCCCGTACAAGCTTAGTACAGGGGAAAAAGAGGAACGGACGGTATAGCAAGCAGGGATTACGATTTTGCTCCACCAAGACTATCCCGAAAACAGTGTGAAGTTGTGTCAGTTTGAGCGCCAAACAGATGTTGTCCTTCAAAAGGAGTGGTCACCAAGGAGAACAGCCACTGAAAATCCAAAGGTGTATAGCCAGGCACACTGGCGAAGAGCTACTGAATAACCCATGACTCGCCTGACCGAATCTGTGGTCTCCACACCACAGCGAATCAGCAATTTAGCCACCTGATGGTCATCCTGAAGCAGCTGAGTAAGAGTGTTCTGGGTGTCATCAGGGTCGGAGGGGAGAAGGCGCAAGACTGAATCCCACAACACTTGAGAAAAACAGCCTTCAGCACAAGCTGTGTTAAGGGACTGCAAAGCGGAACTGGTGGCAGAAAAGATATATCGACCAAGAGCATCAAGACTTTTAGACTCCCTGTCTGGAGGGACATCAGGCAAGGTGCCAATGTCAGGGGAGGCTGTAGCAGCCTGAACCACAAAGCTGTGCGGAGTAGGCTGTCAGAAGAGGCAGATTGAGTCTCCATGGGCAGGGCGGTGTCTATGAGCTATAGACCGGTCCACGGAGGCCAATGAAACAGGGTTAGCCCAAGAGCCCAATGTAATATCAAAGAGGGCTTCACTGAAGGGGAGCACAGTCTCAGCCCCCATCTGGCCCTGATGAAGTACCCCAATTAGAGGATGAATGGACACCTCTAGAGAAGGGAGCTGTAGCTCCAGAACCACAGCAACCCTCTGCAGAAGCTCAGCAAAAGTAAATCTAGCCACAGGAGTGCATGCTAAGAGGAGAAAACAAGTCTGAGGATGGGGAAGAGTCAAGGCCACTAGCCTCTTGTCAGACACCCAATGAAACTCCGGAGGAGGCTAAGTAGTGTTACTTATGTCATCACAGACATCTCCAAAATACTTGTCTCCCGAGGGAAAATAGCAGGGGGCTCCTCTGAAGGTGGAGGAAGGTAGCCTGAAAAGAACTGTTCTGCCGATGCCGCACCAGATGAAGAGGCAACACCTCAGCATCAGGAAGGAAAGCCAAAGTAGCGGCGATCGGAGCTGTCGACATCAGAGCCGGTGGATCCAACACTGGCATCACAGGTGGGAACTCCGACGGGTTGTGCACTGGAGCTGATATCAATTCGATCACAGAATCAGAGGGCCTCACTGATGCCAAGGGAGGTACCTCCAGCATAAAGTCAGTCAAGGCTACTTTAGCCTCCTTGGGCCAGAGTCGTGCACCAGAAGGAGGCGGAGAGCCAAAAATATCATGAAGGGAGAGATGATATTCCCTCATGTGATCAAGAATAGAAGCTAAATACATGAACCGCAGCCTTCGGAGTCACGGTGCACACCTAGACACCACATGCAAACAGAATGAGGGTGCAGGGCTGACATCGTCATCCACTGCGGTCAATCAGAAAAAAGCCCACTGTGTCATTGACAAATGTCGAGATAAGCAAAAAATGGGCAGAAGTACTGCTGTCCGGATCTGGCAGAAGCACGGAAAGGAAGAAACTGACGTCAGCTCATCAAGGGAAGGCTTATATGGACTCTGTCGATGTCACATCCAGAGGACGACATCGCTACGGAGTCACTCGATGACCTCTACTGATTCGCAGAGGTACTGCTATAGAAAGTTTTCCATATCCAGTCTGGTGCCTGGGGATAACTCAAAGGTAAGGAATCTGCGGCTAAATGTCTCTATTAGATCTGCATTTTTGCAACTCATATGTTTTGCTCTGGAAACTACTTAGGACCTGGTTATTCTGAGCTCTTGTTGGGTTTTCTGGTCATTGTTCTACTAGAGCTGGGAAACCACTGTGGGGTAGCCATGCGCTCTATTAATTCCATTTGAGTGATTGATTTTCTGTTCTTAAGAGACCTACCAAAACTTGGAACTTGAAAGCTTTAGCGCGTAAGGATGAGGTTGTTATTTTCTTACATCTCAGGGTAAGGTGAAGATGCGCCAGCTTGAGATTGAGCCCAAGAATAAAATTGGTAAGGAAAATAATCTAAATTCAAACAAAGGTATACATAAGCATTTCAATGTTTAAAGTAATTATGGTTCTCTTTCATGAATGCTCTCCTTTTCATAACCCTCTCTGCCTCAAAAGTCTCCAAGAGATGCGCCTCAAAGGTCTAATCTCCTGGGCAATTACTGATACCATAATTCTTGAATGCCAGATTCTAAAATGTTTGATTTCCTGTTTCCTACCTTGTTTACTGCTTTGAATATTTATATTTTAGCATATCCTCTAAACCATTATTGGACACCTTAAGACATGAATACATCTTTCATATTCCACATACAAAATAGAAAGATCCACCATTGAGATTCAATGTGATTGTGTGGATAGTACTTATCGATGGACATTTAAATGGGAACTGTTTGAATCTG
This sequence comes from Triturus cristatus, assembly GCF_964204655.1. Classification (NCBI taxonomy): domain Eukaryota; kingdom Metazoa; phylum Chordata; class Amphibia; order Caudata; family Salamandridae; genus Triturus; species Triturus cristatus. The sequence continues at coordinate 319,092,371 of NC_140593.1, read as the reverse complement.
GATTTAATATTTAAGTACCATGGGCAAAAAAGGAAAGGAAGCATCGTTAATGGGTACCCTCATACTCGACACTTTATGATACGCATGCATTTACTGAATCATTATCATCTACTGTGAATTAACGAATGATGATTGTCCACTTGGGCTTGATGCATAACATATTTGACCAATAAAGTAAGGATTAATAACCTATTGGAGCTTTACCACATAACTGTGAATCAAATCACAGGCTGCTTAATATGTTTACAACAACATATTCATTTTCTGATTTAACAAGGTTCAGTGCCTTGAGGAGATATATACCTTCAAGTTACGACAATGTGAAATTAAGAATAGTAAATATATACTTACCTATATGTATTTACACTCATGATATTTTGGTGCTCCATATTTAGGCAACAAAACTTTGTCACCTCAATATTTTACATTTTGTTCTGATATACAACCCAAACAGACTGAAAAGCCGATGTAGTGCAAATGTTCAGTAACGCAAAAGCTGAACAAAGCTTTAGAGTTTAACTTTCCTAAGACATGTACACTTAACCTGTGATAGACTTCCTTTACAAAATAAAATTTTTTGTCCCAGGCATTCTTTCATCAAGCAAAGAGAAATGTCCAAAACAATGGTTTGGAAAGTATTCCGGTCTGTATATTTTGATGTTTGAATAGGCAAGGGAGCAGAGTATATTGGCACAGGTTTTTCTATAAAATAAAATAATGACAGTACCTGTTGATTCTTTCATTGTCTGATGGCATATCCACTTTAGGGTTGAATTGGTAATTAAGTAGTTCTGTACCAAAGAGGTCATACTCCAGGTAAGATCCCAGTTTAGCAAATTCAAGTAGCTTCTGCTCATCAAATATTGTTCTAAAAGGATAAACAAAAAGTTAGACATTTGAAATATCAATCTTGAAGTAGACTTTACTTTATTGCTCATCAGTGTGGCAGAGTTTTTACCTGTGGCACAATGATGGGAGAAAACTTGCTCTATCTTGCGCCTTTTGTGAGAATATTTCCGCAAAGTATGTTTCTGTCATTGGAGGAGCTACCTTGAGGAAAAAAACCAGGGCAACTTTTTTTAACTGTGGTGGATAATGTAATTCCCATCAACATATGTTGGCCGAGGAATGTGCTTTTAAATTGGGGGTACAATGTCAGTTCATCAGGAGCATGAAGACCTACACTAATTCAGCAATACAATATAATGGCCTCATTGTAAGGCCCCCTAACATATGGAGTCTTTTTCCTTGCATGTTATGGACACTCTGTACTCAACTGTGAAAGACTGGCATCATTTTCATAGTGGTCTTTCATTATGGCATTACTATGAACCATAGTTTTGACCAGGTCATTTTAGATTCATGGACTAATTCAATCCAAATGTTCAAACCAGCACCATACTTCAGGTGTCAAGAACTAGAAAGGTGCCATGGGACATATTTGTGACATAGCAGCCGGCCCAGCATGCTTTTAAAATAGGCTCCCTAGCCCGTGGTTCACCTGGAAATGCCAGAGTGGTGGAATGGTCAGTACGGCCCTGTTCAGATTGGGTGTCCATTGTGCCTGCATTTCTGGCGGCATTGCAAGATGTACACAATAGTGGTGCATCATGAGGTGCTTATGGGAATCTGACTCTTTTCAAGTGGAGTTACCATTAATACACTCCTGTACATTTGAGGTATATTCCACAATGGAAGGAAAGATTGGTGTAGCAAAACCGCTTTTCTGGATGGTCACCCCAGATTTGTAGCCTTTTTCTGCCAAGCCATGTCTTCCCTGGACCGGAAACAAGCTTCCTAGGACTGGTTTCTGGCATTTCAGCCGTCTTCAGCCAGGCTTGCTTGAATCCAGTGGCAAAGTGAGCAAGGGACTCACGTCTGAGCATACCCTGCCAACTTATGGCGAACAAAGCAAAAACCAAAGGAAATGATGGACAGAGTGTTGAACATTGCAAGCACTCACCCCCAGTCAACTGATCTGGGTTTAATCCATCACCGTTCTTTAGCCCACTCTGCCACCCCAGTTCAGACATGGCCATATGCAAATCAGTCTGACCCTGTGTCTCATGGGAACAGTCCAGCCCGAACTGCCAAGCCATGTCTTCCCTGGACCGGAAACAAGCTTCCTAGGACCGGTTTCTGGCATTTCAGCCGTCTTCAGCCAGGCTTGCTTGAATCCAGTGGCAAAGTGAGCAAGGGACTCACGTCTGAGCATACCCTGCCAACTTATGGCGAACAAAGCAAAAACCAAAGGAAATGATGGACGGAGTGTTGAACATTGCAAGCACTCACCCCCAGTCAACTGATCTGGGTTTAATCCATCACCGTTCTTTAGCCCACTCTGCCACCCCAGTTCAGACATGGCCATATGAAAATCAGTCTGACCCTGTGTCTCATGGGAACAGTCCAGCCCGAACTGCCAAGCCATGTCTTCCCTGGACCGGAAACAAGCTTCCTAGGACCGGTTTCTGGCATTTCAGCCGTCTTCAGCCAGGCTTGCTTGAATCCAGTGGCAAAGTGAGCAAGGGACTCACGTCTGAGCATACCCTGCCAACTTATGGCAAACAAAGCAAAAACCAAAGGAAATGATGGACGGAGTGTTGAACATTGCAAGCACTCACCCCCAGTCAACTGATCTGGGTTTAATCCATCACCGTTCTTTAGCCCACTCTGGCACCCCAGTTCAGACATGGCCATATGCAAATCAGTCAGACCCTGTGCCTCATGGGAACAGTCATGCCCGAACTGCCAAGCCATGTCTTCCCTGGACCGGAAACAAGCTTCCTAGGACCGGTTTCTGGCATTTCAGCCGTCTTCAGCCAGGCTTGCTTGAATCCAGTGGCAAAGTGAGCAAGGGACTCACGTCTGAGCATACCCTGCCAACTTATGGCGAACAAAGCAAAAACCAAAGGAAATGATGGACGGAGCAAGCTACGAAATTCATTTTATTTATTTAATTGTTTACTGACCTGTAATTATCCATATTCCGGTTTTTAGAACCCCCCACCCTGCCCCTCCCCCGCCCCGCCTTACCGCCCCATGGAACTCCCTCCACGGGCCGCAGCTGCCTTCAGGCCAGCAAAGTGTAACATACAAGTGTCTGCACTGATTGCCAGCACGATGGACTTTGGTAATGTTCTGTATTCTGGGCTTTCTTCAATTTTGTTAAAGAAACTGCAAGTAGTCCAATATAATATGGCTAGGTTAGCTACTATATCAGCTAATATGCTCTTGCAAAATCTTGGTTCATGCATTATAATGTCTTTTGTTTAGCGCCAGTGTACCCTGAGCGATACTGTGCCCTGTTCATAAAGTGATCTTTGGTCATGCCCCTTACATTTTTTTAAAAACATCTTTACTATGCATTCTAGGTGTACATCTTTATTTTGTTCTGAGAATTTGCTCTTGCTTTGGGTGTCCAAAGCTGGAGGAATGGGCTGGACTTTATTGTGTTAGCTCCCAAGTTCTAGAATTTCCTAACTCCCCACTTGAGACAAATTTCTAATTTGTTTGCCTTACACAAGATGTTAAAAACAGAGCTGTTCTAAAATATCTAAGGTCTGCTAATGTTACACTCCTGATTCCTATGACCCAGCGACCCGAGGGGTGACTTCTGCAATTATTCAAAAGTCAATAGAAAATCATCTCTATTGTCAAATGTTAACCTGAAAACCTTTCATAAATGATGCCCTCCTAGGCATGTGTTAGACAGCCCTGCTACAAATCATTTTCCTCTTTCCTTCTTCTAACAACAGGTAAAATACTTGTTGAGAAATTGGTGGGTCTTAGTTATCATTAACCCATTCATCTAGTAAGAATTCTTACTTTTCTCAACTTTCTATAAAACCGTACAAAGTGTCTCACACTTTAAATAGGAACATGTTTTACCTCTCAGGTGATCTTTGTCATGGGGATTTCGTGTTGTAGTTTGAGTATTTCAGATTGATTTAGTTGGTAATGGGATGGAGTTAGTCTATAGTTGATGGATTTTTTCATTAATTTATTTCTACAGTGCACACACACCGGGTCGCTTCATCATGCCGGTATGCTCAAAATGTGCAACTACACAGTCTGGGATGTTCTGTATTTTATTTGAGCTGGAGTGATCAATTGTCATCAGTGCACTGTGGGACTCATTTTTGAACATATAAAAAATGAATGCACTCTTTTGCTTGCTTTTCTTGTTGCTGCTGTTTAGGGATCCTCAATGTCTGCCATGTGCGTGGCAAGGAAGTTTTAAGCTAAAGGGAAGGAGAAACTGAATGTTGGGAACCACTGGCCACCTAGGTAGAACACGGTCTTTAATGGCAATATTGTTTAGTTGCATGCAGTCTTCAGTTAAGACACTTCCTTATTGTTCATGGGAAGCAAAGCTTTCAGAGCTTGTGTTGTTAAATCTTTTTGCTAGTTGTGTTTTTAGGGGGAGGAATCTTTCTGTCTATGCCACTAAAATTATATTACTATTTGCTAAAATCATGGTTTTTGTGAACTCTGTCAGGTTCATGTCACTATTTGGTTCCTGTGAACTGACGTGTTTTGGAAATCTTGAAAGCATTATTTTATTAGAAGTGTTATGTTTTCTACTACTGTTGCAGTAGGGTTGGGTTGGACTTAGCCCTTTCTGCAGGATTACCCCCGAATATTTTCCCTTCACCCTCCTGTTTTCTGAACCCCAGTGCTAAAGTGCTTGTGCTCTCTCCTTTGAACATGGTGAAAATGGCTTGCACCCAATTGGCACATTTTATTTACTTTGTAAGTCTATAATAAAGTCACCCCTCATCAGCCAGTCTAGCTTGTATCCAGTGGCAAAGTGAGCCCGGGACCAACGTCTGGGCATACCCGGAGCACTTAGGGCAGGAAAACAAAAGACAAACAGATGATGGATGTAATGCTTAGCAAATCAAACACTCTCCCACAGTCAATAGAACTGAGTTAAATCCATTGTTCTTTTGCTCATCATGCCACCCCAGATTAGACCCAGCCATATGCAAATCAGTCTTGACTCTGTGCCTCGTGGGAACAGTCCAGACCAAGCTGCCAAGCCAAGTCCTCCATAGATCAGAAACAAGCATCCTGGGATCGGTTTCGGAGCATCACCCCTTATCAGCCAGGCCAGCTTGTATCCAGTGGCACAGTGAGCCTGGGACCCATGCCTGGGCATACTCGGCGCAATTAGGGCGAGAAAGCAAAAGACACACAGATGATGGATGGAATGCAGAGCAAATCAAACATTCTGCCCCAGTCAATAGATCAAGGTTAAATTCATTGTTCTTTTGCTCGCCATGCCACCCCAGATTAGGCCCAGCCATATGCAAATCAGTCTTGACCCTGTGCCTCATGGGAACAGTCCAGACCGAACTGTAAAGCCAGGTCCTCCATGGACCGGAAACAAGCATCCTGGGACCGGTTTCGGGGCATCACCTCTCATCAGCCCGGCTAGCTTGTATCCAATGGCACAGTGAGCCTGCAGCACTCATTGTGCCATCCACTTAAGTAGCCCCTTAAAACATGTTCCAGGCCTGCCATTACAGTCTGAATGCAGGCTTGAACTGCCAATCTGACTTGGCAATATAACCCTCTTGCCAAGCCTTAAACTCCCTTTTTACTGCATATAAGTGACCCCTAGGATAGACCCTCGGTAGGCCACATGACAGCGCACATTGTATTTAAAAGGTTGGACATGCGCTTCTTTTACTGTAAGGCCTACCGTTCCCTAAGGAGAACATTGGGTTGGCTTACTCCATTTATTAATTGCTAACGTTTGATTGGGAACATGTGCGGTGTCTGAGAAACTGTAATTAAAAATATTCTTTAATGGTAAAGTTGGATTTTAAGTTACAATTTTAAAAATGCCCTTTTTAGAATGTTGTCATTTTCCTGCCTCTAACCATTTGATGCCTTCAGCCTGTTGCTCGATCACATGGCTGTGTGTAGTTGGCAGCTGTACTTTGTTTATTCTTCCCAGTCAGCCACTCAATAGTTTGTGTTATATGTGCCTGGATGGGCCATCAACCAGCAGGATGGGGCAGCTTAGCTGGGAACAGCCCCACTTGCACCTGAATAGGCTACCCTCTGCCTTCACACAAAGGACTTGTCACCACTACATTGTTCTTACGGCCAGCTTGAAGCCAGGGCAGGGAAGTCAGGAAACTTCAAGGACTTCAAAAGGAATTCTCTAGAAACGTCTCGTATTTCAAAGAAGGTATCAGGTATAAAAATTAGACCCTCAGCAGACTCACTCTTCAGTACACTCCTGGGTCTGTGGATACCACTGAAGAAGGGCTGCTATGCTGCTTTGCAAAAAGGACTGCCACTCTGCTGCCCTGCTTGCTGAAAAGAAGACTGAACCTGCACCCTTCATCCCAGGCTGAAGTAATTCCAAGGGTCAACTGACTGACCTCCTGTTCTGAGGTACAGGGACATAAGCCCCAGAGGCTCCCTGCCAATGCCTAGCTGAATGACTTCTAGGACCTGCACCTGGACCTGCTTGAGCCCTACTGGACTCTGTTGGAGTGAGATCCTGACTCCCAGAATGTGACCCTCAGGTCCTGGATGTGACATCAGTTGTCCTCTCTCCTCCAGGAAAGGAGAAATCCTGAGGTTTTGGGCTCTTCACAACCATGAACTGGCTTGTTCGTGGCATGGTCTTTCAGCCTCCACCACCTACCAAAGTGAAGCTCCGGTGAACCTGACTCTTTGCACCAAAACAACTGCAAGCGACACCCGGCAACGCAAGATCTGCACTTCATACTACAGCACCAACAGATTGCGGTGACCACCATCATGATACTCCGCCAACGACTGCCCACGACACCCGATAGGATCTTCGCACTATAGCGATGACCATCTTAGACTCCTGGCCTGCTCTTCTTGCTATATTAGCGACCATCCATGATGCTCTCCGTACTCTGTGAATGGAACTCTTTGCACTGAACTTTTGAAGGTAACTCTTTCAGCGGGACTAACCTGGTTCCTGTATCCCCGGTTATACTGATATGATTTATTTCTATTTGGTCTCAAATAATTTATTACATTTTGCTCTATTTTTCTAAACTGGTGCAGGGTTTTTCTTGTCTGTGTTTTCATTTTAGTGGTGTTTGAAGTGCTGCATAAATACTTGACACATTGCCTCTAAGTTGAGCCTGACTTCTTTTGTGCCAAGCTACCCAAGGGATAAGCACAGGTTAATATGGGGTTTGCTTGTGTTACACCCTGACAGAGACTGTGGCTGTTGCTTAAATAGGGTGTTACACCACCCAACCAGTAATCCAATTTCCTATAGGTTGTAACTGTAGTTTCCGTTTTGTAGGTATATTATTATTGTGTAGATGTGTTGTTGCAGTGTTGCTGTTGCAACAGAGTTTCAATGTTTGTGCAAGTGTGTTTTAGTTGTAGGGCTCCAGTGATACTATTATAAGGGTGGTGTTGTAGTTGCATGGTTTACTATAGTAATATATTTAAAGTGCTGTAATGGTGGTTGGAGGGGTTGTGCTTGCAGTAAAAAAGATAAAAACGTAAGGGCCAGGGAGAGAGCAAGACCCTTCTGTGGATAAATACTCGTCCTGCAGTCTAATACCCACATGACAAGCACATTGTACTTAGTTCTCTTGTGGCAATGGCTGCTGTGTTACCCTGCTTCCTCTTATTCACAGGCTTGGTCTGAGTGGCCCTAAAGTAATATTAGTACCATACCTAAGAATTGACATGTTCTGTTTAGGATTTCCTGGAATCACAAAATATTGCCAAAGATGTAATGCCTTTTGAAAAACCAATAATCTTCTAATACAGAATTCTTACACTAACTTCTACCATTAAAGTGGCATAACCAGTTACACAGAATACAATAAATAGATAACGGACCAATCCAATATGCATCACCAACTCTACACCAGGAATGACAAAAATGCCTGAGATAGGTTTATTTGCAGGTTACAGACAATTTTGCTATTCAGACACAGTATTAAGATTATGCACATGGAACATAAGGCTTACCTGTCAAGATGAGACATGACTGTTTTGGAGATATCAGCTCCAGCTTCTTGGAGAATCTGGATAATCTGGAAGGGTGCTTCACTGTCACGTCCTGGATGAACAATCACTGGACAGCCAAGTTGAATCTGCGCATGGGCAGTTGCATGAAGAACCTTCCTTTCGCTCTCTGTGATTGGCCAGGAGCAACCAATTTCTCCAATCACTCCACACTTTATATCAGTTCCATCCGCTCCGTGAACAACTTCATTTATTATCACCTCTGTAAGCTATGAAAAATTGAATTCTTCAACAGATATATAAATTGAAAATCAACATTTGCAACTATAAAAATTATGGAGAAACCATGTATATTAACACAACGCTAATGCATAAAGGAAGGTAGTATATGTAGATCAAAGACGCATTAAATAAACTACGGCTTTCAAGTGTTGTCGTATTTAAAATTATTTTTATGTATATATATATATATATATATATATATATATATATATATATATATATATATATATATATATATATATATATATATATATATATATTTTCTCCAATTTGCTCCCGCTGCTTTAAAGAAGCACTCGACAGTCAGGTAAGAGAATAGTCCCTTTATTGCATAGATGAAGATGGCAACTCACTCGTATGTTCAAGCCTTAGCCTACGCGTTTCGGAGCTTTCAGCTCCTTCTTCTTGGGCTGTTGATGAGTGCGGGGTCAGCTAATGCCAAAATGTCCCATGATTCACTATCCTTATAGTAGTGAGTGAATCTCGTTTCCGCTATAGTAGTGCTGTGGATCTTGGGATTTGAAGTTTTTTCCGCTTTTCCACCCACAGTGGGTCCCACACTTCACCAACTATTCAAAGGGGGGAACAGAGGTTCTGTGCAATCCTCTGCATTAAGGCGCTCCAGTGCGCCCCGGGTGAGTAATGGCATCTCCATTAGTATCGTGCCCCTGCTGCGCCGGCTAAAACAAGGAAAATTCCTGTCTTCACGGCCCCGGACTTGTTTGGCTCCCGCCTTTACCCTCCGGTGGTGCTTCTTCCACGACCGAAGCCGTCGTGCTACATCTTTTCTCCAATTTGCTCCCGCTGCTTTAAAGAAGCACTCGACAGTCAGGTAAGAGAATAGTCCCTTTATTTCATAGATGAAGATGGCAACTCACTCGTATGTTCAAGCCTTGGCCTACGCGTTTCGGAGCTTTCAGCTCCTTCTTCTTGGGCTGTTGATGAGTGCGGGGTCAGCTAATGCCAAAATGTATATATATATTTTCACTGAAAAAACCATAGGTTTCATGCATGTTATAGTTAGGAATTGGCATTTAAAAAACCTTAGAAATTCACTGAAAAAAAACATAGGTTTCAGGGGCGTTATAGTTAGCTGGACATTTCCGTCGTACAAAACCCTAGAAATTCCCCTGTTATAGTTAGTTCAGCTAACTATAACTCGCGCCCCCGCAATGCACTGCTGATGACGTCACATATTACATCACTCATGACATGGTCAGTGACATTACTGATGACATCACTGATGACATCTCAAATGACATCACTGATGACGTCATCCATGTGAAAAATTAGTGCATCTTCTCACACCCTAATATAACCTTTGATACAGCGACTCAAAATTTCAGACGGCCATTTTGACAACCATAGATACTCCAATACCAATAACTACTCACCCACTCACTGACTTTTAAGTCTACATACATCTCCACTCACTCACCTGTACATCACTCATACTAACAGTCACTCTGTGCATTTATACACCTATATAGACACTCACACACCGCCAATCATCCATTGAGGTACTGACACATCTAGTCAGTCATGCAAATAATTAATCACAGTAACATTTACTCACCTATACAGTTAAAAACAATCAAGTTCACTTACTCATAAAAATACTAACAAATTCTGTGTCTTCCTGCAGAAAAACAAACAGCACATGACACAGATATCCTTGCACTATGGCGCATACAGCCACTCCCAAAATCACAGACTCTCATATATAGATAGTTATATACTCTTAAACACATATACACTGCGTTTCACATATGTAGTTACTGACACATGTACAACTGAGATATACATTCAATCACTAACACACCCATACATACACTCACCCAACCATACAGTCCATCTCAGATGCACTCTTAAAAACATGCACCCACTGAATCACCCACTCACACATCTAGTCACATAGTCACACACACCCTACCCACACAAACACTCAGGCACCCATACAGATACTCAGACAACCAATCAATAACCCATATAGACACTCCTATAGCTATTCACAAAACCATGCAGCCACTTATACACTAACACACAGACACATACAGACATTCACACAGTTTAGTCACTAGTCTGCAGTAAGATACATTTAATGACTCACTTATAGACTCAGTTACGCACCTAGAAAATCATCCATTCACACACCCACTTATTTTTCAACAGGCCTTTCCCTATATATATTATACATAATAAAACTGTTCAGAAACACATACTCAATGGATGATGTCATCAGTGATGTCATCAGTGATGTCATTTGAGATGTCATCAGTGATGTCATCAGTGATGTCACTGACCATGTCATGAGTGATGTAATATGTGACGTCATCAGCAGTGCATTGCGGGGGCGCGAGTTATAGTAAGCTGAACTAACTATAACAGGGGAATTTCTAGGGTTTTGTATGAGGGAAATGTCCAGCTAACTATAACACCCCTAAAACCTATGTTTTTTTTCAGTGAATTTCTAAGGTTTTTTAAATGCCAATTCCTAACTATAATGCCCCTGAAACCTATGGTTTTTTCAGTGAATTTCAAAGGTTTTTTAAATGCCAATTCCTAACTATAACGTGCATGAAACCTATGGTTTTTTCAGTGCATTTCAAAGGTTTTTTAAATGCTAATTCCTATCTATAACTTATCTCTGAAGATATCATGAAAGCATTCTTTTTTAAAAGTAGGGTGCACATTAGTTTTGTGGAAAAGCATCTTTGTGATTGGTTAAGAAAAAGCAGTTTCAACGTGGAGTACATATCATAGGATAAAATTTGCTCAGCTCAACCACACCTGCTACTTGCATTTGGAAGGCACTGTTCAAACTTAAAACAATCGTCAACTTTTAACCTGCACGTGTCGTTAAATGTTCAATAAAATGTTGTAAAAAAATATCGTTAAGTTTTAAAAAATTGATGAACTTTTAACCTGCACGTGTTGTAGAATGTTCTAGAAAGTGTGTTGATAGAATACGTTGCACTTCTGACTTCTTAGTGTTGTTGAATATTAAAAAAACGGTTCATATGGAAAATTAAAAAGAAACCAATAGAGAAGTTTTCAAACCTAAAAGAATCAAGGAACTATTCTAATTTATTCATTACATGTATTTATGTGTGCAGCAATAAAATTATAGACACAACAGCACTAGGAAAAGGAAGAAACAAGGAGTGGGGGAGGGGGGAGATGGGCAGAATGGCACACATGCACAATTAAGTACAACACACATATAGACTAACAATGGCCAAAATTAAACACACCAACAAGGAGCACAAGTCACACAACCTGCCAACATCACACCACTGAACGAGCATAGAAGTGAAAACCATGCTGCATTCATACAGGATGTGTACAAAGGCCAGTCGTTGGTGTTGTGGGATGTCTGCGACCGTGGTCATCATGGATGAGATGCCCAGCATGTGGCACATGGTCGAGTTCACTGTGTGTTATGTTGCCAAACGGCTGCTCCTCCCTCTCACAAGCCCCCACACTTTTGTACGGTGAGCTGTTGTATCTCGTGCACTCGTACGGCACGCCATTGTAATGCCTATTTGCGCATGTCCTGCTACATTCCAACTACAACATCACAGTGCCGTTTGGAGGTGGTGCATGCCAATTTACAACATCGACTGCTGCGGCTCTTGTAACAGGCCACACCAGAACACAGAGACACACTTACCGCACTTCCTGTACACGGACATGTCCGAGACACCCCGTTCCCCTTGCCGGATAGGCACACCCCTGCACTGACCTGTGAACGACAGACCAGCACACGCCAGTTGTGCATGCAGGAGGATGCGTACGTAGCTACACATCCATGCTCACTGCCAACGCTGAGGTGACAGCACACTGTGATGTTGCAGGGCTCGTTCCTATCATGCTAAGACAATGACCACATGGACACACTTACTAAGATGTGGGTTTGGGGGGCATTGGCGGTCCTGGAGTTGTTGAGATGAGTCTTCTGGCCCTCATGGGTATCCCTGTATCATGCTCATTGACTCTATGGCACCTGTGGGTGTTCTGGTGTGGCTCTTGGCTGTGTTCCCTTTCATGGTGCAGGTAGTTGTCCTGCTTAACACCAGCAGAAAGCAGGTGTAAAATCCCTGGTGCTAACGTGTCTTATCGCCGCAATTTGTTTCACATTGCAATTGGTGTGAAAGTTGTGATGTGATTTTTTTCATGTGCACAACAATATACGAACTGAGCAGTGTATCTCGTCAAGATCCAGCACCTGACGCACTATTCCCAATCAATATAAATACAATGAGATTTCTTAATAGATTTTATGTGTACACTGTAAGTGCAGCCAATACCTCAGTGCAATACAATACAGGATTTTAGTATTTAGAATAAATCGCAAAGGTGCACCTCGTGTCTTTTTGTACGGGAACGGCTACTCTCCATTTCATTATCAGCACTTTAACGGAAGTAAAGTTGAGATAAATCTAACACACTATTCAGAAGTTGGTGCAAACTGCAGATATCACCAGTATTCCAGCGATAAGTGCCCCAAAATTAAACACCATGGTGGACTCCATCAAATAACAGTAATAAGAACAAGAAAGAGTCACACAGCAGTTAAGAGAACAACCACAAACATTATTAATTTATTTCTCAAACTTTATTTTTCATAATAATAAATATATAAACGATAAACTATTTTCAAACTTTATTTTTTTATTAACATACATATAAACAATAAACTAATAAACAAAATGTAACAACAATAATACAAAACAACAAGGCGGAACACTCCTGTGGGAACCACGGATGTCGACGACAGACCTGGAAAATCAGAAAGATTGTTAAAAAAAAAACAACATGGTATTCTCAACAAAATACCACAAGAAACAAATCACAGATATATAAAATGTATACAGCTAACAAAATTTTATAAGTTTAACTTACAAAAACTGTAAATGTTGCCGCTTTAAAATATTTACCGAATCTGAGGAATTTTTTTTGCAGAAGGCACCACGCCCACAACGTTTTTCTTCAGTGGTGAAGAAATTTTTTACTTTTTCTAAGGGGCAAACAAAGACCAATGCCACCTTCTTCATTCGCAAGATTTGCCAAAGAGTTCTGTTACGAGGGGATCCTAACAAAAAATACTCGTGTGGCACAGCAAGTATGATGAAACACCTAAGGACCCTTCAGCCAAACAATCTTGCACGAGAAGAGTGAAACAGATGAGAAACACTCCTGTTCTGTATCTGTAATAAAGAATCACAAATAAATGTATATTAATAACTTTCAAATTTATACTATTCCATTACTGTACAAACACATTTTATATAAAAACTGACTAAGAAACTATAGCCCTGAACCACAAGTGTGATGATCGTTAAAACACTACATGCATAGTGCATACTACTTTGAAGCAGTTCATGCCCTAAAGCCTACCTCACTAAAAGACTACATGCTAACTGACTAAATGATTACAGTACTATAAGGAGACACACTGGGTGAGTGACAGGGTGTTTGCTAGAAGAGTATGAATACTAACTAGAGAATTGAAGGTGTGAAACACAACTGTGTAGGTGATTAGAGGACTGCATCCATACTGCATAGGCATTTAAAGCAGTCCATGTGCTAAGGCCTGGCTCACTGCATGACTACTTGGGTACTGACTGAATGATTAGAGTACAGCAAGGAGAGTGCCTAGGTGAATTTATAAGTGCTAGGCTTTTCACACAGGGAATGGATTAGTACTTGGTACTGAATGGGTCACTAGAGGTGTGCAAAGGCAGTCACAAGTGCTGGACTGTATGGATACTGACTAGGAAATTGAAATTGTGAAAGACAAGTGTCTAGGTGGTTAGAAGACTGCATGCATAGTGCATAGGGGTTTGAAGCTGTCCATGTGCTAAGGCCTGGCTTAGTGTATGAATACTTAGGCACTGACTGAATGATTAGAGTACTGCAAAGATAGTATCTTGGTGAATTTATAAGTGTTTGGGTTTTAGCACAGTGAATGGATTAGTACATGGTGCTGAATGGGTCACTAGAGGACTGCAAAGGGAGTGACAGGGTATTTCCTGGAAGTGTATGGATACTGACTAGGGAATTGAAGGTGAGAAAGACAATTGTATAGGTGGTTAGAGGACTGCATGCATAGTGGACAAGGGTTTGAAGCAGTCCATATACTAAGGGCTAGGTCACTGGATGAGTACTTGGGTACTGACTGAATGATTAGAGTACTGCAAGGAGAGTGCCTGGGTGAATTTATTAGGGTTTGGCGCAGTGAATGGATTAGTACATGCTGCTTAATAAGGTCACTAGAGGAGTGCAAGGGGAGTGACAGGGTGTTTGCTGGAAGTGTGTGGATACTGACTGGGGAATTGAAGGTGTGAAAGACAAGTGTGTAGGTGCTTAGAGGACTGCATGCATAGTGGATAGGGGTTTGAAGAAGTCCATGTGCTAAGACCTGGCTCAGTGCACGAATACTTAGGCAGTGACTGAATCATTAGAGTACTGGAAAGAGAGTGTCTTGGTGAATTTATAAGTGTTTGGGTTTTGGCACAGTGAATGGATTAGTACATGCTGTTGAATGGGTCTCTAGAGGACTGCAAAGGAAGTGACATGATGTTTCCTGGAAGTGTATGGATACTGACTAGGGAACTGAAGGTGTAAAAGACAAGTGTATAGTATGTTAGAACACTACATGCATACTGCATAGACATTTGAAGCAGTCTATTTGGTACTTAGAAACTGACTAAATAATCAGACTAGTTCTAGGACAGTGCTTAGGTAAAACTTTTACATTTTCAGTTCTGCCACAGTGAATAGAATAGTACATGGTACTGCACCTTAGTATCAAACCCTGACTTATTTTATCAATGCATAAGCAAAGACTAGCTTCTAATGCTACTAAAACTTGACAACATGAGAAGTTTTAAATTAGTTATCTGTCAGCAAATACACGATCTTACCAAATGCTTCTCTCACAGTGGTTCTCAAATGCACACAGACTCACAGTGTAATTCTAGACAACAACCACTATACCTAGGTGTTTACCAAAACTCATTCACTACTGTCGAAGTGGTAAGCGAACTGCACACAATCTTCATATGTCAGGACTGCACTTTTATGTCAAAGCCTGACTCATATACTCAAAGCATAAGCAAAGACTGGCTTCTAATGCTACTAAAACTTCACAACATGACCGGTTTTAAAACAGGTATATGTCAGCAAATACACGATGTTACCAAATGCTTCTCTCACAATCCTTACCCAAATGCACACAGACTCACAGTGTGATTTTAGACAAGCAACACTATCCTAGGAGTTTACCAAAACTCATTCACTACTCTGGAAGAGTTAATGGTACTGCACACAATCTACATATTTAAGTACACCACATCAGTGTCAAAGCATGACTCATTTAATCAACGCATAAGCAAAGACTGGATTCTAATCCTACTAAAACTTCACAACATGACAGGTTTTAAAACAGTTATCTGTCAGAAAATACATGATGTTACCAAATGCTTCTCTCACAGTGATCCCAAATACACACTAACTCACAGTGTGATTCTAGACAAGCACCACTATCCCTATTAGTTTACCAAAACTCATTCACTACAGTGCAAGTGGTAAGGGAACTGCACACAATCTACATATTTCACAACTGCAATTTACTGTCAATCCCTGACTCATATAATGAAAGCATAAGCCATAACTGCCTTCTAATGCTACTAAAACTTGACAACATGACATGTTTTACAACACTTATCTGTCAGCCAATACACAATGTTACCAAACACTTCTCTCACAGTGGTTCCCAAATGCACACAGACTCACAGTGTGATTCTAGACAAACAACACTATCCCTAGGAGTTTACCAAAACTCATTCACTACAGTGGAAGTGGTAAAGGAACTGCACACAATCTACATATTTCACGACTACACTTTAATGTCAATGCCGGACTAATTTAATCAACGCATAAGCAAAGACTGGCTTCTAATGCTACTAAAACTTGACAACATGACAGGTTTTAAAACAGTTATCTGTCAGTAAATACACGATGTTACCAAATGCTTCTCTCACAATCCTTACCCAAATGCACACAGGCTCACAGTGTGATTTTAGACAATCAACACTATCCTAGGACTTTACCAAAACTCATTCACTACTGTGGAAGGGGTACGGGGACTGCACACAATCTACATATTTAAGTACAGCACATCAGTGTCAAAGCATGACTCATTTAATCAACATATAAGCAAAGGCTGGATTCTAATGCTACTAAAACTTCACAACATGACAGATTTTAAAACAGTTATCTGTCAGCAAATACATGATGTTACCAAATGATTCTCTCACACTGACCCCAAATACACACTAACTCACAGTGTGATTCTAGACAAGCACCACTATCCCTATGAGTTTACCAAAACTCATTCACTACAGTGCAAGTGGTAAGGGAACTGCACACAATCTACATATTTCAGGACTGCACTTTTGTGTCAAAGCCTGACTCATTTAATCAAAGCATAAACAAAGACTGGCTTCGAATGCTACTAAAACTTGACAACATGACTGGTTTTAAAACAGTTATCTGTCAGTAAATACACGTACCCAAATGCACACAGACTCACAGTGTAATTTTAGACAATCAACAATATCCTAGGAGTTTACCAAAACTCATTCACTAGTCTAGAAGAGTTAATGGTACTGAACACAATCTACATATTTAAGTATAGCACATCAGTGTCAAAGCATGACTCATTTAATCAACGCATAACCAAAGACTGGATTCTAATGCTACTAAAACTTCACAACATGACAGGTTTTAAAAAAGTTATCTGTAAGCAAATACATGATATCACCAAATGCTTCTCTCACACTGATCCCAAATACACACTAACTCACACTGTGATTCTAGACATGCACCACTATCCCTAGGAGTTTACCAAAACTCATTCACTACAGTGCAACTGGTAAAGGAACTGCACACAATCTACATATTTCAGGACTGCACTTTTCTGTCAAAGCCTGAATCATTTAATCAAATCATAAGCCATAACTGTCTTCTAATGCTCCTAAAACTTAAAGTTAAAACAGTTATCTGTCAGCAAATACACGATGTTACCAAATGCTTCTCTCACAGTGGTTCCCAAATGCACACAGACTCACTGTGTGATTCTAGACAAACAACACTATCCCTTGCACTATAACAAAACACATTTCTTCATCTAGAAGTAGTTCTACATTTTAGTATAGAAACATAACATAACTCATTTCACAAATTCATAAACAATGACTGGTTTCTAATTCTACCAAAATATGTTTACAAACACATGAAAAACACAAATGCTTATCACAGAATGGTTTCTACATGCACACACATTGTAGAGAAAAAAAGTACTCCCTACACTTTAGCAGGAAAAATACATTAGTCTGATTAAAATCAAAATAGTCTACATACATCCCCTCAGAATTAAATAACTCATCTTTCAAGTTCTTTTGTAGATTAAGAAGTATATCAATCACTCACCATATTTTCTTTTACAGAATCTCCGCACTGTGCACCTCTCAGCAAAAGCAAAGAATGAAAAAGTTTCCCTTTCATTTTCCACACATATACATGTAAACATCAAATCACAATCCTTCGCACATAAACTCAAAAGCAAACACACATTTCTATTGGTTAAACATTTCAACCCAATCTGCCTTCTGCCTGTTACCATAGAAACAGGTCATGGAACACTGCACTGAGCTCACAGGTCACAAGTTCAGCACACAATGTTCCTACACAAGACAGGAAGTGTGCTTGACTTTTGTTATGTTAATGTTATGTTATGTTAAAATGGTATTTATAGAGCGCACGGCTACTCAAAAAGAGTGTCCCGGCGCTTTTATTTAAGGTAGACTACAGTATAGTAACATAGCACATTAAAAGAGAAAAAGTGACACAGACAGAAAGAAAAACTACGAACAAAACAGGACCTACTGAATAAACAACCAGGATTTAAGATCCTTTCTAAAAGCTAGTAAGCTGGTGGCTCCCCGCAGTGTAAGAGGCAGAGAGTTCCACAGCTGTGGCGCCAGTAGTCCAAAGGAACGACCTCCCAAGCGCGCTCTCATTACTCGCGGGACGGACGCCAAAAACAGGTGTTCTGATCTCAGAGAATGCGCCGGTCGATAGATGGCAAGTCGCCTTTGGAGGTACTTAGCTCCCGTCGCATGAAGAGCCTTATATGTCAGGGTCAAAGCCTTAAAGGCAATACGCTTGCGGATTGGAAGCCAGTGCAGGGTCTGGAGCAAGCCCGCAGCACTGACACGTCTGTTCAGGCCAAAAATCGCTCTCGCCGCAGCATTCTGCATGATTTGGAGCCGCTGTAGCAGGTAGTCTGGCAGGCCCAGGTACAGAACGTTAGAATAATCTAGCCTGGAGCCTATCAGAGCCTGCACAGTCAGCCTCCTGTGCTCCTCCGATAAGAGGGGAAGAAACCTCCGTAGCATCCTAAGGAGGCCGAAGCAAGTGCCCGACACCCCCAGGATCTGAGACTTCATAGTCAACCCCTTGTCCATCTTAACCCCCAGGTTCTTAGCCATTTGGGATGAGCAAGTTGGGGGGAACATATTGGCAGGCCACCAAGCCTGCCAGTCTGGCTCCGTGTCGCACCCAAAGAAAAGTACCTCGGACTTATCGGAATTGCACTTGAGGCTGTTCAGTTGGAACCATTGAAACACAGCCCCAAGGCAATCCCGGATACTCTTCCCATCAAAGTCTCCTCCTCTCTTGCACGAGAAGAGGAGCTGGGTGTCGTCTGCATAGGATACGATCCGGGCCCCAAACGACTCCGCCAACGCCGCCAGAGGGGTCATGAAGATATTAAAAAGGGTCGGGCTCAAAATAGAGCCCTGCGGGACCCCGACTCCCAGAGGCGGCATCACGGCGGAATCAGGCGAGGCCCAGACCGTTTGCCGGCGGCCCGTTAGAAAGGAGGAAAACCAACTAAGCACCGTCCCCCGTAGTCCAATCTCATAGAGTCTTAAGAGAAGACCATCATGGGGGACGGTGTCAAAAGCCGCCGACAAATCCAGCATCACCAGCATGGCTTTGCCCCCAGTGTCCAGAACCCCTTTAATGGTTTCTGAGACCTCGAGGAGCGCAGTCTCAGTACTGAGATTTGGACGAAAACCCGACTGAGTGGCATGCAAAATCTCATTCGACTCTAGAAAGTTGGACAGCACCGTCTGCACGTGCTTTTCGACAACTTTCGTAAGAGCCGGAAGCAGAGAGATAGGCCGATTGTTGACTGGGGCCTTTGGATCCAGACCAGGCTTTTTGAGCAGCGGGATGACCATTGCTTGCTTCCAAGCCTGCGGAACCACTCCCTGACTCAGCGAGAGATTCAGTAACGGATTAGCCACTGGTTTGACCACCTCGGCCAGTTTTGCCAGAATTTTAGCAGGGCATGGGTCCAAGGACGAGCCCGATTTCAAATTGCCCAGAAGTGCTAAAGAGGCGGGCGCAGATAAAGGTGCAAATACGCCCAGCGTCAAACCTGGCGAAGCAGAGGACGATCGAATGGCCTCGGAATTAATTCGCTCCACGGATACAGCCGATGGAAAAGAATCCTGTATAAGTTGGATCTTGCTAGTAAAGAAACTAGCGAGATCAGAGGCCCAAGAATCAGAGGGTCTCTCCTCAGAGATGTTCGTCCGTGGAGAAATATATTCTTTAACTATAGAGAAGATCTCCTTACAGGAGTTTGAGGCAGCCTCTATCCTCCCTGCCAGGTAGGCTTTCTTACTCAGGCGAATGTCCCGGTGATACTCCTTAACCACGTTCTTATAGGTCAGCTTAGCATCCGAGTCATATTTTACTCGCCAGGCTCTTTCAGCTACCTTGCATTGCTGCCGCCTAGCCGACAGTGCTGCGGTAAACCAAGGGGCAGAAACTCGTTTGGGAGTAAGACGGGGAGCCAATTCCGGGGCCAAATCGTTAAGCCTGTCAGAAAGCCATGCTTGTAAGGACTCCAGATCCTTCGACAGGTCGCCAGAAAGGGGGCAGGGGTGATCCAGGGCCGCCTGAGCCAGCATCTCAGGGGTCACTCGATGGTACGCCCTATGGGTACGACCATGCTGCTGTAGGGCGGCAACAGCCAATTTACCTGTGCCTTTGATCGAAAATTTAGCCAGCAGATGGTCTGACCATAGTACCGGGATAATTTCTAAGACCTCCAAAGGGGAAGTCAAGAAAACCTGGTCAAGAGTGTGCCCCTTGGCGTGCGTCGGCCCCTGCAAATAAGGGAGTAAACCCAACGGTGCCATAGCCTCAGAGAGTTTAATAGCAGCCGCATCGGATGGATCATCCATCCGGAAATTAAAATCTCCGGCCACGATGCAATGTTCTGCTTTCAGGGCCAGTCCCAATAAAACGGAGTCAAGATCTTCAAAGAATGTCGCGGGTGGGCCAGGCGGTCTGTAGACCAATAGTCCCTTGACTGATTGATGCGGAGCCAGAGTAATGGAAAAAGCAAGAGACTCCGAGCCACGAATATCCTCCACTGGCAGGATAGTACAAGCCATGCCTTTCTTCACCACCAGTGCCACTCCACCGCCCCTACCCTTCGCTCTGTCCTTCCTGAAGACGTTATAATCAGGCGGAATTGCCATGGCGACGTCTGGGTTCGAAAGCTCTCCCCACCATGTCTCGGTCAGCATAAGACACAGTGGCTTAACCGTGTCAAGAAGCTCGAAGATATCTTGTGCATGTCTGCATGCCGATCTGGTGTTTAATAGCATGCAGAGAAATTCCACATTGGCGATGTTATTGCCAGGGGGACAAGACAGAGCACGGGAGGGACGCCATCCGCAACCGGGGCAGATGGACTTACCACGATGGCGTCCAGGAAAGACAGTGCAGCAGCCACTGGATGCAGTGCGGAGAGCGCGAAGCTCCCCAGCAGTATAACACAGCACGCGTGGACCTGTATGACACATGCTGGGTGGACGAGCCTGTCCCGCCGCCACGAGCGCTTCCGAGACGCTGACGAGCGCAGACGGGCAGGACTCTGGCTGGACTCAGGCGCGATGAAGGCGCTCCGCTGCGCGTCACCGCTGCGCGGCCGATAGAAGGCTCAAGTAGGCTCAGCAGGCCTAAATCTCGCGAGAATGCGCGAGTGCGCGAGCCCTATCCAAAATGGCGCTCAAATTAGTCCCCGGCACCCCGTGATCCCGGACCCGCCAAAGGCAGTGATGGTAATCCCCAGAGGGGGTTTTAGAGTGCAGAATGAGGCCAGGAGGGTCGCTGCAAGTAAAAGCAAGGCAAATCAACATAGACTAAAGAAAATACAAAAACGGGTAATTAAAAGCAACATATAAGCTTATCATATATAATGTTCCTTACAATCTGTTTTTGTTAACCAATAACAATCATACCTTTAAAAAACAGAAATATACACCCTACCTTTCAGTGTAGAAAGTTGTCATACAACCAATGATTTCTTGTCGTTTTTCAAAACACGTTGCCGTGGATCCACGCACCCACCGCGAGAGAATCGGTGCATCCAACGCGATAGGATGCGCACACCGTGCGCGCATTTCCCCGTGTTTTATTTTTTTTTAAAAGGGGGCCCCAGGGGGTCCTTCTGGGACCCCCTAAGCACGTCTAGAGGGTCAGAGTATTTCCACTCTGCCCCCTTTATATGTTTTACACACTTATTCCCCTTCCATCTTTAGCCTCACTTCTACCGAGGCAGAAAATGGCCACCAACAGTTCCTGGTTTCGAATGTAGAGGGACACTCGACAGCCAATTAGCATTCAGCGCGCGATCGGGAAGGTGCGCGCTCGGTTCGGGGAGAGTGCGCTTACGGTGCAGGTAGGGTCCGCGGATCCTCCTCGGCCATAGATATCACTAACTTTTTTGCCCATTTCTCAGGAACTACTGAACAGATTCACACCATATATGCAAAAGGCACGAGTCCGAACTGAGGACTACCTCTTTGCCAAATTTGATGTCATTCCGTTCAGCGGTTCGGGCTGTAGCTGCAACAACAGATCCTATGGGAAATTGCATGGGGAAAACGCGTTTTGGGACCCCCCTTTTTTCTCGGCCCCCGCTTGACGGATCACGGCAAAACTTTCAGGGTAGGATCGGAGCGGAGCTGGGCAAAAGTTTGGAAAATTTCGCGAGGATTCATCAACCGGCGCTAACGTTATTCCAAATAGAATGTTGCGGATTTCATATGGAAAATAGGTCCTAACTATAACTATCTACTGGCGACCGCCAGTAGATAATATATATATATATATATATATATATATATATATATTCACTTAAAAAACCATAGGTTTCACACATGTTATAGTTAGCTGTACATTTCACTCGTAAAAAAACAATGAAATTCCACGTTATAGTTAGATCAGGTAACTATAACTTGCGCGACCGCAATCCACAATGTGTCATTTCAGATGTCATCATTGATGTCAACAACCTCTTCAGTAATTCTAAGATCCACATAAACATCCACTCATTCACCAACAGTCCTATACAGTCACTCATACACGTGCCTGAAACCTATGGTTTTTTCTGTGAATTTCAAAGGTTTTTTAAATGCTAATTTCTAACTATGCCTACAGAGATAGGACATGTGAAGAAAGAAGAAAAAATGCACAGAAAGAAAAAAAAGAAATGCAGAAAGAAGCAACAGAAGTCCTCAAAGACGAAGAAAACTGCAGGAAGAAGGATAACGTGCAGAAAGAACAAAAAGAAGAGCAGAAAGAAGCCTTGTTGCAAAATCATCCTGTACCCTCAACTTTTCAGACGGATACTGGTGGTAACTGAGTCTGACTAACCAGTCCTAGAGCCAGTGCTATGTTAAAAGACACTTAGAATACAGTGAAAACACCTACATACACTAGGGAACATTATGCGTTGTGGTCCCCCTGTGATTAGCATGACCTTCTCTGTAAGCCCCTAGTATATAATAGGGCAGGGGGATTAAAACTACCTCTTAAAACAGGCCACAGGGCGGTTTTTGCACACGTTAACTCAGGCCCCGTCCCCTCCCTTCACCACTGTGTAAACACGCCCTGTGTCCGTTTTTAGTTGGGAGATTAAGTTCCTTTGAATCCTGAGGGTCCCTAGGGTCCAACTAGCCCACTAGGTACCTCCAGTAAGTGCCACAGAGCTGCGTTGCAGAGAGGTGTAAAAAGTGGCACGGCCTGGACCACCTCTCTGCAATGCAGCTCAGTGGCTCTTACTGGAAGCACTTGGTGGGCTAGTTAGCCCCCAGGGGCCCTCAGTATTGAAGGGAAATTATATCCCCAATTTAAAACGTGCCATAGTGCGTGTTTGCACACGTCACCTCAGGCCCCGTCCCCTCCCTTCACCACTGTGTAAACGCGCCCTGTGGCTGTTCTAAGTTGAGAGAATAAGGGGCATATCAACAAGGGCTTTATCTCTGCTTTTTTTGGCTTTAAAAGCCAAAAAAGGAGAGATAAAACTAGCGCCCTATCAACAACAGGGTGCTAACATGCAAATTTGCATGTTAGCACCCTTTTACTCTACGCTTCCCTTTGCATCTCTAATGAGATGCAAAGGGGGCGTTCCAGAATAAAATAATAGGAGAAATGTCGCTAAGCGACATTTCTCCTATTATCAAGAATGTCGCTAACCCTGTTAGAGACAAAAAAGCAGCGCTAACCGCGGTTAACGCTGCTTTTTTACGTCTGGTATTTTTCTGACTTAGCCATGATATCCTATGGAAGGAGGATATCATGGCTAAGTTTGCCTGTCCCTATCAACAAGGTAACGTGAGATTATCGCTGGGTTTCCAGCGATAATCTCACGTTAGCCTGTTAGCGTGAGAATTTTTATCGCTATTGAGATAAGCGTTGCTAATAGCACGCTATCTCAGCGTTAAAAATTCACGCTAGCCGGCGATAATTATCCTAGCGCTAAGTGCGCTTACAGATAATTATCGCCGGTTGTTGTTGATATGCCCCCAAGTCCCCTTGAATCCTAAGGGTCCCTAGGGTCAAACTAGACCACTAGGTACCTCCAGTAAGCGCCACAGAGCTGTGTTGCAGAGAGGTGTAAAAAGGGGCTTGGCCTCAGAACACCTGTCTGCAGCGCAGCTCCCTGGCGCATACTGGAGATGCCTGTTGGGCTAGTTGGCCCTCAGGGTCCCTCAGTATTGAAGAGGAATTAATTCCCCAACTTACAACTCGCCAGGGGGCGCGTTTGCAGAGTGCTGCAAGGAGGGGGCGTCGCCTCCGGCACGATGCCAGTCTTTTACTTATTTAAATTTTTTAAGAAGGGGGGCTGTGTGGTTCCCCTTCTTATTCTAATTTATTGGCCCTGATGACCCCAGGGCCTGTCTTCTAATTATATTTTTTTGACCCCAATCCCCAGGGCCGGCTACTGTTTTTTATTATTTTAAAAAAATATATATTTATAGACACACCTAGGACATGCTGGACAAACCGTACGTACCTATCACCATGACGATTTGTGTGATATTCATTAAAAGGCGACTATGCATACAATGAATCCACGTGGAATGTCTTTACACCACTAGTGAAGCTCTGACATGTCTGATGCCCTACCGTGCCTAATTCCGATAGACACCCTTGTCGTTTATTTATACAAACATGGGTAGCTATTGACGGGCACATTTAATACACATGCACACCAAGCCATTCAAAGGGGATTCGACAAAAATTCGACCAAAACTATGCAAGAAAACCCCCTCACGATTAATAAAACACACATCCACTGCCGGATGTGTAATACTTTTTATTTTACTCTCTGGAAAGGGGACGAACATCACTTGAGAGTCACAGCGCGCTCCTGGCAGAGCCCAATGCTATGTTACACCCACCATTGCCTGCTGAGTGCCACACACCTCTGTGTTGTATTCCACTAGCTAGTGCATATGCTAAGACACTCTCTAGCCCATGTGCACTGTAACACCACCCCGTGAATATGTGATGCCACACTTGTCTTCGCACGGGTTATATTGCCCCATCTAACGTGCCTTCCTCGATGCCTATGTTATAACGCACAGTGCTATACCATACATATTACAATCTGGGATCCATATCTTTGTCACAGTGCATATGCAACATTACACTCCACAGCACATATTTTATATTACAACTTTAGAGACTAGTTAGGTTACACAACACTGCCCTGTGCATATTACACTCCAAGGCGCATATCGCATAGCAAGCGCTAGTGCCTGTGCTATCTCGCGCTCTCCAATGAATCTGTCATTGCGCACAATGTATTGCATATTATATTTCACGCCCGGTTCATCTTATATCACACTTTTTGGTGCATAGTTTATACCATACACTATATCTAGTTTTCATTTTCAATCGTGCTCTCAGGACTATGTTCTATATAACACTGTGTTCACCTACCCTTTTCACGGGCATTACATTTTGCAATAGGGGGTGGAGGGTCAGGGGGTGTTTCTGCCAAGTGAGCCCGGAGTCACAGTCACAAACGTCCTCTTCTTCCTGAATAAAAGTGAGATTATGCTGCATACTTGTTCATATTTTAAGTAGTTTGCACAGACACACGTTTTAAAAACAATAAAGTTCCTAATACCCGCCTTCTCTGAACAGTTAGCTTGCTGCCCCATCCCCCTCCTCCCTATCCTCTGTTGTGTGAATCCATGGACTAGCCTCCTCCCTCCTGCCATGCACGGTCTGATGTGCTGCCACTGCCCTCAATTTAGTATGATGTACCAGTCCACTCCTCCTGCCCTCCATTGCCCAATTCTATGTCCCATCATTGACCTCCTGCTTAAACTCTGTGCTTAGCTTGCTGCCTCTATTCTCCTTCCCCCTGCCCTCCGATGTCTTTGTGCATGCCCCTGCCCCATCCTTTTTGCCCACCATGTTCCATGGACCTGCCACTCCTATCTACTCTGAGTGTTCTGTTGAGCTGCCACTCCCCTCCCACCAGCCTAGCATTGTCAGATGACAGTAACCTGTCCCTGCCACCTCCACCCTGCCTGTCCACATGCCATGCCCCTATCCTCTTCCTCCTGTCCACATGGTCCATTGTACTGCCACACCCTTCTGCCCTCCCTGGTCTGTTGTGCTGCAACTGCTCCTCCTGCCTGCCCCGTGCAGTCTGTTGTGAGGCCCCTTCCCCTGAACTTTCTTCTCTGTGCACAGGTCCTGACCCTCCCTTCTATCCTCCATCGTCCTTTGTGCATGCCCCTGCACCCTCCTTCTTGCCCATCATAGCCATTGTGCTGCCACTAACCCTCCCACTTGCCATGCATGGTCTTCGGTGCTGCCATGGCCCCTCCCACCTTCCCTGTGTGGTCAGTTAGCTGCCCCTGACCCCCTCCCACCTTCCCTCCATGCTCTGTGTGTATGCCATCACAGTCTCACTGTTGCTCTTCATGGTGTGTCTTGCTTCTAGTGCCCATCCTGCCTGACCTCCATGGCTATCTTGCTGCTCCTGCCCTGCCCCCTTGCCCCCAGCCCTCTGTTTACATGTGCAGACCCCTACTCCCTCCCTCCTGGCTTGTCTGTTCCATTGTAATGCCCCTGATCCGTCCCTCCTGCCCTTTATGGTCTGTTATGCTGCAGCTTTCTCTCCTGTCTGTCCATTATGGTCAGCTAGCTACCATTGCCTCTTGCCCCTCTGTTCTCTGTTGTCCATGTGCATGGTCCTGTCCCCTCCCTCTTTCTTTCTATGGATTGTTGTGCTGCACTCTCGTCCCGCATGCCCTGTGTGGTGTATTGTGGTGCTGCAAACCCTGATGCCTGCCCTGCAGGGTCAGTTTGGTGCACCTCTCCATGTCCCTCCTGTCCTCTGTTATCCAAGTCCATGTCCCTACCCCATTTCCTTCCATGATCCAATGTACCATACTTGCGAACATCTTGAACTTGGTAAGAGGGAGATTTTGAAAAAAGCTGGGGTATTGATTTTCCCCTTTGAGTTACATTGAAAAAGAGGAGATTGTAGACAGGAGACAGATCAAATAAAGCCCATTTGAGCTTAAAAACATTGGACGTTTCCTGGCTGAATCGGGTCTGTTGGCATGTATGGTTGTACTACCATTGCCTCTTCCTTCTGCCCACAATGGTCTATTACATTGCCACAGCCTCTCTTGCAAGTCCTGTATTGTTGGTTTGTTGCCCCTGCCCCCCTTTCCACTGCCCTCCATAGTCTGTGGTGCTGCCACGGCCCTTCCTGCCTGATCAGTGTGGTTAAATTGTTGCCTTTGCACCCTCCTACCTGCCTTCAATTTTCAGAGTCCGTGCCCCTGGCCTCTGCCTCTCAACAGTATCCTAATGAACAACTAGATTGCTAACATTCTATATTTATTACAAAAGTGTGGAACGCCTGACGTCATCTTGATGTAATCAAAACTGTAATACCTAGAGCATTTCCTTTAGAAATTACATATATGAGAGGGTCTTATTGGCATCAAAATTATGGTTAGTGCTCTAAAAGACTAAAATAAGGACATATTTTCTGAGTTTTCAAATAGCGACAAGCACTTTTAAATTATTTGTTATCTTTATGGTTTTTTATCCAGTTGACTACTTGATTAAATGTTGCACTTAGGGGAGAGGATGTGGTGTTACTTCCAGAACTGCAGACTTTGCAACTGGGGACCAGGTTGGAGTTTCTGCTTCAGCTCGACATTCTGTGATTCTGGTCAAATCACTTAGTCTCCCCATGTCTACAACCAAAATGAATTTGTTCTTGTGTGATGTAACCAATGCTCATGTAAAGCACTCCAATACCTGACAAGTCTGCACTATATAACACTGCAAAAACACAAAATAATAAGTGTTTTGCACACTTCTGTCATTTGGCGATATTTGGGCTACATCTGGGTGATTTTGGGCTACATTTGGGCTCTTTTGTCTCCGGTGGCCATTTTGGGAGATTTATTTGTCATGAAGTTTCCTAATTTCCTCATGTTCTGCAGTCTCCTCAGTAGGAAATGCTTTCAGTTTTTTACTTTGATTCCATCATGAAGGTATTCAGATATGTCACACATTTGCCATCAATTCTGAATGTTAGCACTCTAGTTGCTCATTAGATCACTGTAGTAACACTACTGTTCACCATGGAAGTCTGCTCCTGGTATTAAAAGTGCATGTTTCAGTCTGCATGTCAGAATTGTTTAATGAATTAGAAGAGGATTTGAGAAGTCACTCAAAATGTGCCCTCATTTTCTTTCTTCAGCATTAATCATAATTTCTATGGCAAAATGAACCCCCTCATTGTGTTCCTTTTTAACCCCTTCTGTGCCACGCCCTTTCCCCCTCCTGTGCCGGGCGTTTTATTAGTGGGTGGGGTTCATGACGAGACTATCTCGTCATGGGCATTGAAGAGGTTAAATTAAATGTTTTAAGTGTTACCAGTTTATTCCAATCAAGATGGCTTCAGGTGTGCCATACTTTTGTCATAATGAAGACAGTAAGCGCTCTAGTTGTTTTTAAGAACACTCTGGGACATTCTGTCATTGGGCTATACTTGGGCTACATCTGGGTGATATTTGGGCTACATTTGGGCTCTTTTGTCTCTGGTGGCCATCTTGGGAGACTTATTTGTTATGAAGTTTCCTAATTTCCTCATTTACTGCAGTCTCCTCAGTAGGAAATACTTTCAGTTTTTTAATTTGATTCAATCAAGAAGGCATTCAGATGTGTCACACATTTGCCATAAATTCAGAATGTTAGCACTCTTTTTGCTCATTAGATCACTGTAGTAAAGCTACTGCTCACCAGGGAAAACTGCTGCTGGTATTGAAAGTGCATGTTTCAGTCTGCATGTCAGAATTGTTTAATGAAATAGAAGAGGATTTGAGAAGTCACTCAAAATGTGCCCTAATTTTTCTTTCTGCAGCACTAATCATACTTTTTATGGAAAAATGAACCCCCTCATTTTGTTCCTTTTTAAATTAAATGTTTTAAGAGTTACCACTTTAATCCAAGCAAGATGGCTGCAGGTGTTCCATACGTTTATCATAAGTAGGACTGTTAGCGCTCTAGTTGTTCTTTGGAACACTCTGGGAAGCTGCAGTAGAACACAAAGGAATCAACTGACAGTCTCTGCCCTTGTTGGATGTACATGTTTTACTGAGAATGTCAGACTTCATTCTCACATGACTGAGAAAGATAATGTGAATTTACAGAAAATATGCTCTCAGTTTAGCTTATAGATCACCTTCCAAACCTCTGTGGGAAAAGCATGAGAAAATATTTTTCTCTCAATCATGATATACCAGCAGAAGGCTTTTTCATATGGTGAAATCACCTTAGAACATACCACAATTCCTAAAACGAGTATGGTACCATCAACAAATGATTTATAATGTAACTAAAGTCTTAAAACCTTCTATTAACTGCAATGCTTTTTAATGAGGTGCTATCATGTATATTGGTCCCACGATGGCTGCCAACACTTCTTGGATGAAGTGCTGACAGCCAATCAGATCTCAGGATGAGATGTGTGGTTAGGCTCCGCCCACATATATATATGATTTTACTTTTGATTTTCTCAGGAACTACTGAACAAATTGACACCAGACCTGCAAAAGGCACTTCCCTGACCTGAGGACTACCTCTCTGCCAAATTTCAAGTAATTCTGTTCAGCCGTTCGGGCTGTAGCTGTGTCTAAAGGTCCTATGGAAAATAACATGGGGAAAACGCGTTTTGGGACCCCCCTTTTTTCTCGGCCCCCGCTTGACGAATCACCCCGAGACTTTCAGGGTAGGAGCTGAGCGGAGCGCCCCATTAGTTTTGAAAATTTTGCGAGGATTCGTCAACCGGCACCAAAGTTATTCAAAATAGAATTTTGAGATTTCCTATGGAAACTAGGTTGTAACTATAACTATCTACTGGCGACCGCCAGTAGATAATATATATATATATATATATATATATATAAGCCACTTATACACAAAGTGAGAGACTGATACAGATATTTACATATTTAAACATTACTCACTAAGCCATGTATTCACTAAGGTACACTTAATCAGTCGGTTATGCAATCAATTTTTCAAAAACAAATCATCCATTTAGACACTTATATACCCATTTATTCTTCCATCGACCTTGAGATATACATATATAAAACATATATAAATTTCAGAAAAACACACATTCACTGGATGATGTCATCAGTGATGTCATTTGAGATGTCATCAGTGATGTCATGATTGATGTCACTGACCATGTCATGAGTGATGTAATATGTGACATCATCAGCAGTGCATTGCGGGTGCGCGAGTTATAGTTAGCTGAACTAACTATAACGGGGGAATTTCAATGGTTTTGTACTAGTGAAATGTCCAGCTAACTATAACGCCCCTGAAACCTATGTTTTTTTCAGTGAATTTCTAAGGTTTTTTAAGTGCTAATTCCTAACTATAACGTGCCTGAAACCTATGTTTTTTTCAGTGAATTTCAAAGGTTTTTTAAATGCTAATTTCTAACTATGCCTAAAGAGAGAGGACATGTGAAGAAAGAAGAAAAAACGCACAGAAAGAAAAAAAAAGAAATGCAGAAAGAAGCAACAGAAGTCCTCAAAGACGAAGAAAAGTGCAGGAAGAAGGATAACGTGCTGAAAGGACAAACAGAAGAGCAGAAAGAAGCCTTGTTGCAAAATCATCCTGTACCCTCAACTTTTTCAGACGGATACTGGTGGTAACTGAGTCTGACTTACCAGTCCTAGAGCCAGTGCTATGTTAAAAGACACTCAGAATACAGTGAAAACATCTACATACACTAGGGAACACTATGCGTTGGGGTCCGCCTGTGATTAGCATGACCTCCTCTGTAAGCCCCTAGTATATAATAGGGCAGGGGATTAAAACTACCTCTTAAAACGCACCACAGGGCGTGTTTGCACACGTCACCTCAGGCCCCGTCCCCTCCCTTCCCCACTGTGTAAACACGCCCTGTTGCGGTTTGAAGTTGGGAGATTAAGTCCCCTTGAATCCTGAGGGTCCCTAGGGCCCAACTAGACCACTAGGTACCTCCAGTAAGCGCCACAGAGCTGCGTTGCAGAGAGATGTAAAAAGGGGCATGGCCTAGACCACCTCTCTGCAACGCAGCGCAGTGGCGCTTACTGGAAGCACCTGGTGGGCTGGTTGGCCCCAGGGTCCCTCAGGATTGAAGGGGAATTATTTCCCCATCTTAAAACGCACCACAGGGCTTGTTTGCACATGTTAACTCAGGCCCTGTCCGCTCCCTCCACCACTGTGTAAACACACCCTGTGGCCGTTTTTAGTTGGGAGATTAGGTTCATTTGAAACCTGAGGGTCCCTAGGGTCCAACTAGCCCACTAGGTACCTCCAGCAAGCGCCACAGAGCTGCGTTGCAGAGAGGTGTAAAAAGTGGCACGGCCTGGACCACCTCTCTGCAACGCAGCTTAGTGGCGCTTACTGGAAGCACCTGGTGGACTAGTTAGCCCCCAGGGGCCCTCAGGATTGAAGGGGAATTATTTCCCCAACTTAAAACGCGCCGTAGGACGTGTTTGCACACGTCACCTCAGGCCCCGTCCCCTCCCTTCACCACTGTGTAAACGCGCCCTGTGGCCATTCTAAGTTGAGAGATTAAGTCCCCTTGAATCCTAAGGGTCCCTAGGGTCAAACTAGCCCACTAGGTACCTCCAGTAAGCGCCACAGAGCTGCATTGCATAGAGGTGTAAAAAGGGGCGTGGCCTCAGAACACCTGTCTGCAACGCAGCTCCCTGGCGCATACTGGAGATACCTGTTGGGCTAGTTGGCCCTCAGGGACCCTCAGTATTGAAGGGGAATTAATTCCCCAACTTACAACTGGCCAGGGGGTGCATTTGTAGAGTGCTGCAAGGAGGGGGCATGGCCTCCGGCGCGATGCCATTCTTTTATTTATTTTATTCTTTTAAGAAGGAGGACTGTGTGGCCCCCCTTCTTATTCTAATTTATTGGCCCTGGGGACCCCATGCCCCAGGGCCTGCACCCTAATTTTTTTTGTTGAAAAAAAATAAATTTGGCCCTCCCAAGGCCTTAATCATGGCCTTTTTTTTTTTTAGTCTTTAGGAGGGGGGCTGCGATGCCCCCCTCCTCAGGCCACTTATGGCCCCGGGGACCCCATCCCCCGGGGCCGGCCTTTGTTTTTTATTATTTAAAAAATATATATATTTATAGAAACACCTAGGACATGCTGGACAAACCGTATGTACCTATCACCATGACGATTTGCGTGATATTCATTAAAAGGCGACTATGCATACAATGAATCCACGTGGAATGTATTTACACCGCTATTGACGTGTCTGACGCCCTACCCTGCCTAATCCCGGCGCCCCCCCGGTGGGTACTCTCCAAGTAGACATCCTTGTCGTTTATTTATACAAAGATGGGTAGCTATTGGCGGGCACATTTAATACACACGCACACCAAGCCATTCAAAGGGGATTTGACAAAAATTCGACCAAACTATGCAAGAAACCCCCCTCACGGTTAATAAAACACACATCCACCGCCGGATGTGTAATACTTTTTATTTTACTCTCTGGAAAGTAGACGGACCTCACTTGAGAGTCACAGCGTGCT
Organism: Triturus cristatus; assembly: GCF_964204655.1. Lineage (NCBI taxonomy): Eukaryota > Metazoa > Chordata > Amphibia > Caudata > Salamandridae > Triturus > Triturus cristatus. Next base: position 319,059,551 of record NC_140593.1, on the reverse strand, counting down.
CCTAGCTGAGCCCAATGCTGTGTTACACCCACCAGTGCCCACCGAGTGCCACACACCTCTATGTTGTATTCCACCAGCTAGTGCGTATGCTATGACACTCTCTAGCCCATGTGCACTGTAACACAACCCCGTGAATATGTCATGCCACACTTGCCTTCGCACGGGTTATATTGCCCCATCTAACGTGCCTTCCTCGATGCCTATGTTATAACGGACAGCGGTATACCATACATATTACAATCTGGGATCCATATCTTTGTCACTGTGCATATGCAATGTTACACTCCCCAGCACATATTTTATATTACAACTTTAGAGACTAGTTAGGTTACACAACACTGCCCTGTGCATATTACACTCCAAGGCGCACAACGCATAGCACGCGCTAGTGCCTGCGCTATCTCGCGCTCTCCAATTAATCTGTCATTGCGCACAATGTATTGCATATTATATTTCACGCCCAGTTCATCTTATATCACACTTTTTGGTGCATAGTTTATACCATATACTATATCTTGTTTTCATTTTCAATCGTGCTCTCAGGACTATGTTGTATATAACACTGCGTCCACCTACCCTTTTCACGGGCATTACATTTTACGATGGGGGGTGGAGTGTCAGGGGGTGTTTCTTTCAAGGGAGCCCAGAGTCACAGTCACAAACGTCCTCTTCTTCCTGAATAAAAGTGAGATTATGCTGCATACTTGTTCATATTTTAAGTAGTTCGCACAGACACACATTTAAAAAAAAAATAAAGTTCCTAATACCCACCTTCTCTGAACAGTTAGCTTGCTGCCCCATCCACCTCCTCCCTATCCTCTGTTGTCTGAATCCATGGACTAGCCTTCTCCCTCCTGCCATGCATGGTCTGATGTGCTGCCACTGCCTTCCATTTAGCATGATGTACCAGTCCACTCCTCTTGCCCTCCATTGCCCAATTCTATGGCCCATCATTGACCTCCTGCTTAGCCTCTGTGCTTAGCTTGCTGCCCCTATTCTCCTTCCCCCTGCCCTCCAGTGTCTTTGTGCATGCCCCTGCTCCATCCTTTTTGCCCACCATGTTCCATGGACCTGCCACTCCTATCCACTCTGAGTGTTATGTTGAGCTGCCACTCCCCTCCCACCTTCCAAGCATTGTCAGATGACTGCAACCTGTCCCTGCCACCTCCACCCTGCCTGTCCACATGCCATGCCCCTATCCCCTTCCTCCTGTCCTCCATGGTCCATTTTACTGCCACACCCTTCTGCCCTCCCTGGTCTGTTGTGCTGCAACTGCTCCTCCTGCCTGCCCCGCGCTGTCTGTTGTGAGGCCCCTTCCCCTGAACTCTCTTGTCTGTGCCCAGGTCCTGACGCTCCCTTCTATCCTCCATGGTCCTTTGTGCATGCCCCTGCACCCTCCTTCTTGCTCATCATAGCCATTGTGCTGCCACTAACCCTCCCGCTTGCCATGCATGGCCTTCTGTGCTGCCATGGCCCCTCCCACCGTCCCTGTGTGGTCAGCTAGCTGCCCCTGACCCCCTCCCACCTTCACTCCATGGTCTGTGTGTATGCCATCATAGTCTCATTGTTGCTCTCCATGGTGTGTCTTGTTTCTAGTGCCCATCCTGCCTGACCTCCATGGTCATCTTGCTGCTCCTGCCCTGCCCCCTTGCCCCCAGCCCTCTGTCTCCATGTGCAGACCCCTATTCCCTCCCTCCTGGCTTGTCTGTTCCATTGTAATGCCCCTGATCTGTCCCTCCTGCCCTTTATGGTCTGTTATGCTGCAGCTTTCTCTCCTGTCTGTCCATTATGGTCAGCTTGCTACCATTGCCTCTTTCCCCTCTGTTCTCTGTTGTCCATGTGCATGGTCCTGTCCCCTCCCTATTGCTTTCTATGGATTGTTGTGCTGCACTCCCGTCCCGCATGCCCTGTGTGGTGTATTGTGCTGCTGCAAACCCTGATGCCTGCCCTGTAGGGTCAGTTTGGTGCACCTCTCCATGTCCCTCCTGCCCTCTGTTATCCGAGTCCATGTCCCTACCCCAATTCGTCCTGCCTACCATGATCCAATGTACCATACTTGCGAACATTTTGAACTTGGTAAGAGGGAGATTTTGAAAAAAAACTGGGGTATTGATTTTCCCTTTGAGTTACATTGAAAAAGAGGAGATTGTAGACAGGAGACAGATCAAATAAAGCCCATTTGAGCTTAAAAACATTGGACGTTTCTTGGCTGAAACGGGTCTGTTGGCATGTATGGTTGTACTACCACTGCCTCTTCTTTCTGCCCACAATGGTCTATTATATTGCCACAGCCTCTCTTGCCAGTCCTGTATTGTTGGTTTGTTGCCCCTGCCCCCCTTTCCACTGCCCTCCATAGTCTGTTGTGCTGCCACTGTCCTTCCTGCCTGCCCAGTGTGGTCAAATTGTTGCCTCTGCACTCTCCTACCTACCTTCAATTTTCAGAGTCCGTGCCCTTGCCCTCGGCCTCTCAACAGTATCCCAATGAACAACTAGATTGCTAACATTCTATATTTATTACAAAAGTGTGGAACGCCTGACGTCATCTTGATGTAATCAAAACTGTAATACCTAAATACCTAGAGCATTTCCTTTAGAAATTACATATATGAGAGGGTCAAAATTATGGTTAGTGCTCTAAAAAACTAAAATGAGGACATATTTTCTGAGTTTTCAAATAGTGACAAAGAACTTTTAAATTATTTGTAATCTTTATTTTTTTTATCCAGTTGACCACTTGATTAAATGTTGCACCTAGGGGAGAGGATGTGGTGTTACTTCCAGAGTTGCAGACTTTGCAACTGGGGAACCAGGTTGGAGTTTCTGCTGCAGCTCAACATTCTGTGATTGTGAGTCTGTGGTTCTTGATCTTGTGTGATGTAACCAATGCTCATGTAAAGCACTCCAATACCTGACAAGTCTGCACTATATAAAACTGCAAATACACAAAAAATGTGTTTTGCACACTTCTGTCATTGGTCTACATGTGGGCTACATCTGGGTGATATTTGTGCTGCATTTGGGCTTTTTTGTCTCTGGTGGCCATCTTGGGAGATTTATCTGTTATGAAGTTTCCTAGTTTCCTCATTTACTGCAGTCTCCTCAGTAGGAAATGCTTTCAGTTTTTTACTTTGATTACACCAAGAAGGTATTCAGATATGTCACACATTTGCCATAAAATCTAAATGTTAGCACTCTAGTTGCTCATTAGATCACTGTAGTAAAGCTACTGCTCACCACGGAAGTCTGCTGCTGGTATTAAAAGTGCATGTTTCAGTCTGCATATCAGAATTTTTTAATGAAATAGAAGAGGATTTGAGAGGTCACTCAAAATGTGCCCTAATTTTTCTTTCTATAGCACTAATCATAATTTCTATGGCAAAATGAACCCCCTCATTGTGTTCCTTTTTAAATTAAATGTTTTAAGTGTTACCAGTTTATTCCAATCAAGATGGCTTCAGGTGTGCCATACTTTTGTCATAAGCAAGACAGTAAGTGCTCTAGTTGTTCTTAAGAACACTCTGGGGCATTCTGTCATTGGGCTATACTTGGGCTACATCTGGGTGATATTTGGGCTACATTTGGGCTCTTTTGTCTCTGGTGGCCATCTTGGGAGATTTATTTGTTATGAAGTTTCCTAATTTCCTCATTTACTGCAGTCTCCTCAGTAGGAAATACTTTCAGTTTTTTATTTTGGTTCCATCAAGAAGGCATTCAGATGTGTCACACATTTGCCATTAATTCAGAATGTTAGCACTCTAGTTGCTCATTAGATCACTGTAGTAAAGCTACTGCTCACCAGGGGAGTCTGCTGCTGGTACTCAAAGTGCATGTTTCAGTCTGCATGTCAGAATTTTTTTATGAAATGGAAGAGGATTTGAGAAGTCAAAATGTGCCCTAATTTTTCTTTCTGCAGCACTAATCATAATTACTATGGCCAAATGAACCCCTTCATTTTGTTCCTTTGTAAATTAAATGTTTTAAGTGTTACCACTTTATTCCAATCAAGATGGCTTCAGATGTGCCATACTTTTGTCATAAGTAAGACTGTTAGCGCTCTAGTTGTTCGTTAGAACACTCTGGGACATTCTGTTATTGGGCTATACTTGGGCTACATCTGGGTGATATTTGGGCTACATTTGGGCTCCTTTGTCTCTGGTGGCCATCTTGGGAGACTTATTTGTTATGAAGTTTCCTAATTTCCTCGTTTAGTACAGTCTCCTCAGTAGGAAATACTTTCAGTTGTTTACTTTGATTCCATCAAGAAGGCATTCAGATGTGTCACACATTTGCCATAAATTCAGAATGTTAGCACTCTAGTTGCTTATTAGATCACTATAGTAAAGCTACTGCTCACCAGGGAAGTCTGCTGCTGGTATTGAAAGTGCATGTTTCAGTCTGCATGTCAGAATTGTTTAATGAAATAGAAGAGGATTTGAGAAGTCACTCAAAATGTGCCCTAATTTTTCTTTCTGCAGCACTAATCATACTTTCTATGGCAAAATGAACCCCCTCATTGTGTTCCTTTTTAAATTAAATATTTTAAGAGTTACCACTTTATTCCATTCAAGATGGCTTCAGGTGTGCAATACGTTTGTCATAAGTAGGACTGTTAGCGCTCTAGTTGTTCTTCAGAACACTCTGGGAAGCTGCAGTAGAACACAAAGGAATCAGCTGACAGTCTCTGCCCTTGTTGGATGTACATGTTTTACTGAGAATGTCAGACTTCATTCTCACATGACTGAGAAAGATAATGTGAATTTACAGAAAATATGCTCTCAGCTTAGCTTATAGATCACTTTCCAAACCTCTGTGGGAAAAGCATGAGAAAATGGTTTTCTCTCAAACATGATTCATGATATCACAGAAAAAGGCTTTTTCACATAGTAAAATCACCTTAGAACACACTACAATTCCTAAAATGAGTATGGTACCATCAACAAATGATTTATAATGTAACTAAAGTCTTAAAACCTTCTATTAACTGCAATGCTTTTTAATGAGGTGCTATCATGTATATTGGTCCCAAGATGGCTGCCAACACTTCTTGGATGAAGTGCTGACAGCCAATCAGATCTGACGATGAGATGTGAGGTTAGGCTCCGCCCAGATATATATGTGATTTTGATTTTCTCAGGAACTACTGAACAGATTGACACCATATATGCAAAAGGCACATGCCTGACCTGAGGACTACCTCTTTGCCAAATTTCAAGTAATTCTGTTCAGCCGTTCGGACTGTACCTTCGACTAAAGGTCCTATGGGAAAATCGCGTTTTGGTACCCCCTTTTTTCTCAGCCCCTGCTTGACGAATCACCCCGAGACTTTCAGGGTAGGAGCTGAGGGGAGCGCCCCATTAGTTTTGAAAATTTCACGAAGATAAGTCAACCGGCGCCAAAGTTATTCAAAATAGAATTTTCAGATTTCCTATGGGAACTCGGTCCTAACTATAACTATCTACTGGCGACCGCCAGTAGATAATATATATATATATGTGTATATATATATATATATATATATATATATATATATATATATATATATATATATATATATATATATTACCTACTGGCGGTCGCCAGTATAGGTAGTTATAGTTAGGACCACGTTTCCATAGGAAATCCGCAACATTCTATTTTGAATAACTTTGGCGCCGGTCGACGAATCCTCGCGAATTTTTCAAAATAGGTGGGGCGCTACGCTCCGCTCCTACCCTGAAAGTCTCGGGGGGATTCGTCAAGCGGGGGCTGAGATAAAAGGGGGGTCCCAAAACGCGTTTTTCCCATGCATTTTTCCATAGGACCTTTAGACAGGGCTACAGCCCGAACGGCTGAACAGAATTACTAGAAATTTGGCAGAGAGGTAGTCCTCAGGTCAAGGAAGTGCCTTTTGTAGGTTTGGTGTAAATCTGTTCAGTAGATTCTGAGAAAATAGCCTTTAAATCAATATATATATCTGAGACAGCTTACGGTGCGCTTACGGTACGCTTACCGTACGCGTACGGTGGCGTGCGCGAGCGCGATTATGATTGGCTCTTAGATCTTAGTAAACATTCGAATCGGCCGAAACCAGGAAGCGGCGGCCGCCATTTTCTCTCTCGCACTGAGAGAGATGATTAACAAACAAAGCACAAAAACATTTAAAGGGGCTGTTTTGACAGCTCCCACACACATAGCCATGTAGAGGGAGTCCCCAAAGATCCCCCAAGGCCAAAAATGGAATTTTTATTTTTTCGCTAATTTCGCCGATTACGCTTACCGTACGCGTACGGTAAAAATATATATAAAAAAAAAAATTATCCACACTAACTCCACCCCGTGTGCAATTGGTGACCGAAGGTCACCAATTGAGCATGGCTTATCACATAAGTAAAAAACGAAAATATTAAAAAATAAAATATTTTAAAAAAAAATTATCCACACTCTCTCCACCCCGTGTGCAAATGGTGCCCGAAGGGCACCATTTGTGCATGGCTTATAACTACTGCGAAAAATGTAAATATTACCTTTAAAAACGAAGTACATCATATGTCCTCCATGTGCGCACGGTGCGCGAAGCGCATCGTGCGTACATGGCCCATCTAGCGTAACGTGGGCACGCGGTGCGCGTAGCGCACCGCGTGACCACCGTGCGTGCACGGCACTAACTGCGTAAAGTGGGCGCGCGGTGTGCGAAGCGCACCGCGTGCTCACTGTGCGCGCACGGTGCGCGAAGCGCACCGTGCGCGCACGGAACGAACTGCGTTAAGTGGGCGCGCACGCCACGAATGGCGTAAAGTAACTTAGCATTTAAAAAACCGTACAAATTCACTGAAAAAACCATAGGTTTCACACACGTTATAGTTAGGAATTAGCATTTAAAAAACCTTGCAAATTCACTGAAAAAACCATAGGTTTCACACATGTTATAGTTAGCGGAAATTTTACTGATAAAAAACCAATGAAATTCCCCCGTTATAGTTAGTGCAGGCAACTATAACTCACGCGACCGCAATCTTCTGCTGATGACATATGTGTCTTTATGAAAAAAAAATATTTGTAATATATGTAAAGCTAAAAATGTATGGAAGAAGACATGGGTAAATAAGTGTCTAAATACAGTATTAGCATCAGCAGAGGATTGCGGTCGCGTGAGTTATAGTTGCCTGCACTAACTATACCGGGGGAATTTCATTGGTTTTTTTATCAGTAAAATTTCCGCTAACTATAACATGTGTGAAACCTATGGTTTTTTCAGTGAATTTGTATATATATATATTCACTGAAAAAACCATAGGTTTCAAACATGTTATAGTTAGCTGGACATTTTACTGATAAAAAACCAATGAAATTCCCCCGTTATAGATAGTGCAGGCAACTATAACTCACGCGACCGCAATCCTCTGCTGATGCTAATACTTTATTGAGATACTTATTTGCCCATGTCTTCTTCCATTAAATTTTAGCTATACATATATTACAAATATTTTTTTTTCATAAAGACACATATGTCATCAGCAGAGGATTGCGGTCGCGTGAGTTATAGTTGCCTGCACTAACTATAACGGGGGAATTTCATTGGTTTTTTATCAGTAAAATGTCCAGCTAACTATAACATGTGTGAAACCTATGGTTTTTTCAGTGAATTTGTACGGTTTTTTAAATGCTAAGTTACTTTACGCCATTCGTGGCGTGCGCGCCCACTTAACGCAGTTCGTTCCGTGCACGCACGGTGGGCACGCGGTGCGCTACGCGCACCGCGTGCCCACGTTACGCTAGATGGGCCATGTGGGCACCGTGCGCACATGGAGGACATATTATGCGCTTCGTTCATAAAGGTAATTCTTTTATAAATTTCGAATATTCTAATAAGCCATGCTCAAAATGGGCCCTTCGGGCACAATTTGCACATGGGGTGAGGAGAGTGTGGATATTTTTTATTTTTATAAAAAATTTTACCGTACGCGTACGGTAAGCGTAATCAGCGATTTTGCAAAAAAAAAAAAAAATGAATTTTTGGCCTTGGGGGTTCTTTGGGGACACCTTCATCAAGGCTAGGTGGTTAGGAGCTGTCTAAACAGCCCCTTTACATGTTTTTTGCCTTTGTTTTTCCACCCCCCCTCAGAGTGCGAGAGAGAAAATGGCGGCCGCCGCTTCCTGGTTTCGACCGATTCGAATGTTTACTAAGATCTAACAGCCAAACAGAATCGCGCTCGCGCACGTCACCGTACGCGTACGGTAAGCTTACCGTAAGCGCACGGTAAGCGCACCGTAAGCTGCCACAGATATATATATTGATTTAAATGCTATTTTCTCAGGATGTACTGAACAGATTTACACCAAACCTACAAAAGGCACTTCCTTGACCTGTAGACTACCTCTCTGCCAAATTTCAAGTAACTCTGTTCAGCCGTTCGGGCTGTAGCTGTGTCTAAAGGTCCTATGGAAAAATGCATGGGAAAAACGCGTTTTGGGACCCCCCTTTTTTCTCAGCCCCCGCTTGACGAATCCCCCCGAGACTTTCAGGGTAGGAGCGGAGCGTAGCGCCCCACCTATTTTGAAAATTTCGCGAGGATTCGTCGACCGGCACCAAAGTTATTCCAAATAGAATGTTGCAGTTTTCCTATGGAAACAGGGTCCTAACTATAACTATCTACTGGCGACCGCCAGTAGATAATATATATATATATATATATATATATATATATATATATATATATATATATATATATATATATATATATATATACATATATATATCCAAGCATACCCTCCGAGCAGGGGGCCTCCAACCCTTCAGAGCGGCCTCTCACACGGGCACGGAGAAGCCCATCACTTCACCTTCAATGAACACAAAACAAAGGCCCATTTCCAGAGACAAACGCCTTTAATCCAGGACATTAAGCACATAGCGTCCTTCGGCCCTACATGTTTCGGCACTACAGCCTTGCTCACGGACAGGAAGCTGTCAACAAAGTGTATCTGTGCAGCCATCTTTTATAGTGTCTTTGGTCACCTGACTGAGCAAGCCTCCTTCTCCCATAATGCATCATGGCACAAAGGTAAGTACTGGTGTTTAACAAAAGTTCTCATTATACAAGCAAAGATCGTGTATTAATTATCTTTGGCTTCATGATGCAACTGATGTTCAATCAATCCAAATGGAACTCAGTCACAAGTCATGTTAACAACACGATGCTGAAATGTTCGAACCACCTGGAAAAAGGCTCCATCTCCGGAACGATTGATGCACGAGGTTTCCCTCCTCACCAAATCCCTTCCAGCGCTGCCGTCTCTTTCGCTATTTAGCATCTCCTTTTGTAGGTTTACACAGCAGTGAGTGGGTCATGCCCCCTTATTCAAATCCAAGCACAACCTCCGAGCAGGGGGCCGCCAACCCTTCAGAGCGGCCTCTCACACTGGCCCGGAGAAGCTCGTCACTTCACCTTCAATGAACACAACACAACAGAGGCCCATTTCCGGAGACAAAGGCCTTTAATCCAGGACATGTAGCATATATATATATATATATATATATATATATAGTAATATGTACACTTGTTAAGCAGAATTAATGATTATCTATTTTTTTTAAACAATTATTCTACATGTTTATGCAAAGCAATTCACATATATAGGTACATATCTCTAGTACGAATAAATGCTTATATACAGAGGGATATGATGTATATTTCTGTTTGCGTATGGTAGTTATGTAGAGAAGAGCCAATTCTTGAGTAGTTTTCTGAAGATAAGGTGGTTATCCATGGATCTTATGTTTGGACGTAAAGAGTTCCATAGTTTGGCTGCTTGAACAGAGAATGATGTGCCGGTGTCATAGGAAGGATGGTTCCCGCTGAATCCCCTCCACGAATGAGCTCCACACCTGTCAGAAGTAGGAAGCGCTATATAAATGCAACTACAATTACAATTCTGAAAAGGTCAGACAGGCCCATTCCTCAGCACTGTCTCCTGTGTAGCAGTCTAATTAATCCACTAGATAGAGTGCATAATGTGAGAGCAGGCAGGGATGCAGCCATATTTGATGGTCGTGTAAGCCTTCCTTGATGTCAGTATCCATGCCACTAGGTACAACAGCATGTATGTTTGGGTTCCAAATATAGCAGGACTCCACTATGAAATTAAGGCTCTGTGGCCCTGGCATAGGCTGACCAGGCGTCCCGGATTTGCTAGGACAGTCTCGGTTTTTCAATGGCTGTTCCAGTAGATTTTAACAATTTTGGCTCATGTCACGGTTTTTAGAGAGGGTCAACTTAAAACAGTGAGATGCACTTTTTCAGGTGTTCCAAAGCAGGGTTTGTTAGCATCTGTTATAAGTAAGCAATTTAATTAACAGGTATGATGCTGGATTGAAAAATTACATTTTATATCTCTTCTAAGTATCACTTCTGTACTGCTGACGGCTGTCATTCTCTGCTACTTCGTTGATGTAAAATTGTAGTCCTTCCTCTATTTTTGCGAAATGTCCCAGTTTTGGGGTCACAAGATATGGTCATCCTACATTGACAGCATCTTACACCCCTAGAACACAATAACCCCTCTCCAACTGGAAGTGCAAACAGTGGTGGGGGGAGGTGAATTTCTAAAAGGCATGACAGCTTTGCTGCACAGTCCAGTGTGCATGTGCCTCAAAGATTTAACATGTTCCTAGCAGGGCATGCTAACCGTTTAAGGGTTGCAGCAGAAGGGAGCTACTGTGGTGTGAGTTGAAGTTGTTGTGTACAGTAGGTTGCCTTATGTTTAGAGCCTACATTTAAATCGATAATTTTCTCGGAGCCAGAAAATAGAAGCAAATTGGTGGTTTCTGTCTAAATGTTTCAAGGATAGTCCCAATGGTGTTCAAGCAACTGGGAGAGGTGTAGCGTAGCGGCCAGAGTGGCTGAATCCGGAGCGTGGGGCTCGCGGTTCGATGCTACGCTGCAGCTCAGCTCAGCATCTTGTGACTCTGTATAATAGCTCACTTAATCTCCCCGACGGCCCCCAGCTCCTTGAAACCTTAAGGGGTGATATGTTCGTGCTTTACAATTATGGATTATTATTATTAAGCAAGAGGTGGGCCTTGTGATCATCCAGCAGAGGTATACACATGCCAGGTTGGCAAGGGCTGTGAATTGGAAGATAAGGGTGTTTTTGTCTGACTAATGTGTTTGCAAGATACAGGCAGTTACAAAGGAAGTGCTCTAAAAAGAGGGAGGGATGTTGAACCTGGGGGCCTTTTTATGAACCCAATTTGACTTCTATAGGCCATACAAGCATGTGAGGGTAGTCTAATGTTGTGTATGTTTATGCGGGACAGTATTCTCATGGTGTCTGTACTTTGTTGACCAATACTAATTTGAAGAAGCTACGTGTGACATGGGCAGTGTGGTACGACGAGAGTACAAATGCCATATGATGTGGTGTAGTGTGATTTGAACAACGTTTAATCAATAGTGCAATACTTAAATTGTATTGAACAGAGGAAAGCTAAGGATCATGTTACAGTATGGAAAGGTGTAATCTCATGGACTGAAGTTTGATGGTTGATGATATGACATCACTGTGATGTAGGATGTGTAAAGGTAAATTAGTATTATAGCATGTAGAATGAGGTAGTGTGTAACGTAGTGCAATGTGGAGAGTTGTTGCAAGATGAAGTGGTAGAAAGTATGATGTGGTGTGGAATGGTATAATGTTCAGAGAAACGGAGGGTAATGGTGTTGCTTGTTTTGGTGACAGGGCAATGAGGAGTGGTGCTATTCATATTTATGTCTCCGAATTACCCTTGTTCCAGGAACACAGTTATGTTGCGGAATACAAGATGGCTAGTCTATTGATGACTTTGCACTTCATTTAGAGTTTCAAGGGAACTGAAATTCAGCTGGTGCATTCAACTCTGTATTTAGAGTTCCATCAAGAAATAAGAGGATTTTTAACAGCCTCCAAACTCTCAATGAGGTCCCTAGATATTGAAAAAAGACAACAGCAGTGTATAGATTGAGTGTGTAAGTTACTCACCTTATGTTATATTGCACGCACACAACCTTACTAAAAGAAGAGCCCATGAAGCTGAGTGTGAGTGTAAGTGTGTGTTTGTGTGTGTGAGTGTGTGTGTGTGAGTCTGTGTGTGATTGCAGTCTTACTGATATGCAGGAAGTTGTAAGGTCAGGCAAGACGTGATTCAGCAGTGCAGAGGTTAACCCAATCCACAGGAAAGTGTTGCAAACACAACCCATATGGTTTACCAAGGGCAAATTAATGTGATGATGCCTGAAGTAGAAATTAAGGGAACTGTATTTTGGGTGTTAAGGGTTAATCAGTTTAGGAGTGTCTGGCTGCAGAATTTCATCCTCAGTAATGTGATAGTCAGGCCCAGGCAATCTTGCTGCACTATTATCTGACAACACAAAACCGTAATATCGGCTTCTATATGAGGACTGAAAAGAGTGATGATCTAGAGTTATTTAATTAACAAAATAACACTGAAGACAAAGGGTCTAATTATGACTTTTGGCAGAGCAGTGACGCAGCAGTGACAACCGTCACACCACTGCTCCGCTGAAGGTCACTGTCGCCTGCCAGATTATGACCAATTTTGTGGTCTGGCCAGAGGGCTGTGTGGTGGTTCCCCTGCAGTGCATCTTTCAGAAGAGGCAGTGCCTTTGAAAGAGGCACCACAATGGGAATGCCACACGGGGTTTCTGCACGGAATGGACTTGAAAGTCGATGCTGTGCAGGCATCTGGGTGCATGCACACAGGGGGGCACATGTTGTGACACCCTGCATGGATAACCAGGCTGATGGGCTAGAGGAGGCCCTGTAGGGCCCCCTTTGATTCAGCAATGCCAGCCTTTTCATGGAGGAAAGACCTCCATGAACCGCTGGCTGTCCTGAGACGTTTAATATGCATAGCGGTGCAGCAGTGGCACCAACTGCATATTATCAAGAGAAAAGAGGGGCCCCGTCAGAACCAAAGGAGTAGGGCACTGTTCAGTGAGAAAGAAGAAAAAATCCTTTGGACAAAGCTACATTGTCTTGGCGCATGACAAAATGCTATACTTCGATTCAGCCTACACCATCACCCTTTTAACTCATTCACTCGTACTAGAGAAGGTTGGACCATATATAATCAACAAATGAGTAAAAATGCAATAAAATTATCTATAAACAAAATTATACAAAAATAAATTTATTCACAAGATCTCAAATAAAAAGGGACAATACAATCATTGACATTATACCTTGCAATAATCACATAAAACATTCATAACTACAATAAAATAACAAGAGACATAGGGGCATATGTATCAACATCTCCATTTGCGATTCTCAAATTGCGATTTTTTGAGAATCGCTATTTGAGAATTGTAAAACGGGATGTATTTAAAAAATTGCACAACTTTTGCGATTTCTTAAAATTCCTTAATTGCGATTAGCAAATTGTGAAATCGCAATTAAGGAATACCTTCCCATTCATTCCTATGGGCCAGGAGGCCCATAGCAATGAATGGGAAGTCCTTCTCAATTTGCGATTCGCTATTAGCTAATCGCAAATTGAGAATAATTTCAAAGGTGCAAGGGTGTCATGATGACACCCTGATGCACCCCTGAAATCAGCATCTGTGCACATATGGCGCACATATGGCGCCCCTAGGGCATGTATGTGCACCACATGGCACTTTGAAATATGCAAAAAAGTGCATATTTCAAAGAAATCGCAAATTACTACCAACTTGAAGTTGGTGGTAATTTGCGATTTCTTAAGGCGAAATCGCACAACTTGGGTGCGTGTTACATTGCATTTAAGAAATCGCAATTTGCGATTTCTTAAATGCTTACGCAAACTTAAGAAATCGCAAATTTAGCGATTCCTTAAGATTGCGAGGCTGAAATGCCTCATACATCTTCTTTTGCGATTTTGTATTCGCAAATGCTGTTTTTTTGCGATTCGCAGCGTTTGCGAATACAAAATCGGTTAATACACATGCCCCATAAACAATAAAAACTGAAAAAGAGAGAGTATAAGACAGACAAACAAAATATGTCTTTAAAATTTACATATCCGTGGTATAACAATACATATGGCGTGGAACTTGGTGTTTTGTAATTTTCTACTCGTTCACCACCGCCCGTGTTCACTAATTATGCAGTTAAAAGGGCATCGACGCGTTTCGATGGATGTAAAATCTTTCCATCTTTATCAGGACAAAATGGTAAACTCTGTTGAATTGTTTAAAAAATGGCTTTTAAGAAAGACCAATAAAAACCTGTATAATAAAGAAACACAAACATCAGTCCATTATTTCCAATCTCTGACATGTTATCACTGGTATTCATTTATTATATTAACAGTTGTGATGTATAATGATAACAAGACCTCACTCCTGCATAGAGACCACAGAGCTTTTAGAAGTACTGCATAAAATATACACTATTCAAAAAAGACATTCTTTTTGGATATAGAACTTTCAATTCTAAGTCCCATTTTAGTCAAATACAGGCGAGGCATATAGTAGAGTTATCAGAAAGACAGTTCATAGAAAAAGTAATCTCTGAATACATATAGTACAATCTTCTCTTCTCTTGTACCAATTTCACATAAAATAGCAGGTAGAGAAAGCGCTCTAATATCAGGCATAAAATTGCCATGCCTTCATACTACCCAAAGAACCAAAAGGGCACCAAGAATGACACACACTCCACTCACAGATGCCTAGTATTTTATACCTACATCTGGTCATATAGTACTTCCTAGATGTTCCTCTATAGTTAATCTTCGGGTCGGGAAATAATTCCAGAGTTTTCCAACATGGGCTTCTATATCAGTTATGGATGGCCACGCTTTATTTCTGTAGATATAAAGATTTAATCATATTCAAATAGGCCACAGAAAACACATTTTTTAGCAAAGCTATCCTTATTAACAGCAAAAAAGGAAGAAGTCTCACCTTTTATAATTTTAGGAATAGTAGCTTTTAGTCTGATTCTTGGGGCCCATTGATGGTCCCGTTCGATATTAAAACTACTGATTCTGTAGGGCACAAAATGTTAAAGTCAAAATATGCTAACTATATACTACCTATTTCAAAGGAAAAAATAATAGACAATCGAATTTTACCTTAAATAAGGGCAACTTTGGCTTAAGTGCAGTCTGCAGATTGTTAAAAAGCCTTGACGTGGTTGCTCAGAAAGCTGTTCCAATGGTCTTAGCCTTCAAATGCTCCCTTGTAAATTGGGAAAGGTCTATAGGGCAAAAAACAGAAGCAAAAACCCAATATATAATGTTGGCTTCTAAACGTCTGTAGCTGCTCATGCAAGTCCGCATAATATGGCCAAAGAGTACATGGACTACCGTATCTAGGAAAAGGCCACCCTGCCTATATGCTACTAAATAATAACTAGCGCATAGAAGAAACGGAGGAGAAAGCCTATGTTTCAATAAAACTTACGCGCAGATCACAACGTAAATCGATAACTCAAATCTAGTCTGACCCTTGAAAACCGTTTTATCTCATGATTTACATGTTCCGGTTAGCAATACACTTGACCCACAAGTTATAACCGGGCTTCTAACTATTGCCATAAGTTTAAATTATAGTTATTACATTTAGAGTCCTAGTTTGACTCACGATGTAACCTTTCTGGAAACAGAAGTTCTAGTTCAAAATGCCGTCACTTACTCTGATAGATGCACGCTCCCGCGTATAGTCAGTCGGGAATAGTGAAAAGGTAAGTTTTACCTGATGTATTTATACTTATAGAAGGATACCAACACACCTGTTGCTTATGGAAGATGTCACTCCCCCTTCCTAGATGTCGTGCCCAAATGCGTGCAAACACTTCCGGGTGCAACTCAACCATAGAGTCTATACCTGGAGTGATAGTTTATGCTGATCACTTTGGCTGCCATCTTTGCCTGTTTTTAAAAAATATAGCCCGTAGGGCTACTCATACTAACAGATCGAAATGGAAAATATCCAAATTGATCTCACACTCAAGTTAAGTATATTTGTATTAAGCAAAAGTAATCCAATACGTTTGTAAATAGGGGGCAATATTATAATCTCCAAAAGGAATTAATCCGATAAACGAACGGAGAATAAAAGACGCCATCTTGGAATTGACTAAATACAAATGAGTTGTCTACAATAATACATGAAGGATTTTTAGTTAAGGGGCTTACTGATGGTATATATACCCCATGCTAAAATTCTATCTAACTGTTGATCTTGGGCATAATTAGCCATAAACATTAATTCCAAAGAGGGCGAATTTTTATCCTCCAAACGAAGTTAGCCAATAAACTAGAAAACGGAGAATAGAAGACGCCATCTTAGAATGGGCTAAACTAAAAAAGGTAATCTACAATAATAAACAAAAAATGCAATTAAGAGACTACCTTATAGTATGTGAGCCCTTAGTCGATGGCGAAATGGCAACCTGTTCACCTAAACTTTTCATTCGGGACAATATATCCTTAAACTTTAAATTGTAAAGTCAAAAAATAGACTTCCTGTAGGATAAAGGACTTCACACTAACGAACTAAAGGGCTAAGATACCCAATATTTCCAAAGGGTCATATTCGCTATATATATTAAATTAAAACACAGAATCATATTCTTTTACGTTCTGCACGTGCAGGTCCTACTATGTAATGAATGTCATCCAGTCTTCCCTCGAATTAAGGCCCTTGTTTATCGTATCTAATTTGCACACAAACCATTGTTCCCTCGTTTTTCTTAATTTATCTAGATTCCCACCCCGTCTTTCATATTTGATTTTTTCCAATATGAACCACTTGAGGGCCTCACACTTATGGTTATTTTGTAGAAAGTGTGCTGTCAGTGGTGCATTTTCTTTTTTAGTCCGTATGGCGGACTTATGTTCGGTTAGTCTTAACCGTAGTTCACATCCTGTCTCGCCAACGTATCCTAGACCACATGGACAAACCACAAGGTAGACCACGTTTTTAGTTCTACAGTTTGTCAAATCTTTTGAAAGATAGGTATGACCTCTATACTCTATATTTTTGTTCACAATACATTGTTCACAGACAGAACAGTTTCCACATTTATTATTTCCTATTGCTCTATTCTGGAACAAAGAATGAATATAAAAGTCTTCTAAGTTTGTGCAGTTTCTGCGCAATCTTAGAAATTCCCCAAAGAGAATGTTGTCCTTTTGTGCTTTGGGGTGTTTACTTTTATAATGCAACAACGTGTTTTTATTTGTAGGTTTGCTATATAGCTCAATCTCTAAAAAGTTATTATATTTTTAATACAAATATCTAAAACTTAACATGTGAGTTACTCTACTTGGAGGTGAAGTTAAGGTTGGGGTCACCTAGGTTTAGCCAAGCTATATACTCTTCCAAGAGGTTACTGGAACCGCTCCAGATGATTGGTCTTTCTTAAAAGCCATTTTTTAAACAATTCAAGAGAGTTTATCATTTTGTCTTGATAAAGATGGAAATATTTTACATCCATCGAAACACGTTGACGCCCTTTTAACTACATAATTTGCGAACACGGGCGGTGGTGAACGAGTAGAAAATTACAAAAAACAAGTTCCACGCCATATGTATTGTTATACCACGGATAGGTACATTTTAAAGACATCTTTTGTTTGTCTGTCTTATACTCTCTCTTTTTCAGTTTTTATTGTTTATGTCTCTTGTTATTTTATTGTAGTTATGAATCTTTTATGTGATTATTGCAAGGTATAATGTCAATGATTGTATTGTCCCTTTTTATTTGAGATCTTGTGAATACATTTATTTTTGTATAATATTGTTTATAGATAATTTTTCTGCATTTTTACTCATTTCTTGATTATATATGGTCCAACCTTCTCTAGTACGAGTGAGTGAGTTAAAAGGGTGATGGTGTAGGCTGAATCGAAGTATAGCATTTTGTCATGCGCCAAGACAACATAGCTTTGTCCAAAGGATTTTTTCTTCTTTCTCACCAACTGCACATTACATAGCCCCTGACTGCCGCGCTACCCTCAAAGAACAGCAGTTCACTGGAAGAGCCAGCGGTTCAATTAGGGTCTGACCACCCAAGTCGTAATAGGGCAGTCAGACAGCTGGTACTACGGTGACTGGACAGCCACTGCCGCGCCACCACGGGTTTGGTGGTCCTCGGACCGCCAGACTCGTAATTTAGCCCAAAGTGAATTGCTGCACATACTGGAAAGAGATTAGTGGGATACACTGTTATTTAATAAAATCAAAATCCAGCAAACCAAACTGAACAGATCTCTGTGAAATCTAGCTCCAGTATTGCAATGGGGCACACAAGCGTCTATATTATCACCAACTTTCTTCACCATGTAAATGGAACATCCAACAGTCCTAAAACAATCAAACCTCCGATGATCTATATACTGAAAAAACTCTGTTATATAAAAGTCTCTTCGCAAGAAGACATACTCCTTTTATCTCAAACGATAATAGACTGGCTCTTCTTTAACCACCTGACTCTTTTGAACATGAAATTCCTTCTTATTCCTCTCTCCTCCGCACAGCTTGTTTTTACCTGCAGACTGAAAGTTATTGATGGCATCAAATCTCTTCTGGATCACCTCTGACAAGAGTCTGAAACTCCAAGCGCACAGCCTGCCTGTCTATCGTGCTTTACTCTTTTGACACAAGAACAGACGGAATATTACCTCCTCATTGTCAAATCAGGATTCCCACTTGAATCTTGCTCACTCAATGTCTTGCAATTAGCAGCTAAGATTATAGTTCCCCATCTCACTGAAACCTTTAACAAAGCCATCACAACTGGTTGCTTTCCTCAATCTTGGAAAAGGGAGGAGATCAAGCCTCTGCTTAAAAAGCATAATTTGGACCCTGCAGGACTAGAAAACTAACGGTCCATCTCCTTGTTGCCTGTACCTACTAAAATCATGGAGAAATATCATAATGTCCAGATGATGAACTATTTAGAACAATACCAACTGCTGGATGGATCCCAGTTTAGGTTCAGGAGCAACCATGGGACTGACACTTTACTAGTATCTGAGGTCAATAGCATCCGTTCCATGGTGAAAGCTGGGGAAGCTGCAGCGCTGCTCTTCTTGTAACTCTCTGCAGCCTTTGATGCCATCTTCCTGACCCGGCTTGTTTAGTGGCTCCGGGAACAGGGGGTTACAGACTTGCACTCAAATTTTCTCAGTAACAGGTCACAGATGTTTATGGTGGATCAGTTCTGCTATAACGTTGCTATGCTATGCAGGCTGCCTCAGGGTTCCTCCCTGAGCCCCACATCATTCAACTTAAATGCCTTCTCGCTGGCAAAACTCATGAGATTTTTTGAACTCCAAGCACTGTCCTATGCTGATGACACCCAAATCATTGTGTCTGTCTCCAGGACATGGATGTGACTGCCACCAACTTTAAAAACTGTATGCAAGCTGTGTCCACATGACGTATATCTTGATCTTTGGTAGTCAATCATTCGTGTGGTCCAATCTGTGGTGGCCAGATAGGCTGGGGGCCTTACCTACTGCAACTGACTCTGCTAAGAATCTCAGAGTACTGTCCATAAAAATCTATTGCTCAACCTGCAGGTCAGCAGAACGGGTTTGACCTGTTTTTGGATAATTAAATCCCTTAGGAAAGTGTTTCCTTTTATCCCTCTTCCAGCATGTAAGCAAGTGGCTCTGGCACTTATTATATCCAGGTTGGATTATTGTAATGCTCTTTACCTGGATATTAATAAGATTGTACTTGTCAAATTGCAGCTGGTTCAGAATTCACAAGGCCCTGCATAAAACGGTCTCAGGAGAACTCAGGAACTTGCTCCAATGATACACACCCTCCAGACTGGTGCAATCCTCAGCAAAATCCTCCTAATTGTTCCTAAGCATATAAAATCGAGATGGGGAGGTAGAGTCTTCTTGGTGGCACATTCAAGCTGTGGAATTCGCTCCCTCATTCCGTTTCCAGTCTCCAGTCTCATGGTCCATTTCGCAAGGCACTGAACACTTTGCTTTTACTCTTTGACAGACAGGCAGTGGGATAAATGTGTTGCTTCTTCTCCCCCCCCCAACCCCTATGCATAACTGTTACTAGCACGTTGACACCTCAGGGCAATTGTTGCACTTTAAAAGTCTTTTTTCATTCATTCACATAAACTCTTCTACAAAGAGTGCTCGCTATCATCTCAAAAATATCCAAATTGTTTATTGCTGAACTGGTCTTTAAAAATGAAGTACAATCCCTAACAATATCCAGACTAGAGTAAGATAACATACCACGTGCGGGAATTTCAAGGATATACCTTGCTCAAATGAAAGCAACCCTAAACATGCCAGTACGACTTGTGTCTGGTGCCTCAATAACATCAGTTCTGTGCTGATCACTCAACTGGCTGCCAAAAGAAACCATAAGGACATTCAAAGTGGCTTGCATCGCTGAAAGAGCCCTGCACTATGGTACCTTGAAATACCTGCCAAAGAAAAATATCATATTGGGGAGTAACTGCTTCCGCAGAAGTGCTGAATCCCTTCTCCTGGAGCCACCCAGGTTCAAGAAATAAACTATATCCCAGTCCTTCTCTAGCAGTGCTCCCAGATTCGCGAATATTATCCCTCCTGAGACAAGCATGAATCTCTCATTAAAAACCTTCAAGAACAACTTAAAATACCTGCTGATGCAGAAATACATAGTAAGCAAACTCCATTGCCTTTTGTTGCTTTGCAAATATGCTCTTGGTCTATCTTTCGCCAATGAAGGTTAATGACTGATATCCCTCAGCTATCACATTTTCGAGTGTCACAGTAAAGCACTCTGACACCCATGGGTCTTGTTTTGGCCATATAAAACTGCAAGTAAATAAAAATATAAAACAAACATGTGACCGAGTATGTCAACAACCCCTTTAGATGAGGAAACAGAGGATGGGGGATTTTATAATCAGGGCAGGATGCCAAATCTCCTTCCAGAGACCATGAGCACTGCTTGGACCTTTCCATGTAAGAAAAGGACAATATTTAGGAGCCACCATAAGAAGCTACTCTATAACTAGGATGCCCTGCCTAGCTTGTTTTTGTAGAAGACTCCTATTGCCAGAGAGAATCTTAAGGACAGACCACACCAATCAAGCCAGTGGTCTTGCCACTGGTCTCAGCATTGGGCCCTGTTGGTCACTTCCACTCACCAGTAAATCGCCATGGTATCTGCAACCCCCAAAATATCCACTTAGGGCGAAGTCCAATCAGCCCTGCAGGGTGAGACTGAGTGAAAACAGGGCAGCAGAAAGAGACAGGGGAAAGACGAAAGGGCTCAGAGTGCAACAGAAAAGAAAATGGAGAGAGACAGACAGACAGAGAGAAATAGAAGCTTGAGAAAAGGAAATGAGGCTTGAAAGGGCCATGGAGTAAAGGAAGGAGGGGGAGGGGGAATACTTCAAACAGAATGGAAAGAAGGTAAATAGGCAAGAGGTCATGGAAAGAAATATTAGGAATGCAGAGACATAGAGAAGATAGAAGTAGGAAAGAGAGAATGGGACAATCCAGTGTAAGCAAGTGAGGCCCACAGGGTCCAAATACAAGCGGTCATGGAGTAGGACAAAGTCAGCTTCATCTTTTTTAAAACATTTATTTGTGGAATCTTTTTATAACCTATTTGTTTTTATCAAAATAATGAGGCAGCAATAGAGATTTAACACAGTTTCACATTCCATTTCCTTAATTGTTGCACAGGTGCAAATATTTTTCTCTACAAAGGGGTGAAAAAAATCAGTGTGCCTCATTCAGAACTATACAATTACCCAATATGTTGTAGTTGTATTTGTCCCAAAGAAAGACAAATCATGGGAAAACATTATCCTTAAAGAGAAAAAAGGAACCCAGACGATAGCTTCAAAATGTCACTGATTTCTTAACCCTGTGCATGCAGGATCCATGAAATACAGAGATTACTGCAAGCTCAGTTTTGGAAACCATTACATTGAATGTACATTACATACTCATCTTTAGCCATTCCGCCTGTATATGTGGTCAATCACATAAGCAGTTGTAAACTGCTGCAATACTCAGCTATAAGCCATGCTTTTCGGAGTTTCCAACACTGGATTTACAACACTGATTATCAACTTAATTGTGTTGTTATAATCTTCATATTTTTGCAGGATTTCATCCTAATGAAAGTTTTGTATTTGTACTATAGCATGATTACGAAAGGGCGACGGTTAGGCATTCCAATTGACAAAAGGACCCTACCAGAGAGATCACAAAAAGAGAGCAAAGTGCTACCACTTGTCATTCCTAGCCATCCATTACATGAAGGAAACCGCAGTGTAGAGCAAAGGATGCTGGTTTTTGACACGTCAATACCGCCTCTGTACAGGAGTATATGCTGCATTTCATTACTGTAAAATTATGCAAAATATCTGTGCTTAAAAATTGTTTATTTGTTAAATATGCGAAATGTATCTACATGAGTTTGGATAGGCACTTGCGGGATACGCGATTTTATTTAAAATACTTATAAATGCAGAAACATTTTTAAAACATAGTAGAATGACTTTCAGCATAAAACTGGGTCAAAACAATATAATTAAATCATAAACCAATCATTAGCAAAGCCAGTAGGTATCGCCATTCAAATGCATAAGTCGAACTTTTGTCTTTGCCCTTCCCAGATCTGCGCATCTATCCCCACCCATTCCGCCTGGCCCTCAAGTGGCAAACCAAACAGCATTTGCAAGAGAGGGCATCCCTGCTTCGTGCCCCTGTACAGACAGAATTCTCAAGAGAAACATCCATTGACCCACACATGCGGGCTGGGCCTATCATAGAACAGCCTTCCCCACCTACTGTATTTAGGATTAAAGCCCATCTTCGTGAGGACCCCAGAAAGTTACATCCATTCCATGAAATCAAAAGCCTTGTGGCATCCGGCAAGGCTATCACCTGACCCGCAGGTAAGGCCATCACCACCGCCAAGTTGTTATGGAGTCTAGACAAGTTCAATGCAGTCGACCGTACTGGCATGAATCCATTCTAGTCAGGGTACCAGGTGGGTCACCAACTTTCCTAGCCTGTTGGCCAACACTTTAACCAGGACTTTGTTATATGCATTCAGGAGGAATATAGGCTGATAAGGAGTTGCATCTATCCCTAGGTTTTCCAGCTTTGGGGAAAAGGGGTATAGTCGCTGCCCGCATATCCGCTGAGGGCTCTCCAGACCAACATGCATCCGTAAATGTTGCACATAAGGAGGCTACAGTCCATCTATACAATCTAGGACAAGAACTCCACTGGGAACCCGTTGGGTCCCAGGACCTTCCCCGTTTGCATTTTGCTCATAGCTGCAGACATTTCCTTCACAGATATGTCTGCCTCCAAATCCATCCTTTGTTGTGCACCACGTTGATGCATGAGGCAGCCAGCGATAAACCCCAATACCTCTGTTACAAAAGAGAGAAGCGTAACTCATAGAAATCCACAAGCTGTGTTGCCAGTTCTTCCACTATGTCTTGGCTACCCCGTATCACCTCTCCAGAGGCCGTCCTTTAATCCCTAACAAATATACTTTCACTTTCTTTGCTGCCAATCCATGCCAACAATTTACCTGCCTTGTTCCTGGCTTCGTACAACCACTTTTTCTTTGCAAGATATATCATCCAGCCCTCATTCTTAGCCACTATTCGGTACCCAACCCATGCAAAGTCCATCGCTGCCTTACCCTCTGGTGAGAGCGAAGCTGTGTATTCTCTCTTTAGATGTATCAGCTTGGACTATACCATGGCCAGCCTCTGTCTGCGCTCCCTATGGTTTCCTGCTTCTTATAATTACGACCCAGATAGTAACCTTGTACGCTTCCCACAATGTAGTGCGACTCTGCACTGTCCCCATTCTCAGTGAAATAGAGTTTGGAGGCCCATTCGAGGCACTTACCCTGCATCTTATTCAGGAGCACCATGTGTCCATCCTCCACCCACTCCTACCCTTCCTCTACATCCTCCAGAACATGCCCTATAGGTCCTCGGGGTCCTTCTTCGAGAAGATTCAGGCACTCGTGTAGACTCTGCTGTGGGTGGGCGGTCAGGCAAAGGGTGCCCCTGAGGGTTCTCCAGTGATCTAAATACAAGGGGGGTAGCCTTGTCGAACATTAGGACGTATTATGATGTAGCACAGGCATGCATCATCAACCACTGGGAATAAGCAGAATGGGTTGATCCTATGTTCCTCTTAGACAGGCAGGCGGCAGGGGGTAGGAGCTACTTGCACTTGCTTTATAGGGTTAGATTGAGACCCAACATCTGTCCGGCCACAGACACTGTGGTATAGACTTGGAAGAAACTGACCAGGAGATGGGGTGGGGAACCAGATTGACATCGAGAATGCCACTGTGGGAAGGGACAGGCTACAGAGGGTGGTAACTCTGATGGGAAATCGAAAGTGGGACGATATTGGTATTTCCACCCTCGCGGATGTCTGTGACACTAATGGGGTGGTTCCATTTTCCCTTTTGCAGTCCGAGAATCAGATGTCCCTAACACAGTGTCTGAAATACGCTCAATTGAGCACCGCTTCAAAAAAACAGTGTGTCCCCCAACGAAGAAATGCAAGAAGAGTCACCGTTAGAAAGGAGAATGTTAGATCGCCCTATCGGGAAGAGACTAATCTCCTACACATATGGGACTCTGATGAGTAACACAGACCCCCCTGACTCGACTGCTGGATAAGTGGTTGCATAACTGCAAAGACCAAGATGACGAGGACTGGCGAGAGGCATGAATATTCCCTGTGGAGGTGGCAATACCGATGAAATCCCATTTGATTCAATTCAAAAACTTACACAGAGTATATTACACATGCACTCTGCTCCATAGACTAGGAAGGGTTGAGGATGCCTCCAGCCTCAGAGCGTATGGCCAGGAGGGTGCTTCTTGCAATACACTTTGTAGTTGCCCTAAGATTTGGGCGTTTTGGAGGTGGTGAGGGGCACTTTAAAGGGAGCGATGGGTGTCCCACTGGACGATCAGCCGAGACTTGCAATACTGGGTGTATGGTGGCAGACTGACCACTCCAATATCATAAAATGGTTGCAAAGCATGATATTGACAAGAAATGGGGGACCCTTTGCTGGAAGGACCTTTTGATTCACGGACCTTCACTCCCTGGAATTCCGTGCTGGGTTGCTGCTGGTTGCTGAGAGCTGCTCGCCGGACCCGCTTCGCGGGTCCCGCATCGCACGAACAGTTGGTGGGGGTCTTGTGTAGGGGCAGCGACGAGTGAGGAGTGCTGGGGCATTGTTGCAGGGCTGCGAGTGTTCTTTGCAGGGACTCCATTTCCCAGGAGTCCCTGCCTGGCCAACTAGCACCACCTGGCCCGCTCTCCCTGCCAGCCCCGCCCCCTGTGCACAGGCTGTTATTAAAGATCTCCCCTGCACTTACATCGGTGGGACCCTTTGCTGGAAGGACCTTTTGATTCATGGACCTTCACTCCCTGGAATTCCGTGCTGGGTTGCTGCTGGTTGCTGAGAACTGCTCGCCGGACTCGCTTCGCGGGTCCCGCATCGCACGAACAGTTGGTGGGGGTCTTGTGTAGGGGCAGCGATGAGTGAGGAGTGCTGGGGCATTGTTGCAGGGCTGCGAGCGTTCTTTGCAGGGACTCCATTTCCCAGGAGTCCCTGCCTGGCCAACTAGCACCACCTGGCCCGCTCTCCCTGCCAACCCCGCCCCCGTGCATCACATACCCCTTATTTTGGTTGGGCTTGCTTCCGCTGCGCGGGAGCGCACGGGAGCGTCCCGGGAGAAGCCCGGGACAAGGGCGGGACCGTCTGTGGCCGTCCGTGGTCGGTCGTGGTTGGGTTGGGCCACTCCCCCTGTTCTATTATTTTCTTTGGTTACATCGTTGTGTCAACATCACCCTGTTGTTGTAACCATGCCTTTACGTTCTGGAAAGGAACGCACTGTACAGCTGCACACTACCACGGGGGTTGTCTCTGGCCCTTTAGACGCCTTTATCACCAGGGCTACAGGTATACTTGAAAAAGAGATAGCCATGGTCGAAAAACGGCTTTCATTTGATCTGGTTAGCGGGAAACGCTCTTCTTTAGGAAAATTGGCCACAATACCTAGCCCTGACGCACTGGCCTCGAGTTCGAGCAACCACTTGGTTAAACCCTGACGACACCAAAGGCAGTGGGGATGAGGGAAGTGTGCTCCTGGCCAGTCAACCTCAGTCGGACTCAACCATGGATGAGGACTCTCTGAGAAATGTACCCCGCAAAAGGAAAAGATGTAAGGGCCACCAGAGGGGGGGTGTTAACAAGATCCAAAGACCCAATGCCCCAGCTCAGCCCACCATCATAATCCCCGAAGTTATCCCCACCTCACACCCTGTCTTGGTTTTAAATGATCCCCTGTGCTCTCCCCATATCCCCTTTGGGCCCTCGGACCCATGTCCTACCTGTTATAGTAGTGATGATAGCCTGCTGGCCAAAATGGAAGTTTTGTTTAAAACTCTCTTACTTCCCGTACTTGAAAGAACACGTTTGATTACCTTAAAATTGGACGCACTTGAGACTCTTGTAAACACCAATACTGGCTTCTTAAAAAAGATAGTTAACCCACAAAACGCCTTGGGGAATCCTAGTTCTTCGAGTAATTCCAAAGGTCAGAGAAATGTAACCATAGGTAAACTTCCATCCTTAGCATTTGCTAGACCACTATCCACTAAGCCTTATCTTAACAAAAACAAGGGCTCAGTGGCAGGGGGGAGTTCTGGGAATAAAGATTGTACGCCTGTACCAGCCACTTTGCCACAGGTGCCTAAGAAGGCTCCTTTTAAATCTAACCAACAATGTCAGCCGTACATCCCTACACCTCCTGTGGCTACTCATGTACAAGATAATGTGAGTGGTGTCCCGAGTACATCATCACAGCCCAAAATAAGTAATGGAGTAAAGGGGAGCAGATCCATCAACCCTCCTATTCCCCTTGTGAAAGCCAATAAACGGGCACCCCCCTGTCCAGACCTACCCTTAGAAGCCACCCCATACACGATAGTTCTAACAGGTGTTGCCCCACTTAGGGAGGGTTCAAATGAATTACATGGGGACCTCAGAAACAAAGTTGTATTCTGGCTAAATAAAACCCGCCCTCTTCCCCCCTCCTCCTCGACTGAAATATTGTCTGTGAGAAGAGTTGAATGGGTGGGCCGCTGTACCAAGGACCTAGAGGGGGACTGCATCATTATATCCTTTAAGGATCTCTGGGTGGTAGATTTCTTGCGTAGGGAAGCAAGGTTTGGGAGGTTGGGTGATGTGCAGACCCTGGGCCTTGGGTATTTTTATCCCAAACGATCCTGCGAGTTCCCCTCTAGTCATACCTTCCCTAGAAGACCTGTTAGGAGATATCTTGCTGATAGAACACCTTACATCCCGCAGTACCCATTATTGTCTAATCGTTACAAACCCCTCTCTGGCCTGGAGTGTATCGATTGACTTCACCCGGTAGCTGGCAGCGGGAGTGTTCTGGGTAACCAAGTAGGTGGGGCTGACAGAGTCTGTACTGAGGTATCGATCCAAGGGGGTGTCATCATGGAGAAGGAGAAGGTGGCGGACTCTGCATATCATTATCAAGATGACAACATGGTGGAGGGGTCCCAATTTAATATAGTTTCATCTTTGGGAGTGGATCATTGTAGCATGCATAGCACAACAACACCCAGTCAGGTCGTGACACTCAAATTAGCATCATGGAATGTAGCAGGGCTGAAGGGGCGTATGGCCTCAGAGGACTGGCTGGATTTTATTGATACTTTTGATATCCTACTGTTCCAGGAGAGCTGGGCCCCTGATCCAATTCATAGGGCCGGGTTTCTAAATTTTTTAAACCAGCAATAAGGGGCAATAAAGGTCGAGCATCGGGGGGGTTAGTGACCTGGGTTAAACAGTCCATTGGCTATCGACCAATGGAAATTGTTCTGGATAACCCGGACCTTTTGGGAATTAGATTAAGTAAGGATAACTGCCTGGACATTGTAGTCATTAACATCTATGCACGTGGTCAACCTGGAGGGCGCTGTCCTAGTATCCTTGATGAGTTAGACTCTTACCTTGAAGGGATAGGGAGAGACAAGTTACTCGTCCTTGCAGGGGACCTCAACTGCACCTTTGAGCCTCTTTATAATGCGGGGGAGGACCTGGGGTTTGAGGAGGACTCTGTCTGGAATATCCCGATGCTGTCTTTGAATAATATTAAAAGAGGCTCTGAGGCAGCTTTACACTGGTTGGGGTTGTGTCTGGATTGGGGTTTGAGGGCAACCAATGGTCGTACGGCCTCTGATAAAGATGGCAAACCCACTTTTGACAATGAGGAAAAGTAGAATAGATTACATCTTGCTAAAAATGGAATATTGGTCACTCTTGGATGATATGGAAGTTGTGTTCCGACCTGAAAGTGACCACAACCCTTTGTCATTAAGCATGAGACTCCCAGGTGGATTCGGCAGGCCTATAACTGCTGCTCATCTAACAGGTGATGCTATCTTGACAAACGATAGGAGAAGGCTCAGATGGTCCAGGGTGGTGGAGGATCCGACCCTTTTAGATAGCATAATGAAGGCAGTCTCGTCGACTTTGAGCGATATTCCGATTCTCGCCCCTACCATGGATGTTAGTGAACAGATTTGTGATCTTCATGAACGGTGCTTTGCTAATCTTAAGGCCCTCTTAACCCTTCCACCCACACAAGGTAAAGTAAAGGCATATGGATCCCGTGAGAAATGGTACAATAAAAACTGCAGGGAGGCACATAGTCGTTTAGTCAAAGTAGTGAAATCTAGCATTTCCAGCGATATAAAAGAGGCACGTTCAATGTACAAAAAAATTCAGTGGGAAGCGAAAAAGGAGTGGGATGACCTATATTGGTCTGACCTATTGGATGCCTGTACTTCTGGCAACCAGATCAAGTTTTGGGAAATTGTTAAGTGGGGCAGAAACCCCGATTCCCAAACCCCAGTTAATCATGTGTCTGCAGAAGCATGGGTTGATTTCTATTCTGGCCAGTTCATGGATCCTAATTTAGAAATAGACATTGAACGAACCAAGCAGGAAATTACCTTTACTCCCAACCAAGAGTTAAACTTCACGCCACTGGAAACTGAGTCTGCGCTCCGCCTGGTTCAAAGGGGGAAGGCGCCAGGGATGGACTCCATCCCGGCTGATTTATTCAAAATCAATCCCCAACTCTGGGTTTCTTATATAACTGCGGTAGCGAATGCTATCGCCAAGGGGGCCCGGATCCCCGTGTCCTGGAAGGGGGCGGAGATTCTTCCCATTTTTAAAAAAGGGGACCGTTCAGTCCCGGGAAACTACCGTCCAATAAGTTTAATTGATTCACTTCAAAAGGTAATCGCAAGGATGGTCCTTGCCAGAGTTCAGGGGTGGATGGAGTTGGAGGGTATTCTGCCCCCCCTACAGGCCGGTTTCAGATCAGGTACCAGCACCATTGACCAGGTCTTCAGATTTTGTCTGATCTACTAGAAGGTGGTGCTGTTGGGCGGCGGATCCATC
Organism: Triturus cristatus; assembly: GCF_964204655.1. NCBI lineage: Eukaryota > Metazoa > Chordata > Amphibia > Caudata > Salamandridae > Triturus > Triturus cristatus. Next base: position 319,030,035 of record NC_140593.1, on the reverse strand, counting down.
TACGCAGCCTTTATAGATCTGAAATCGGCCTTTGATCTTGTGCCAAGGGCTAAACTCTGGACCATTCTTAGAAATTTGGGACTGCCGTTAGAAATATTGGATATGATTGTAAGATTACACGAGGGAAATTTTGCTAGGGTGAGGTGGGGAGGCCAAGGGCAGGTGACGAATTGCTTCCCCGTAACACGCGGCGTCCGTCAGGGTTGCGTTCTGGCACCCACACTCTTCTTGTTGTTCATTGACCAGGTGGTCAAGTTCTTTGCTAAGACCCCCACTGATGCACCATCTTTGGGCGGGACCAAGTTCCCTATGCTCATTTTTGCCGACGACACCTTACTTCTCTCAAAGACTCGTAGGGGTCTGCAAATTGCATTGACCCGATTTGAGGAGTTTTGTAATGTCAACGATTTAAAAATCAATGTGAGCAAAACTAAATTTATGGTTTTAACTAAAAGTCGCCCTATTAAGAGCTCAGTGAGCATGAATGGAGTCGGTTTGGAACAAGTTGAGCTTATGACCTATCTAGGAGTAACCTTGGACTACCGTCTCCGCTGGAAACCACAGGTTGACATATTACACCTAAAATTTGCTCGCCTTACTGGTTGTCTTCTGCAGGAGCAAGAAGGGTCTTTAACTAAACGTGTCAAACCCGCACTTAAGATCTATGCTACCAAGGTAAGCTCCGCGATATTGTACGGGGCAGACCTCTGGGGGCATATGGACCTATCAACCCTGGTGAAAGTTCAAAATAAATTCTTGCGGAAACTGGTAGGACTCCCCCAATCAGCTCCAATCAAACCACTATGTCTGGATATGAGCTGCAACCCAATTAACGAAATGGCTCGATACAGGCTAGTAGTCCTGTGGAGACGTATCTGGACTTCCCTAGACTTAAGCCTCTTTGCTAGGGAACTAGAGGAAGTAAGATCTATTTGGGGGTCTAGTAGTATACCCTGGCTTCGTGAAGTGAAATTGATCTTGGATGATATGGGCCTTAATCAGCTGTGGGTTTCCCCGGGTTCAACCACTTTTCCTTCAAAACAGGAATTTAAAGCACTTTATTGGGCTTCTGTTTGCCAAGCATTAGTTATCGCCTCAGACTCTACTAGCTTAACAGGAAGGTTCTTGTCCCATAAATTGGACTCTTTCCTGGAGAATTACTGGGATGTTATAACTAAGACACTTGACAAAAAGCTCTACCACCAGTTCCGAGTAGGGTCTCTGCCCTTAAGATCCTTCACCAAGAACTGGTCTAACCGAGCGAGTGATTTCTGCCCCTGGTGCATTGGTCATAAGGAGAGTGTCGGCCATCTCCTATTTGCATGTCCAGCTTATTATGCTCCAAGAAGCAAAATGGATTTGGCCCATTTGCCGCCATCTTAAAGTCAGAGGGAGTGCTGAGGCTATATGGGTGCTTCGTACCAATACTTCTGAGGTGGTAGTTGTGGGCGTGGGCATGGGTGATTAGAGCAAGATATCTACAGGCACCTTGATCTTGCTATCGTTTTTTTACTTTTCAACTGTTTTTTTTCATGTATTAGGTCTTTATCATACTGTTTAATTCTATTTTTAACGATGAATGTTTTTTGTAATTTATGAAATTGCAATTGTGATGGTTTTAAACTACCTATCTTCTGTATGTCTAATTTTTACTGTTTTCAATTGTCTTTTATGATGTAAAAATCGAAATAAAGACTTTAAACCATGAACCATGATTAGAAATGGGGCTCTGGGATCCTCCCTCAATATTGGGAATGAGTGGAGGGTATTGACCACTGCAGATAGCTGGAGTAGGAAGCATACCGAGACAGGGGGTGCCAAAGAAATTCGTGAACATTTGGGGTGGTTGGGACACTGCGCTGGGCTAGACGGGACATGTTTTCGGGTAGCCTGCTACTGTTTTTTCCTAATCTCAGAAGAGGGTGAGGAATGGAAATATGGGGGTCCCTGGCTGAGAAGGAAGATATGCTGACCAGTTCAACAGGAACATGGTGCTGAGACAAACTAAATGTCACTTTATATGTTTTGCTTCAAGGGTTTGATGGGATCGTGGTGGGGAGTGGATACTGTGTTGTATTGTGGGTGTTTGGTTAATTTTGAAAATTAATAAACATATTTTTTTATACTTTTGTCTTTGCCACTGCCTGTACATAGTGGCAAACAGCATTGTCAAAAAGAGAAAAAAATGCTTGCTGACGATGGTGATCAGCATCAGTTAAAAAAAAGAAAAAATATATATGTATTTACCACTCCTAGAAAGCTTAAATTGACAAAGGAGCAATCTGTTGGCAAACCATAGCTGCCATGCCCACCAAAAAAGAAAAGAAAAAGGGAGAAAAAAAAACGGGGAAGGGTGGAGGGGATGTAAGATAGCAACAGAGGAGGAGAGAGGAATGCGGGATCAAGGAAAGACCAACAAAAAGTGGAGGTGGACAGGGGAGCAATAGCAGGATGGGGAGAGGTAGAGGAGGCAAATAACAAGTTAGGGGAGAGCAACATGGAGAGCACTGGAGATCAGGGATTTGAAGAATGAAGCAGCACACAAGGTGGTGGGAGAGAGAGCAAGAAAACACACACTCCAATGTAATGCTGAACGCAAATGAAACAAGCAGTTCCCTTAATGGAATCAGTGGAAGGATAAAAGTCAAAAGGATGGTAAAGAAACTATGGCACGGGGCAGAAACAATATGCTGCACCAAGCACGGGTAATGCCAATAGCTCTGACTTTAAAGGAATTTTGTATGGTAATATAAAGCATTACAAGTAAATAGCATGGGAATTAATATGTATTTGTGTGTAATCAAAAAACCCGGGAGAGTAGCTGTGTGTTGTACAGAGGAAAAATCCCAATAAAAACAAGCATTGGCATAGCTAATAGGTCTCGCTTTTGGGACCTTATAAGTGTTTAGCCGTGCAACACATTATCCATTACATTACATTAGCCATTAAGGACATCAATGTTTATGGTAAATCAATGTGTGCATCACAGACCTCTACATAGTATGTTACAAGCAATCACAGGCAGTGAAAACAGGATGGGAGGAAGGAGGACGAGTGATAGTTAACAGGACGTTTAAAAACAAGTCCCGGCTTCAGCTCCAAACCTTGTGATTTTGGGCAAATCACGTAATGTATCTATTGCCAAAAAAGTTCCTCGAGGTATAAAAGTGGTATGCCCTCTGTGCTGTGCTTTACAGCTCATTACTCCTAATACTCCAAACAAGCGGCTTGAGTACTTCATGTTGGGATGGAGGTAAGGGTTGACTGGGTGACCGCCTACACAGGTTATTGCAGGAGATAATAGGTGCTAAACATGGTGCCTCTAGCATATGAAAACGAAAATAAAAGAGAAAAGTAGTGAATGAAGAATAACTGGAGACCAGTCAGAAGAAGACTGCAGCATGCATACCCCTCGTGCAGACAGATCACTGGGCCCCTCTGACGGCTGGTGCCCTGGGCACATGCCCAGCTCGCCCATGAAAAAAGCCAACCCTGATTGTAATTATTTATTGTTGCCTGAGCAGTGTTCCTGGGCAGACGGACACACCTCTTCCTTTCTGTGGAAGAGGTGTGGCGCAGCGGCCAGGGTGCCTGACTACGGACTACGGGGTTCACAGTTCGATCACCGGTGGCAGGTTAGCCCAGCACCATGTGACTCTGGGCAATAGCTTGCTTAATCTTCCCGATGGCCCCCAGCACCGGGACACCTCTCCGGAGGTAGCTGTGTGCTTTACAAATACTAGTATTTCATTTCCGCCGGACCGTGAAAGAATGTTTCTAATGGAGCGATACTGGTGTGTAGCAATATGGTGCTGCTCCCCATACAGATATATGTTTTGAGCTCACGATATTAATAGCTTCCGTGTAGCAATCCAGTGCCAGAATAGTGTAGCAGACACAAATAGCAGAAATACCCCATGTGAATACCTATAAAACTTGTGGCTTTTTAGCCCGTTTGGAAAGTGTGCTTTAATGCCCCGCTCGGCCATGCTTCTTTCAACATGTTCTCGGCTGGGCTATCTTGCAGGGTAAACATTTATCGGGTCCGATTGCGGTTCCTCCTTTGGCTTTGGCATTTGCATGTGCTAAATTCAGACTGGTTTTCTGACGTCCCCCATATTTCATGTACTAAGTTGACTATGGTGATGATCGGTGCATTAATATAAATAATGTAAATAAACATAAATGAAGTGCCTGTTGCATGACTGCAGACAGCATTGATTCAAACGTCTTTCTCTACACTTTAAAGCCAATGGTGGTGAGATGGTGACCTTGCAAGAGCCCTCATGCGGGGGAAGGGAAGGGAAGAGTGAGAAGGAGCTGAAGTACAGTTTTTAGTTGGAAGAGAGAACCATTTTGTAGCGAGTTTTCGTGTAACTTGTTTTCGGCTTCAATCTTATGGTTTATGAAAAAAAAGGCTCCATCTTTTTGTTTGAGTTACACCGAGTGACAGAAAAACCAACATAGTTCATTTTATTTCTTCCCATGTCTGTACATGTATGCCATCACTGCTACATCATTTTCTTCCAGCTGCAGGGAAGGTGACAGAAATATCCCCAAAGTTTCTTTAGTTTCTTCCTACGTCTGTGCATTAGTGTCACCGGGCACTGCTAAAGAGAAAAAATCTACTGTAAGTAAAAAAAACGTTGAGAACTTACATTTGAATTGCTGATGACCAAGAAAGCCAGCAGCAGGTTGCACATGATGACAGCGCGTCGAGCTCGCGTCCCTCTACAGGCGGGATTATTCTGGTTACTGGAAATCTGACCAGCTCCATGCCCAGACTGCCGATTCTGCATTGTTTGAGCGACAGTCCAGCTTTTCCTGGTTGAAGCCCGAAAAACAGTCCCCAAAGACTGCTGCTGAATGTCCCAAAAGCCTTGAGTATTCGCATGTTGTATTTTATTGCACACTGTTCATTTCTACAGTCCCAGTGCCCCGCAGGTAGGGATAGGGCTGACGGGGCTTGACTGTTTCCTCAGTATGTGTGGCTCGTGCAGCCTCCTTGGACCCTTTCTCAAAAGCCACTTGTCCCAGTGTCAAAGCAGGTTTGTGTGCTATAAAGAGTGCTGACAGTGACAGGGTCCTGGGAGATACCGAACCCGCAGGACCTTCTCCAGCTAGGACATAAGTCAAACTGGCTTTACCAAAGCTCTGGTGGGCTGAGCTGAGCTGTGCAGAGCACCCATTACTGAAGAGGGAATACAGGAATACGGCTTCAAACAGCTGTGCTAACAGCAACAATTAAAAGCAATATCCGGGGCTGATTCATAATACAGAAATGCTTTTAGGACCACACGAACATGAGAAACCAGCCGAGGGTGCGAGCAGCACTGCACTGCATAGCTGCGGTCGGACCAAGCACCATACAACAAGCGATTGTCCAGTGATTCTGGGTAAATCACTTAATCTCCCCATGCCTCCTCAATAATGAATATATCCTTGTGCAACGTAACTGGTGACCTTCAGGTCTGGTTTGCACTATCTAAAACTACAACAACAAAAAATCAACTCCTGACCTGCAATAGCCAGATGGGAGGAGGGAAGAGAAGCCATCACACACTGTAGTGTCTGATGGCTGACCAAAATGCTCTCTGAGTGAAATCGCCGGAAAGAGAGCTAAACACACAAAGGAGGGACTTTCACAGAAATACACCAATAAGAAGCAAGCATTTCTGAATGTCACAGATAGTAACCAATGGCAATTGGTGGGATTGCCAAACCCCACAGAAGAGATATAACAGGTCGATCGAACCTCGACCTAAACATGAGGACAACATGGCACACAGTCCCACAAAAACTATATTTAAATGGTTCCATATAACAAAAGACACATGAGATGAAGACTAGATGCTTATGAATCTTTGTACTAGAGGACCAATAATGCATGAATAAGGGAGTGCAACAAACAGAACGTAGAAATGTAACAGAGTTCATGCTATACATATTTATATTTGAAATCATTCACTTAGTTGGCTGTAGGATAATATTACAGAGGAGGTTGTTGGGTTGTCGAATACAGCATCCAGTGTATTTAGAAATACCATTTAGTCCTTGTACCTCGGCGAAGTGATGTTATTTCAGACGAGACATCAACTCTTTGGATACTTCAAGTGATTTGATCCAGTAGCAAGGGAGGTGATAAATCCTCACCTTAAATGCACTTCCAGATAAAATATTGCATCTGAGCTCTTTTCTTTCTACAGAGATGGTCACGTTCTGGGCCAGCTAGTTCGCTGTCCGAGCCTGGACAGTGTTGTGAATGATGCATGCCCGCCTTAATATACTCCTGACCTGAAGAGGGAACCACTTCCAGAAACTTAAATTGGTACCATGTGGTTTAACGTTCCCCACCCAGTGACTAATTTCAACCATTATTAGCAAAGTATTAAAGATAAAGGGATTACAAATAAAGTGCATGGAGTTCTGGAAAGCAGGTACAAAGACTGAAAAGGCTTGATTCAGAGTTCTAGGATGTTTTACCTTTGGAATCTCCAGCTGAAGAACAAATCAGCTAAAGCAACCATTATATTTCTTATGATACCTTTGAAACGATTGTTCTAAACATATGTAGCTGCATTACTCCAGAATAAAAAACATCTTGGCTGCCTGGGTGGATGGTATTTCCTTGCAGTGAGTAAGCAGGATGAAATTCTGAAAGTGATTAGTCTCTAAATGGGTTTGTCCTTCGTAGGCATATACACTCTGCATCCCCACTGAGATGGTGGAAGTGACCCCATGATACCACACCACCAGTTCCCAAGGAGACCGCCAGTGCTCGCTGCATACGCCACCCAACGCTGGTCTTATCTTGGAAGACGCATGCCTGATCACAGTCAGGTAAGGTACTACAGAATCAGCATTTATTGGGTTAGTAATGGTGCCTGATTCCCTGAAACAGCGTGTGCCCGTGTACTCTACGCTGGACAAATGCTACTGACGCTGAAAGGTTCCCACCAGCAGGTGGGTCTGCACATCCCTAAAGACCTTTGGACAACGTGGTGGCATTTAAAACCATTTAACACTGGATAAGAGCAACTGACTCTTAAATAATGAGGTCCATTAATTGTTTAGCGAGCAAAGACATTTTCCAGAGTGCTCTGTCACTACGCCTTAATAGTTTTACAAGACAGCATTACCACCAACCACCAAAATGAGTCTTCACCTAATTATGCCAAACTCAGCAATATCTCATAATATAACATGTTGAAAGTGAAAATGTTCCTTCGTTCAATGGCTCTCTAGCTCATTGGCGAAATTTGCTCTGCTGAAAGCCTGATAGAATTCCACCCAGTTGAAGCTTCCTAAACTTTTCTACAAAACACAGTATGAATATCCATTAGATTATTCTATCACATCTTCTAAAGCACATAGCTGACCAGTAAGTGCTTACAGGTTAAAAGTAACTTCTACAATCTCATTATGCAACCAAGCTCCTCATTTTGCCTTTTGATAGGCATGGTTTGTTTTCCTGTGAAGAGGACCTGTCTCCTGGGCCTACTGATAGGTGGCCTACAGGTCTGCAAAGGTCCACCCAAAAGTTTACTAATTTCCTCTTGAGTTACTACTGATCCCATGACCAGGTCAAGGCATGACTAAACTGGTGAATTGATGGAAAATGATCTATAGTCATGAGTTACGGAACTTTGTAACTGCACCCTCCAGTGAGGTGTCTGACAATGGCTCTCACTTTTAAAATCTGTGTAGTCTCTCCTGGCTGGGCCTCCACGATTGCTCTGGAGTGTAAGGAGGGTGTGAGATAGTGCTTGGAAATATGAATGATGGGGGTACTCTAGGTTTGGAGTTTCCCCGTATGTGCATACAGCCTCATGGGCTTAGGTCGATTTATAAGTTAAGTGGTAGTCCGGGGTATGCTAGCTTCTATTAACTACATGCCCCCACCTTCTGGTCACTCATTAGTCCAGTGTATCTGGTTTTCGATTCACATTATCTTTGTGTCCGCCTTCCCTCGATCAAGTCAGTTGCAGCAGGTTAAAATATGGCCTGAGGGATGAAAACTGTCTACATGAGACCAGGGTTAAAGTCAAGTAGCTTTCAGCATTGACCACTTCTTGCCTGTGGTGGGTGCACTTAGGACTGTTGCTCATCTGCGGTGATTCCCTCAGGCCGCCTGACATTGTTGGCCCTTGACTGCTTACGACTACATTCATGTCATGCCTCGCTTGAGCTCGTCCTCTATGGTGACTTCTACACACAGAGTGAGAAGAAGGTGAAAACTGACAAGACAGCTTTTTCATATGAATAGTACCCCCACAATAAGTGCCAACATGCTGTCATCAAATTACCGTTTGTTTACAAGCCAAAGTGAGATGTTCGGTAAATTACTCATTTTCTCTCATTTGGCACAGATCCCGTACATCAAGTGGCAGGCACCATACTCAGTGAGGGCCATTTTATAGGGGTTATATTATTTTCTAGGTTACTAAACAATTCCTCCACCCTTTTGTCTCTCAAAACATTTTCCTGGGCAACTAAGAAAGGGATTGGACAGGCCTATGTAAATCATTGTTGGTGCCTGCACACTACAGGTGCTTTTAGGCTGCGTACCCCTTCTTGGGGCACACATTTTCCCTGCAATGGTACACTATTGCATTGTTCCTGGCACTATGAAACTAGTCTAAAACTCACATGCAGCTTGTATTTAATATTATACAGTGAGATGAATAACACTTTGAACTTTACATTCTCCCAACATGATCATTACCACATCTTAAAACTTCAATTTATTATTATTTCTAAGCCTCGAGGTTGTGTCTCCTGCATTCTCTCCTACTTTTGTTCTTTTAAAAGTGAAAGCATAATCAGCGATTCAAATCAAATACAAATTCTTCTTTAACCAGTAGGGAATATTTTATTTCCTGTCACAAGTATTGGTAATTTATGGTCTACTTTGGTTAATTTCTGCCATGTCAGAGTGTGATGGGGAGATTTTGTGCCAGAAGCGTTGATGTTAGAAAGGAATCTATTGCATGCCACAGTGCCTTTACTCGCCTCAGTTTAAATATCTAGCACTACTTTAGCGTTTGTGACTACAAACATATCCCTTAAATAGTTTAATATTTAAAGTTTTGTTATTGAATCATTTATTGAATAAGACTGCCTCCAAACACAGGATCGGGTACATTGCAGTCATGTGTGTTTTTGTGTGGATAAGAACGTTTAGTAATTCTCATTTCATTTATTACATTCGATTCAGCAGTTGGAACCCCTATTATATTGAGAATTCAGAAACGGAACAACTTTGGTTATAGGTTGTGCATAAAGAAAATTCCATTTTTAAAGCATGGAAGTATTTTTAGTAAATGCTCTTCAATTACATTCAAATGCATATTATGAAATTCTGGTCGTTTTAGATAGCACGTGGGCCCAACATCTTTCTATACTAAGAATACGACTTAATTAGAATTATTTCAAATATTAATAGACTTGATAGCGGCGCCTGCACATATCCACAAGACATTCTTGCTTTATTGTCGAACATTAATTAGAATTCCACATGTCCACCTTCTCCTATTGACTTAAGGTACTTATTATTACATTGTGGAACAAAATGTAACAATGACTTACACAACAGTTTACTATCAATGCTCCAAAAATAAGGTTGAAGTAACTGCGTACCATGCATGAAATGCAAATAATATTTTATATGTTGATATAATTATATTTAATGGATTCAAATTAATAAAATGTAAAGGTAGTCATAAAACATTTGCAACACTGCAGTACTAAATCTGCCCATTTATTCATTACACCATCTGTCCTGCCATCTGGGAAAGCTTGATTTTCTAGGATAACGGAAGAGGAAAAAAACAGACTTATGAACCCACATCTTAGAATGTTCAAATGCAAAGACGACAAATATATCACAGGGTGCACAAAGACATTCCTTATGAATCTATTTCTCTTCACACTATAAAATATTGTTATATATAATAGATCTGCCCAGATGGCTCTATCACCGACCAGCTGACTCGCTATTTCATATCTCACACAACGTGCGCAGAATTACACCTTATTTAAAACTGTTTCGTCAGAAGGAAGAAAGTCAGGGACTGGGAACATGGCCGCCTAATCATTGGGCACTCAGAAGCCTAGTGACCTCTAACCCAATTCCTCCATTGTTTTCCAGAATATCTAAATAAATGTGATATGGCAGGTGCCAAGCTATGAATTGTAAGAGTCTGAGATTAGGAATGACTGTGGGTTTATTGGATGGGGTAGTTGATGCAACAAGTCTCGAAAAATATACATAAACCTATCTTGTTGAGACCTAAGGAGTACGCCTCCTTCAGTTATTGTATTAAACCGTACTGTGGCTTTCTGTATCAGTGATCATGAAGCTCTCCTGGAACTTCTGGAATCGAGATCAGAGTCACCAAAACAACTTTTGATCTTTTGATAATGATGCTGGAGGACATTAAAATGGCTACGGAAATCGACCGCAGGACTGCGGTTTAATGCGTCGAATGAGTCCACAACGCTTGTGCGATTAATGCAAAATAGACTGACTAGATTGCAGAATTGAACCTTTGAGAGGTAGTGCATCTAAAGTTATTGTACCTATGCTGATATACACCTTATGCTATGTAGGAGAGCCGGAGAATTGATGATGTTGCCCTGAGAAAGCCTATGTTAAGGTGAAACGTGTTGGCTGCGCTTTTAGTAACATGGATGAAAAATCTGAATTAAAAATATGCTACACTTACATCAAGAACCTACGAGTTATAATTTGAAGATGACTATTTATGAAAATAATTGTGTTCTTTGCCTGTCTTATTTGTGTAAAAAAATTGAGAATTTATGGTCAGTGGTAGCTGGCCATTAGAGGTGGGCATTGTGGGTGGGTGCACTAATACAAGTGATAACTCCAGGTGGTGTGGCAATAGGTTCCCTGGCAGCCATTTATTTTTTCAGTACACCTATAACACCCAGCTGGCAGCTGTTGGGTAAAACTGATGCCTTTAATCCATTCACATCAGCAGAATACACCGATTAATCTCCTTAATTTGAGACAAAACCAACATTTTCTTGGTGGGGACCTCTTGTTTAAAAATGTTTTATTTCTCCTGGTCTGCTAATGTAACTATCACCTCCAAAACCATCAAGAATGCAAGAATTACTCCTGAAGAGAAAGTTACTTCAGCACCCATATCAGTCAGATGTCAAAATATTGCAGTTTCCACTTTCACCTCACTCAGAATTGCACTTTTTCCCACCCAAAAACACACACAATCTCACTTATCAGGATCACTGTCCTGCGGCTTGGGAACTACTAAAACATTTTGTATGTCAGGCACCATAAGAATCCATCAATAACTTGTATACCTTCGAAAACCAATTCTTGAAGCTAATGTATGGCTCACAGCTCACAGCCATCTGACGCTGTAACAGAACCAACTGCAGTTTGTGTACCTTCCAAGATGCAGCTCACCATTCCCAAGGAAATTTGGGAAAAACGCCCCGATTATTTCTGCTTTCCATTTCAGATTTCTCTGTCTATCCAGGAATCTGATTTAGCCAGGCTAACCCTGCTCAGTCAAGGCAAGGACAACTAAGATAAGTGAAAGAAGAATGCCAGCCATTGTGTCAAATATCTGAAATACATGTCCAGCCTGCATCAAAGACATTGTAGATCACCTTGCCTTCAGACAGTTGTGGATAGCCCAACTATGCCAACCATTAGCACTCAGTGGCTGTCACTCATACAAAGTGATCGTTTTGTGCTCTATCCCACCCACTCTTTTGCACTTTGTCTTAGCCCACAGAAACACTGAATTTTCACATACAAAGGACCACAGACAAAGACACTTGCCAGACTTTGTGAATGCTACAACAGTAAAAAGGAAACATTATTTGACCTCAGATAGGATGAGAATGAAATGTGTCTTCAGATTCAGATTACTATGATCGGCAAGTTTTGGAACAAAAGTGGGAAAAAAGAATGCCTACCAGCCAGTGAGTTCAGCAAAACTATATGAAATAGCACGAATTACAAACTGTTGACAAATCCCACTTTATAGAGCAACAGAAATGCAAGCATAAATATAACAGCTGAAAAGTTGAGAACCTCAGAATATCTTTATACCATGTAGGTCTGAATGTTAGATGAGCAAAGAGATATTATATAAAGGAAAAACAAAAACCACAACAGAGAAATGGTTTGAACCTCTCAGAAAACACAAACATTGGTAAAGCCCATGGACCTGACTTGGCAAGCAGGTGTAATCGATATTTTTTAAAACTAGTATATGCGACAAAAATGACAGAAAAAAGAGAATATGCCACCACCTGAACGTGGCAGCCATATGATTCCAATACGTATTTTAAATTAACCATTCTATTATAATTTTAACAGAACAATAAATGTGATTCCTTGTGGGCAGGTGAACTAACAATAGACACAGAAACCCTATTTAGTTTTGATGCACCTCACAGTAACATGATTTGTATTGGCACTAGGAAAATGCTATCATTTTTGAATTACTGTAAACTGAAGGCAAAGTTAAAAAACACAAACTAACTAAAAAAAGGATAAAGGGGAAAGAAAAAGACATTGGCAAAGTAAAGTATTTGCCCACATTCTTGCCACTGAAACTCAATGCTCATAAACTCACTCAGATATAGCAGATCGTAATAAAAAGTGCATGAATGATGTTACTAGAGAGATAATATATCACCTTATTATTAACAGTATAAATGATAATCCTTTGAATATAGTATGATCTCTTTCTCTTTATATGCATTAAAATGCAAAGTGTGGATAAGTTCTATGTATTGTTATAAAACTGTTGAGATCATGCGCATTGCATTTGGTGTGAAAGTTGTGGGCTGCATTTCTGGTGTGCGTGTTATGAAGTTTGGAGCTAACCATCACACTTTGGTTGAAATTAGTAACCACAACTTTATTTTAACTGTGGTTTTATAAGTGAATTTCATAGATTTTTTTATTATTTTATTATAAACCTGTCCTAAGGTGTCATGACCAAAGCTGATCATAATTACACTTTAGCTTGTTTCTTTCAGAGAAATTCAAGGGCATCTAAACAATGAATAATATACTACATTAAACATCTATGAAAGCAAACACTTTCGATACACATGATCTTTGGATGTGCGTGGCAGGGTAGCCAATCCCGCTGCCCTTGACAAAAGGGGGTTGGCAAACATTTGCTGAGCATAGCATTAGGCCATGCGCAGTGGTGGTTAGCCACTGGAGGTTGACTATTGAGGGTTGGCCACAGGACCAGGACTGCAGCCAGGCACTGCAGGCAACCCACTGTCGACATCCAATGCCCATGCTGCTCTGCATGCCTTTGGCCAGAAGAGGTTGATCACCGGGCCTAGGAGTAAGTAGAGACAAGCTCTCTAAATAATGTGAGCTGTTCTTAAAAGAACAGGTTTTTAAAGGTTTTTCAATTTAGTTTTTTTAGTTTTTTTGTGGGAGGTTTTTCAGATGTTTTTTCTTTTTTTCAATAAGCCATGCGCAAACAGTAGTAGCAAAATCAACTTAAAACTGCATTCATTTTTACAGATGATGCTTTTGTAGTGTTCTTCCATCATCCCTGTCCCAATTCTGGGTTTTTGTTCTCCACACCACATATTAGTTTTCATTCATTCAATAACTTTATTTCGGCCACTAGGGCCATAAAAGTACATATTTAACAATCACACCAACAGTAAAACACATGAAAAGTGTAAACACTTGCAATTATATGTTCCATATGTCAAAATTGCCTTCTTGAGACGGGATTCTCCTGCTTCTACAAAGATGTGACAATTAAAAAGCAGACATCCTCATACACTTTTAGACTCCAATAAAAGCATCCATTTGATAAAAACACAAGTTAAAATATTTACAAGGTTAAAAGAATAAAAGACAATAGAGAAAAAATTTAGCCTGAGACAGAGGACCCTGATTGTGTTTGCACGGATGTGGACCTTTGCAGTTCCTACACGTAGATCTACCCAGGGTGGTTCTTAATCAAACCCCGCCGTATGTGCCACATATGGTTTAAGAAACGTGACACAGCAAACACAATTGGAGGGTACGTGTTGTATTTTAGAACTCTGTATGCCTCTGTGTAGCGCACAAAGCCTACATTTCTGCATATTTGGATTAACCAGCATTTGCGAGGCAGTTGATATGCAGGGCAGAAAAACAGTACATGTACTTCGGACTCTAGCTTGTAGTTAAAAGCAGGACACTCAGCCGTATTCTCTTTGGCCCATTTGCTTGTGTGTGCAAATAAAGAAAGGTTACATAGTCTAAACTGCACGTACAGTTTCCTGGCCAATTGGGGATAAATCACGCCCAGGAAGAGTTCCTTGCTATATACATCTTTTACTTGTAGGAACTCTATTGTCATCTGTCCGCCAGTGGGGCTTTCCTGTATGAACAGTATGTTAGAATGCCTGTGAAGTTACACTAGTTCCCGCCTAGATATTGTTGGACATGGACTCTCAGGGGTTTTCCAGAGGTCCAACCTGCCTAACCTTAAGGAGATATCCCTTATGTGGCAAAGCCACAGCATTTTCTTGGTGACGGAAATTGACAAATTGACAAAATCTCCTAAAGTTCGGCTTTGTAGAAGGACAACTCCGGGGTCACCCATACCCGGCGCCTGAATGTAAAAGGTCTAAGGGCGATCTCTTCATTGATAGGCCTCATGCCCAAGTCCATGCAAAGGGGTACCAGGGGGTTGCTACGAGGAAGGCCTAATAACTGCCTCATGAAGTTGTTCTTCAGCGTCATAAGATTAGAGGTAGAGCAATACCCCCACACTTCTGCCCCATATATTGTGGCCCCCCTTGCTTGGGCTTTATATATTTCCACAACGGGAGCAGCTGACTTGAATGCTGAAGTTCTGTGCAATTTCATAATCCCACCCACGGTCTGGGTTAACTTGAGGCTTGCTTTAGCCAACTGAGACCCCCACTCAAAGTGCTCTGATAATGTAACACCCAAATAATCAAGAGTGTACCATTTAGGGAGGGATTTGGGCGTGTCGTCCTTGGGAGGTTGAAGACCATATATTTGGTCTTTGTTAAGTTGATCTCCAAACACCCCATATTACAGAAGTTTGCAAAACCATCAAGGATGCGCTGAATACCTGTTGGTGATTTTGACAGTAAGAGGGTATCATCCGTGAACATCAATGCGGGTACCTTCCCCGAGACTACCTTGGGGGCATCATTTTTCTGGATGTTTTTGCGGTGGTCGATCAGCCCATTGATGAAATGACAGAATAGGGTAGGGGTGAGAACGCATCCCTGGCGTACCCCTTTTTTGACGGGGAAATGTGAGGAAAGTTCCAAGTGTTTTCCATACCTAACTTGTCCATAGTTTTCTGTGTGGAGCCTTACTATCACATTGAGGAGATAGGGTGGAATCCCAAGATCAATGAGGACTTTCCAGAGTTTCTCCCTGGTTACAAGATCGAAGGCCAACTTCAGATCTACAAATATTAGGTAGAGGCTGCCTCCATCTATGATCACCGTTTTCCAGAAAAGTAGCTGTAATCTGAATATCTGGTCTACAGTTGACATATTTGTTCTGAAGTCGGCCTGAAAGGGACTTAGAATCTCCTCCTCCTCCATCCAACCCTGTAGATGGTCCAGAAGGACCCGACCCATCAGTTTTTGAGTGATGTCAATTAGACTGATAGGTCTATAATTTGAGGGTGGAAGAGGGCAGCCTTTTTTAAATATGGGAACTATCTCTGCCCCACGCCAGGTATCCGAGGGTATCCAATGCCCTTCAGGATTGCATTGAAGAGGGCGCACAGATATGGTGCCTGGCGCTTTACTGCGATGCAGCTTGTTGATAGCATTTCCTACTTCAGCCATAGTAATCTCCCATCCCCCCTCCTTATGGAACTCCAAGGATAAACTGGGTGAGCTAGAGGTATCACGGCTGCCATCCTCAGTGTCATACAGAGACCCATAGTGTAACTCCCAAGCCTCGGGCACTATATTGGGCTCAAAGGCCGAACTCCCTTCCCTATCGCCCGAGCTCACTATAGCCCAGAAAGTTTTCAGATCTTTATCCTCCAGGGCTAGCCTAAGGGCATCCCACCTATCTACTTCCCAGTTTTCCTTTCCTGCTGGATGGTCCCTTTATACCTGGCACTGGCGAGTTTGATTTGTGGCCTGTCCTTCGCCTTCACCGCTTCCAGTAGGTCCCGCTTGGTGATGACAATTATCATTGAACCAGGAGCATATGGGACATTTATGTTCCCTCATCTGCGACCCCGGATAGAATACGTCAGTCAGTTTTGTAATTAGCTCCTTGTGAAGTTTACCTGCCTTGTCTCGATCTAGAGTAGGAATTCCCTGTACTACCCCCCCACATTTTGGTTATCATTGGCATTGCTATCTGGTAGACTTTAGCCAACTTTGTGGGAGAGTGTTGAAAGTGACTCCATCTAACTTTCCTTCTGTTGTTGAACAATGTTAGTGCACTGGGCTCGTTTGTAGGAGGGGATTGAGAATTGGACAAGCTGAGTTCCCCTGTTTTTAGGATCACTATCAGGGCATTGTGGTCACTGTCCTGCCTTTGCTGGACGTAGAAGTCAGAGACCTTTTCCAAAAGTCTTGTTTCCATGTAATCAAGTAAGGAGGCCTGCCCTAGTCTGTTGAATATGAGCTGGCCCGGGTGGTCCGATTTAGTCCTCCCATTACATACCCTCAGTGAAAGAGCCAGAGTAAGTGAGTGGAGTTGTAATGCCAATGGTGATCATACCTTAATCGGATTGATCTGCGGGTCAGGGATCGACCAAAATAGATCTTCTTCTGAGGGCACAGAGTGATTTGGATCAGTGAGGGGCTCAAATTGACAGTTGAAGGCACCCCCAACAATCAGCCACATCGCTGGATTCAAAGTTGGTATAAAACGGATTCTTGTCTATTATTCACAGGTCTAGAGTGCACATTGATTAGGGTAATTTTTATCTTTGTGGGAAACGCCAGCAGAACACATTGAATATCATTTGTGTGTGATGTCATCTGCTTGGCTCTAAAGTAAAGGTGTGTGCCTACCCAAATAGCTAGGCCACCGGAGGGTCTCCCCCTCCCTCCCATTGTTGCTAGGGTGTTAAAAGACGCAAAGCCAACCCGCTGGAAAGCTTCCCTCACCCAGGTCGCTTGGAATATACAAATGTCCTGTTCATCCACAAAATGCCCACATTCTGGGCCGGGCAGTTTGTTTTTAAGTCCTGCCAGGTTCCAGGATAAGATCCGCAATCCACTGCCCTGTGCTCTTGTCTCTCTCAGTGCCTAGGAAACAGTGGCATGGGAAGAAGGAGGATCACCTGAGAAGACCCCACAATGATTGTCGGATGCCCCACCAGATCCACCCACTCTGTTTGTGCCACCTGGTGAGGTAGGGGGTGTGGCATCAGGGACCCTTCTCTGCTGAATCCTAGCTCTGAGTGGGCTAATCCAGCTCTGAGTGGGCGGTATCTAGGCTACTACCTCTGGATGGTCGCCTCCCGTTACACCCTTCTTCACCCTTTTGGTCCTGCCACAACGTTACTAGGTTCTCTCCTTTGGGTAAAGCACCCACCAGTCAATCTACCTCCTCCAAGCTTTCATATCTATTGCTCACTGGGATGTTAAATTGGGGGCGCCTGATGTGTGCGTCCCAGCTTCCCTCGCATAGGGGCCCTGGACCGATGGTAGGAATTGGAGGTAAAACACCATCTCTTTTGGGCATTTGGTTTTGAGGGTAGAAGAAGTCCAAGGGTCGAAGACTGATTCCTGTTGGGATATTATGACAGTGGGTGGTAGAGTTCAGTAGATTTCCAGCGGTGTTGGGATTTTTAAAGTTGATAACTACACACTCCCCTGGTTCTGTTTTCTGGCGATTTCCCACCCACCCTACTCTTCGGACCATTAAAATCTCCCCTGCTCGGGCATACTTAAAGTGTTTATATCTTGCGAGCCAGATTGTATTTCTAAGCTCAAATTGGGTTTCCTTTGTGTTGGGTGTAATTGGAGGGATTCCAGTCAGGATAGCTGCATAAGGGGCGCAGGCTGGGGGAAGATTTATGTTGGGCAAGTGTGTATTTGTGCTCAGATTCCTCTCTACAATATAATCTTTCACAGGTTGCCTACCCTTTTTGCTTGTGGCATCCTGGGCATGGGGGTTGGGATTGTCATAACACCTGTCGTTAGGAGCTATGATCTCAGCACTAGGCTCAAGGCCGGCACTCATGTTTCTCCACTCCCTGTTGGTACTCAGTTCCCCTGTCTTATCGCTAGTGGAGGGACCCTCGGAAATGCACACCCCCACCCCAAGTGAATGTGATATACTTGGGATATCCACCTGACAACCATTATCAATCCCTTCTCTTGGCTTACTGGTGGAGTGATTTTGATGAACTAATGTCTCTACGAACCCTGCTGCCAGTGCTTTCTCCAAATTGTCTAGCCGACTAGTTAGGGCAGCCAGTTCTTCTTTAATGGTAGCGCTCAATTTATTGTGCAGATCTGCCATCAGATTCAGTGCCCACGGAGGGTAGGTTGTGTCTGCGCTACCAATTTGGGGACTACCCATGTTTTGTTCTTGCTCAACACCCCCCCTTGATCAGCTGAGCTGCCCTTACAATATTTCTTTTTTTGGGACCAACCTCAGTTGTCGATTTACGTTTACCATTCTTGGGGATAGTAGTTGTAGCTCTGCCCTTGCGTGGTACTTTATTTATTGGAACTTCAGGAGGGGGTGACATAATGGGATCAACTGGCTGGGACTGGGTCATGTTTGTCAGTGTGGTCGGGTCCAACGATGATGTGAATATATCAGGGGTGAGTGACAACCGCCTTTCCGTAAGCTCAATTTCGGTGTCCACCACCCAAATGGCCCTCTGTAACATTTTGTCTATTGATGTTGGGGGGAGAGAAGGAACACTTGTGCTTTTATTTCTTCCTGTACCTGCCTTCTCTCCCATTTTTTTTACCTGCTACCATTCTAATACTCCTACGGTCTGCCCACAGGTGCTCAGCGTGCCTGTCCTACCTACACAGATGCAGTTGATTTGTAATTGGGCAAAACATCACCAAAACACCACTGTTAAAGCGAGAGTTCGAGTGGCAGAACACCTTGTTCTCTCGCGATTTCAAGATACACGGTCTGTTCTGTCCTCGCCAATTCCCAGGTTGCGATTGGCTATGTGCACCGGTCCAGCTGTCGACTCTGCAATCGGTAGGGCAAGGTAGTCATTACTATCTGAGGCACACAGTGTTTTAGGAAGAATTTTTACAATAATGACTTTGCCTCTATGGCGCAGAGTCTCTGCAGGGAAAGGTAAAAAGTCTTACCCCCAGGCTTTTGGGCAGGATGGGTGTCAATGGATACTACCAAGGGGGGTGGCCCAGCCCTGCCTCTTCCTAGCAATGACGGGCGCAGGACGGGCCCGCACTTGGCCTGTGCTTTTCCCGGGCACGCCCACGTGCTGTCTGAGCCCGACGTTGGATTTGAGCACATTCGGGCGCTAGTGGCTGCTGGGAAAGGAGCGGAGGAGCCTGGGAGATGGAGTCCGTGGACCCGCTCTGCACGGCTCTCTCCCCCCTCTGTCCCGGTTGCTGGAGCTGAAGGTTCCCGAGCTGCGGGAGCCCGACGTTGGATTTGAGCACCTCAGGCGCTAGTGGCTGCTGGGAAAAGAGCAGTGGAGCCTGGGAGATGGAGTCCGTGGTCCCGCTGTGCACGGCTCTCTCCCCCGTCTGTCCCGGTTGCTGGAGCTGAAGGTTGATTTGCATGCGGTACAATGCAAAGATGCTGAGGTGGTCATCTATCCGCCCTCCCCACCTCAATTTGCTGCAGTATCTTTCCAGGAACATTTGTGGTGTTTCAGTGATCTGACTTATTGTGATGTTTATTTTTTATGTTGTGCACACAGGAATTTTTCAAATTCATTTTCATGCTTGGTCTTCACATACCTTCTCATATTTGAAGTACCAAATGAATGCAGATCTTGCTTTCCTGTGCTCAACTTCAGGTCGCAGATTTTGAATGTTACCCTCCTACAGCTGACTTTTTTCTGTCCTGGTGATATGAGAAATACTCTCCAATTACGGAATCATTGCTTGTTTTTCTTGTTCCACAGTCAGCCCTCCGTAAATCACTTGTTTCTCTTTTTGAGATGCAGAAGCACCTCAGGACCCTCATCTCTGTCAGCCATGACTCAAATTAAAAAACAGCTGTGCAGCTCAGTCAGAAATGTTAAGTCCCGGGGGCGTGGCTATGGCGCCGGAGGAAATGGCCTTCGCGCTGGGGAGCTCCGTGGAGACGTAAGGCAACGGAGGCTATCCAGGTATTTTTTACGGTCTCCTGAGTTCCGAAAGCACTGCAGCCTCGGGCGGAACTCATGCTGCCTGGAATGAGACCTTTGCCGACATTGGGGGTGAGAAGGAAATGACTTTCTCGGCTTTTTGTTCGCGGCTGAGGCGCGACCGCCATTTTGTTTCATTACCGATCCCTGTGCCTCCCGCTCGTCTCATGCCTCACGCTTTCATTTCAAAAAGCACATTTTATTAGCAATGCTCAAACTTTTCCATCACTTTCCTCCTCTGCTGGACTTCTCTTAAAAGCATACTGATTTTTGGGGGACATTTGTAGGCATCTCCAATTTAACAGTTTTTACAATATTTTGACTGCCATTTTAGATTTTGGAGCTGGTTTCTTCATGGTTTCTTTTCTCTCACTCCTTGAATGGCAATGCCTCGCGCCAACCGCAGTGATCCTCAACAAAATACTGCGAATAGCGTGACATTGGAAGATATTAATCCCTTCAGTGTATTGCAGGATAATATGGAAGACGTTCTTATTGATGCTTCTGCAACAAAGGGCTCCTCTCCCAATACCTCACGCCCGAACTCTAAAATGTCTTCTAAAATACCCTCCACTTTTGCTTCTACGTCGGGTAAAGGAGTGAAAATGAATCCTCCTTCTCCTACCAATTCCTCCTCTACTATTTCTATAGAGCTGTTACTTGAGGAAATTTGCTCACTCAAACCCTACATGGCAGAAACAAATTCTCATTTTCAAAACCTGGAAGATAAGTGGTCATACACTGAACAAAAAGTTGACGATCTTACAGAAGAGTTGCTTCAGTCCAAATAATCACAGACCAAGTTCCTTGCCTACACAAAGAAATTCAAAATCTGAAACAACAAGTTGAAAATTTGGAAAATCATAATAGGCCCAATAACCTACGCATTTACGTGCTTGCGGAAGGTCTTGAAGGATCTAACCCCATAGCTTTTTTCCAATCATTTCTGCCTATGCTTCTTGGACTTCCAACTTCTCCAACTCTGAATATTCAAAGAGCTCACCGTTTGGGTCCAATTTCTCGTTCTTCTATTTCTTCTTCCTCTTCAACAAAGCCTAGAGGTGTCATCTTGTACTTTTTAGAATACACTGATCTACTTAAAGTTATTCAAGCTACCAAACAGAAAGGGAAGATTACTTGGAATAATTAAAATCTTTTCTTTGCGCAAGACTACGCCAAAGTAACTGTGGATCGTCGAAAGAAGTTCCTGGAGATGAGGCTTGCTCTTCGCGCTCTCAATGCTCGCTATGGTCTGTTCCACCCTTGCCTCTTCAAAGTGACTTATAATAACAAAACGACAAATTATGAGGATCCGGAGATACTTCAACAATTCCTCAATTGATGCAGAGATGAGTCTATGGACATCCCCGACCATAATTGTTTTGAATTTTCCAGAATCTTTATGCCATTGTCTGTGTTTATCCATTTCACGGCTGTAATTTTTTTTGTTTTGTAGTAAAGTCCTTCTGTTAATTATCTCCTCTTTTGGGTTCTTCTAGGTGCAGTTTTGTGACCCTTTGAGTTATGTTATTTTCGTGTTGGCCTGGAGGCTGTCTTCCCTCTGCCGAGTCCTCGTGGAGTCTTCAGCCCGATGTGCGTCCTTCCTCATGTGGATTCACCATCCCCATTCTTATTGTTTTTCTGTGGTATGTCTTTTTGACATTCTTCTTTATTATCAAATGTTGGATTTGTATTGTATTTTTGTTCTGTGTTCTGCTCTTTCCTATTTCTTTCTATTCCTGTCCTTTTCCTCCTTCCTTTTTTCTTCCTTCCTTTATATACCTTACAAGTTTCTTGTACTTCTCTCCTCTCTTTATTTAATACTGAAATCCTTTCTCATTCCTTTCTTATCTAACTCTTCTCCCTTTTTAAGCAAACAATTCTTCTTCTTATATTGTTTACACAACAATTGTTCATGTTTATTTTTAATTAGATACTTTTAGAGTTATAACATGGAATGTTTAAGGAGTTAATAACCCCATAAAAAGACAACGGGTAATAACACATTTAGCAAGATTAAATGCTGATATTGCATTTATTCAAGAGACACATTTATCTGACTCAGAGGCATCTAAATTAAAACGAAGTTGGGTTGGCAATGTTCTTTCTTTCCCTGCTCTAGGCAAGAAAAATGGAGTCTCTATCTTATGTCATAAGAAGAATCAGTTCTCAGTTGTTCATCAGGAAATTGACTCAGAAGGTCATTGGGTAATTGTCAAACTACTTATAAACCAAATACCTCTAGTGCTTTTTAATGTGTATGCACCAGTCAATGTTGATAATGCTTTTTGGAATCATATATCTGATAAACTTCTTTTGTTGGATGATGATTATATTATTTTTGGTGGGGATTGCAACCAGGTTTTTGATCCCATCTTAGACAGAAATTCTTCTGTTAAATTCTCTAACACAAAGATGCATGCACTATTTACTTCCTCTATACACCGCAAGTCTTTAGTTGATATATGGAGGTTTATAACCCAGACATTCAAGAATATAGCTTTTACTCCCCTCCTCATTACTCACAATGCCTTATAGATTATCTCTTTTTTAGTAAATCTTTATCTCAACAAGTTTCCCACTCTGAAATTAGCTCTATTTTAATATCAGATCACGCTCCAGTTTTTGTTGATTTTGAACTGATACCTTTTTCACTTCATGCAGGTAGATGGTGTTTTAATAATATATTATTATCTGACCCGAATTTTACAAGCCAATTTACTTCCTTTGCTTTTGAATTCTTCACCTTAACTCTAACATGAATACTTCTCCAGTAATGGTTTGGGATTCTTTTAAAGCTGCTATCAGGGGCCTCATTATCAAATTTGTCCCTCAAAAGAAAATAACTTTGAGGCTAGAAATTCCCAGTTGCTTGCCAAGATCAAACAACTTGAATACTCTTACTATCGCTCGAACTCTGAATCTGCGTTGAAAAACCTTATTGAAGAAAATTCACTTTTAATAAAATATCTACTAAAGCTGCATCTTCTTATCTTTTAAAAAGCAGCGCTCTGTATTATGGAGGCCAAAATAAGATGGGGAAATTATTAGCAAATTACTTGAAAATAAGACGTGAACGGACTAAAATTAAATCTTTGCGGAATAGCGCAGGTTTATCTTTATTTAAAGATAAGGATATTTTGAATGAATGAATGAATGAATTTGTTTATTTTTATAAAAATGTATATACCCCTGAACAACAACCAAATTCAATTGATATGTCTACTTATTTTCAATCCATCACACCTCCTTCATCATGTGACATTGACTTCTCTTCTTTAGAAAATGATATCTCCTTGTCTGAAATAACACATGCAGTCTCTCTATACTAAGAGGGAAAACCCCAGGTCCAGATCGATTTACCATTGAATTTTACTCCCATTTCGCGAATTTCCTACTTCCCCATCTGTTATCTCTTTATAATACCTTTATCACGGCGGGCTCTTCGTCTGGAACTTTTCAAGAGGCCATTATTTGTTTAATACCTACAGAGAATAAAGACCCATCTCTTTGCAAAAACTATCGGCAAATTTCTTTAGTTAATCTGGATTATAAAACCTTCGCAAAAATTCTGGCACTCCGAATTGATCCTGTCCTATTTAACCTCATTGGCTCAGATCAATCCGGATTTGTGAAAGGTCGTCTTTCATCTGATAAGTCTTTTTTAATATTTTTGGTAAAGCTTCCTCTCTTGACTACCCCATTGCTGCTATAGCACTGAACACAGAAAAAGCGTTTGATAGGATTGGTTGGGATTTTATGTTTCAGGCATTAAAATGGATAGGGTTTCCTCCTAAACTAATATCACTTATTTCTCTACTATATTCAGGTCCCAGAGCTTCTATTTTTGTTAATGGCAAAACTTCAGACTATTTTCCACTCTTTAGAGGAGTTTGTCAAGGATGCCCCCTCGCTCCTCCTTTATTTATAATAGCGTTAGAACCCTTTCTAACTAAAATTAGGTTAGATACTAAAATTACGGGTTTCCAGCTTGACACCTCCCATGTCAAATTATCTGTATATGCTGACAATATTCTTCTATATTGTTCTAATCCATCTACATCCATCCCTTCTTTTTTATCTCAAGTTGACATATTCTCTCAATTATCCGGTTATCGTCTCAACACAGACAGATGTGAAATTCTTCCCCTAAATATACTTTGTCTTAAACAAGACTTCATACACACGGGCTTTTCCTGGCAAACCTCTAAGATAAAATATTTAGGCATATGGTTCTCTTCAAACATTTTGGAAACATTAAAGATACATTTTGATCATATTACTAAGGCTCTAACTGACTCTATCGATCGCTGGCATCCTC